>NC_137007.1:6839708-7474708 GCF_032717465.1 Coenobita brevimanus
AGCAACCACCATCTCAAACACTCGTGTTTCAGCATCTACTTTATTTATTCACTCCACTTATAATTTCCCACTTACATTACACACGTTTACACCCCTATAATGCACTGTACATACTTACTGCCATTATTTATTCAAGTGAGCGTGAGGAATGTTTCGACAAACATAATACTCACACACTTATATACTAATTCACTCACACACTTATATACTAATTATTCACTTTATCACTTGCTGACTTTTATTTTCACTAATACGTGCCTTATTCATTCAACTGAGCGTCAGGAAATCGCATCTCTACTGTATACACACGCTATGAATATATGACTTAGAATATATATCAGCACTTACAATAATTTGAACTTATATTATACCCGTAAGAATTTCCAATAATAATAATTATATAATTACGGGCCGTATTTATTGCTCTGAGCGACAGAATATCGCATCATAAAACCCTCGCTATGTAAGTTTCAACTTAGGGCAGATTTATATACTTACATACAATGTTTTCACTTATATTCTACCCGTATGCACTTTATACTAATATTTGGAGATCAACATGACTGATAATTTCACTGAGCGTCTGTCTGTCGCATTTACCTCATAATTTCTGCGTCCTTTCGCATTCACACCATACTAAAATTACATCAACGTGTGATATTCACTAAAACATGGGTGAATACAGAGACCCACGTCACACTGCACGCACTCATAGCGGGTGTCCTTCCTCTGTGTCGTGAGTCTCACCTGGGAATTACTGCACACGTGACACCTGCGTTGGGGCCTAGGTCTGTTTGGCTGGGGAGGGATAGGAGTGGGGAAATGGCGGCCGGATATTCTCTGGGGAGTTTGGGCAATAGGGGCAGTGCGGGTGCGATGTTGGGGCCTTTCAACAGCATACTTTGCAAAGATTTCTCTTGTGAGCTCCCTCACAAACCCTTCAAATGTTTCCTGAACTCCTGTTGTCATGGCGTGAAGGTGGTGGCAATTCAGAGCAGTGATATCTAGCAAATGAAAGAACAGTTTTTTATACCACTTCATCGTGGTCCTGGCACACTCTACCGTCGATTTCATGGAGTCTGACTGGTCCACGAGGCGCATGTTTATATTGTAATCCATAACACACTCAGGTTTCCAAACACGACGCCTGTTCTCGCTACGGTAATCTACGGAATCAGTACGGTGCATCAAGGGGCGGTGAACCGTGGACAAGAGGCTTACTTCTCTGTTGTGGTTCCACATTTTTGCAAGGATGTTGTTGGCTTTGAAGAAGACAACCTCATTCCTTGCAAGTTTCCACCCTACCTTGGCCATGTGATGCCGGTTCTCCTTTACGGTTGCACAGACTCCCGTTTCATGCACGTGAAGATAACGAGCGAGAAGAGGGCTAGTGTACCAATTGTCGAGGTAGAGAACGTGACCACGATGAAGGTAGTCTTCTATCATCGTCTTTACCACTGCTCCCGACAGTCCAATACTTCGATCTTCTATTATGTCTGTCTGTGCACCGGTGTACAAGACTATGTCTTGCACGTATCCAGTCCTACAGTCGCACATAACAAAGATCTTGAACCCAAAACGGTGCCTTTTGCTGGGTATATACTGTCTGAATGAAATATTGCCTCTCCACAACACGAGACTCTCGTCTATGACGAGGTCTCTATAGGGATAGAATGAGGAACGAAAGGTTTGCCTGAGGTGATCAAAGACCAACCTAATTCACCTCATTTTATCAGTGTTGTCTGCATTTGCAGGGTCATGAGCATCATAGAAATGGAGGCGACTTAGAATCTGTTGAAACCGATTACGGCTCATCAGTTGACCAAATATTGGGATAAACATAACAGGGTCCCTAGTTCAGTAAGCAGGAATTCTATTCTTTCTTATAATACCCATCAAAAGGACCAGGGCAAAAAATAAGAACATTTCTGGAAGGGAGACAGGGTAATCATAGATGATAGAATGCCTACTCCTTGTTCCCAATCTTTCACTCTCTAGGCGCTGGGCGCTTGCAAACAGGTTGGTTTGGTATACAATCTGATCAACAAATGCCTCACTGAAAAACAGGTGGAAAAAATCCAACCTGGTGGAATTACGGTGAATTCCTGGAGCAATGCAGCCAGATCGCCCCTGCTCAGTGAAGGGGTGAATGAGGGGAGAAAAATCACTCCCATCCTCCCAATCCCACGACACAAATCCCTCGTCCCCATCATCCCCATCACCGCCTTTGTCTGAGTGGGGAGGAGATCCTGGTTGGGGAGGTGGGGGAGAAGGAGTGCGGAGGGCTTCCCCACTGTCACTCCTCTTCCCTCTGCCTTTACCCTTTCCCTTTCCCTTACCCTTACGGCCTTGAGGAACATTAGGGGGCTGTGGGGATGAAATAGGGGAACATTGGGGGGCAGAAGACGTGCTGGGGAGTGGTTCCTCTCCACCTTCCCCTTCCATGACAACACCATGTGCTTTCTCACGCACCCTAGCTCGACCACGTGTTAGGGGATATTGGGGAGCATAAGACGTGCTGGGGAGTGGTTCCTCCCCACCTTCCCCCTCCATTACAACACCACGTGCTCTCTCACGCACCCTAGCTCGACCACGTGTTAGGGGATATTGGGGAGCATAAGACGTGCTTTGGAGTGGTTCCTCCCCACCTTCCCCCTCCCTCACAACCCCATGTGATAAGGAACGCACCCGCACTGGACCACGTGATCCACTACGCCGCCTCACACTATGTAGGGAGAGCAATGACTCACTCACGTCACTCTCACTTTCCCTAATCCTCCCTGGACTTTCCCTTTCACTCCCCACTCCCTCCACTTGACTTCCTAGCTCCCCAAAAAAATGCTAGGCCCATACCTGCTCATACGACGTGGTGTGCACTCTGGGCCATGATGTGTTATTACCTCACGTCCATACCACGTGGCAGCACGTCCCACGGCTGTCATCGTCCTCATCCTCGTCCTCGAATTCTGGTTCCAAATCACGCTGGGGATAGAGATAGGATATTGCACGTGCCTTCTTTGCCTACTGCCGCTTCCTGGGAGACGGAACTTCCTCGTCACTGCTGGTGGTTTATTCCTCCTCTGGCTGCACATAATCCTTGTCCAGATCCTCGTCGTCCAGTGGGGAATCACTGTCGCTGGTAAAGGTGTCCAGGGCGACTTGAATTTCGCTGTCTGAGAGACCTCTCTTAGCCATGTCTGAGCAGGACTGTGGCTACCAGGTGAGTGGACGAGTGGTGGGTTAGCGCGGGTCGCGCGGGGTCGCCGAGTGTCCCTGCCTGATGGCAGGTAGGGGAAGGGCATGCGAGGGTACGTACCGCAAATCAAGCGCGAATTTTGAAAATTGTCGAAATTATGCACATTGCAATTGCACGACGTACCGGTACGTCGCCGGGACTGGCAAATGCAAATCGTTGCAATGTACCCATACGTCGACAGGACGGGGTGGGTTAATGGCACACATCTATCCCACCAACCACCCCTCCTTACCTCCACCAATGCACTGATTTGCTAGGCAGATGGATCGGAGATATGAAGCTTCAGTAGTGACCCAAAGGTATAGTTTGATTCCAAGGATTTATCCAAAGTGTTCTAATACTGTTATCCAAGTAACTGCAACTAGTTATATGATTACCAGCCATATAAGTCCCTCTCCTTGTCATCGGGGGAACCACATATCCACCTGCCCACTCAACCCATCCAACACAACTTACCGACCTAACTCCTGCCACTCACCCTGCCAAGTCAACTGAGCGACCCATCCAGCCCACCGATCCTGGCTATCCACCCTGCTAACCCACGAATGTTGCCCATGAAGCTCACCCTACAATTCCATTCAACATTCACTCACTCACCTATCCACCCTGAACCCATCCAGCCACCCAACCCACCAACCCAGCCACCCACCCAGGGCACCCCGTCCACTCAATCATCTCGGCCACCCTGGCAACATGCCGTGCCCACTCATCCTGGCGACCCATTCTGCCCATGCATTCCAACAACTCATCTTGCCGATCAACCCTTACCACCCACAAATTCCATCCACCCTACTCACACAACAGTGCCATCCATCACATCCACCCACACAACCTTCCCACCGTACCCATTGACTTCACTAAAAACTCACCCACCCCACCTTGGGAACCCACCCATCCTACTCACCCACTCTTCCCATCGATCCACCCACCCATTCACATGCCCAACCACCCTTTTACCCAACCTCATTCACCCCCATCCCATTCACTCATTTGAACCTGACTCATCCACCAAACTTATTCCATCCAAATCTAACTTACCAACCCCACCTTGACCACCGACATATCCAGCCACTCACCCACCCAGCACACCGCATGCACCCACTCACAAACCCATCTACCCCTACAAACCACCCCAGGCCACTCCGTATACCCCACTGAACCAACCCACCCCTTACCAACCATCCAGCCCACCCACCTTGGTGATGCACTGACCTACCACACCCATCAATTCAACCCCACTCACCCAACCAACTGGCTCCAACACACACACACACACACACACACCAGTTCAACCCCACTCACCCAACCAACTGGCTCCAACACACGCGCGCACACACACACACACACACAAACACACACACACTACTAGTGGTCCTGATGAAATTTTATGTTGGGTGTTACGAGAATGTGCAAAGGAGTTAAGTAAACCATTATTTTTAATTTTCAAGAAATCCTTGAGTCAAGGGAAACTACCTGATATTTGGAAAAAAGCAAATATAGTCCCCTTATTCAAGAAAGGAAATAGACAAAATCCTCTCAACTACCAACCAGTATCACTGACCAGTGTTGTAAGCAAGGTATTAGAAAAACTTATAAAAGCTTGGGTAAATCATCTAGAAGAACACAGTATGATAACAGAAAGACAGTTTGGTTTCAGAAAAGGAAAATCATGTGTTACTAATCTGTTGAGCTACTATGACAAGAGTAACAAACACAATACAGGAAAGGGATGGATGGGTGGACAGTATCTATTTAGATTTCAAGAAAGCTTTTGACACAGTACCACACCAAAGACTTTTATGGAAGCTGTACCATCAAGGAGGAATTCGAGGCAAACTGTTTTGTTGGATGCAAGACTTTCTCATAAAAAGAGAAATGAGGACAGTACTAAAAGGAAACTACTCATCATGGAAAGAAGTGACTAGTGGAGTACCACAGGGTTCGGTGCTGGCACCAATCATGTTTTTAGTGTACATAAATGATATAAAGAGTAACACTGGAAATGAGAGCTATCTGAATATGTTTGCAGATGATGCAAAAATACAAAGGAGAATTACTAGCACAGACTCTTGTAGGAAGCTACAAGAATTAAATAAACTTCATGAATGGAGTAGTACATGGCAAATGGAATTCAATGTGGACAAGTGTCATGTAATCAAGTTTGGTAAAAGTGGAAAAAGACCTGATTGGAATTATAAGTTAGGAAATACACATCAGAGAGAAAGAACTAGGTGTGATTATCAATAACAGACTATCTCCGGCTGACCACATCAGCGAGAAGGTACAGAACATGTATACACTGCTTGCAAATATGAGAATAGCATTCACATACATAAATGAAGACATGCTAAGAAGGATAATAACATCATTCATTAGACCAACCCTGGAATATGCATCAATAGTCTGGAGTCCTCATCTCAAAAAGCATATAGACAAGATTGAAAAAGTTCAAAGGGCCGCTACAAGATGGATACCAAGCTTAAGGGACCTAAGCTACGAAGAAAGACTAAATAAACTGAATCTACCAACACTGCAGGAGAGAAGGAAAAGAGGTGACATGATAATGCTATATAAGTGCATATCAGGAAAGGAGAAAATAGACATAAATGATTACTTAACATATGGAGAAGCATCAGCAAGAGGACACTGCAAAAAACTGCATAAGAAGAGAGGTGATAAAGACGTAAGGAAATTCAGTTTCCCAAACAGAGCAATTGATCAATGGAATGCACTACCGAATGAAATAGTGTGTGCCAAAACAATTCACAAATTTAAGGATATGTACGATAAATATGGTCTAAGACACGGGACAGTACGAGCTTGACTCATTCCTGTAAAGATACAATTAGGTAAGAACAATTAGGTAAGAACACTACCAAGGAGAGCAGACGTGGGCCGACAGCACTCCATACCGAGCCAGCACGGCCAGTGGCATTACCTAAATTCGTATCTTTATATGAGTCAAGCTCTGTACCAGGTTAGACTAAATGGTTTTTTATTTAAAAAAAAAAATAAGAAGTTTAAACAAGACTTGTTCAAACAGAAAAGAGAACCGAGTAGCGAAAGAATGCGCTCAGTCAGCTGATTGTTTAGACTACAACTGCCCCAGGGAATGTAAGTACTCTGTGTTTGTAATATTGCAAAATGGCCACATACTTTAGTAAAGCAAATTTGAAAAAGAAAAGGGATAAAGGCAGAAAGCAAGATGATGATTTCTACCAAGAACTGGTTGAAACGGAGACTCACAATAAACTGATGGAGCCTGTACACAGACTGGAGATGACTTTCCAGAATGAAATTGATGAAATAAAGAAGCAGATGCACTTGCCAAAGGAAGAAATAGAAAAACTAGGAAGGGAGGTCAACAAGAAAGACACAACCATATGTGAACTAACTGTGGAATTGAGTACACTTAGGAGGAAAATGAGTGAAATGGCAAGTACAGTAGTCAACCACGAGAGTATTATGGAAGAGTTCAAAAATTATACAGAGACAATTAGGCAAGTAAGCAGTCTGATAGACCAGAGCAGTGATATTGAGAAGATAACACAGGTGAATGAAGCTGTGCAAAGCTACAAAAATGATATGGAAACCACGTATGCTGAATTGGTGAAAGTAAAGAAAGACTTAGAAACAAGGGTGGAAGAAAAAAGCATTAAAAAGGAAGTGAAAAGAATAATCCAAAACTATCCAAAGTTAGTCTGAGATTCAGTAGATATCAACAAATCTATAGTAATCATTGGTATAGAAGAGGAAGAAGTAAAAAAGATCTCAAGAGACAAAAAGATGGCAAATGTAATGAGCTTATTGAAAGAAGTATCAGAGGAACCCTGTAGTAATGACAGAGGAACACAAAAGGTTAGGGAAATACGAGAAAAGCAAGTCAAGACCTCTAAAGGTAACTTTCCAGAGTGTAAACACTGTAAATGTCATATTCATTATATGCATGCCATTATATGCATACTCAGTATATAGTAGTGTTAAAAACTGTATCTTTATTTGTAGTTTAATTGTAACGACAAGAATTTTTTTTCCCACCGGTATTCACCAGTGTAATGATAGTGATATTTATATTCTTACCTGTTGTGGGTACGGATCAATTCATCCATGGATATACAAGTGGTACTCGACTTAGTATAACCGTTTATAGGAAATATTTATAAAAAGAAAGAATTGTGGTAGCGTTTGTAGTTTTTGGCCGAGCTTAGATTTAATCGGTACCACGGGTGGTCGTCATTCCCTCAGCGAAGGAATCTTGAATTGGAAGGGGAGTGAATCTGGCTTGAGGATATAATTTCCTTGATTAGGTACACTAATAAAAAAAAAAAAAAATGATATATATTTTACTCTAATAATTCTGTTAATTTCCACAAAACATTTTTTTAATTACATGACCCTTTTTAGTATGAGAGAAGATTGTATATGTTACCAAGGTTTTTGGGTGATCATTTCTCAAACATTATTACCAGACGAAAACAATTTAATACACGCGAGGTATGGAGTTGTTGTTCTTTACTTTCCTTTTGGCCGTTACTCTTGGGCTCAACAATAGCCTCAAGACAGGGGCCTTTTTACGGACATGAATTGTCTGTTCGGGCTGGCATAGCCTCGAACCAATAAGAATGATTATTTGTGTTCATCTTTCACCCATTTAATATATTCTCCTCATGTAATTTTCTCGATTCCCACATCAAGTCAGTATTATTTACAGTTCATAATTGACAATGTTATATAGTCACTAGAAATACATAATCTCTCGGGCTTGCCTAGCCTCGAGGAATTTAAAAAAAATATATATATAATCACCAGGAACACCCAATCACTCGGGCTTGTTTAGCCTCGAGGTACAACTCAAATATCACATTATTGCTCACAATCACTAAGTTCCTTTCCACGCTCCTGATTTTTCTAATACATTAATATTAAAGAAAGAGAACAGTTAATGAATTTGAATTTCACCTTTCCGTTACAAGATCATATCACTTTCATATTTCTATTCCTTATCTACAAAAAAAGAAGTTCACTTGATAGGATCATTAATACCATATCAACTACTTTCGGTTTGTAAAACATTTCGTGGGTAGTGTAAGTGTATATGTAAGAGTCTTCGGGCAATACCACGAGAAGGCCTCGTGCACACTTTGACGTCGCCGGTGTCTGGGGACTGAACGAATGTCCATTAGATACGACGTCTGGAGGTCGAGTGACTACGTTAAACTCTCAACAATATTACTTCATATAGTCCATAATAAGTAAGGATTAAACAAAGAAAAGGGGGAGAGAGAAGAAATGTGGACGGCTCACCTGAATGAACGTCCATTAGATACGACGCCTGGGGCTCGAGTGAGCTCGTCGGGCGCTAGCAACGCAGGGCTTCCATAAGCTCCGTTCATCTTACCCTAGAGTCAAGTCATTTTTACCCTAAATTCCTATGTTTTACCCTAAATAGTAGGCAACACTGAGTTCGATTATATATATATATATATATATATATATATATATATATATATATATATATATATATATATGAATCTAAGAAAAAGGCAAATTGGATGAAATATGTAAAGAACTCCATAATTTTTATTTAAAGAAAACAAAAATACACTATTTAAGAAAAAGGCAAACTGGATGAAGTATGTAAAGAATTCATATATTTGATTTAAAGAAAACAAAAATAAACAAATAAAGTAAGAGAAAACAAGTTTCTCTATGTTTTATCTCATTTCTGATAGATTTCTGGTTTAATCAAAACACTCATCTGAGCCAACCCGGCCTAACCGTTTCGGAATGGGGTGCTTTCAAAGCTAGTATTCCGCTAGATGGCTCCACTGTTGCAGTAAACACCTTCCCCGGGCTGTTTAAAAAGCATATTTTTCTTTGTTAAATATCTATACTGTTGTGTGAAAATGTGAATCATGGTAATGTCATATGCCGAAATATAAATAATACAAATAGAACACGTATATATAACGTATCGTGAAGTGTTTATATTTATCATAAACGGAAATTAAAATATCACTGATGGCATGTGATGGCAACCCGTCCTTCCAGTGACCTATATTATTTAATTTCTGCCTCATTTAATGCAAATTTGGTTCTTAATACATTGTCTGTTCATACTCTAAAGTACGCCTAGTGGGTATCTAGACTCATCCAGTTTCTATGTGGGCAGAAATTTACTGTTGAGTAAATACTGGCATTCAACATTTTGCTCGCTTCCTTCACGCATGCGCACCACAAGACAGTCCCGTGTTCAAGTTTTTTCACGAGGGATGTCAAGTTTCCATGAAAAATTTTATTTTGATGGCGTGTAATGTCACGGATTCACTCAGAGTAGAAACGAGCTATATTCATAACATTCGTCATTGGTTCATAAGTGACTATGTATAGGCAGTGTGTTTCACTGAGCTGATATCTTTGTGTAATTGTCATTCCCACATCTTGCCTCTCTAGCTGTTAACTAAGCTACGCCCATTTCTCATGTCCCTGTACCCAACGTTGGTTACATTACTGTCGTAAATGGACACACCCACAAACACACATAGTTCAGTAATGTGAGTTCCTGACTGTTAAGCTGAGAGAGAGAGAGACCTTCCCCTGCAGCTTCCTTGCACCATGAGTGAGTCATATTCATATGTATCATTGTAGCTTTTTGTAAATAAAGTGTTACAGTGAAGTTTTGTCTTTTTCTGTTGAGAACTAGTGGTTATTTTAATTTTTACATTTCACCAAGTGCCTACCAAATAAATACCTTAAGGTCATCTTATCATCAATATCTCGGCACACGTTGCCCTCTTGCAAAGTCCCTAATGGTATGGTCATGTGAGAACTGTCTCCAGGCCACCTGTCCACACACATATGTTTGTAAGATCTTCCACTGACTGAGTCAGTAGCTTGTGCACATACCAGTCCTCTTGACCTGGATGCGATCTCACTGGGGGTAGACATTTAAGAGGATGCAGTAGTATTTACTCGTCATGTGTTCTCACGTTTGCATATATATATATATATATATATATATATATATATATATATATAATTATATATAATTATATATAATTATATATATATAATTATATATATATATAATTATATATATATATAATTATATATATATATATAATTATATATATATAATTATATATATATATATATATATATATATATATATAAAAAATCGTGAATACTGAACTTGACTCCGTGTGAATCTTGTGGATCACTTGGAGGCGATATCTTGGCTTGTTTACCTTCCCCAGTCGTGTCTGTCCTCGGTGAGACCGTGCAAAAAAATGACGCGTAAACGATCTTGGTTTTGGGACGGTTCCTCAGACCGGATGATTTATGATGGTGAATGCCAGTATTTACTCAGTATTAAATTTCTGCCCACATAGAGACTGGATGAGTCAAGATACCCACTAGGCGTACTTTACACTCTGAACAAACTATGTATTAAGAATCTAACTTGCACTAAATGTGGCAGAAATTAAATAATATAAGACCACTGAAATGGCGGATTGCCATCACATGCCATCAGTGATATTTTAATTTCAGTTTATGATAAATATAAACAATTCACGATATGTTATATATACGTGTTCTATTTGTATTATTTATATTACGGCATATGACATTACCATGATTCACAATTTCACACAACAGTGTAAATATTTAACAAATAAAATTATGCTTTTTAAACAGCGCGGGAATGTGTTTACTGCTACAGTGGAGCCATCTGACGGAATACTAGGCTTTTCAGAAGCACCCCATTAAACGTGGCGCGCAGTTTGAAACTTTAGAGTTTTGTGTTCATTTCTATATTAGGTTTGAGAAATATTCTTGATTTTCGACTGATTGTGACACATTTTTTGTGTGTGTGCATTTTGGCAAAAAATTACCCTAAAATTACCCTGTGTTATGTATTACCCTAAACGCTACCCTAGAATGGGACTGATTACCCTAATCTAGGGTATTTTACCCTAAAATGGAAGCCCTGTAGCAACGCCAACTGCTAAATCAAATGAGGTGGTGTTTTTGAAATATGGTGGGTTTCAATTCTCTTTACAATTTATTTAGCAGTGTACCCATGACGCCAGGACTTTTGATTGAATTGGGGAAAATTTGGGATTTATTCCTTACTTAATTTAGATACTGATTCTATCACTATCTCAATTTGAATCCGAGAGCAGCTCATGCCATCTAGTGACGGCCAAGATAAACGGGACTTTAAATCCTCACAAATGACATTATTTAGGCCTTTTGGACTGCTAATCTTACATACTTGTGTTCTAGCAGCTTCATTAGCAAACATTTCACAACTAGGTTACGGAAAGAATTGTATATTCATCATTATTCTGTTTAAGGTTTAAACTCGGCGCCCGGCAACGACGCACAAACAAGGGGAAGAGCTGCGCGCATGTTATTCGTTACTCCACGAGACGGGGAATTCCCATAGCTCAACATCCACAATTACATCACCCACTGCATAGATACAGAGATACATACATATAAAAATAGAGTTAGCCCATACATTAATCATTAACATATGAATTACTACTTAGGATAGGAACTTATAAACTAATATTCAGGTTACACCCTATCTAACTTAAAATTACAGTACTACTAAACACATACATGAATATCAAATGTGTGGCACTACATAATGACACCGTGAAAAAGGTGCACTTCGATCGTTTGCAGTTTGTTTACAAATCCGAATTTGTTTTGATATGTTTTGCGAATGGCCACCTCGTCGCAGACTCGCAACCACGGACTCAAGGCCAAGATGACAGGTGACCGAGGTACAGTATCATATTTCAGTATATCTATAGTATATTATTACATGCATGCTTGTAGTACAGGATGTGAATGATGTATCATGATATTAAGACTTAGTTGAAAAAGACCTATTCTGTTTGATTACTGTTTTATGCAGTTATAAGAAGTTAAATGTTTGAACTTGTTTCTTACCGGTAGACAAAGAAATTATTACTTTTCAGTTTTACGGGAATGACTGGGATTGAACAGAACAAGAAATAAAGATGCCAAGAAAGAATCCTGGTAGTTTCCCTGTAAAGCTCCTTAACTTGGCCCTCTGAGACAGTAAAACTCGGTCAGAGTAAAACTCGTCCCTCATAGTAAAACTCGTCCCTCCATAAAACTGCAAGCACAGCACATGGGGGCCTGCAGTATGAACAAAGAATGAGGCGACCACAAGAATTCCTGCAATCAACAAAAGCAACAGATGGGTGCAGAGGATTTCCCTGATGAATGTGCCAATCCCTGATGAATAAAACATTCCTGGTTGCCTGACAGTGACTTCTAGAACTTCTGTGTGCAAGTTGCTGACATTGCAGAACTGGTCTGTGCTCACCACTGAACTCTTCATTCTCCAAGCTTCACCTACAGCCAGAGGGAACTTTCGACTACAAATAAGTATACATTGAATGTTAGTCTTGAGTTCAAATTAGGTACAGTATAATAATAGTTGCAAAATGAGTTATACTGAACAAGCTGTAAGTGACCTGCTCCAGTCTACTGAGGCAAATGAGGAAGCCATAAATGACTGTCTCCAGTCTACTGAGGCAAATGAGGAAATGAAGAGTACCAGATAAAGGTCTTTAACAGAGAAAGGGCATGAGTACCAAATAACAGTGTTCAAAGAGGTTAGCATCATCAAGGCAAGCATGGACAAAAGTAGTAAAGGAAATATTGTCAGGTATGAATGATGTAAGTTTGGATCAGCTTAAAGATCATGCAAATGCAGAACAGGTGCAGTTTAATGAAGTAGTAAATGCATTTCATAAGTTAATGGAAGCAGATCCAAGCTTACAAAAAAAATTGTCACAGAAGTTAGTGGAAGAAAAAGAAGTGCACACCACCTGTATAAGGAGAATCAACAGTAAACTAAATGAATTGATGCAAAACACAGAATCAGTAAGTAAAGCTCCCAAGGATTCACAGTCTGTTAGGTCACAAATCAGTAAAACATCTAAGTGCTCACAGTCTGTTAGGTCACAAAGTACTAAAACTTCAAGGCAGTCTCATTGCACCAGTAGATCTTATTCAAGCACCACAAAAAGAGAACAGTTAAATGCTAAACTAGCTAGGCTAAAAGTTGAACAGCAGTTTCAAGAAATGGAAATAGAACATCAGAAATTCTTGCAAGAAAAGGAATTAGAGTATCAAAAGCT
Organism: Coenobita brevimanus; assembly: GCF_032717465.1. NCBI lineage: Eukaryota > Metazoa > Arthropoda > Malacostraca > Decapoda > Coenobitidae > Coenobita > Coenobita brevimanus. The sequence continues at coordinate 6,853,155 of NC_137007.1, forward strand.
CAAGCAAGAAAAGGAACATGAGTATAGACGATTAGTTTTAAAGATCTAGCTGCTACTCGAGCTGAGCTAAATGCTGTAAATTCAGTAGAAGATCCTTTAGATTTGCCTGAGAGTGATGATGAGCTAGATAGTAAAGAACAGCATCTTCAAAAATTCTTTGAATCACAAGAACTGACAGAAGGTGAGAAAATCAAACCTAGCGTATCAAAACCGAAAGTGACTGTCAAAGATTCATCTGTTTCTGCCATGGGTGCATTAGAGAGGTGTCCAAACTAAATCAGACTTTCTTGCAGGTGAGTCCAAAGCTTAACCCACATGCTAAGAGTTTTGAATCAGAATCAGAATTAAAACAGTCACAGGCATCAGGGAAGCATGATACACCAAGTCAGTCAGTGGACATGAATATATTAAAAAGTGTGGTAGATATTTTGTCATCCAAAAACACCACATGTGAACTGCCTCGCTCTGAGCCAGAGATTTTCAAAGGAGATTTATTAGAGTTTCCATCCTGGATAAAGAATTTTGAAATATTCATAGAGTCACGAGTCACCAATCCAGCAGAGAAACTTTTCTACCTAGGAAGGTACACTGATGGGGAAGCCAAAGAAGCTATTAGAGGACTTTTGTGTATCCATAATGAAGAAGCTTTCAGTAAGGCTAAAAGTATACTGAAAGACAGATTTGGCAATGAATTCACAGTTGCGAATCGGAATGCGAGAGGGATCTAGGAGTTATGATTAGTAACGACCTGAAACCAAGGCAACAGTGTATTGATGCGAGAAATAAAGCAAATAAGGTCCTAGGATTTATTTCATGAAGCGTGAGTAATAGACCATCAGAAGTAATACTTATCTAGCATTAGTAAGTACAATTTTGGTGTCCTTACTATAGAATTGATATTAATTCGTTAGAAAATGTTAAGAGAAGAATGACAAAAATGATACATGACGTCCGGCACCTGTCATATGAAGACAGACTGAAAAGACTAAGTCTGCATTCGCTAGAGAGGCGTAGAGTAAGGGGAGACTTAATTGAGGTGTTTAAGTGGATGAAAGGTATAAATAAGGGAGATATTAGTAAGGTACTTAAAGTGAGCATACAGGATAGAACTAGAAATAATGGTTTCAGACTAGAAAAATTCCGTTTCAATAAGGAAATAGGTAGAAATTGGTTTGGTAATAGAGTAGTAGACGAATGGAATAAGCTGCCTAGTAAAGTAGTTGCTGCCTCTTCCATTGAGAGTTTCAAGCATAGGCTAGATAAGCATATGACAAATAAGGGGTGGATATAGAAAAAAGAAAATCTTATAATCAATACTAATTCATAATTTTTCCTTTTCAGGTTACACTATGATAGTCTCTATTCTCCTTTCACACTTTCCTGTAAAATGCCCACGCCAGTTTTTCTATACTGTGTGGTGTTCTTTCTGACTTTTTCCTGCCGGCTTCGGCTGGAGGGTTTGGAGGGCGGGGGAGAGCCTTCGTCTTTGCTATCCTTATCTCATTCTAGTAGTTCAGTTACTCTTCTAGGAGCTGCCTAGCATGGGCCAACCGGCCTACTGCAGTTATCCTATCTTCTTATGTTCTTATAGAAGAAAGCTGAATGAGTGGCCAAAGATCTCAAATAATGATGGTCAAGCACTACAGAAATTATCTGACTTCTTGCAGAACTGTTTGACAATAATGAACTCAACAAATTTCCTTGATGTTCTAAATGATCCTCAAGAAAATATCAAAATCTTACAGAAGTTACCCCCACCTTTAACTGATAGATGGAATTCAGTAGTTCACACATGGTTCTCCACACGTGTAGAGTACCCTCCATTTTATGCCTTTTGTCAATTTATAGCAGATGAGGCAAAGAAAGCTTGTCATCCAATCTCATCCTATAGTGCAGTAATGGCAATGAGTCAAAGGCATAACATAGCTGCTTCAAAGGGAAAGAAGGAAGGTAAAGCAGAAACAAACAGATTTGGGGTAAAAAGTCTTGTAGGCAACACAACTGGAGTGAAAGAAACAGAGGCACAAAAGGATCAAAGGGACAAGGGTGACAAGGAACAAAGGACTCAAAAGGACAAGGATGACAATAATCAAAACTTTAAAAGGCCACTGTGTATCTGCTGCAAAGAAAAACATGAACTGGACACATGTAAAAGGTTCAGTGAGCTTAGCAATAAGGACAAGGTACAATATGTACAGAAGTCATTTATCTGCAGGGGTTGTCTAAAGTATGGACATATCATGAAAAACTGCAAAAGAAGGAAAGTATGTACAGTATGTAAGAGACGTCATCCAACATCTCTTCATGAAGCCGTACTTGAAAGAATCAAAGAGAAGGAAGCTGAGAAATCACAACAGTCCAAGACAACAGAGGACAATGCTGTCTCAACTAGAATTAAAATCAACAGGTCATTTGTAGGAGATACACACAGCATGATTGTTCCAGTGTGGCTGCACCACAGCAGTGATGCATCAGAGTCTTGGTTTATGCTTTATTAGATGATCAGTCTGACGTTTGCTTTATTAAAGGGACAACTCTAGATAAAGTTAAAGTAACTGGACCACAAGTACACCTGCAGTTGGCTACTGTGATGGGAGAAGATACTGTGCTTTGTACCAAAGTACAAGGGCTTGTGGTAAAGGGAGTTTATGAACAGAAAGAAGTGTTCCTTCCCTATACATACTCTAGAGAACATATACCAGCCAGACGAGATCGGATACCAAGACCTGAAACTGCAAACAATTGGCCTCATTTGAAAGGAATAGCAAACTGATGCCATATGACTCTGATGTAGAAATTAGTCTCATCATAGGACTCAGCTGTACTAAAGCACTGAAGCCAAACGAAATTATCCCAGGAAATGAAAACGATCCCTTTGCTAGAAGGACAGAGTTAGGATGGGGTATAATGGGAAAGGTCTGTAACGACCGAAGCACAAAAGATAGCATTGTACAGGTGCACAGAACTATGGCTCAAGAAGTCGTCATCAATAATGAAAGGAAAGTTAGCTTCCTAGTTCTTCCTCAAGTAAAGGAGGTTGTCAACCCACAGCAAATCAAGAATATGTTTGAGCTGGACTTTAATGACAGACAGATGATGTTCCCATCTCATTTGAATACAAGCCAGAAGAAGAACATTATGAGATGCCACTTCCTTTCAAGAATGAAAATGTCAAGTTTGAAAACAACAAAGACTTAGCTGTTTACAGACTAGATAGACTGAAAAGAAAGCTCAAAAACGACAAGAAATATTATCAAGATTATGTGAAGTCTGTGCAAGACATGATAACACATGGGTATGCAGAAGCGGTTCCAGCCAAGGAGTTAGCAAGAGCAGATGGGTTTGTGTGGTACGTACCTCATCATGGGGTGTATCACCCAAAGAAACCAGGCAAGTTAAGAGTAGTATTTGACTGCAGTGCTAGCCACAAGAAACAGTCACTAAATAGTCACTTATTACAAGGACCAGACCTCACAAACAGTCTCATTGGAGTGTTATGCAGATTTCGCCAAGAAGAGGTAGCATTTGTATGTGATATTTCTGCAATGTATCATCAGGTGCATGTGTCTCCTGAACACAAGGACTTGCTACGCTTTTTGTGGTGGAAAAACGGAGATCTGGACAAAGAAGTGATTGAATATAGAATGACTGTACAGTACACTTGTTTGGAGCTACTTCATCACCAAGTGTTCCAATTTTCACATTAATGAAAACAGCTGATGATAATGAGCTTGAGTTTGGATCTGATGCAGCTAAGTTTGTCAAAAATGATTTTTATGTAGATGATAGGTTAAATTCTGTACCTACTGCAGCTGAAGCCATCCAACTGATTAAGGCTTCAAGCTTCATAAGTTCCTGTCCAACAGCAAGGAGGTACTGGCACCCATCAGTCCAGAAGAAATGGCAGGAAGCATCAAGAGCTTAAATTTCAGCAAGGACTCACTGCCTATTGAGAGAACACTTGGAGTAGAGTGGTGTGTCACTGTGTTGAATCTGACTCATTTCAGTGTAGGATCACTTTAAGTAGTAAGCCTGTAACAAGAAGAGGTATGTTATCAACTGTAAGCTCCATATTTGATCCCTTAGGTTTAGTATCTCCCTTTATTCTAAATGGAAAAAGAATACTCCAAGCTCTATGTAAAGATGGGGTAGGTTTGGATGATGCTGTACCAGAAAATATGAAGTCTAGGTGGGAACAGTGGAGAAATGAGCTGCACTTGTTGCAACAAATGAGAATACCAAGATGTTACAAACCTGAAGCATTTGGAGAAATTAAAGCAGTTGAGTTTCATCATTTCTCAGATGCTAGTCAGGAAGGCTATGGACAGTGCTCTTACATTAGATTGATTAATGACAAAGGTCAGATGCATTGTGCACTTGTAATGGCAAAATCAAGAATAGCACCACTTAAAGCCATCACTATTCCAAGGTTAGAGCTTGCAGCAGCAGTTGTGTCAGTAAGAGTTCACACACAGCGGAATTACCAAGATGTCAAAGAAGTATTTTGGACTGATAGCAAAGTAGTACTAGGCTATATCTGTAATGATGCTAAGAAATTCCATGTGTATGTTGCAAACAGAGTTCAACAGATACGAGATGAAACATCACCAGCACATTGGAAGTATGTTGAAACAGAAAATAACCCAGCTGACTATGCATCACGAGGCATGCCACTACAAGCCATGATTCACAGTTCTAAGTGGTGGAATGGACCAGACTTTCTTTGGCAATCGCTTGACACACCTCAAGCATCAGTAGATGACTTCCTTGTTGCAGAAGATGATCCTGAAGTGAAGAAAGTTGTATCATGTCTCACAGAAGCTCAAGAGCCATCATCATTCCTAGACAGACTGAAGTATTTCTCAGATTGGCATCGTGCAACCAGAGCTACTGCGGTATGCCTCAGACTTCAGAAAAAATTCAAAGGCAAAGAACAAAGTAAGCAAAATGTAAAAACAACTAAACAAAACTTTGACAAGTTTGAGTATATTCCTGTGACTGCACCAGAACTGAGAGAAGCTGAAAATGAGATACTAAAACAACTTCAGGCACAAGCATTCCCAGAAGAAAAAAGAGCATTGATGAACAAGGTTAACAAGGAAGAGTTAATTTATGGTGTTGGAAGAAACAAGAAAAATGTCTTAAAGAAATCAAGTCAGATGTATAAACTTGATCCATTCATGGATGAAGATGGGATCATCAGAGTAGGTGGAAGGATCAGAAGAGCAAATATGCACAAAGACAGAAAGCACCCAGCCATATTACCAAAGAAATCACACATAACTGAGTTGTTGATTTGATACTACCATAAAAAAGTGTGTACCATTTGTAGAAAGGTTAGAGGAAGTACACAGGAACAAAAGTTGGCAGATCTTCCCACAGATAGGTTAGAACCAACTGCTCCCTTTACTTATTCTGCTGTTGATTTCTTTGGACCCTTTTTTATTAAGGAAGAACGTAAGGAACTGAAAAGATATGGTGTATTGTTTACTTGCATGACTTCGCGTGCAATTCACTTACAGCCAACACTATGAACACAGACTCATTCATCAATGCCTACTGTCACTTCATAGGACGGAGGGGACCTGTACTTCAGTTGAGATCTGATCAGGTTACGAACTTTGTTGGTGCTAGGAATGAGTTGTTGACATGTTTAAAAGAAATGGACCAAGAGAAAATAAGAACAGAACTGTTGAAAGATCATTGTGACTGGATAGAGTTTAAAATGAATGTACCACATGCACGTCATATGGGTGGCGTATGGGAGAGACAAATACGTACAGTGAGAAATGTACTTTCAGTAGTGCTCGATCAGCATGGGTCTCAGTTAGATGATGAATCTTTAAGAACTTTCATGATAGAAACTGAGTCTATAGTAAATGGTCGTCCTCTAACTGTAGACACACTGAACTCTCCTGAGCACATAGAACGACTGATACCCAATATGTTATTGACCATGAAATCTAAAGTTGTACTACCTCCTCCAGGCAGCTATGACAGGGTAGATGTGTATTCAAGGAAGCGCTGGCGTAGGGTGCAGTACTTAGCAAATGAGTTTTGGTCTAGATGGAAAAGGGAGTTCTTGCAGTCTCTCCAATTGAGAAATAAATGGGTAAAGCCACATAGAAATTTGAAAGTAAATGACTTTGGCAAGAAATAATTGGAAGTTGGGAAAAATAGTAGAAGCCCTTCCTGATGAAGATGGTCATGTAAGAAAGGTCAAGGTAATGATGTCAGACTCAGAGCTAGAAAACCAAGGTAAACGTACTCAAGCCATCACCTTCATTGAAAGACCAATTCACAAACTCATTTTGTTAGTTGAAGCAGAGTGGGACCGGGGTATCCCCACCAAAGAGCCTACCTGAGAGCCAAAACTGTGCCAAAGTGTTTTCTTCCTCATAGAATTAATTTTCTACTTTTATATTAATGTAATGCTGTGTTTTTAAGGCGACTTCTCGTCGTAAAAACACTAGCTACTGAAGCGGGGTCCTCTTTCTAGACCGGATGTAAAGCAACGTTGGGTCTGGTTAGTACTTGGATGGGTGACCGCCTGGGAACACCAGATGCTGTTGGCATCCCTACGTCAAGTGGGGTTGGTGGAGGATTAGTGCCCCTCCCTGTAAAACAATTAACTCTAAGCCCTTGGCCACCCTGTCTGGGATACATGGCGTCTGGCAATGAATGAATGAAAAATGTAAAGCACTAACAAAGGAACAGGACATAAAAACCAGGCAGTATACCGTATCACATCTATTACCTAGGTCCTACTCATAACAGTGTACATACAACGATATTTAGTATATAGTGAAAACAGAGATACAGGATTACACTTGGCTTCACAGAATGATCATATACAGTATATTATCATTATTACACAGGGAGATCGCGGGTATTCTTTGATAGGGTTCTCAAGTCACTTGGAAGGTAATATGCAAATGGGGTTGTTCACTTTATATTATTGAATGGGATTCTTATGTCACTGAAGGGTAATATAAAAATGGGGTTGTTCACTTTAAGAATACCGAGATTGAGAGTCTGTTTCGAGGATATTACTATAATAGAGGTAGGGTGCAAATAGCGACACTCGACACTGTCACCTGGTCACGGAGACACGTACACTTATCTTTTAACTCGCCCGCGCACCTACCTCTGGACTCACAGAAAACACCCTGGTTCCTTGATGTGGGGAGGGACTAAATCAATTGACAAAATACACTTCCTACCCCGATGGCACTAGTTTCTAGTGGGCCACTGTTTAATATATTTTCTGTGTAAGCACTATCACTGTACTCTTGGTCACTGTCACTGTCTTTCCTCTTGTTTCCTGGGTTTAGTAGTTCACTGTTTCACTTAGGGTCAGGGAGGTTCACCTGTCTGGGGGCCTCGACCTGAGAGGCGGCCCTCGTACTAGGGCCGCGCCGGTGGGGTGCAGGGAGGTCTTGTGGTCTGGGGGCTTCAACCTGATCGGTGGCCCTCGGGACTGGGGCCGAACAACCGGAGCAATCGGGCCTGTTTCCTCTGCCTCCGGGGAGTGAGGGAGCCTGGATCGCCTTCGTCGTGGACTGCGGAGGCGGGCCTGGGCGTCCTGGGACTGCGGGTGCTCAGGGGGAGAGGCGCCGTCAGGGCTGGACTGTGGCAGCGTCTCCTGCGGGGCTCTGGCAGGGACAAGGAACTCCCAGGTGTGGGCGGTAGGTCCGATATCGGGCCTTGCCACCACTCTAGTGCTCATCCGGGACCATATTCCCGGATGGCGATGAAGGGCTCCCCGAAGGGAAAGAGGCTAGAGGAAGACTCACGCTACTCGTGGTCCCTCGAGTGTGTCTGGAGGCCTGAGCCGGGGATCTCCTTCCCCTATTGCGCACCTTGGCTGTGGCCGTGAACTTGCCCGGCGTACGGGGTACACCTATAGGGTGATCGATGTCGCCCTTTCGCCGTGGCAAGGTACCGCCAGTGTGGTGTTCCTCCCATAGTAGGAGACAAGCCGGAGTGAGGGGCGCAGAGGCCACACTCTCTCCAATACGGACAGATCCTACCTGCAGGGAATTCTCTACCCTGGTACGTGCCCCGGCCGGAGCTGAATGTCTGCCCGTACGGAAGACGACTAACGGGCGAACTGGTTCGCCCATCCGTTGCGGCAGGGTACCGACCCCAGGACGCCGCTTCCGTAATTGGGTAGTGCTACACGTACGGTAGCAGGGGCTCTTTACCCTGGACCGTATTCTGGCCGTAGCCGAGGAGCAGCTGGAGAGGGATGCACGAGGGCAACTCTCTCTCCTTAGTGTGTTAAGGCCGGAGCCTGGGGTCACCTTCCCCGTTGCACACTCTGCTAGGCCATAGCCTAGGTCTGCCAATCCTCTTTATTTAGGCCGTAGTCTTGGGCCTCCTGCCCTTGGGCCTCCTGCCCTAGAGGGTGTAACAAGACCGTCAATACGGTGTTACCTGGGACTGAATTAGCTTCAGTCCCACCCCTGGTCTGACGATCACTACCCCGCCCGCACAGTAGTTCGGTTCCCCTGATCACCTGGGGTTGGGGCACTTGCGGGGAATAGGGGCTCAGGGCCGTGATGCCCTGATGACCCTCTTGCCCGGGATTACTAACCTCACCAGTGTGTCCTCCTGGGGTGGTGGTGGGGTGGCGGCTTGGTGGTGGTGTGGGGGGTGGTGAGGTGGGAGGTCCTGCGGCGGGCAGGGCGGGCATTTTAATTAGTATTAATTTTTTACTTTTAAACTCATTAGAATATAAGGTAAATTGCTCTCACAATTTAGGGGGGCCATGTTAATGTCATATTCATTATGTGCATGCCATTATATGCAAGTCAGTATATATTAGTGTTAAAAACTGTATCTTTATTTGTAGTTTAATGACACCGTGAAAAAGGTGCACTTCAATCGTTTGCAGTTTGTTTACAAATCCGAATTTGTTTTGATATGTATTGCGAACGGCCACCTCGTCGCAGACTCACAACCACGGATTCAAGGCCAAGGTGACAGGTGTCCGAGGTACAATATCATATTTCAGTATATCTATAGTATTTTATTACATGTATGCATGTAGTACAGGATGTGAATGATGTATCATGATATTAAGACTTAGTTGAAGAAGACCTATTCTGTTTGACTACTGATTTATGCAGTTATAAGAAGTTAAATGTTTGAACTTGTTTCTTCGAGAAAGAAATTATTACTTTTCAGTTTTACGGGAATGACTGGGATTGAACAGAACAAGAAATAAAGATGCCAAGAAAGAATCCTGGTAGTTTCCCTGTAAAGCCCCTTGACTTGGCCCTCTAAGACAAACACCGTGGACGAGATACTAAAAAATGCAAAGAATGTTATGGAAAAAGAGTTCAAAAATGTATGGATAAAAAGATGCCTGACACAAGAGGAACTGGAATTACTGAAAGAGAAGAGGGAGGAAGCAAAAACAAAAAATGAGGGAAGATCAGAGGAGAACTTATTTTTTTACAAAGTAATAGGATTGCAGGTACGAAAGTGGTATATAACCAGGAGGGAATAAAAAGGAGGAAGGTAGTAGAACCAAGTCATGACAAGTATATAAACAAGATGATTAAGTTGATGTACTCAAATGTGGATGGAATGGTATCTAAATTATTAGAGATGAATGATTATGTCAGAGAAAATGAACCACATATGCCTAACTGAAACAAAACACCAAGGATATCAAATGACATCCTAAACTTAGAGGAATACAATATATGGAGAAGAGACAGAAATTTAAAAAAAGGAGGAGGAATTATAATATTAACTAAGAAAAATCTAAAAGTCAATGAAATAAAACTAGATATACCTTCACAAGTATAACTGATTGCAGTAGAGATCAACACATCTGAAGGGAAAATAATTGTAGCCAATTTGTACATTCCACCCAGATCAAACACATGGGAAAGAGCCGAATATGAGGACCTGGCAGAGAGTACAATTCAGAGTTTAAGAGCATTACTACATAAAATGGAAGAGAAATCGGAAAGAATTATACTAACTGGAGATTTTAATAAATATAAATTGTAATACTCTAGATATAATAAGCCAAGAAAGCTGTTGAGACCAAAAGCTCCTGGATCTCGTGCAAGAGTTTTTCCTAACGCAACATGAGGGAAACCACCAGAAAAAGAGGACTTGATGTACCTTCTAAAATGCCCGCCGCAGGACCTCCCACCTCACCACCCCCCACACCACCACCGAGCCGCTACCCCACCACCACCCCGGGAGGTCACACCGGTGAGGTTAGTGACCCCGGGCAAGAGGGTCATCGGGGCATCTCGACCCTGAGCCCCTATTCCCCGCAAGTGCCCCAACCACAGGCGTTCAGGCAAACTGAACTACTGTGCGGGCGGGGTAGTGACCGTCAGACCAGGGGTGGGACTGAAAAGAGGTCAGTCCCAGGTAACACCGTCTTGACGGTCTTGTTACACCCTCTAGGGCAGGAAGAGGCCCAAGGGCAGGAAGAGACCCAAGGCTAAGGCCATAAGAGAGAAAGAGAAATAGACACAGGCTACGGCCTGACAGTGTGTAAAGGGGAAGTGACCCCAGGCTCCGGCCTTAACACGTTGAGGAGAGAGAGTTGCCTGTATGCATCCCTCTCCAGTTGTACTTTGGCTACGGCCAGAATACGGTCCAGGGTAGAGAGACCCTGCTACCGTACGTGTAGCGCTACCCAATTACGGAAGCGGCGACTTGGGGCCGGCCTCTCGCTGGAGCAGACAGGTGATCCCGTTTCTCCGTTAGTCGTTTCCCGTACGGGCAGATACTCAGCTTCGGCTGGGGCACGTAGCAGGGTGGAGAATTCCCTGACGGTAGGATCTGTCCGAATTAGAGAGAGTGCGGCTCTTGAGCCCCTCACTCCGGCTTGTCTCCTACTGCGGGAGGAACACCACGTCGACGGCCTCTTGCCTCGGCGAAAGGGCGACCTCGATCACCCTATAGGTGTCCCTCGCACGCCGGGCAAGTTCACGGCTCCAGCCAAAGTCCACACTAGGGGAAGTAGAGCCCCAACTCAGCCCTATGAACACACTCAGGGAACCATGAAGAGCGTGAGTCTCCCTTTAGCCTCTTTCCCTTTGGGGAGCCCTTCGTCGCCATCCAGGCTTCTTGGCCAAGAGGAGGCGTTAGATTGGTGGCAAGGCCCGATAGCGGACTTACCGCCCACACCCAGGAGTTCCTTAGCCCTGTCGGAGCCCTACAGGAGACGCTGCCGCAGCCCAGCCCTGACGGCACCTCTACCCCTGAGCACCCGCAGTCCCAGGACGCCCAGGCCTTCCACCACAGTCCACGACGACGGAGACCCAGGCTCCCTCACTCCCCGGAAGCAGAGGAAGCAGGCCCGAATCCTCCGGCTGTTCGGCCCTAGCCCTGAGGGCCCCCGATCAGGTCGAGGCCCCCAGTCCACAGGGCCTCCCTGCACCCCACCAGCGCGGCCCTAGGAAGGAGCCGCCCCTCAGGTCGAGGCCCCAAACAAGGGAGCCTCCCTGACAGTAAGTACCAGTGACTTAACAACCCAAGAAACAAGGGTAAAACAGTGACAGTGACCCCGAATATAGTGACAGTGATCCAATGCACAGTGGCAGTGTCTAATAAAAGATATATTAAACAGTGGTATCATAGAAATTCGTGTGCAAAGTGTTAAACAGTTCAGTCCCCCTCTACAGGAAGGAAACGGGGAGTTTTCTGTGGAACTAGAGGTAGGTGCGTGAGTGAGCCGAAAGGCAAGTGAAGTGTTCCCCCGCGACTTGGTGACAGTGCCGAATGTCGCCATCCGATCCCTACCTCTATTATAGTAATATCTCCGCCACAGACTCCCGATCACAGTGAACCAAAGTGAGACTCTCCCATTTATTATTATCCACCAGTGACACGATAATTAATCCAAACTGACAACCACAGTGAAGTGATATTCCATCTAAGTAACAGTAAAGCATATCCACGACTGCCCTGTGCCACGTATTAATATATATTGGATCAGGCTATGTAAACGAGTGTAATATTGTATCTCTGTTCTATTATGTGCCAAATATTGTTGTATGTACACTGTAATGAGTAGAACTTAAGCAATAGATGTGATACGGCGTACTGTCTCTTTTTATGCCCTGTTCCTTTGTTAGTGGATTACATCCGGTCTAGTAAAAGGACCCCGTTCCAGTGCTCGTGTTTTTACGACGAGAAATCGCCTTAAAAACACAGCATTACACCTTCAGTGCTAGATCTCGTATTTACTAGGCAAGAAAATGATATTGACAGTTTAATACATCACCCTCCACTCGGCAAAAGCGACCATACAGTACTAAATTGCAACTTCAGGATAGCTTATGACAGTTAACAGCAATGAAAGTTATAAAAAGAGCCTAAACTATAAAAAGGGAAATTATCATGACCTAAACAAGTATTTCTTAGAAGTTGATTGGGAGAATGAACTTAGAGGACAAGATTTAAATGCTGTACATAAAAAATTTTGTGAATTTTATGAAATAGGAGTCCAGAAGTAAATCCCACAGGACAGAGATGCAGATACGAAAATACAAAAATGGTTCAATACAGAATGTAAAAAATCAAAAGAAAGAAGAGATTTGTTGTGGAATAGATACAGAAGACACAATAGTGAAAGGCCATATAATAATTACAAACAGGCAAGAAACGATTATACAAGAATAAGGAGGGAAGCCCAAAAACAGTTTGAGGAGGCTATCAAAAATAAAAGTACTGATCAACCGAAGCTATTTTACAGCTACATCAGGAGCAAAACCAAAGTAAAAGATAAAATACAATCCATTACGGACGAGGGAATCACCTATACACAAGAGAAAGATATTTCAGAAGCACTAAATAAGAATTTCCAATTAGTTTTTACGGAAGAAAAATTTTTTTGAGAGGGACTATGTGAAACATGCATGTCCACGCATACTACCAGATATACAAATATCAGAAAAAGTAATACAGGAGAGGAAAAACAAATGGTCGTGATGAAATTTCATGTTGGGTGCTACGAGAATGTGCAAAGGAGTTAAGTAAACCATTATTTTTAATTTTCAAGAAATCCTTGAGTCAAGGTAAACTACCTGATATTTGGAAGAAAGCAAATATTGTCCCCTTATTCAAGAAAGGGAATAAACAAAATCCACTCAACTACCGACCAGTATCACTGACCAGTGTTGTAAGCAAGGTATTAGAAAAGCTTATAAGAAAAGCTTGGGTAAATCATCTAGAAGAACACACTGTGATAACAGAAAGACAGTTTGGTTTCAGAAAAGGAAAATCATGTGTTACTAATCTGTTGAGCTACTATGACAGAGTAACAGACACAATACAGGAAAGAGAAGGATGGGTGGACAGTATCTATTTAGATTTCAAGAAAGCATTTGACACAGTACCACACCAAAGACTTTTATGGAAACTGTACCATCAAGGAGGAATTCGAGGCAAACTGTTGTGTTGGATGCAAGATTTTCTCAAAAAAAAAAAAAAAGAGAAATGAGAACAGTACTAAGGGGAAACTACTCATCATGGAAAGAAGTGACTAGTGGAGTTCCACAGGGCTCAGTGCTGGCACCAATCATGTTTTTAGTGCATATGATATAGACAGTAACACTGGAAATGAAAGCTATCTAAATATGTTTGCAGATGATGCAAAAATACAAAAGAGAATTACTAATATGGATTCTTGTAAAGAGCTACAAGAAGAATTAAATAAACTTCATGAATGGAGTAATACATGGCAAATGGAATTCAATGTGGACAAGTGTCATGTAATCAAGTTTGGTAAAAGTGGAAAAAGACCAGATTGGGATTATACGTTAGGAAATAAAACCCTACACACATCAGAAAGAGAGAAGGACCTAGGTGTGATTATCAATAACAGACTATCTCCGGCTGACCACATCAGTGAGAAGGTACAGAACATGTATACACTGCTTGCAAATATGAGAATAGCATTCACATACATAAATGAAGACATGCTAAGAAGGATAATAACATCATTCATCAGACCAACCCTGGAGTATGCATTAGTAGTCTGGAGTCCTCATCTCAAAAAACACATAGACAAGATTGAAAAAGTTCATAGGGCCGCTACAAGATGAATACAAAGTTTAAGGGATCTAAGCTACGAAGAAAGACTAAATAAACTGAATCTACCAACACTACAGGAGAGAAGGAAAAGAGGTGACATGATAATGCTATATAAATGCATATCAGGGAAGGAGAAAATAGACATAAATGATTACTTAACATATGGGGAAGCATCAGTAAGAGGACACTGCAAAAAACTGCATAAGAAGAGAGGTGATAAAGACGTGAGGAAATTCAGTTTCCCAAACAGAGCAATTGATCAGTGGAATGCACTACCGAATGATATGTATGATAAATATGGTTTAAGACACGGGACAGTACGAGCTTGACTCATTCCTGTAAAGATACAATTAGGTAAGTACACACACACACACACAGTTTAAGAGCATTACTACATAAAGTGGAAGAGAAATCGGAAAGAATTATACTAACTGGAAATTTTAATACAAATATAAATTGGAATACTCTGGATATAATAAGCCAAGAAAGCTGTTGGGACCAAAAGCTCCTAGATCTCGTGCAAGAGTTCTTCCTAACGCAACATGAGGGAAACCACCAGAAAAACAGGACTTGATGTACCTTCAGTGCTAGATCTCATATTTACTATGCAAGAAAATGATATTGACAGCTTAATATATCACCCTCCACTCGGCAAAAGCGACCATGCAGTACTAAATTGCAACTTCAGGATAGCTTATGATATAGTTAACGGCAATAAAAGTTACAAAAAGAGCCTAAACTATCTATCTATCTATTGCCAGACGCCTCAATCCCGTTTGGGGTGGCCACAAACAAATCGCCTCCAAGTCGCCCTGTCCCCCGCCATTTCACTACCCTGCTCCCAACTCACACCCCCATCTCTCATATACCTCTCCACCCCATCCCTCCATCTCATCCTCGGCCTCCCCCTCCCTCTTCCCCCCTCCACCTCACTCACATACATTCTCTTCGTCAGTCTCTCACCCTCCATCCTCTCCACATGGCCAAACCACCTCAGTGTGTTCCTCATAACGCTTCCTATCACATCCACATCCACACCACAACGCTCCTTTATATCCTCATTCGTCAGCCTGTCTCTCCACGTGACTCCACAGGCTCCTCTTAAATAACTCATTTCCACTGCTCTCACTCTTGACTTGTGTCCTTCCAACAATGTCCAAGCTTCACTTCCGTACGTTAGAGTTGGTATCACAATACTGTCATGTAGTAACTTTTTCACTTCCATGCTCACTTCCCTGTTTCTTATCACTGCTTTCAAGGAACCAGCAACCTTTCTTCCCTGCTGTACCCTTTCAAGCACTTCACCCTCCAAACCTCCATCCTTACTCATCACACTACCCAAATACTTAAACGTACTCACATTTTCCAATTCCTCACCATCCAACCTCGCTGTACATTCACTAACTTCACCTCTCTCAAAGACCATCACTTTACTCTTCCCTACATTCACCTTTAGATTCCGTTTCTTACACACTTTCCCAAACTCATCCACCAAGCCTTGCAGCTCCCCTTCGTCTTCACTCAACAACACAGTATCATCTGCAAACAACAGTACAGGGAGTTTCCAAACACTATCCTCTCTCACCAGGGCCACTCCAACATCCACTACCCTACCTTGTATCTCTTTTATTACCCCATCCATGTACAGATTGAACACACTATAAAAAGGGAAATTATCATGACCTAAACAAGTATTTCTTAGAAGTTGATTGGGAGAATGAACTTAGAGGACAAGATTTAAATGCTGTACATAAAAAATTTTGTAGATTTTATGAAATAGGAGTCCAGAAATACATCCCACAGCACAGAGAAGTAGATACGAAAATACAAAAATGGTTCAATACAGAATGTAAAAAATCAAAAGAAAGAAGAGATTTGTTGTGGAATAGATACAGAAGACACAATAGTGAAAGGCCATATAATAATCACAAACAGGCAAGAAACGATTATACAAGAATAAGGAGGGAAGCCCAAAAACAGTTTGAGGAGGCTATCAAAAATAAAAGTACTGATCAACCGAAGCTATTTTACAGCTACATCAGAAGCAAAACCAAAGTAAAAGATAAAATACAATCCATTACGGACGAGGGAATCACCTATACACAAGAGAAAGATATTTGTGAAGCACTAAGAAATTCCAATCAGTTTTTACAGAAGAAAAAAATTTTGAGAGGGACTATGTGGAACATGCATGCCAACACATACTACCAGCTATACAAATATCAGAAAAAGTAATACAGGAGGAGTTAAGTAAATTAAGCTGAGGAAAAACAAATGGTCCTGATGAAATTTCATGTTGGGTGCTACGAGAATGTGCAAAGGAGTTAAGTAAACCATTATTTTTAATTTTCAAGAAATCCTTGAGTCAAGGTAAACTGCCTGCTATTTGGAAGAAAGCAAACATTGTCCCCTTATTCAAGAAAGGGAATAGACAAAATCCACTCAACTACCGACCAGTATCACTGACCAGTGTTGTAAGCAAGGTATTAGAAAAGCTTATAAGAAAAGCCTAGGTAAATCATCTAGAAGAACACAATATGATAACAGTAAGACAGTTTGGTTTCAGAAAAGGAAAATCATGTGTTACTAATCTGTTGAGCTACTATGAGAGAGTAACAGACCAATATAGGAAAGAGAAGGATGGGTGGACAGTATCTATTTAGATTTCAAGAAAGCATTTGACACAGTACCACACCAAAGACTTTTATGGAAACTGTACCATCAAGGAGGAATTCGAGGCAAACTGTATTGTTGGATGCAAGATTTTCTCATAAAAAGAGAAATGAGAACAGTACTAAGGGGATATTACCATCATGGAAAGAAGTGACTAGTGGAGTACAACAGGGCTCAGTGCTGGCACCAATCATGTTTTTAGTGTATATAAATGATATAGACAGTAACACTGGAAATGAAAGCTATCTAAATATGTTTGCAGATGATGCAAAAATACAAAGGAGAATTACTAATATGGACTCTTGTAAAGAGCTACAAGAAGAATTAAATAAACTTCATGAATGGAGTAATACATGGCAAATGGAATTCAATGTGGACAAGTGTCATGTAATCAAGTTTGGTAAAAGTGGAAAAAGACCTGATTGGGATTATACGTTAGGAAGTAAAACCCTACACACATCAGAAAGAGAGAAGGGCCTAGGTGTGATTATCAATAACAGACTATCTCCGGCTGACCACATCAGCGAGACAGTACAGAACATGTATACACTGCTTGCAAATATGAGAATAGCATTCACATACATAAATGAAGACATGCTAAGAAGGATAATAACATCATTCATCAGACCAACCCTGGAGTATGCATCAGTAGTCTGGAGTCCTCATCTCAAAAAACACATAGACAAGATTGATAAAGTTCAAAGGGCCGCTTCAAGATGGGTACCAAGCTTAAGGGATCTAAGCTACGAAGAAAGACTAAATAAACTGAATCTACCAACACCACAAGAGAGAAGGAAAAGAGGCGACATGATAATGCAATATAAATGCATATCAGGGAAGGAGAAAATAGACATAAATGATTACTTAACCTATGGGGAAGCATCAGCAAGAGACACAGCAAAAAACTGCATAAGAAGAGAGGTGATAAAGACGTGAGGAAATTCAGTTTCCCAAACAGAGCAATTGATCAGTGGAATGCACTACCGAATGAAATAGTGTATTCCAAAACAATTCACAAATTTAAGGATATGTACGATAAATATGGTTTAAGACACGGGACAGTACGAGCTTGACTCATTCCTGTAAAGATACAATTAGTTAAGGTAAGAACACACACACACACACACACAGAAAGAAAGACCTAGGTGTGATTATCAATAACAGACTATCTCCGGCTGACCACATCAGCGAGAAGGTACGGAACATGTATACACTGCTTGCAAATATGAGAATAGCATTCACATACATAAATGAAGACATGCTAAGAAGGATAATAACATCATTCATTAGACCAACCCTGGAATATGCATCAGTAGTCTGGAGTCCTCATCTCAAAAAGCACAGACAAGATTGAAAAAGTTCAAAGGGCCGCTACAAGATGGATACCAAGCTAAAGGGACCTAAGCTACGAAGAAAGACTAAATAAACTGAATCTACCAACACTACAGGAGAGAAGGAAAAGAGGTGACATGATAATGCTATATAAATGCATATCAGGAAAGGAGAAAATAGACATAAATGATTACTTAACATATGGAGAAGCATCAGCAAGAGGACACTGCAAAAAACTGCATAAGAAGAGAGGTGATAAAGACGTAAGGAAATTCAGTTTCCCAAACAGAGCAATTGATCAATGGAATGCACTATCGAATGAAATATTGTGCCAAAACAATTCACAAATTTAAGGATATGTACGATAAATATGGTTTAAGACACGGGACAGTACGAGCTTGACTTATTCCTGTAAAGATACAATTAGGTAAGAACACACACCACACCCATCAGTTCAACCCTGTCCACCCCACCCACCCAACCAACTGGCAGGGCTTCCATTTTAGGGTAAAATACCCTAAACTAGGGTAATCAGACCCTTTCTAGGGTCGTGGTTAGGGTAATGTATAAAATAGGGTAATTTTAGGGTAATTTTTAGCCAAAATGCAAACAAAGAGTATCCCAGTCAGTAGAAAATTAAGAGTATTGTGCAAAACTAACATAGATATGAACACAAAACTCTGAAGTTTCAAATTGCGAGCCACGTTTAATTCGGAAACGGTTGGGCCGGGTTGACTCAGATGTGTGTTCTGATTAAACAAGAAATCTAATGGAAATGAGATAAAACAGAGAAACTAGTTTTCTCTTACTTTACTTGTTTTCTTTAAATCAAATATATGAAATTCTTTACATACTTCATCCAATTTGCCTTTTTCTTATATAAATAATGTATTTTTGTTTTTAAATTAAAAACATGGAGTTCTTTATATATTTCATTCAATTTGGCTTATTTTATTAGATACATATATTGTATGTCTATTTATTATATATATATATATATATATATATATATATATATATATATATATATGTAATCGAAGTCAATGTTGCCGACTATTTAGGGTAAAACATAGGAATTTAGGGTAAAACTGACTTGACTTCAGGGTAAAGTGGGCGGAGTTTATGGAAGCCTTGCCAACTGGCTCCAACACACACACACACGGCATCGTCGGATGTGGACGTCTGTACCGGCGCTCCATACAAGCTCAACACGGCCAGAGGCATTACCTAAATAAGTATCTTTGAATGAGTCAAGCTCTGTACCAGGTTAGACTAAATGATTTTTCATTATTAAAAGGAAAAGAAATAATAAGTTTAAATAAGACTTTCAAACAACAAAGAACCACGATGCGTTGAGTCAGCTGGGTTTGTTTATACTACAGAAAGACCGGGAAAGCGTGCACACTGTAAGTACATACTCTGTTCATTTAGTATTACAAAATGGATACATACTTCAGTAAAACAAATTTGGAAAAGAAAAGGGATAAAAGTAAAAAGCAAAATGATGATTTCTACCAAGAACTAGTTGAAGTGGAGACTCACAATAGACTGGTTGAACGTGTACACAAACTAGAAATGGCTTTCAAAAATGAAATTGATGAAATAAAGAAGCAAATGCACTTGCAAAAGGAAGAGATAGAAAAACTGGGAAAGGAGGCCAATAAGAAAGACATAACCATCAGTGAACTAACAGTGGAATTGAATACCCTTAGGAAGAAAGTGAGTGAAATGGGAAGTACAGAGTTAATCACCAGAGTGTTATGGAAGAGTTAAAAAATGACACAGAGACAATTAGACAAGCAAGCAGTCTTATGGACCAGAGCAGTGATATTGAGGAGAAGATAACACAGGTGAATGAAGCTGTGCAAAGCTACAAAAATGATGTAGAAATCACGTATGTTGAAATGGTGAAAGTAAAGAAAGACTGAGAAACAAGGGTGGAGAAAAAAAACATTAAAAAGGAAGTGAAAAGAATAATCCAGAACAATCCAAAGTTAGTCAGAGATTCAGTAGAAATAAATAAATCAATAGTAATCACTGGTATAGAAGAGGAAGAAATTAAAAACAAAATCACTAGAGACAAAAAGGAGATGGCAAATGTAATGAGCTTACTGAAAGAAGTATCAGAGGAAATCTGTAGTAAAGACATAGAGGAACACAAAAGGTTAGGGAAATACGAGAAAAGCAAGACAAGACCTCTAAAGGTGACTTTCCAGAGTGTAAACACTGTGGAAGAGATACTAAAAAATGCAAAGAATCTTATGGAAAAAGAGGAGTTCAAAAATGTATGGATAAAAAGATGTCTAACACAAGAGGAACTGGAATTACTGAAAGAGAAAAGGGAGGAAGCAAAAACAAAAAATGAGGGAAGATCAGAAGAGGACAAGAAGAAATTTTTTTACAAAGTAATAGGATTGCAGGTACGAAAGTGGTACACAAACAGGATGGAAGAAAAAGGAGGAAGTTAGTAGAACCATGTCATGACAAGTATATAAACAAGATGATAAAGTTGATGTACTCAAATGTGGATGGAATGGTATCTAAATTACTAGAGATGAATGATTATGTCAGAGAAAATGAACCACAAATAATATGCCTAACTGAGACAAAATTAACACCAAGGATATCCAATGACATACTAAACTTAGAGGAATACAATATATGGAGAAGAGACAGAAATTTAAAAAAAGGAGGAGGAATTATAATATTAACTAAGAAAAATTTAAAAGTCAAGGAAATAAACCTAGATATACCATCACAAGTAGAACTGATTGCAGTAGAGATCGACACATCTGAAGGTAAAGTAATTGTAGCCAATTTGTATATGCCACCCAAATCAAACACACGGGAAAGAGACGAATATGAGGACCTAGCAGAGAGTACAATTCAGAGTATAAGATCCTTGCTACATAAAATGGAAGAGAAATCGGAAAGAATTATACTAACTGGGGATTTCAAAACAAATATAAATTGGAATACTCTAGATATAAATAGCCAAGAAAGCTGCTGGGACCAAAAGCTCCTGGATCTCGTACAAGAGTTTTTCTTAACGCAACACGTGAGGGAAACCACTAGAAAAAGAGGACTTGATGTACCTTCAGTGCTAGATCTAATATTTACCAGGCAAGAAAATGACATTGACAGTTAAATATATCACCCCCCACTCGGCAAAAGCGATCATGCAGTACTAAATTATAACTTCAGGATAGCATATGACATAGTAAACAGCACTGACAGTTACAAAAAGAGACTAAACTATAAAAAGGGAAATTATCAAGACCTAAAGAAGTATTTCTTAGAAGTTGATTGGGAAAATGAGCTTAGAGGACAAGATTTAAATGCTGTATATAAAAAATTTTGTGAATTTTATGAAATAGGAGTCCAGAATTACATCCCACAGCACAAAGATGCAGATAAGAAAATACAGAAATGGTTCAATACAGAATGTAAAAAATCAAAAGAAAGAAGAGATTTGTTGTGGAATAGATACAGAAGACACAATAGTGAAAGGGCGTATAATAATTACAAACAGGCAAGAAACGACTATACAAGAATAAGGAGGGAAGCCCAAAAACAGTTTGAGGAGGATATAATAAATAAAAGTAGTGATCAACCAAAGCTGTTTTACAGCTATATCAGAAGCAAAACCAAAGTAAAAGATATATTACAATCCATCACGGACGAGGGAATCACTTATACACAAGAGAAAGATATTTGTGAAGCACTAAATAAGAATTTCCAATTAGTTTTTACAGAAGAAAAAAATTTTGAGAGGGACTATGTGGAACACGCATGTCCACACATACTACCAGATATACAAATAGCAGAAAAAGTAATACAAGAGGAGTTAAGTAGATTAGACAGAGGAAAAGCAAGTGGTCCTGATGAAATTTCATGTTGGGTGTTACGAGAATGTGCAAAGGAGTTAAGTAAACCATTATTTTTAATTTTCAAGAAATCTTTGAGTCAAGGGAAACTACCTGATATTTGGAAAAAAAACAAATATAGTCCCCTTATTCAAGAAAGGAAATAGACAAAATCCTCTCAACTACCGACCAGTATCACTGACTAGTGTTGTAAGCAAGGTATTAGAAAAACTTATAAGAAAAGCTTGGGTAAATCATCTAGAAGAACACAGTATGATAACAGAAAGACACTTTGGTTTCAGAAAAGGAAAATCATGTGTTACTAATCTGTTGAGCTACTATGACAGAGTAACAAACACAATACAGGAAAGAGAAGGATGGGTGGACAGTATCTATTTAGATTTCAAGAAAGCTTTTGACACAGTACCACACCAAAGACTTTTATGGAAGCTGTACCATCAAGGAGGAATTCGAGGCAAACTGTTTTGTTGGATGCAAGACTTTCTCATAAAAAGAGAAATGAGGACAGTACTAAGAGGAAACTAATCATGGAAAGAAGTGACTAGTGGAGTACCACAGGGTTCGGTGCTGGCACCAATCATGTTTCTAGTGTACATAAATGATATAAACAATAACACTGGAAATGAGAGCTATCTGAATATGTTTGCAGATGATGCAAAAATACAAAGGAGAATTACTAGCACAGACTCTTGCAGGGAGCTACAAGAAGAATTAAATAACCTTCATGAATGGAGTAGTACATGGCAAATGGAATTCAATGTGGACAAGTGTCATGTAATCAAGTTTGGTAAAAGTGGAAAAAGACCTGATTGGGATTATAAGTTAGGAAATAAAACCCTATACACATCAGAAAGAGAGAAAGACCTAGGTGTGATTATCAATAACAGACTATCTCCGGCTGACCACATCAGCGAGAAGGTACGGAACATGTATACACTGCTTGCAAATATGAGAATAGCATTCACATACATAAATGAAGACATGCTAAAAAGGATAATAACATCATTCATTAGACCAGCCCTGGAATATGCATCAGTAGTCTGGAGTCCTCATCTCAAAAAGCATATAGACAAGATTGAAAAAGTTCAAAGGGCCGCTACAAGATGGATACCAAGCTTAAGGGACCTAAGCTATGAAGAAAGACTAAATAAACTGAATCTACCAACACTACAGGAGAGAAGGAAAAGAGGTGACATGATAATGCTATATAAGTGCATATCAGGAAAGGAGAAAATAGACATAAATGATTACTTAACATATGGAGAAGCATCAGCAAGAGGACACTGCAAAAAAACTGCATAAAAAGAGAGGTGATAAAGACGTAAGGAAATTCAGTTTCCCAAACAGAGCAATTGATCAATGGAATGCACTACCGAATGAAATAGTGTGTGCCAAAACAATTCACAATTTTAAGGATATGTACGATAAATATGGTCTAAGACACGGGACAATACGAGCTTGACTCATTCCTGTAAAGATACAATTAGGTAAGAACAATTAGGTAAGAACACACACACACACACACCAGCTCAACCCCACTCACCCCACCCACCCAACCACCTGGCTCCAACACTCACACACACACACACACACACACACACACACACGGAGTTGGGTGTGTTTGGATGGGAAAAGTTTGGTGGATGAGTCGAGTTCGAATGGATGAATGGGTGGGGGACCGAATGGGGTTTGGTAAGAAGTGTGGTTGGGCATACCGTAGAGATGGGCCGGTGGGTTGGTGGGAGGAGTGGGTGGATAGGATGGATGGGTGGGCAAGGTGGAGTGGGTGGGCAGGTTGGGTAAGTGTTAACGGAGAGGTGGATTTGTTGTGTGGGTGTATGCAATGGATGGCATTACTGGGTGACCAGAGTGAATGGAATTCATGGTTGGTGAGGCTCGGTGGTGTGGGTCGGTGGGCAAGGTAGGTCATCGGAATGTGTGCTGGCTTGCCGGGGGGAGTGGACATGGTGGGTCGCCAGGGGGGCTGAGATGATTACTTGGCCGGGGTGCTGTGGGTGGATGGATGGGTTGGTGGGTTGAGTGGCTGGATCAGTTCAGGGTGGATAGGTGAGTGGGTGGATGTGTTGAGTGGCATTGTTAGGAGAGCTTCTTGGGTGGCATTTATGAGTTAGCTGGGTGGATGGCCGGGATCAGTAGGCTGGATGGGTCACTCAGGCGTCTGGACAGGGTGAGTGGCCGGGGTGAGGTTGGTGCGTTGTGTTAGTCAGGTTGAGTGGGTAAGTGGATGAGTGGGTGGGTGGATGAGTGAGTAGGTGGATCAATGGGTAGGTTGATGAGTGGGTGGGTGGATCAGTGGGTAAGTGGATGAGTGAGTAGGTGGGTGGATCAGTGGGTAGGTGGATAAGTGGCTGGGTGGGTATGTGTTTCCCCTGATGACAGGGCAGGAGAGGGACTTGTGTGGCTAGTATTAATATGATTTGTCACTATTAACTGGATTTAAGTATATCGTATAGAACACGTTAGATAAATATTTGGGAACCAAACTCCATACATTAGGGTTATTCAGTTGAAATCTGCTAAAACTTGGATATAATTGCTTCTCATGGAACTGAATATGGATCTATGCACGTGATAATACACCTAATAGTAGGATAAAAGAAAGTAACATCACATGCAGCAAGACGTGAGATTGGACGAAGCTTCATATTTCCGATCCATCCGCCTAGCAAATCAGTTTTTTGGTGGGGTTAAGGAGGGGGAGTTGAGAGATAGACGTGTACAATTAATCTGACCTCTAGTGGCAGATTACCCTGTCCCCTGGTTGATGGAAGGAACTTTTGTGCACGATAGTACCACTCCTTTATATGCATTACCCCATGACTTCATTCCCAAAACTTGCTGGATTTTCTTGGTAGTTTCAATTTGGGTATCAACAAGTTTTTGGCAAAATTTGATGTAGTAATGTTTGGCTTTTTCGGTCATTGTGATGAGTGCGGAATGCAACAGGTGTAAGGTGCACAACCATGAACGTACTGTAAGCTGTCAGCCGCCGAGTCACTTGTGGCGGGTGGCATTGATCACGTTTTTTTTTTTTTTTTTTTTATGTGCTCGACTCTGGGCATAGGCTTCACAGACTGCTCCCAATGCCCAGTAGTCCTACATTCCCTACACCTCTACATGTCACTGCACTCGAAAGTCTTGCATTGCACAACAGAAAACCCTGCCCCTGTTCTCCAATTGCTTCGTGGAAAAAAAAAAAAAAAAAAATGAGTTTGGATACTTTCTGAACACCTCGTGTGTAGTTTAATGATGCAATTGGTTAAGTAAAAACCCATCACTAGGTGAGGTATCATAATCGGGGACGATTTAACATGTAAAGGAATGCGTTTTTGAGCCTTGGGTTTCCCCCCAACCAAGTCCTGAACCTACCCAAAATGAGTCAATCTAAATGGCCTAATGGCTGTAAAAGAAGCTAACATAGGCATAACACCTGTAAATAACACCAAACCCAACAAATAAAATCAGAAAATCATAAAAAATAGGCCAGAAAATATCAAACACCTCTCACCACTTCTTGTAAGTCTATGTCTGGTCCTGGTCGTCATCCTTGCTTTCCTCCCCGAGGCTAGGGGATGTGTGGTGCTCCCTAGAACTCACTCATCCTCCGCAATGCCTTCAAACCTCATCGGAGGAGAGTCGGGGGGCGGGGGGAAGCCTGGCGAAGTGGGGTGATGGTAACAGGAGACTGATGCGTTGGCTCTGGGGGTGGCGATAGGGTGCGATGCCCATCACAAAACAGGGGGTTGGCCCACAATAGGGTGGTATTTCTACCCCCGTCACTAATCCGGGGTATCGCATATAAAGTATAGGGATATTGTCAATCGGGGTTTGCCCATATATATATATATATATATATATTGCCAGACGCCTCAATCCCGTTTGGGGTGGCCACAAACAAATCGCCTCCAAGTCGCCCTGTCCCCCGCCATTTCACTGCCCTGCTCCCAACTCACACCCCCCTCTCTCATATACCTCTCCACCCCATCCCTCCATCTCATCCTCGGCCTCCCCCTCCCTCTTCCCCCCTCCACCTCACTCACATACACTCTCTTCGTCAGTCTTTCACCCTCCATCCTCTCCACATGGCCAAACCACCTCAGTGTGTTCCTCATAACGCTTCCTATCACATCCACATCAACATCACAACGCTTCTTTATATCCTCATTCGTCAGCCTGTCTCTCCATGTGACTCCACCGGCTCCTCTTAAATAACTCATTTCCACTGCTCTCACTCTTGACTTGTGTCCTTCCAGCAACGTCCAAGCTTCACTTCCGTACGTTAGAGTTGGTATCACAATACTGTCATGTAGTAACTTTCTCACTTCCATGCTCACTTCCCTGTTTCTTATCACTGCTTTCAAAGAACCAGCAACCTTTCTTCCCTGCTGTACCCTTTCAAGCACTTCACCCTCCAAACCTCCATCCTTACTCATCACACGACCCAAGTACTTAAACGTACTCACATTTTCCAATTCCTCACCATCCAACCTCGCTGTACATTCACTGACTTCACCTCTCTCAAAGACCATCACTTTACTCTTCCCTACATTCACCTTTAGATTCCGTTTCATACACACTCTCCCAAACTCATCCACCAAGCCTTGCAGCTCCCCTTCGTCTTCACTCAACAACACAGTATCATCTGCAAACAACAGTACAGGGAGTTTCCAAACACTTTCCTCTCTCATCAGGGCCACTCCAACATCCACTACCCTACCTTGTTCCTCTTTTATTACCCCATCCATGTACAGATTGAACAACCATGGAGACATGACACATCCCTGTTTCAACCCAACTTTCAAAGAGAAAAATTCACTTAGTTCACCATCCACACGCACTGCAGCCTTTGCACCATCGTACATACTCTTCACAGCATTCAACAACTTCCCATCTACTCCATATATTCTTAACACTTTCCACAATCCTTGTCTATCCACCCTGTCATATGCTTTCTCCAAATCCATGAAAGCTGCATACAACTTCTTTCCCTTCTCTAGAAACTTTTCCACTAAAGATCTAAGAATGAATATCTGATCTACACAACCTCTTCCCTTCCTAAAGCCTCCCTGTTCCTCTCCAACTAATTTCTCTGTTCTTTCTCTAACTCTGTCAATAAGTATCCTACCATACACTTTTCCTATTATACTAAGAAGACAAATGCTCCTATGATTACCACACGCTTCTTTTTCTCCTTTTCCTTTGTACAAGGGAATAATTAAACCTGACTTCCAATCCTCCGGGACTCTACCTTCCTCCCAGGCCAATCTGCACATCTTCCACATCCATTCTACTACTATCTCTCCCCCATGCTTCAGCATTTCACCACACACTCCATCAATTCCTGGGGCTTTCCCCGATTTAAATTTCTTCATTGCTTCCACAACTTCTATCCTACTGATTTCTTCCTGTCTTCTCACCTCCCTCCTTCTCCCAGCCATTCCCCAGCCACTTATACTCGCATTACTTCCATCCTCTACGTTCAATAATTCCTTAAAGTGTTCTCTCCATCTGCTCACTTTTTCTCCCTTCTCCACTAGTAATCTACCATTTTTATCTTTCACTCCCCTGCTAACTTCACTTCCACCCTGTCTTACTCTTTTCACCTCTTTCCAGAACATTTTCTTACAGTCCCTCCACTTTACACTCAAATTCCTTCCAAATTCCTCATCCACTCTCTTCTTACTCTCTCTTACTAATCTTTTCACCTCTTTCTTTCTACATATAACTCTCTCTCCCGCCTCTCAACTTCTTCCACGCTCGTATTTCTCATCCATTCATTGTATGTAAAATGCCCGCCGAGACCGCCACAGGACCTCCCACCCCACCACCCCCCACACCACCGCCGAGCCGCCACCCCACCACCACCCCAGGAGGACACACAGGTGAGGCTAGTGACCTCAGGCAAGAGGGTCATCGGGACATCCCGGCCCTGAGCCCCTATTCCTCGCAAGTGCCCCAACCCCAGGCGTTCAGACAACCTGAACTACTGTGCGGGCGGGGTAGTGACCGTCAGACCAGGGGTGGGACTGAAAAGAGGTCAGTCCCAAGTAGCACCGTCTTGACGGTCTTGCTACACCCTCAAGGGCAGGAAGAGGCCCAAGGGCAGGAAGAGGCCCAAGGCTATGGCCTTAAAAGAGAAATAGACACAGGCTATGGCCTGACAAAGTGTGTAAAGGGGAAGGTGACCCCAGGCTCCGGCCTTAACACGCTGAGGAGAGAGAGAGTTGCCTGTGTGCATCCCTCTCCAGTTGTACTTTGGCTACGGCCAAAATATGGTCCAGGGTAGAGAGACCCTGCTACCGTACGTGTAGCGCTACCCAATTACGGAAGCAGCGACTCAGGGCCGGCCAAGCGGCGACTCGGGGCCGGCCTCTCGCCGGAGCAGACGGGTGATCCCGTTTCTCCTTTAGTCGATTCCCGTACGGGCAGACACTCAGTTACGACTGGGGCACGTACCAGGGTGGAGAATTCCCTGACGGTAGGATCTGTCCGTATTGGAGAGAGTGCGGCCCTTGTGCCCCTCACTCCGGCTTGTTCCCTACTGCGGGAGGAACACCACGCTGACGGCCGCTTACCTCGGCGAAAGGGCGACCCCGATCACCCTACTGGTGTCCCTCGCACGCCGGACAAGTTCACGGCACCAGCCAAAGTCCATACTAGGGGAAGTGGAGCCCCACCTCAGCCCAATGAACACACTCAGGGAACCACGAAGAGCATGAGTCTCCCTCAAGCCTCTCCCTCCGGGGAGCCCTTCGTCGCCATCCAGGCTTCTTGGCCAAGCGGAGGCGTTAGAGTGGTGGCAAGGCCCGATTGCAGAGTTACCGCCCACACCCGGACGCTCCTTAGCACTGTTGGAGCCCTACAGGAGTTGCTGCCGCAGCCCAGCCCTGACGGCGCCTCTCCCCCCTGAGCACCTGCAGACCCCGGATGCCCAGGCCTTCCACCACGTTCCCCGACGACGGCGACCTAGGCTCTCTCTCACGCCCCGGCAGAAGAAGAAGCAGGCCCGAATCCTCCGCCTGTTCAGTCCTAGTCCCGAGGGCCCCCGATCAGGTCGAGGCCCCCAGACTACGAGGCCTCCCTGCACCCCACCAGTGCGGCCCTAGGAAGGAGCCGCCCCTCAGGTCGAGGCCCTAAACAAGGGAACCTCCCTGGACAGTAAGTACTAGTGACCCAACTACCCAGGAAACACGGGTAGAACAGTGATAGTGACAGTGACCCCTAATACAGTGACAGTGATCCAATGCACAGTGGCAGTGACAAATAAAAGTTATGTTAAACAGTGATATCGGAGTAAGTCGTGCTTGAGCATTAAACAGCTCAGTTCCCCCTCTCAGAAAGGAAGCGGGGAGTTTTCTGTGGAGTCGAAGTTAGGTGTGTGAACGAGCCGAAAGGTTAATGAAGTGCTTCCCTGCGACTAGGTGACGGT
Source organism: Coenobita brevimanus (assembly GCF_032717465.1). NCBI lineage: Eukaryota > Metazoa > Arthropoda > Malacostraca > Decapoda > Coenobitidae > Coenobita > Coenobita brevimanus. The sequence continues at coordinate 6,882,576 of NC_137007.1, forward strand.
GTCGGATGTCGCCACACGCACCCTACCTTTATTATAGTATCATATCCCCCACAGACTCCCGATCACAGTGAATATAAGTGAGACTCCCCCGTTTATTATTATCCACCAGTGGCACGACCAGTGTTCTCGATTGACCATCGCAGTGAAGAGTTATCTCTCCTCAATAACAGTAACCCATATCCCTGACTGCCCTGTGCCCTGTGCAAAAGTAGATTGGATCCAATTATAAGTGTATTGTTGTATCTCTGTGTAATTGTGTACCAAATGTTGTGTATGTAGCGCTGTAAGGGATAGAATTTAAGCAATAGATGTGATTCGGTGTACTGTCTCTTTTTATGCCCTGTTCCTTTGTTAGTGCATTACATCCGGTCTAGCCAAAGGACCCCGTCCAGCGCTCGTGTTTTTACGACGAGAAGTCGTCTTAAAAACACAGCATTACAGTATGCTTTCTTCTTTTGTGCCACAGCCTGTTTCACCTCTTCAGTCCACCACGCTGTTCCTTGCACCCCCCTCCGTCTTCTCTTCCTTCCACACACCACATCACATGCTGCACATATTTCTTCTGTAAATATCCTACACACACCTTCCACGTCGCCCATCTGCTCCAATTCATATTTGTCCAATCGTTCCTCCACTTCTCTCTTATATATATATATATATATATATATATATATATATATCAATCAATCATTTCCTGTGGCACCCCACGGGATGCATAGGGCCTCAATGAACTCTCTCCACCAATATTTGTCTCTTGCCATCTCCTTCAGGTCCCACCAACAGTCCTCTCCTGCTTCTTTTTTCATTGTCCTCAACCAGGTTTACCTTGGCCTACCTCTACCTCTTATTCCTCTAGCAGTCCACTCTGGCACATCCTGTATTAAACTACCTTCTTTTCTGTATATGTGCCCCAGCCACTTCCAGCGAGACAGGCTCACATATTCATTAACTGGTTCCACTCTCGTGATATCCCTTACTCTTGCATTTGTAACTCTTTCTTGCCACTTTACCCCAAGAATCCTTCTCAGTATTTTATTCTTAAATCCTAATACTTTCTGATCTGTTGCAATTGTACTGTACCATGACTCATGCCCGTAAATTAAAATTGGTCTAACCATGGACTTGTAAATTTTCACTTTAGTATGTACCGAAAGCATATTATTATTCCAAACAGATTTCAACATTCCAACAGCTCGCCAAGCCTGTCTAATCCTCTCCTCAATTTCATTGTTTAATGATCCATTAGATGATACAATCGTTCCCAGCTATTTAAAGTTTTCTACATTCTTCACCACATTATTCCCAATTACACAATCGATTTGGTTCTCCACGTTCATATTAATAATTTCAGTCTTTCCACAATTTATTACCAATCCCACTTTTTCTCCTTCCTCCACCAGACAATCAAGCACCCTCTGGATCTCGTAAATACTTCCGCAAATCAGTACAATATCATCAGCATAGTCCAAATCCATCAGCTTCTTATTTTCTTTCCAGTTAATTCCTGCACCTGTTCTTACAACCTTTTTCATAACATAATCCATAACCAAAACAAACAACAGTGGCGAAAGAACTCCTCCTTGAATCACTCTTGACCTAACTTGAAATGGATCACTCAAAGAACAACCCACCATTACCTTACAAAAAGTACCTTCATGCAGGCTTCTAATAATATTTACAAACTTTTCTGGTATACCATAGAATCTCATAATTTTCAACATAGCTCCACGTGAAACACTATCAAACGCCTTTTCAAAATTCACAAAACACATAATAAGTGGCATTTTCATCTCATTAACTTGTTGCATTAGATGCCTTACAATAAAAATCTGATCATTACAACCTCGACCCTTTCTAAATCCCGCTTGTTCTTCTCTTAAAATTTTATCAATTACTGGCTCTATTCTGTTCAACAAGATTTTGGAAAAGACTTGCAACTACAGGTGTCAAAGTTATCCCCCTCCAATTGCCACATACACTTAAATCTCCCTTTTTTGGTATTTTTATAATCTCTCCATTTTTCCACTTTTCTGGAATTCCACCATTATCCCAAGCCACATTAAAAAGTTTCAAAAGCGCATTCATCAACTCTTCATTTTCCACCTTAAGCATTTCAGGGAATATTCCATCCTCTCCTGGGGCCTTAAAATTCTTTAACTCCTTTATAGATTTTGCTACCTCTTCCAAAGTTATATCCCCTGTTTCTATCTGCAAATCTCTCTCGGCTGGCAAAATGTCCTCTTCAGCTGGGATTGGTCTATTTAGAACAGATTCAAAGTGCTCTTTCCACCTTCCTTTTATATCCAAATCTTTAGTCATCAAATTACCATTTCTATCTCGTACAGGTATTTCCTTCCTTCTCTTTTCAGTCCCAGTTAACTCCTTTATGGCCTGATACGCTGCTCTTGTGCTCTGACCGTCATTTTTACTTAATTTAATTTCTGTCTCTGTCGCCTTTTCATCATATAGTCTCCTCTTATCACGTCTAACGAGTCTTTTTACTTCAGAATGTAAACTCCAGTACTTTGCTCTAAGTACTTCAACTACCTGGCCATCAACATGTTGTTCTTCACTTCTTAACTTGGCCTCTTTCCTTTTCTGAATTGCATTCCATGTTTCATCTGACATCCACTTTTTCCTTCTCGCTTTTCCCTTTTTCTTAATAGTAACCTTAGCACTCTCATGCAAACCCTCTTTTACCTCTCTCCACATTCGATTAATATCACTGTCTTCTGATTCCATCAAAGTCTGCAGGATATATATATATATATATATATATATATATATATATATATATATCTATATATATATGTGTGTGTGTGTGTGTGTGTGTGTGTGTGTGTTAGTGATTTGACGATGAAATAATGGAATGGCATCCATGTTAACCAGCATTAGGGAGAAAGGAACTGAGCAAACACAGCATTCTCCTTATCTCATGATGGAGGTCATTACATAAAGCTCATAAAACGGTGTACCAGAATTTCTGACACATCATTCCAGGTCAGTACTCGACATCACTCAGAGAGTGCATACCTCCACCAGCACCAGTAAATTTTATGGTGTCTACTGTAATTCATGTTTCTTATTAGACACTCTTATGGTCTCATATACAGTAGTCAGTTTATGGTCTTACACAATCTCAGAGAGTGTATGCCCACACCCAGTCAAGCTTATGATTTATCCTGCATCCAGATCTGGATCCACCCCAGAAATTTAATTTTTACTTGTCTCATGTCCACCTTTACACTGAAATTCATTGAAATACAGTAACAGCTTTTTGAGTTATCCCGTACACAGACATAGGTGATATATATGACCTTTGTCCAACTTAGTTGGCTGAGGTAACAAGTGCTCTCATAGTACAGTACTGTATAATTGTTTATATGCAGTTTACGATTCCACAAAGCTGGCATACTTAATTTGGTGATCATGAAAGCCAGCTGTGAAACCTCATGTGCTTGATCTTGAAAACCAACTCTCAGACCTCTTGTACTTGATCATTAAAGCCAACTCTCAGACCTCTTGTACTTAATCATTAAAACCAACTCTCAGACCTCATGTGCTTGATCATGAAAACCAACTCTCAGACCTCCTGTGTTTGATCATGAAGCAACACATACTATCCTTGACAGGTAGGCTAAGTTGCATCAGGTTATCGAGAACCCTTCATCATTGTTGTCATACAGACATGGTGAACAGTTTTTAAATTGTGACAACTGGGCAGCCTTACGAGTTAACATTTTGACCCCTACATTAGGTTTGAGCCCATTTGGGGAAGCAATATATCTCTGTGTATCTACAATCATTTTTTTGCCCCATCAGTAGCATAGGGGTTTGGGCTAGGCTATTCAGTCATGGGATTTTAAGCAAGAGTGGCCAGCCTTGTTTGTCACTGAGTGGCATTATGTGAGCAGTAAATCCCAACCATTCCTCAGATGAAACCCTCATAGTCCACATCCAGTTGGAGCGCCTTAACCCGCCAGACCACAAGATGTCCATCTTGGTTATATGGTTACCACCCATCATAGAAACACCTGAAGGTTCCACTATGTCGAATAAAGTGGATGGCAGACACTTATACCTAAGAGCAAACTTGTTTTTATGTCGTAAACATATTCAGTTCTTTGATCTCTGTTTTCATGAAATGACAAGTTACCTTAGGGAATATTTAATGTACTAGCCAAAATTGATCTAGATGTGTTCCCATATAAGCTGAGAAAACTAGGTAAGGATTTACTTATAAAAGTAAGCTACAGGTAGAAAGCCACACCATATATCTAATTGTTAATATCAAAAGATAACATAATAGACGGTAGTTTATAACAAAAGGGTAATTTTGGAGCCAAGATCTTGTCCATAAGAACCTAAGCCCATAATGCTTTTGTTCTTTCATTAAATTTTGATAATTAGCCTAAAGATCTTTCATTTTGAATATTGGGAATAGCCGGAAGTATAAATTTTCTCAATCACTGTGGTAGCCAAATCAGAGTTGGAAAAGAGGGTGGGGGGAGGGGGGAGAGATCAGTCACGAGCACCATATGAATGCAGACTCCCTCCAGATGCTACAGTGATCCCTTGGTTATCATGTATTTAGTTATACAGTAAAAGTCCTTTAATCCGGAATGCAGCAGCCCACAGACCTTCCGGATTATCAGATATTCTGGACTATTGGACAGGTACCTGAAAATTTTCAAAACACACCCAAAAAAAAAAAAAATAATAAATTATAATTAGATAATTATAGTTTACTTACTTTTGTAGTGCAGTGCAGATGTGGGCTGTTTGAGGTCATAGTTTGTGCTAGTAGTGTTGGGGTGGTACAATAGTACCATCAGTAATTTTCTATTTTTTCTCGATTTTTTACCTCACCCAAAAATGACCCTGGGCTGAAAAATCCGAACCATCAGATGCCGGATTATCGGAAGTTCACTGCTGCAGCTTTCGTTATCACTGTCAGATGAAAATCTGCATGCCTGCCATCATTATGCATTTTTTGGCAAAAAAAAAAAAAATAATAATACAAAGCTGATTTCTGCCAACAATGATGGTGCAGTTTCGGTAGTTTCTGATGGATTTGATGGAATTAGAGATAAGGCCCTACTCAAGGAGTTAATCCCAGGTGATGGAGACCATTAACTTTCCACCCCCTAGCCTCAGAACCCCATATCTCAAGCCCATCTCAGGTCTCTGTGTGGTACTTTGTGTGTTTCTTCCTTATTGTGCCCTTTTCATCACTTTCTACTACATTCACCATGCCTGATGCTTACTGGCGTACCTTGATATCCGAAGGGTATATGTACTCCTATGGTGGGGTGAGGACCAGGAGGGAGATAGAAACAGTGAGGCCAGCTTGAGATTTATTCTAAGAAGCTCTCGTGAGGTCAGTCACTCTCGTGAGGTCAGTCTGCTCAGACGTGCTAGAGACCTGTGGTAGTGTTGTGCTAGTGTGTTTTAGTGATCTGTGATAGTGGCTGTGTTAGTGTGTTGTAGTGGTCAGCGATAGTGCTGTGCTAGTGATCCGTGAAAGTGTTGTGCTAGTGTGTTGTGGTGCCCCGTGATAGTGCTGTGCTACCTTGTGTGAATTTGTGCATAATGGCTTCCTCGGCAGGGAGCTGTGTCTCCACTGCAGGTATTGAAAAGGACTACCTTGAAATAAAGGAGGAACTTCTCGAACTGAAGCGGTAGGTACAAATACTCAGGCAAGAGAAGTCACAAATGAGGGAATTGTTGGAGGAGATGTTGGACGAGAAAGAGAAAAAGGCTGAAGGTTGGGCACTAGTTAACAAGGGTGCAACGAAGGTCACTCTTAAGAAGCAAACAGAAGTTAAGACCACTAATGCCTTCGACGCACTACGGGACGAATGTGAAGGGAAGTCAGAGAGGAAAATAGAGGAGAAGGACGGTGAGAGAATTTCCAGTACAGGTAAGTATAATCAGAACAAGAAAGGTAAGAAAAATGTTGCCGTTGCTGGGCCTTCCAGGTGAGATATCTTAACAGAGCCATGTATACTCCCCTCGCTAAACATGTGTGTCTTCCAGGGGCCAGGGTGGCTAATATGATAGAAAAAAATTCAAATATCGTGAAGGATAGTGGTGACAAACCCACTGTGTGCCTCAGTGTAGGAGGCAATGATATTAGTAGCCGTAAGAGTGAGGTACTGTGGCAAAGGTACAAGTTGATGTTAGAAAAGGTTAGGGAGAGGGGAGGAACCCCTGTAGTGCTTGGTGTTTTACCCAGGTGGCGGGTTGGAAGGGAATGGTTGAGCAGGGCAATAGGTTTTAATTGCCACCTTGAAAGGTATTGCAAAGATAATGCAATACCTTTCATAGACAGCTGGGACCGGTTTTATGGACGGAGTGCCTTGTATAGTTGGGATGGGACTCATCTTAGCAGGCAGGGAGTTACTGTTTTAGCTGGAATGATAGATAGGGAGCTGGAGGGATTTTTTTCGAGGTTGAGAAGTAGGTGTACAGCAAGTTGCAGCAACTACACTCAGAAATCATTATTACCATGTTTGGGTAGATGCATGAAGACTTGCAATATTAAGAACAAAAGTTCAACCATTAGTGTAGATACATCCACTCAGGCACCTCAAATTGAGCAGGCGATGATAGAAGGGCGATAAGCGATAGTACAAAAAATTGTTATATTAGTAAAGTTAAGAGTTTCCCAGTTAGTAATAAAATAAATAACAGTAAATGCCAAGGTAGCGTCATAACTAGTAGTAATAATCTGAAAGTGTACTAAACAAACAGCCAGAGTTTACCTAATAAAATGGATGAACTGAGGGCTCTGGTTAGTACTTGGATGGGTGACCGCCTGGGAACACCAGATGCTGTTGGCATCCCTACGTGTCAAGTGGGATTGGTGGAGGATTAGTGCCCCTCTCTGTAAAACAATTAACTCCAAGCCCTTGGCCACCCCGTTTGGGATACATGGCATCTGGCAATGAACTGGGGGCTTTAATTTGTACAGAGAAAATAGACATTGCCGTTATTAGTGAAACTTGGATGAATACAGACACTCGAGAATTTTTATCAGAATATCAGATAAAAGGCTATAATATTGTTGTGTCAAACCGTCAGGGAAGAAAGAGGGGAGGGGTAGCTATTTATGTAAATGATTCATTAAACTGTTACAATAAAGCAGACATTAAAGTAAATAGGGACACAGAAAGTGTCTGGGTTGAAATTAGTAACAATAGGGTGAAATTAGTCTTAGGAGCAATTTACAGATCTAAATTAAGTAGAGCTGATAGTAAATACCTTTAGGAGGAAATTAGGAAAGCATCACAGTCCAGCTTAGTCATAATTGTAGGGGACCTTAATCTGCCAAGGATAGATCGGAGAAATCAGACAGGAGATGCAGAGTCAGAGGAATTTCTAGAGGTAGTACAGGATAATTTCCTTTATCAGTATATCACGGAGCCCACCAGAGGTAATAATATACTAGATTTGGTTTTAGCTAATAAAGAAAATATCATTAGTGATATAGAGGTTGGTGGACGACTTGGTAATAGCGATCATGAAATTAGTTCAAATTTATTTGGGATGTCTGTTCCACTGAAAATACCTCCACCGTTCCTAATTTTCGTCTAGATTTCGATGGCTTAAGAGCTTATTTTCGAACGGTATTCCACAGGGAGATTAGCTATTTGAGGGAACCCCAGGTCATAGGTGAAGGGCAGGAAACACGTGGGAATGTCCGTCAGGTGTCTGTGAAGGGGGAGATGGTAGATGGGAATGTAGTCCAGGTGACAGGAATTAACTCAGCTCTAGTACCAAGCAGACGTTCGACCAGTGAGGAGTATAACGAGTTAATAAATATAATACATGGAGGCCAAGATAGATATATCCCTTCAAAACCGTTTAGAACGAATAATTCAGAACCAAGATTCAGAACAACTGATTAAAATCTCTCATAGGCCAAAGGAAAAGAATATATAGGAAAATAAAACGTGGAGAGGAACACTTATGTAACCGGTACACTATTTTAAATAGGTAAAGAGGGAGATAAGAAAAACAAAGAGAAGTTATGAAATTAAGGTTGCAAGTGAATCAAAAGAAAACCCCAAGGGTTTTTATCAAATGAACCGTACGAAAAATAAAGATAGGATAGGACCACTCAGAACAGAATCATGTGACATTACCAGTGAAGATAAAGAAATGTGCTCCATCCTAAATAATTATTTCATATCAGTATTCACCAAGGAAAATCTAGACCTGGTCCCTCAAGCAGCAAATATTTACGATAACACGAAAATATTCTTAGTAAAATAACCATTAGTAAGGAGGACGTATTGAAAGAAATTAATAAGTTAAAACCTCAAAAATCGCCAGGTCCGGACGATATATATGCAAAAATTATAAAAGAAACCAAAGACGAATTATGTCAGCCACTTTTAACGTTACTTAATGACTTTTTAAGTTCAGGAAAAGTTCCAGAGGCGTGGAAGACCGCAAACGTAGTGCCCATCTTTAAAAAGGGTGATAAATCAGCTGCATCGAATTATCGTCCGATGTCTAACGTCAATAGTAGGAAAAATGTTAGTCAATTTTGGCAAATAAGATTAGAGAACACTTAGAAAGATTTAATCTTATAAACGACAGTCAGCACGGATTCAGGCAAGGACGATCCTGCCTCACAAACTTGTTGTCATTCTACTCGGAGGTCTATGAGGCAGTAGATAGCGATAAAGCTTACGATGTTATTTATCTGGACTTTAGTAAAGCTTTTGATAGGGTCCCACACGAAAGGTTAGTTAGTAAGGTTCGATCACACGGTATAGACGGCGATATCTTAAAATGGATAGAATCCTGGCTGAAAGGACGAAAGCAGAGAGTATTAATAAATGGAACTAAGTCGGACTGGGAATTAGTAACTAGCGGTGTACCACAGGGTTCAGTACTCGGTCCCTTATTATTTATTATATATATAAATGATCTAGACTTAGGAGTCAATAGTAGCATCAGCAAATTTGCCGACGATACAAAAATAGGGTGTATCATTAACTCGACTGACGATTGCCATAACTTACAAAAAGACCTCGATATATTGTCCAAATGGTCTAAAACTTGGCAAATGGAATTTAACGTTGAAAAATGCAAAGTACTTAACGTAGGCAAGACCATTGGAGACACTAAATACAGCTTAGATAACAAAGAAATTAGCAAATCGGAATGCGAGAGGGATCTAGGAGTTATGATTAGTAACGTCCTGAAACCAAGGCAACAGTGTATTAATGCGAGAAATAAAGCAAATAGGGTCCTAGGATTTATTTCGAGAAGCGTGAGCAATAGAGCATCAAAAGTAATACTGAAACTTTATCTAGCATTAGTAAGGCCACATTTAGACTACGCAGTACAATTTTGGTGTCCTTACTATAGAATGAATATTAATTCGTTAGAAAATGTACAGAGAAGAATGACAAAAATGATACATGACGTCCGGAACCTGTCATATGAAGACAGACTGAAAAGACTGTCTGCATTCGCTAGAGAGGCGTAGAGTAAGGGGAGACTTAATTGAGGTGTTTAAGTGGATGAAGGGTATAAATAAGGGAGATATTAGTAAGGTACTTAAAGTGAGCATACAGGATAGAACTAGAAATAATGGTTTCAAACTAGAAAAATTCCGTTTCAATAAGGAAATAGGTAGAAATTGGTTTGGTAATATAGTAGTAGACGAATGGAATAATTAAGCTACCTAGTAAAGTAGTTGCTGCCTCTTCCATTGAGAGTTTCAAGCATAGACTAGATAAGCATATGACAAATAAGGGGTGGATATAGAAAAAAGAAAATCTTATAACCAATACTAATTCATATTTTTTCCTTTTTATGTTACACTATGATAGTCTCTGTTCTCCTTACACACTTTCCTGTAAGATGTCCATGCCAGTTTTTCTATACTGCGTGGTGTTCTTTCTGACTTTTTCCTGCCGGCTTCGGCTGGAGGGTTTGGAGGGCGGGGGAGAGCCTTCGTCTTTGCTATCCTTATCTCATTCTAGTAGTTCAGTTACTCTTCTAGGAGCTGCCTAGCATGGGCCAACCGGCCTACTGCAGTTATCCTCTCTTCTTATGTTCTAACATGGTCTGAGTCAGACTGCCATCCAAGCCCCAGGCACAGGCTGGCAGCGTTCAGGAGCTCTGCTTGGCGGGAACTTTTCCTGTGCAAGCACAAACTCCAACACCCCCTCTCCATTGCAGTGAATTCTCCACTTCCTGCAGTATTAATATAAAGCACACTGGTCGAGGAGGAGGGAGGTCACTGCAATAACAAAAGAATGGGCAGATACTGACACGCATCATAACTAATGTGTTATGCAGCGTATTCTGCGCCCAACCTCTTGGGCTCAGATACAGGCACGGACCTTGGGTTCTTTTATTCTGGACTGGGCTAGAGCATGCAAATAAGGGATAGGGCTCAAACATGGGTTAACCAGATCCACACGTATAATACCTTATAAACAAAGTACACTAGGCCTTACACACTAGTGCACGGACAACTCTATATGTAGTACAAGCATGGCATATGACACAACACTATATATATATATATATATATATATATATATATATATATAATGCTAGGTGTTTTAGGGTCGGCCTCCCGTCCGTAGAGCACCTAGTGAGTAGCTGGGTTCTCTTTCTAGACCGGAGCTTAGACAAATAAGAGAGAGGCAGGACACTAAAACTCAAGGCAACACCTTACATGTGTATTATGAAATCTTACACAGGAACGAGCAGATGTCACAAATACAAACAAGCTGGACAATTATAATTCTTGGGCTGCAGATATGGAATAATAGTATCACACAGGATACTGTACAGGACCAGATTGGTTAGGGGGAACAACACGAGCTAGACACTTATGTCGGTGGAGGAGTTTAGATTTCCTAGGTCGGTGGTGGTGGTCGTCTCGATTTCCCAGGGTAGCGTTAATATTTTACACTGGGCCTAAGTGTGACCTTATCGAGACGTGCCGTCACTGTTGTATAGAGTGTTCACTGTACCTTGGCCCATAGATCACTTTTGCATTACAATGTACCCAGGTGGAGCTGGCGGTACTGGAACCTCAACGCAGGGGCCTGTGTCTGATCTTCACTGTCTTACAGCGACACTGTACACTATGGTAGGCCCGTCCTTCACTGTCTTACTATTGCACTATATTTTCCACCACTTTCTTTTATGCTCTAACCACCGGCCCATTTTACTCTGTCACTCCTACACTGTCTGTATGCTGCGTGTGTTCACTTTCACTCACTGTCAGGTCGGACATGTCACTGTCAGGCGCAGGGGGAGCGGTGGAGTCTCAGCCTCCCTACTGACAGGGCTGGGATCCGCCAGGGGCGGGGGGCGGGGCGTAGGGGCGTCCTCTCTCTTCCGGGGCTGCTGGGGGCGTAGGGGCCCTAGGCTTCTGGGCTCGGGGTGGGAGTCTGGCCCACTGGTCTGGGGCCGAACAGTCGCCTGAACTTCTGATTCAGGCGCCTGATGGAGGATGAGGATCTCTGGCGTCTGAGTGCAGGGAGGTCCCGCCCGGGAGTCTGAGGGGCTGTCAGGAGGCTGCGGTCCCTGCAGGTTGGGGACGCTGTCAGGAGTGAGCTGCGGTATTGGCTGGCGTCGTGGTCTATCAGGAGCGTCCCCACCGGCTGTAGGGAGAAGAGCCCGGTGGTGGTCACAGGGCCTCTCCAGTACTCCTCCAGGCTGGGGACTCCCTCCACGTTGTGGGTAGGTGGACTGGGCTCAGCACCTGACGAAGGAGCGTCTTCATTCGTCTCTGGCGGTAGGGCCCGGCTACTGGCTGTGGCTGTCTCAGGACACCCTTGAAGCAGCTACCGGCCGCCTCCTGCAAGAGGGTAGAGCGGCTACAGGTAGACTCTCCGGGGGCACCTTCTGAGCGGCTTCCGGCCATCTCCTGACGAAGGCGGGAACGGCTTCAGGTCATCTCCTCTTTTCCTCCAGAGCGGCTTCAGGCCGTCTTCTGTAGGAGGGCTAGCGGCTGCAGGCCGTCTCTCCGAGGGGCACCTTATGAGCGGCTTCAAGCCATCTACTGATGAAGGCGGGAGCGGCTTCAGGCCGTCTCCTAGTTTCCTCCAGAGTGGCTTCCGGCCGTCTCCTGTAGGAGGGTGATCGGCTATCAGCCGTCTCAGGGGTGCTGTTAGGAACTGGAGAAACAGTTCCACCCCGGTCTGATCTGTGGGCAGCTCGCCCGGCAGGTCGTCTTGCATTCCTGCTATGGTGGCAGTGGGCGAGTTCCATCATAGGGGCACTCAGCCCGGGTGGACTTAGGCCATTTCCGCCCGGAGCTCATTCGTGCCATGTACACTCCTCCGTGGGCTCCTTCTGGTGGCTCATTGCAGTCTGTTTTGATGTCCTGCTCCATTTTACCACCATCGGCGGGAAAGTCACGGCCTCGTGATTGGAGGTGATAAAGTCTTATCTCGTAGGTGGCGTAGACTGGCTGGATGTGTTGGAGGAGGGCGTGCCAGGCTGTGGTGGCAGGATTTTCTTCGTGCTGTTCGTCACAAGTGATGAACAGGGTAGATTGGTCAGCGGAGGAGCAGAGGAGGAGTAGGAGGTGGCGAGGTCCTCGGACACACCGTTTGCGCCAGAAGGGCGGTGCCCATACAGCTCGGCGGATCTTCATGGTAGGTGTCGTCTCGGGTGTTGTGCTGTGCTTAATGCTGGAGATGGAGGGCAAGTGTGGGAAATATTTTCCCCCAGAGCGGTTGCGCTCTCTACATTTTATATGAGTCGTTCCTGGTTAAAAAGCAGAGGAAAACTAGAGACCGTTGTCAATTGTTCAAGCGGTTTTTATAACCCAGAAATTACGTTCTCTTTAATAATTCTTGTTATTGATAAATTAAATGCTACTGCGTTGAACCCTCGTGGACAACTATAAATTGTAAATACATGTAATTATATGGAATTTTCCACTGACCTAAACTGCGTCTGCGCGTTAGATGACGTGGCGGGGATGGAAAGATTTTCGTGTATAAGCAGATGTGGAATTAAGATATTTACACAGTTAAAGGGAATATTTGGTTTAACTTTAGTTTAATTAAAACTAAGATTTTGTTAGATTCGCCCTGTACATATCATGATGTAATCTAACTGTATATAGTTCTGTAATTAATTAATAGTTGGCAACTCACAATTCTATGAGGAGCTGGGGCCTGCCACGTTCACGCATTCTGCTCCCAGACCTTGTGGAGTTAGCACTCTGTTCCTAGTCATAGTCAAGCTAGCACGGTTGTACATAAGCACCTAAAGGACGCTTGATTGCTCAAGCAACTTCAACTAAGCAGCCCCATCGTCATCGGTTATCGAGCACTCCCTCTTCACTAGCTAAGTAACCTTTACGAATTGGCCAATTCAAGGGAGGATTAGCTAAGAAATAGAAGAGAAATAATTGCTGTAGGTGAGTTAAGGTAGTTACGTTCACCTAACTCTATGAGACTTGTTTCAGTTACTTAAGGACAATTTATGGACAAGTAACGACCTACGAGTTGTTTATTAGGAAATACCAGAAATTTCTTACACAGCGGTGACCCGGCAGGGACACCGACTAGTATACATTAAATATTTTTCACATTTTGGTGCCCAGAAAGAGGGCCCCTATTTGTTTACCAGAACTATTAAACATTTTTCACAGCAAGTGTGGAGTTTTATGCCGGGGTAATGTGGCGTGGAGTCTCTGGGGAGTATAGGTGGTCGGGATCTGAACTTGGTGTATTATGTGAGAGAGCATAAGATAGGGGTTGGCATGTGAATTTGTGGCGAGGTGGGTGGAGTGGGAGAGTGGGCGTATCGGCTGGGTGGGCGGGAGAGGCGGCCAGAACGAGTAGTGGTGGTTCTGAGGGTGGGTGTGGGCGGCGATGGGGCTGTGCGGCGTCGGCCTGCTTGTGATTGGCGCGGGGCACGAGCGGTTGGTTTGGGGGTCGTCAGTGGGTGGATAGCGCAAGGCAGGGAGTTGGGGGGTGGGTGTAGTGGTTGGTGGTGGGGTGGAAGTGTGGGCGGCTCTGGCGGAAGAAGGGATGGGAGCTGGGGTGGGTGAGACTGAGGGGGTGTGGGCAGGCAGCGGTTGGTGGATTTGATTGCTGGAGGGGGGCAGAGGCGGGGGTGTTGTGGGCGGCGAGGGTACGGAGGCGTGGATGGGATGCTTGATGTCGGGCGTGGTGGCCTGGGTACTATAGTCGTTATATTATATGAAGGCAGTTTGGGTGGGGCGCTCTGTGACATCATTCTGTTAGCTCTGTTGCCACATCGTCGCCACATATGTGCTCTCTCTCTCTCTCTCTCTCTCTCTCTCTCATATTTATAGTAACTACTACTAATTGTATTTTCTTTATTTTTTCTCATGTTTTCGACTTTTTCCACACCATCCCTGAGGTAATTTTTTTTTTTTTTTTTTTTTTATCTTCCATGGCAGGAGACTGACTATGACCCACTCACGCAGGGCTATCCCTCGTGCCACCACCTGACAACGTCGCAAAAGCAACGCTGACAAGTCTTTTGAGATTTATACTATACTATAGCTTTTTTATTGAATTACATCTATACAGAGTGTTTAAAATTCATTTATAATTACTGTAGTTACTAGCTTAAAATAGGAGAGTGAGAGAGAGAGGTGAGCACAAATAATTACACGTGTGTTGGCGACGATGTGGCAACAGAGCTAACAGTGTGAGGTCCCAGATCACCCCACCCAAATTGCCTTCATAAAATAGAATGATTATAAGTGGTGATGGGATGGGGGAGGTGCGGGGGCTCGGTGGTGTTGGTGAGATGTCAGGTGAGGTGCTGGATGTCGTGGGGAGTGAGGTGGGGACAGCGAGGGAGGGAGAGGGAGAGAGAGAAGGGGTAGGGGAGATATAGCAGTCGTAGGAGGTAGAGGAAGGTGGCGTGGGGGTGGGGTGGGGTACATTGCTGGAGCCGGGGAGGTGGGGGCATGGAAGGGGCTGACATGCCAGTTTCTGAAGGTGCGGGACGTGCTGTGGTATCCTACGCTCACCTGGTAAGGGTTAGGGACGTGAGTGATGGTGTGTGGCCCCGTAAAGCGCGGGGCAAGCTTGTGGGGGGTGGGGAGCTGCGCAATCATCACGGTATTGCCTGGCTTGTAGGAGTTGGAGGTGGTGTCGGGGCGGAGGTCCAGGTTGTTTTGGAGGTGGTGTAAGGGGTCAGAGGTAGGGATGGAAGTGTGGGGTTGCAAGTGCTGCTGAAGGGGCAGGAGGAGGGGTGTTTCTCAGAACACTCGCTCGTAGGACGAGATGTTGTCCTCTCGGGGGCAAGAATTAATGCCCCATTGCACAATTTTTATGTGGGCAGGCCAGTTGTCATTTTTGGTGGCTTCTATCCGGGTGCAGAGTTGATTCATTAGGGTACGATGGCTGCGTTCACACACGGCATTTCCTTGGGACCAATAAGAGGACGAGTGGGAGATGCTATAGCCGGAAAGATGGGCAAGTTCCTCCCAGATTTTGCTGGTGAATTCTGGCGCGTTGTCTGAATGGATGGCCTGCGAGATACCAAAGTAAGGAAAAACATGTCAGACCAGGGCATCAGCCACTGTGACAGCGTGGTGTTCTTTCGCTGGGCAGGCTACGACAAACTTACAGTACGTGTCGATGAATGTAATCACGTACCTATAGCCCGGTTTCAGGGGGAAAGGTCCCACTACGTCGAGTGCCAAGAGTTGCCAAGATTTGTGAGCAATAATACGCCCAGTTGGGCTGGCGGTACGGATGATGTCCTTACCAAGGGCACACGTTCGGCAGGATTGGATAATCTCCTTGGCGAGGGTGGAGGGATTTGGCGTCCAATAGGCATCGTTGAACACCTGTAGGAGTTTCTTCATGCCCAGATGAATGCCATTGTGGGCATGCAGGTATCGTAGGGTGGCATTGGGGACCAGAATGATATGCCCAGATGGAGTTAGCAGATAGTCGCCCTGGTGGTACAATTTTTTGAAGAGGGGCTGAGGGATCCATGGAGGCCTTTCCTTCCAATGCCACTGTTGGAGGAGGTTGGCCCCTGGCTGGGCGGCGTTGATAGGGAGTCGGGAAAGGGCGTACGCATTGGTATGGAGGTTGCCGGGGCGGTACGAGATTTCATAGTTAAACTCCTCCAGAGTTTCGCGCTACCTGATGAGCTGTGCATTGTGGGTGTCGGACTGTCACAACCACTGGAGGGACTGGTGATCAGTGATGATGGTAACCTGGGTCCCTCATAGGTATGCCCGGAAGTGCTCGAGGGCTCAGACAATACCCAGCCACTCCCTCTTGGTGGTGGCATAATTCTTCTCTGCCGGATTTATGGTACAACTGGTGCAGGCGATGATGTGTTCGCGGCCCTCTTGGACTTGCGCCAGCACGGCCCCCATTGCAGTGAGGGAGACGCCTGTGTAGAGCCGAAATGGAAGGATGTAGTCGGGGAAAGCAACAACAGGGGCGGATACGAGCTTATCCTTAAGGTTTTGGAAGGCGGCTCGTCTCTCGTCTGTCCAGATGAATGGCTCTTCCTTTTGGGTCAGGTCATGGAGGGACTTGGCAATGTGCGTGATTCCCTTCAAGAAACGGCGGTAGTAGGAAGTCAGGCTGAGGAATGCTCGCATTCCATGGACATCGCTGGGTGGGGGGATGTCCGTGATAGTGCGGAGTTTGTCAGGGCTGGGAGATATGCCAGCCTGGGAGATGACATGCCCCATGAATGAGACGGTTCTGGCAGCCAGGACGCACATGGAGGCCCGGAGTTTGAGGCCTGCCTGTCGGATTCGGGAAAAAACCTGGCGGAGGTGCTGCAGGTGGTCGGCCCAGGTCTGGCTGAACACGATGATGTCATCCAAGTACGCCAGACAGATCTCCCTTGTAAGGCCACTGAGGACGGATTCCATGAGTCTTGAAAAGGTGGCAGGGGCATTACAGAGGCCGAAAGGTAAAACATTAAATTCATAATGTTTCCCATTGCTGATGGAAAATGCAGTTTTGCCTCTGTCCTCTGGCCGCACCGGAACCTGCCAGTTCCCCGACTGGAGATCGAGGGTGCAGAACCAGGATGCGCCGTATAGGGAGTCTAGGGAATCAACTATTCGCGGGAGTGAAGTGGCGTCCTTGGTAGTGACACCGTTGAACCAGCAGTAATCGACACAGAACCGCATCGTGCCATCCTTTTTCTTCACGAGGACGACGGAGGATGACCAAGGGCTGGTAGAGGGGGAGATGACTCCGGCTTCAGTCATCTCCTACACCTGGCAGTCTTCCTTTTCCCGTTGCTTGTTTTTTTTCCCGTGGGATGGCTGTCGGATTGGTGGGCCCGTCATATGGATCTCGTGAGCTAGGTAGGTAGTATGTCCAATGTGGGAGGGTCCTGCTGCAAATAGGTCCTGGAAGTCCAGGAGAAGGCGGCAGAGGGTGTCAGATTTGTGGGCAGAGAGATGGTCAGGGATAGAGGGCAGAGGGGCTGGGGAGTGGGATGGGGAAGGGGCACAGGGCTCGGCTTCTTCCATCTCTCCGATTACAAGCCCTTTCGGGAGGGTGTGGGGCAAGGGAGCAAGATTTGCAATCCGGACTGCTGAGTGATGAGGGGGAAGGAAAGTTGGAGGCAGGAGGCAGGTCAAGAGGGTTCCGGGCGAAAGGAGGGGGGAGAATAGAACGGAGGTACCTGAGGGCCGGTTAAGCACCCAAGCCTCGTGATGAGGGGGTAATAGTGACAGCCGAGGAGGTGGCGGTGGGGAAGGGGGCGAGGGGGGAGGGGGGCAAGAGAGGGGAGAGGAGGGGCAAGAAAGGGGGAAGGGAGGGCGGGGAGTCTTCCTGCCGGGGCCGTGACGTGCAAGTGCAGACAGCCCTTGTGGGAAGGGGGGGGCCGGAGGGTTTCCCAAACTGGAGCTGTCTATTCTGGCAATCAATGGTGGCGCCCAGCTTCTGCAGCAGGTCCAGTCCCAGACAGCCGTCATAGTTTCGGCAGGAAGGGTCGAATACAATAAATTTGTGCATCACTGATGCCAGCTGCTGGGTGTTGACGTGCAGGGCCCGTGTTTCCCCACAGATCGGCAGGGGGCGATATCCACTCTGTCCACCAGGTGAGTAGCCGTTGGGAGTAGCAGGCCAAAGGTCGACTTGTGATGGGAGAAGTAGTGGCTATATAGGCAAGATTTGGCTGCTCCCACGTCGACCAGCAATCTAGTTTTTACCCCGTTCATCTTCATCTTGTGGTAAACTGGGGGGCGGTATTTGAGGGAAGTGGCCCCCACCACCATGGGAAGGTTGGGGGGGGCGGTATTTCGGGGAAGTGGCCCCCGCCACCGTGGGATGGTGTGGGGACGGTATTTGGAGGAAGTGGCCCCTGCCACTGTGGGAAGGTGCGGGGGCGGTCCTAAAAATCCAACTGTTGGGGGCCTCCTTCTTCTTCCTCTGGCTCCTGCTCCCTGGGTTCAGTTTTCTCTATGGGGCCAGGTTCGTCGTCTGGCTGCTCATTATCTAGGGAGGAGACTTTATGCTTGCCCGGGGTGGTGGTTTTTCGTCTGGCAGCCTTTAGCTGGTCCCTGATCTCGTGCAGGGGGCATCGGGAGCTGCAGGCGGAGAACTCCCAGGGGTTGACTAGGATGAGGTTGGGGTTCTCCTTGTGACTGGGGTGTTGGTGGGTGGGGTATGCTCTAGGTAGGCTGGGTGCTGGGGTGGGGTTGGTGTGGGGCATGGGTGGGCGTGGCTTGACTGGGGGAGCCGGAGCAATTGTGGGAAACTTCTTTACCACGTTGATTTGCTGGGGTGCAGGGTGGGAGGTCAGGAGGCGGCATATCAATTGGATATCCTTATCCATGTCTCCTGTAGGATCATGGATTGTGAACTGCTCCTTCACCATACTAAGGAGCACTCTCAGGAGAGTATTGAAGGTGTGTTGTTCCCAGGTGTCATCATCTGCCACTGGGTAGGCAGCAGTGACCAGGCGTCTAGCCTGGATTAGGGTATCATCCAAAATTCCATCAAAGGTTAGGCTATCCAACTGGGACAGCACTACTACTTTCCCTAGTGAGGGAGTGATAACTTGACTCACAAGTTTCGTGAAATTTTGCCAAGTGAGCCCCGGAACGATTTACAGTGCTATATTAGCTGCCGCTTTGCCTAGTAATGGGAGCATGACTGCGATTTTTTGCCTATCGTCCTCGAATCCAATATCCAGCAAAGATTTAATAATTGCCAGGTATATGTGAACATCATACTGTTCAGGGTCGAATTTTGGTAATTGCAATGCAGTTTAGTTGCCATTTTGATAGTATTTCTTGATCACCTCTCTCGTATGCCCGGGTCAAGAACTACCGCTGTCCACCAGTTTAATGCTAGGTGTTTTAGGGTCGGCCTCCCGTCCCTAGAGCACCTAGTGAGTGGCTGGGTTCTCTTTCCAGACCGGAGCTTAGACAAATAAGAGAGAGGCAGGACACAAAAACTCAATGCAACACATTACATGTGTATTACTAAATCTTACACAGGAACGATCAGATGTCACAAATACAAACAAGCTGGGCAATTATAATCCTTGGGCTGCAGATATGGAATAATGGTATCATGCAGGATACTGTACAGGACCAGATTGGTTAGGGGGAACAACACTTGAGCTAGACACTTATGTTGGTGGGGAAGTTTAGATTTCCTAGGCTGGTGGTGGTGGTTATCTCGATTTCCCAGGGTAGCGTTAATATTATACACTGGGCCTAAGTGTGACCTTATCGAGACGTGCCGTCACTGTTGCATAGAGTATTCACTGTACCTTGGCCCGTAGATCACTTTTACATTACTTTACTATGTACCTGGGTGGAGCTGGCAGTACTGGAACTTCAACTCAGGGGCCTGTGTATGATCTTCACCGTCTTACGGCGGCACTGTACACTATGGTAGGCCTGTCCTTCGCTGTCTTACTGTTGCACTATCTTTGCTACCTCTTTCTTTTATGCTCTAACCACCGGCCCACTACTGTCACTCCAACACTGTCTGTATGCTGCGTGTGTTCACTTTCACTCACTGTCAGGTCGGATGTGTTGCAGTCAGGCGCAGGGGCGGCGGCGGAGTCTCAGCCTCCCTACTGACGGGGCTGGGATCCACCAGGGGTGGCTAGGTCCCAGGGGCAGGGGGCAGCACGTAGTGGTGTCCTCTCTTGTCCGGGGCTGCTGGGGGCATAGGGGCCCGAGGCTTCTGGGCTCAGGGTGGGAGTCAGGCCCTCTGGGCTGGGCCTGACCAGTCGCCTGAACTTCTGAGTCAGCCGCCTGATGGAGGATGAGGATCTCCGGCGTCTGGGTGCAGGGAGGTCCCGCCTGGGAGTCTGAAGGGCGGTCAGGAGGCTGCGGTCCCCGCTGATTGGGGATGCCGTCAGGAGTGAGCTGCGGCATCGGCCGGCTTTGGGGTCCATCAGGGGCGTCTCCCCCGGCTGTAGGGAGAAGAGCCCAGTGGTGGTCACAGGGCCTCTCCAATACTCCTCCAGGCTGGGAACTCCCTCCAAGTCGTGGGTAGGTGGACCGGGCTCAGCACGTGATGAAGGAGTGGCTTCAGGCCGTCTCTGGCGGTAGGGCCTGGCTACTGGCCGTGGCTGTCTCGGGACACCTTCGGAGTGGCTACCGCCTGCCTCCTGCAGGAGGGCAGAGCGGCTACAGGCCGACTCTCTGGGGGCATCTTCAGAGCGACTTCTGGCTGTTTCCTGACGAGGGCGGGGGCTACTTCCGGCCATCTCCTGATTGACCTCTGTAGTGGCTTCAGGCCGTCTCCTGCAGGAGGGTGAGCGGCTACTGGCCTTCTCTCCAGGGGCACCTTCATAGCAGCTTCCGGCCATCTCCTGATGAAGGTGGGAGCGGCTACCAGCCATCTCGTGATTAGCCTCCGGAGTAGCTTCAGGCCATCTCCTGTAGGAGGGCAAGCAGCTGCAGGCCATCTCTCCAAGGGGCACCTTCCAAGTGGCTTCAGGCCGTCATCTACTGACGAAGGCGGGAGCAGCTTCAGGCCATCTCCTAGTTTCCTCCAGAGCAGCTTCCGGCCGTCTCCTGTAGGAGGGTGAGCGACTATTGGCCGTCTCAGGGGTGCTGTTAGGAACTGGAGAAACAGTTCCACCCTGGTCTGATCCGTGTGCAGCTCACCTGGCAGGTCGTCTTGTATTCCTGCTGTGGTGGCAGTGGGTGAGTTCCGTGTCATAGGAGCGCACGGCCCGGGTGGACTTAAGCCGTTTCTGCCCAGAGCTCATTCACGCAGTTTACACTCCTTGTGCTCCTTCTGGTGGCTCGTTGTGGTCTGTTTTGATGTCCTGCTGCATTTTCCATTAGAATATGCTGAGAGTCACGATCAAAGATAGACAGGATATTGTTAGAGCCCCATTATTGTCTTATACTGCCATTGAGCTAAGTGAAAAAAAAAAAAAAAAGGCAGGCTATGTTAATGAGGCATTTAATTTACACTCCCCAGAACCACATATACAGAAGAGAGGAGCGTGAATATATATATATATATATATATATATATATATATATATATATATATATATATATATATATATATAATTAGGTTTATAAAATTATTAAACTTATCACACACAACTAACGATCCTTGGTGTCGCAGTGAGCAGCGTGTTGGCGTGTGAGTTGTGTGGACGCAGGTTCGAAACCCACCCATGTAAGTAATTTAAATTCTCTCGTATCGGACATTCATGGCTTGACACCAGTGCAGGAAATAAGGAGAGCTTGGCTTAACGTCATACGGTCTTGGTAAATTGATGAAATCTGGGTGAGCTCCATGAAAACTGAAGGCATGAATTTAAATCTTATTTATAACGAATTTTGGAACCATAATGGAAGACAATAATTGGCCCATAATCAGACTGATACATGGCCGTTAATGGGCCGGGGTGCAAACGGATAATGGATTTACTGTAATGCTGTGTTTTTAAGGCGACTTCTCGTCGTAAAAACACGAGCACTGGGACGGGGTCCTTTGGCTAGACCGGATGTAATGCACTAACAAAGGAACAGGGCATAAAAAGAGACAGTACACCGAATCACATCTATTGCTTAAATTCTATCCCTTACAGTGCTACATACACAATATTTAGTACACAATAACACAGAGATACAATAATACACTTATAATTGGATCCAATCTACTTTTGCACCGGGCACAGGCAGTCAGGGATATGGGTTACTTTTACTGAGGAGAGATATCACTTCACTGCGATGGTCAATCGAGAACATTTGTCGTGTCACTGGTGGATAATAATAAACGGGGGAGTTTCACTTATATTCACTGTGATCGGGAGTCCGTGGGAGATATGATACTATAATAAAGGTAGGGTGCGTGTGGCGACATCCGACACCGTCACCTAGTCGCAGGAGAGCACCTCACTAGCCTTTCGGCTCACTCACACACCTACCTTCGACTCCACGGAAAACTCCCCGCTTCCTTTCCGAGAGGGGGAACTGAACTGTTTAATATTCAAGCACGACTTACTCCGATATCACTGTTTAACATAACTTTTATTTGTCACTGCCACTGTGCATTGGATCACTGTCACTGTATTAGGGGTCACTGTCACTATCACTGTCTACCCGTGTTTGTTGGGTAGTTGGGTCACTAGTACTTACTGTCAGGGAGGCTCCTTTGTTTAGGGCCTCGACCTGAGGGGCGGCTCCTTCCTAGGGCCGCGCTGGTGGGGTGCAGGGAGGCCTCGTAGTCTGGGGGCCTCGACCTGATCGGGGGCCCTCGGGACTAGGACCGAACAGGCGGAGGATTCGGGCCTGCTTCTTCTTCTGCCGGGGCGTGAGAGAGCCTAGGTCGCCGTCGTCGGGGACCGTGGTGGGAGGCCTGGGCGTCCGGGGTCTGCAGGTGCTCAGGGGGAGAGGCGCCGTCAGGGCTGGGCTGCGGCAGCGACTCCTGTAGGGCTCCAACAGTGCTAAGGAGCGTCCGGGTGTGGGCGGTAACTCCGCAATCGGGCCTTGCCACCACTCTAACGCCTCCGCTTGGCCAAGAAGCCTGGATGGCGACGAAGGGCTCCCCGGAGGGAAAGAGGCTTGAGGGAGACTCACGCTCTTCGTGGTTCCCTGAGTGTGTTCATTGGGCTGAGGTGGGGCTCTACTTCCCCTAGTATGGACTTTGGCTGGTGCCGTGAACTTGTCCGGCGTGCGAGGGACACCAGTAGGGTGATCGGGGTCGCCCTTTCGCCAAGGCAAGCGGCCATCAGCGTGGTGTTCCTCCCGCAGTAGGGAACAAGCCGGAGTGAGGGGCACGAGGGCCGCACTCTCTCCAATACGGACAGATCCTACCGTCAGGGAATTCTCCACCCTGGTACGTGCCCCAGTCGTAACTGAGTGTCTGCCCGTACGGGAATCGACTAACGGAGAAATGGGATCACCCGTCTGCTCCGGCGAGAGGCCGGCCCTGAGTCGCCGCTTCCGTAATTGGGTAGCACTACACGTACGGTAGCAGGGTCTCTCTACCCTGGACCGTATTCTGGCCGTAGCCAAAGTACAACTGGAGAGGGATGCACACAGGCAACTCTCTCCCCTCAGCGTGTTAAGGCCGGAGCCTGGGGTCACCTTCCCCTTTACACACTTTGTCAGGCCGTAGCCTGTGTCTATTTCTCTTTTAAAGCCGTAGCCTTGGGTCTCTTCCTGCCCTTGGGCCTCTTCCTGCCCTAGAGGGTGTAGCAAGACCGTCAAGACGGTGTTACTTGGGACTGACCTCTTTTCAGTCCCACCCCTGGTCTGACGGTCACTACCCCGCCCGCACAGTTGTTCAGGTTGTCTGAACGCCTGGGGTTGGGGCACTTGCGAGGAATAGGGGTTCAGGGCCGGGATGTCCCGATGACCCTCTTGCCCGAGGTCACTAGCCTCACCTGTGTGTCCTCCTGGGGTGGTGGTGGGGTGGCGGCTCGGCGGTGGTGTGGGGGGTGGTGAGGTGGGAGGTCCTGTGGCAGTCTCGGCGGGCATTTTACCACCCTCCACGTCGTTGAAGTCACGGCCCCGTGACTGGAGGTGGTAGGTAGTGGAGGTGGCTGTCTGGTAGGCCGGGGTCAGGTGTTGGGTGAAGTTGACCCAGTGTGTGGTGAATTGGTTGGGCTCCTGGTGGGGGCAGAGCGTGAAGTGGAGGGAGGACGGCTGGCTGGTCCGGCGTAGGAGGCGTAGCAGGTGGTGGGTGCCTCTGATTCTGGTTGGCGGGTGGTTGTGAGGTTGCCATCGGACCCTGGTTATCTTCATCTCGGGGAATGGTGCCTGGTGGGGAGATGAGATTTGAATGCTGAAGAGTGATGGGAGGGTGGTGCTTTTATTTGGGCTAATGTGGTGGGAGGAGCGTTGTACTTTGGGGAATTGGGAGTTAGGAAAGTTCCAACGTGCTTGGTGGAGGGGTAGGGTTATGGGGGAGGTATTGGGGGAGGGTGGCGATGGTGGATTCTGGGATGAGTGGGTGTTGGGTGAGGGTGTCGGGGCGTATCTCGTGGGTGGGCGTGAGAGTCGTCCCGATCTGGTGGTGGTCATGGTTATGGTGGGTGTGGGTGGTGAGGTTGGTTGATTGCGTGGAGGCGGTGAGGGTGTATGGTGGTGAGGTGGGTGGATGGGTGGTGGTGCGGTGTGACGTGTATAATGGGAGTGGTCATGTGGGAGGTGGGTGTGGGGTTGGGGTGATTCTCGGGGGAGGTGGGCGGTTGTGGTGGCGAGGTTGGTCTGGGTGGGGTGGATTGGGGGGAGGCGGGTGGATGGGTGTTTAGTGGGGGAGTGTCTGGCTGCGAAGTAGGGGTGGTGGGAGGTGGTTGTGGTGATGGTGTGCTTGGTGGAGAGCTGGTAGGCGGAGAGTGTGAGGAGGGGGGGGAGAAGGAGTAGTAGGAGTTTGGGGGGTGAAGTTGAGGAAGGTCAGGGCGGCCAGGTGTGCGGGCCTGGGTGGAGGTAGGCTTAGTGCGGGCGTGGGCGGTGTCAGGTGGGTTGAAGGGACGCACGTGGCGGTTTCTGTATGTGCGGTGTTGCCCTTGTTGATCCACGATGACTTGATAAGCATTAGGTACCCGCACGATTTTGTAAGGTCCATTGAATCGGGGGGCGGTCTTAGGTGGGGTAGGGAGATTTGCAACCACGACAGATTGGCCAGGTATGTATGGGTTGGAGTGGGTTGTGTCAGGTGCTAGGTCCTGCTTTGAGTGTAGGTGGTGGAGGCGGCGTTTGAGGTGGTGGAGAGGGTCGGTGCTGGAGGGTGGAGTGGGCGGTTGTAGGTGGTGGCGGAGGGGTAGGAGTAGGGGTGGTTCCCCGAACACTCTCTCGTGCGGGGTTATTCCATCTTCCCTTGGGCACGTGTTTAACCCCCATTGCACGATCTTAACGTGTGCAGGCCAGTCTTCATTTCCTGTTTGCGTAATGCGCGTGCGGACTTGGTTCATCAGGGAGCAGTGGCTTCTTTCGCATACGCTGTTGCCTTGGGGCCAGTAGGGAGATGAGTGGGAGATGCTGTATCCAAAGATGTTGGCCAGTTCTTCCCATATTTTCCCCGTAAATTCAGGGGCATTGTCCGAATGGATGGCCTGGGGAATCCCGAAATAAGGGAAAACATGTCGGGTGAGGGCGTCGGCGATTGACGGTGCTGTGTGGTCCTTGGCTGGGCAGGCGATGATGAATTTAGAGTACACATCCACGAAGGTAATTATGTACTTATAGCCGGACTTTGGTGTGAGGGGGCCGACGACGTCTAGGGAGAGAAGTTGCCACGGTTTTTGTGCTGTGACTTTTCCTGTAGGGCCTGGTGTTCGGGTGATATCTTTGCCAAGTGCGCATGCTCTGCATGATTGTATGATCTTCTTTGTGATGGTAGATGGGTTGGGAGTCCAGTACATATCGTTGAATATTTGCAGTAGCTTTTTAGTTCCTAGGTGGATGCCGTTGTGGGCATGGAGGTGGAGCATGGTGTCGTGGGCCGTGGCTGGGCTGAGGACAATGTGTCCATTTGGGTCAAAAAGATGTTCGCCATGCGGGTGGAGTTTGTTAAATGTGGTCTGTGGAATCCAAGTGGGGCGTTGTTTGTCAAACCACATTTTAACCAGGTCGGGTTCTTCTTTGATGGTGTTGATTGGGAGGCGGGATAGGGCATCAGCGTTGGTGTGCAGCTTGCCTGGTCGGTATGCAATTTCGAAGTCGTATTCTTCGAGGGTTTCCCGCCAGCATATTAGTTGGGCGTTATTTGTATAAGACTGTCGTAGCCATTGTAAGGATTGATGATCGGTGATGACTACTACGTGGGTGCCCGAGATGTAGGATTTGAAGTACTCAAGGGACCAGATGATCCCTAGGCACTCACGTTTTGTGGCCGCGTAGTTCCGCTCTGCCGTGTTAAGGGTGCGACTGGCACAGGCGATGATGTGTTCCTTGCCATTTTGTACCTGGGCAAGGACAGCTCCTATGGCGATGAGGGACACATCGGTGTAGAGGCGGAAGGGAAGATTGTAGTCTGGGAACGCGACTACTGGCGAGGTGGTTAGTTTTGCTTTGAGGGTGGTGAAGGCTGTTTGTCTTGTGTCCGTCCATAGAAAGGGTTCGCCCTTTTTTGTCAGTTCGTGGAGGGGTTTTTGCGATGTCAGCGAATCCTTTGACGAATCGCCTGTAATATGATGTCAACCCCAGAAATGCTCTGACTTCGTGCACGTCGCGGGGGAGTGGGATGTCTGCGATGGCTCGAAGTTTCTCTGGGTCTGGTGAGATGCCCTCTGCATTAATTAGATGCCCTAAGAAGGAAACTGATCTCTCTGCTAACACACATTTCGTAGGTTTCAGTTTAAGTCCTGCTTGGCGTATGCGGTGGAACACTTGCTTGAGGCGGTGAAGGTGGTCGGCCCATGTACGACTGAAAACAATGACGTCGTCGAGATATGCTAAGCAAGTCTCCCAGGTTAGACCGCTAAGGACTGACTCCATTAAACGGGAGAATGTGGCAGGAGCGTTGCAGAGTCCGAAAGGGAGGACATTGAACTCGTAATGTTTGCCGTTGGATGTGGAGAAGGTGGTTTTGTGTTTGTCGTCGGGATGCACAGAGACTTGCCAGTACCCCGACTGTAGATCCAAGGTGGAGAACCATGTTGAGCCATGTAAGGAGTCTAGGGAGTCGTCGATACGTGGCAGGGGAGTGGCGTCTTTGACCGTGACATCATTTACTCGGCGGTAATCAACGCAAAAGCGCATTGTCCCGTCCTTTTTTCTAACGAGTACCACCTGAGAGGACCATGGGCTAGTAGAGTTGGAGATCACACCGGCATCTAGCATGTCCTGGACCTGCCGGTCTTCTTCCTCTCGTTGCTTAGGATTTTTCCGTCGTGATGGTCGGCGGATTGGAGGTCCTGTTGTGTGTATCTCATGGCTGAGATAGGTGGTATGGCCAAGGTCGGTCGGGCCTGAGGAGAATAAATCTTGGAAATCCAGGAGGAGTTGTCGGAGGCTGTTGGTTTGGGCTGGGGATAGGCGTGATGGTAGGGTGGGTAGGGTGGGCGGGTCTGGGGGAGGTGTTTGGCATGGTTCGGCTTCTTCAGTGTCGCCGATGATGAGTCCTCTTGGTAAGGTTAGTGGTGTGGTAGCGAGGTTGGCGACACGGATTTCTTGGGCATGTGGGGGAAGGAAGGTAGGGCTTACTAGACAGGAGGAGAGTGGTCCGGTGGGGATGGATGGTGAGAAGAGGACGGAGGTATGGGAAGGTTTGTTAAGTTTTACCCAAGCTTCATGATGTGGTGGAATGGTGATAGAGGAGGTGACAGTGGCTGGAAAAGATGGGGAGGGATGTAGATGATGAGTGGTTGGTGGTGGGGATGGGAGTCTAGTGGTGTGAGGGGCTGGGTAGAGTGTAGGTGTGTCTGTGGTATGGGACAGGTGAGTGTCTGATGGTAGTGTGTGGGGGTGTGAGTTTTTGGCGAGCCTTCGTTGTTGTTGTTTTTTTTCTTCCTTAGTCCTCACTGCTGGTTGGTTGTGGTGGGCTGGATGGAAGTGGAGGCGGCGTTGATGGCAGTCAATGGTGGCATGTAATTTCTGTAGGAGGTCCAGCCCTAAATATCCATCGTATTGACTGCATGTTGAGTCGAATATGATAAATGGGTGGCTAGTGGATATTTGCTGATGGGTGTGGGTTTGGAGGGCCCGAGTTTCCCCACGGATAGGCAGGGGGCTGTCCCCTGCGTCGACAAGGTTGGCTGAGGTGGGGAAGAGGGGGCCGAATGCACCGATGTGGCGGGAGTAGAAATGGGAGTAGAGGCACGATCTGGCTGCTCCCGTATCCACTAGTAGACGTGCCTTGACCCTGTTTAGCCAGATTTTGTCGTAAACAGGGGGTCTGTAGTTGTGTGAGTTGGCCCCCGCCACCATGGGGAGGTGCGGGGGCGGGCCTAAAAATCCATTTGCTGTGGAGTGGTGTCCTCTTGGTCGTCGTCGTCTGTTCCCGAGGGGGTGTGCGTCGGTGTGTCGTCTTCCTGGGCATCGTCGTCTAAAGAGGATACTTTCTTGCGCCCTTGTGGAAAACCTCTGCGCCTGCTAGCTTTGAGCTGTTCCCTAATGTCGTGTAGAGGGCAGGTGCGGCTGCAAGCCGTGAATTCCCAGGGGTTAATGGTGATGAGGTTTCCTTGTTCCCTAGGGTTTGAGCGCTTCTTTTGGGGGTAAGCTCTAGGGACTGTGGGGGGCGGCTCAGCAGCTGGCTGATGTGGCGGCAGTTTAGGTTTGGAAGGGGGTTGTTGCCTTGTAGGAAAACGTGTCACCGCGTGGAGTGGCTGTGGTGTGGGGCGGGCGGCGAGCAGACGTCGAACGAGTTGTAGGTCATTTTCCATGTCCCCTGAGGGGTCGTACATTGAGAAATGCTCCCTGACTACGCTGGGGAGGATTCTCAACAGTGCGTTGAATGTATGGATATCCCGGGCATTGGGTGGTGCCTCGGGATAGGCGGCGCTGACGAGGCGCCTAGCCCGGGTGAATGTGTCATCCAGGTTCCCGTCGTAGGTGAGGGCGTCGAGTTGAGAAAGAGCGACAACTCGGCCTATGGATGGCGTGAAAGCCTGTCTCACTATTTGTGAGAATTGGTCCCATGACAGTTCTGGGACGACTTTTGGTGCGACACTAGTGATTATTTTACCCAAGTTAGGTAGAGTGACAGCGATCTTTTCTCTGTCAGAGTCAAACCCTATGTCTAGGAGGGGTTTGACCATGTCCAAATATATGTTTATGTCACACTGGTCCGGGTTGAACCTCGGCAATTGGATGTGTGGTTTAGCTGCCATTGTAAGTTCCCTTTCGCGTTCCTCCGTGCGTTACTCGGATCTAGGACCACCGCTTGCCACCAGTGTAATGCTGTGTTTTTAAGGCGACTTCTCGTCGTAAAAACACGAGCACTGGGACGGGGTCCTTTGGCTAAACCGGATGTAATGCACTAACAAAGGAACAGGGCATAAAAAGAGACAGTACACCGAATCACATCTATTGCTTAATTCTATCCCTTACAGTGCTACATACACAATATTTAGTACACAATAACACAGAGATACAATAATACACTTATAATTGGATCCAATCTACAGTACTTTTGCACCGGGCACAGGCAGTCAGGGATATGGGTTACTGTTATTGAGGAGAGATATCACTTCACTGCGATGGTCAATCGAGAACATTTGTCGTGTCACTGGTGGATAATAATAAACGGGGGAGTTTCACTTATATTCACTGTGATCGGGAGTCCGTGGGAGATATGATACTATAATAAAGGTAGGGTGCGTGTGGCGACATCCGACACCGTCACCTAGTCGCAGGAGAGCACCTCACTAGCCTTTCGGCTCACTCACACACCTACCTTCGACTCCACGGAAAACTCCCCGCTTCCTTTCCGAGAGGGGGAACTGAACTGTTTAATATTCAAGCACGACTTACTCCGATATCACTGTTTAACATAACTTTTATTTGTCACTGCCACTGTGCATTGGATCACTGTCACTGTATTAGGGGTCACTGTCACTATCACTGTTCTACCCGTGTTTCTTGGGTAGTTGGGTCACTAGTACTTACTGTCAGGGAGGCTCCCTTGTTTAGGGCCTCGACCTGAGGGGCGGCTCCTTCCTAGGGCCGCGCTGGTGGGGTGCAGGGAGGCCTCGTAGTCTGGGGGACTCGACCTGATCGGGGGCCCTCGGGACTAGGACCGAACAGGCGGAGGATTCGGGCCTGCTTCTTCTTCTGCCGGGGCGTGAGAGAGCCTAGGTCGCCGTCGTCGGGGACCGTGGTGGGAGGCCTGGGCGTCCGGGGTCTGCAGGTGCTCAGGGGGAGAGGCGCCGTCAGGGTTGGGCTGCGGCAGCGACTCCTGTAGGGCTCCAACAGTGCTAAGGAGCGTCCGGGTGTGGGCGGTAACTCCGCAATCGGGCCTTGCCACCACTCTAACGCCTCCGCTTGGCCAAGAAGCCTGGATGGCGACGAAGGGCTCCCCGGAGGGAAAGAGGCTTGAGGGAGACTCACGCTCTTCGTGGTTCCCTGAGTGTGTTCATTGGGCTGAGGTGGGGCTCCACTTCCCCTAGTATGGACTTTGGCTGGTGCCGTGAACTTGTCCGGCGTGCGAGGGACACCAGTAGGGTGATCGGGGTCGCCCTTTCGCCGAGGCAAGCGGCCGTCAGCGTGGTGTTCCTCCCGCAGTAGGGAACAAGCCGGAGTGAGGGGCACGAGGGCCGCACTCTCTCCAATACGGACAGATCCTACCGTCAGGGAATTCTCCACCCTGGTACGTGCCCCAGTCGTAACTGAGTGTCTGCCCGTATGGGAATCGACTAACGAAGAAATGGGATCACCCGTCTGCTCCGGCGAGAGGCCGGCCCCGAGTCGCCGCTTCCGTAATTGGGTAGCACTACACGTACGGTAGCAGGGTCTCTCTACCCTGGACCGTATTCTGGCCGTAGCCAAAGTACAACTGGAGAGGGATGCACACAGGCAACTCTCTCCCCTCAGCGTGTTAAGGCCGGAGCCTGGGGTCACCTTCCCCTTTACACACTTTGTCAGGCCGTAGCCTGTGTCTATTTCTCTTTTAAGGCCGTAGCCTTGGGCCTCTTCCTGCCCTTGGGCCTCTTCCTGCCCTAGAGGGTGTAGCAAGACCGTCAAGACGGTGTTACTTGGGACTGACCTCTTTTCAGTCCCACCCTTGGTCTGACGGTCACTACCCCGCCCGCACAGTAGTTCAGGTTGTCTGAACGCCTGGGGTTGGGGCACTTGCGAGGAATAGGGGCTCAGGGCCGGGATGTCCCGATGACCCTCTTGCCCGAGGTCACTAGCCTCACCTGTGTGTCCTCCTGGGGTGGTGGTGGGGTGGCGGCTCGGCGGTGGTGTGGGGGGTGGTGAGGTGGGAGGTCCTGTGGCGGTCTCGGCGGGCATTTTATTTACATTGGCCCATTACTGACAGTAGAATCTGGAAGTATGGGACCAATATTTGATGTATAGGAAAGCCAGTATTGGGCCATTATTGTGCCAATAGTTCAATGTTTGTTGGTACGGACCCTAGAAATGACGGCTGAAGGGCGTACAGCAGCCATCCCTTCCCCAGTACATACAGTGGCCGTTACTGTGGTGCTGTTCCCTAAGGAGAAGGCAGATGAAGGTCTTACAGTGGCCACCCCTTCCCCGGTACACACAGTGGCTGTTACCACAGTTCTGCCTCTGCCTGGTTTATCAGCTGAAGGGCGTGCAGTGGCCAGCCCTTCTCAAGCGCGTACAATGGCCTTCACCGCAGTGCCGGTTCCAGGGGTGGCTGCAACTGAAGGACGTACAGTGGCCGTCCCTTCCTTGGTACGTACAGTGGCTGTTACCATGGTGCTGCAGGGGGCAACAGCTGAAGGGCGTAAAGTGGCTGTCCCTTCCCCGGTGCATATAATGGCCATCACTGCGGTGCTGCTTGGGACTGTCTTTGGACAAGTCCCATCCAGATCCTGGTGAGGGCTGGCCTGGCTGAGATGTAGTTGGCTGGGACTGCTTCCCTGCTGGTGGCTGTGATGAGAGCAAGAGGGGCGCAGGGTCCTGGGGTACCTAGGCACATCTCGCTCAGGCCTGGTGCTATCTCTATACCGTCCTCCGTTGTCTCCTCTTGCGGTGGGTGTGGAACCGTGGGTACTCCCAGGGGTGGGTGTTGCGACATCTCTCCCTGGGTCTCCTGTGGGGGAGGGCATCTCACCACTGTCGATGGGGAGAAAGTCACGTCCCTGTGGCTGGAGGTGGTAGGTGTCTGAGGTGATAGTCCGGTGAGCCGGTGTGAGGTGGTGGAGGAGAGTGGTCCAGTGGTAAGTGAGCTGGTTGGGCTCCTGGTGTGGGGCATAGATGATGTGGAGGGTGGAGGTGTGTGGTGTCTGCAGGAGGAGGCAGAGTAGTTGTTCCCCAGACTCGTTGGTGATGTTCTTGTGCGGGGGACCAGACGGGTCTGTGGTGAGGGAGTGGGGGGTCTGTGGTGAGTGGAGTCTGTGGTGAGTAAGTGGCCGACGTCTCCTGACTGAAGGCTGGAGACGGGTGAGGCAACCTGGATTTTGGGGGGTCGCCAGGAGCTGGTGGGGGTGGTTGGTTTGGTGGGTGTTGGGGGCATTGGGGGTTTGGGTGAGGGTGTGGATGTGTATCTAGCTGGTGGGCGGGAGAGCTGGCTGGATCTGGTAGTGGCAGTGGTGAGGACGGGTGCTGGTGAGGGTGTGGATGTGTATTTAACTGCTGGGCGGGAAGGTATGCTGGATCTAGTAGTGGCGGTGGTGAGGAAGGGTGTGAGTGGCGAGGAGTTTGGGCCACTTGATGAGGTAGCCGGGTGTGGGTGGGTGGTTGCTTGTCTTGGTGGTGGAGTCTGTGGAGTGGTGGTGGTGGTGGTGGGTGAGGGGCTTGTGCGTTGGGTGTGTGTAGGGGGAAACTGTGTGGGTGTAGGGGTGGTGGTGGTGGGTGGCGATGTGGTGGGTGAGGGGCCGGTGTGTGGTTTGGCGTTGGAGGCGGTTGGGGTGTGGGTGTGTGTGGGGGAAAATTGAGTGAGTGTAGGGGTTGTGGGTGTTGTGCGGTGTTGGTGACATGGTGGGGTGACTGGGGATAGGTGAGGGTCTCTGGGGGAGTGGGCCTGCGTGTCCGGTGGTGCCGGTGCTGCAGCGAATGCTGAGGTGGGAGTTGGGGTCGCCGTGGGTGAGTGGGGGGTCTGTGGTGAGGGAGTGGAGTCGGTGGAGGGTATGGTTGGAGGCGTGATTGTGGAAGGGGGAGTGAGTGAGGGTAAGGAGTGTGATGGTGTGAGATAGTAGGTGTATGAGTCAGTTGTGTGGTCAGGGGAGGCGGGTGGTGGTGTGGCGTGCTGGGTGGGGGAGTTAGTGTGGCGTGGTTGCGAGGTGGCGGGTGGGGAGGCAGAAACAATGCATATGGTGATTGTGATATGAGCTGGGGGTGTCGTGATGTTGGATGGAGGAGACCGTGTGGCTCTGTCTTGGGTTGCTGGTCTCTGTCGAGCAGCTATGAATTGTTCCCGCATGCCATGAGTGAGGCACTGGTGATAACATACTGAAAATTCCCACAGATCTATGGAAATCTGGTTGGTATTTCTGTTAGAAGGAAGGCTCCTTTTGGTGGGGCATGCCCTGGCCCTACTGGGTGGTGTTGGTGAGACTGTGCGTCTGGGGGTCGTCCGTGGTTTTGGGTGTTGTGCCGGATTCACCAGGATTCCGCTCATTGCACTGATGTGTTGTGGGGTGGTGCGAAGGGCGAGAAGATGCCCGATAAGTTGAATATCCCTGTCAAGGTCTGCTGTTAGGTCGAAGATTATGAAATGTTCCCTTATAGTGCTGGAGAGGATCCTTAACAGGGTATTGAAGATAAGTTG
The DNA here is from genome assembly GCF_032717465.1 of Coenobita brevimanus. NCBI lineage: Eukaryota > Metazoa > Arthropoda > Malacostraca > Decapoda > Coenobitidae > Coenobita > Coenobita brevimanus. Next base: position 6,916,391 of record NC_137007.1, read on the forward strand.
TTCCAGGGTAGCTGTGTCGGTCTGGGTAAGCGGTGGTGACGAGTCGCCTGGCCTGGATGAGTGTGTCGAGCTGTGATGACTTTTCCCAAAGATGGCGTGACTGCCTGCATCACGATTTGTATAAATTCTTCCCATGGTAGCTCCGGGACGATTTTGGAGGCTATGTTCAATACTTCCTTGCCCAGGTGTGGCAGGGTGACAGCTATATCTTTTCCCTGTCATTCTCAAAGCCAGTGTCTAGTATCGTCTTAATCATGGACACGTATACATTGATGTCATATTGTTAGGGATCGAATTTTGGCAGTTGGATGTGGGGTTTGGTCACCATGGTGCTGGATTTCCCTGTTTTTGCTCCTCTCTGTATTCTGATCAGGTGAAGAACCACGCTTTCCACCAGTGTTATGCTCAGTGATTTTAGGTCGACTTCTCGTACTAGGAACACTAGCCACTGAGGGGGGTTCTCTTTCGAGACCGGAACTAGAATACACAACAAGAAGAACAGGGCATAAAAACTCAGCAGACCAACCTTACCCATATATTGCCTTAATTCTTCTCCTAAACAATATACAACAAATATATACTGTACACAATATTGTATAGACACAGTCAGGCTTTCGTTATACACAATAATATATGTACGTACAACGGACACTGACAGGCCTCGATAGATACAATAATATATGGCCCGAGAGATATGAACACGGTCAAGCTTAGTTATACACAGTACTATATTTGATATTACAATAATGTATGGCCAGGTGGATATGGACACTATCAGGCTCCTGTTCTCATAAATATTATATGGCCTGCTGGGTCTGGACACTGACGGACCTGAATATACACCAGATGCAGTAGACATAACACTGTTAGGCCCGAGTATATACGACACTATACGGCTTGATGGATATAGACACTGCCAGGGCTAGATGTACACAACAATGGGTGGCCAGACAGATAGGTAGACACTGTAAGGCCTGGGAGCACACGATATTTTATGGCCAGGTAAACTTGAGGCACTGTCAGGTTTCACCATACATATACCCTAGACCCAAGAGAAACACTCTGTCTGATTTTCCTGGACTGTTGGACCTGGGAAGGTTACAGATGGCGCCCGGGCGTGGGAGGCAGATTGTCGGGTGTGTCCTCCCTCAGAAGGCACGGAACTACTGCCAATGGTGAGGTTGTCTGGCTGGGGCTGCGGGTCGGTGTATGGGGAGGCCCTTTCCTGCTGGGGCTTCAACCTGTGGTTTGGCCCCAGGTCAGCATACAGGGAGGCCCTTTCCTGGTGGGGCCTCAACCTGTGGTGTGGCCCTCGGGACTGGGACCAAACAGGCCAACAGGCGCCTGTCTGCATCGGTGCCTGGCGGAAGGTTGTCTGGGACTGGGGCTTGGGAGGTCACGTCCCGGGGTTCTGGGGGTGTCCCTGGAGGGCTGGGAACTGCGGTCACCACTCGGTCGGACCGTAGTCAGGAGCTGCCTGTGGTGTCTCTTCTCCACGGCATCCGTCAGCGTCGGGTGTCGTCCAGGGGCGGTCTGTAGGGCATGGATCCCCAGGTCTGGGAGAGGTCCTTGCCACAGCTCCCCAAGCTGCAGCTTCTCTGAAGGACTGCATCTGTGAGGAGAGAGATGTCTTACTCGGCCTCCAGATGGGTAGTGGGCCGAGTCAGGGACTTCCTTCGAAGGGGTAGTTTCAAGGGCCGTGGATGAAGGGCGTACAGTGGCCATCCCTTCCCTGGTATGTACAGTGGCCATCACTGCAGTTCCACGGACCCTAGAAACGACGGCTGAAGGGCGTACAGTGGCCATCCCTTCCCCGGTACGTACAGTGGCCGTTACTGCAGTGCTGTTCCCTAAGGAGAAGGCAGATGAAGGGTGTACAGTGGCCGTCCCTTCCCTGGTACATACAGTGGCCGTTACTGCGGTTCTGCTTCTGCCTGGTTTACCAACTGAAGGGCGTACAGTGGCCATCCCTTCCACGGTGAGTTCAGGGGCCGCCACCGTGGGGCTGGTTCCAGGGGTGGCTGCAGCTGAAGGGCATACGGTGGCTGTCCCTTCCTTGGTATGTACAGTGGCCGTTACCACGCTTCTGCCTCTGCCTGGTTTAGCAGCTGAAGGGCGTACAGTGGCCATCCCTTCCCTGGTACGTACAGTGGCCGTTACCACGGTTCTGCCTCTGCCTGGTTACCAGCTGAAGGGCATATAGTGGCCGTCCCTTCCCTGGTACGTACAGTGGCCGTTACCACGGTTCTGTCTCTGCCTGGCTTACCAGCTGCAGGGCATACAGTGGCCATCCCTTCCCCAGTGCGTACAGTGGCCATCACCGTGGGACTGGTTCCAGGGGTGGCTGCAGCTGAAGGGTGTACAGTGGCCATCCCTTCCCCGGTGCGTACAATGGCCGTCACCGCGGTGCTGCTTGGGACTGTCTGTGGACAAGTCTCACTCCGATCCTGGCGAGTGCTGGCCTGGCTGAAATGTGGTTGGTCAGGACTGCTTCCCTGCTGGTGACCGTGTTGAGAGCAAGAGGGGTGCAGGGTCGTGGGGTACCTAGGCCCATGTTGCTCAGGCCTAGCGCTGTCTCTATACACTCCTCCGTGGTCTTCTTCTGGGGATGGGTGTAGGGCCGTGGGTACTCCTGGGGGTGGGTGTTGCGACACCCCTCCCTGGGTCTCCCGTGGGGGCGGGCATCTCACTTAAAATTCACAACAAGTTGAGTATAAATAGAACAGATATTAGGGACTAACAAGCATTTTCAGCTTTGCAATACGTCAAGTCTTTGGTCGGTTCAGTCCCCCCCTCCTCCCACCGAAAATTCCTGGATCCACCCGTGGTAATATCAGTCTCATCCCATGTGATATCATTGTCATTCATTTTCCTAAAGATGGAATGAGGTACAGTGAGGATTTCCACTGAAATGACATTTAGTATTAGTGTCGTTACATGTGATACCACTGTCATTTACTGCGCTAAAGATGGACTGAGGTGCGGAGAGAGGGTATACTCAGGAGTGAAAGATATTAGCAGTGTCATTCCATGTGATATCATTGTCATTCAGTTTGCTAAAGATGCAGTGAGGTGCAGAGATTGGCTAGACGCTGGAATGACAGTTAATATCAGTGTCATTCCATGTGATATTAATCATTCAGTTTCGTGAAAATGATATGAGGTGTAGAGAGAAAATATAAGCTGGAATGACACGTAATATGAGTGTCAGTGTGTATGATACCACTCATTCAGTTTGCTTATTAAGAAGTGTGGTGAGAGAGGATAGACATTGGAATGACAGGTAATATCAGTGTCATCCATGTGATATTGTCACTCATTCGGTTCCCTAAAGATGGAATGAGATACAGAGAGAGGCTTTCCACTGAAATGACAAGTAGTATCAGTGTTATTCCATGTGATACCACTGACATTCACTATGCTAGTGACTGAGGTGCAGAGAGAGGGTATACACTGGAATGACAGGTAATATCAGTGTCATTCCATGTAATATACAGTGAGGTGTCAACAGTGAGTTTACACTGGAATGACAGGTAATCAGTGTCATTCCATGTGATGTTAGTGTCATTCGGGTTCCTAATGCACTGGGGTGTCGACAGAGGATACCCAATGGAATTCAGCGTCATTCTATGTGATAGTGTTATTCGGTTTCCAAAAGATGCAATGAGATGTCAACAGAGGGTAGGGGAGAGCAGTGATGGTTTGGACAGTTGGTTGGTTCGGACAGTGCATTTCCTGAGAAACGTATGGGACCTAGGGCAGTGAGATGCCGAGATCTTGCGTGAAAGTAGAATTTTGTTTACTGCGACCACACTGAACCGCCAGGCTAGGAACGCTACACTTTTTGATGCAGGTCAGATTGTTTGTTTGTTTGTTTTTTGCATCTAAGTTGTAATTTGAATGTATGTTGTAAGTTCTTCCTTCATGAATAAGCCAAGCATCGAACTGTTCATTATCAGGGTGAATCTGTGTTGTAGCTAGAACATATTGCTATGAAAAACGATTGTTGAACTCGCGCGTGTGAAACCTGAGGGTGCCCACAGATTGTTAGGTATCAGTGTTGCCACCAAAAAATTTGGTAAATCTGAAGCTGGATGCCAAAAAATCTGTGGAAATCTGTAGATCCCTCAAAGTGACCATTCCGTGGGGGGAAATGGAGAACTACCCTGTCCGAATTTTCCACAGCCTTCCCCTTGAACCTCCCGAATTTTTCCCTAACTGACCACAGAAATGACATACCACATGTTGAAGATAGAATTTGGTCATAATATAATAGTACCACTGAGCAGTTACAAACTAATATGGCATTTTTTTTTTTTTTTTTTTTTTTTCAAAAATAGTGGACTGTGTATAGCCAGTTGTTAGCTCATGGAACTAGACCTGTCACACAACTTGAATACAAAATTATGGTTACATGAATTTTGATCAGCCTTCCTTATCAAATAGGAATGGTTCTCCTTGGTTACAAGTCAAATTAACCGTCCAGTCCGACTACACTTGGTCATAAGCTAAACTGGAAAGGAGTGTAGGCCTAGTATCTTTGTTAAGTGATAGTAAGTCGAATTCATATCAACTCATTATAGCACAGGAACCACACCAGAATTAGAGCATATACTGTACAATGTATTTCCAAGTGAAATAATGCACTTCTTTGCACTGTCTGATTAAAAAATGCAGCAGTTGTTTACTAAGCAGCTTCCAGTGCAGGTGGTAAATTACACAGCATGTGAAATATTGTCTTAGTGTGGAACTTTTAAAAAATTCTCAAAAGGCAGATGCAGTATTTATATTTGATAAGTTTCTTATCCACAAAGGAAGCAAAGCCTGTAATACATTGAAAATGTCTTCCAATATGAAAATCTGTAGATTAACCCTCTTTATCAAACAAATTCTGACAATCTGAAAATAGTTACAAAATCTGTAGATTACAGATAAATCTGTAGAAGTGGCAACACTGTTAGGTATTGTACTATGCGTTTATGTTGGTAATATTTCTGAACTGCATATTGGCAACTTGTTAACTAATACTGCTCCACCTTCATGAATATATTTACAAGTTGTCAGTACACCCCCCAGCTTGTGTAGTTCATTCATTCATTCATTGCCAGACGCCATGTATCCCAAACGGGGTGGTCAAGGGCTTAGAGTTAATTGTTTTTACAGGGAGGGGCACTAATCCTCCACCAACCCCACTTGACACGTAGGGATGCCAACAGCATCTGGTGTTCCCAGGCGGTCACCCATCCAAATACTAACCAGACCCAACGTTGCTTAATATGGTATATATTTTTGGTAGTTTTTGACGAGATTTGAGTGATTTTGACCATCATTCTTGTAAGAAATGCTTTATTCTGCCTCTTTTCCAATCATGAACTTTGGATGAGGACGTGAAATGAAGCATTTTCTACAGAAAACAAAGGCAAAAATCACTCAAATCTCAATTTAAATCACCACAACAATATATTGCACAACCAGTTAACCTAACCAAACAGACCTAACTTAACCTAACCAAACAGACCTAACTTAACCTAACCTAACCTGCTAAAGTGGAATGCTTACCTTAGAGACACGATGGTCCAGGTTGTGCAGTATATTTTTCTGGTAGTTTTTGACGAGATTTTGGTGATTTTGACCTTCATTTTTGTTGGAAATGCTTATTCTGCCTCTTTTCCAATCGTGAACTTTGACTGGATGAGGAGCTAAAATGAAGCATTTTCGACAGAAAATAAAGGCACAAATCACTCATATCGCATAATAAACCACCGACTGGAAATGCTTAATAACGCGTAAATAATCGGTATCACACCCAGTGTACAGATCACGTCCTACTTCGTCAGGAGCCTTAGCGAGAAGGATTTGAATTTTCTACCCAGAATGAATCAAAGTGCGTGTCAAATTGATTGGTAGGATACCATCACGTGACCAAAAGTATGCCAGTGGGTGGCTGAAACAGACCTAGAAGACGCATGCACAGTAGACAGACGGAAAAACACACGAATTCACGCCTTTTTTACACTGACTGGCAGTCAAGATCCAAGGTATGGTATTTTTGGACATTATTAAATTCAATATCTCTGTGAATATCGATTTGCAAATGGGGTTATGGGGTTTATTAGCATTCTTAGGTGTAATACTATGCATTTATGGTGGTAATAGCCCTGAACTGCATATTGGCAACTTTGTAAAATAATACTATAATTCAAATCCCTCTCACTATGGCTTCCGACGAAGTAGGACGTGATATGTGCACCGGGTGTGATGTTGATTATTTAGGTGTTCTTAAGCATTTCCAGTCGGTGGTTTTTGATGTGATTTGAGTTATTTTTGCCTTTGTTTTCTGTCGAAAATGCTTCAGTTCGGCTCCTCATGCAGTCAAGGTTCGTGATTGGAAAAGAGGCAGAATGAAGCATTTCCAGTATTATTTTACAAGTTGCTAATAAGCAGTTCAGGGATATTACCACCATAAATGCATACCTAAGAATGCTGCATTGGCAACTTGTAAAAATTTACTGAATTTTCTGCCCAGAGTGAATCAAAATGAGCATCAATTTGATGGGTAGAATACCATCATGTGGCCAAAAGTATGCTTATGAGTGGCTGAAACAGACCTAGAAGACGCATGTGCAGTAGACGGAAGGAGAAAGACACATATGAACGCACACATTTTTTTTTACACAGACTGCCAGTCAAGATCCAAGATATGGTATTTTGGGACATTTACACACGTACGAATGCACACATTTTTTTTAACACGGACTGGCAGTCAAGATCCAAGGTATGGTATTTTGGGAAATTTTTATTAAATTCAATATCTCTAAGTATCGATTTGCAAATAGGGTTATGGGGGTTTATTACCATTCTTAGGTATTATACTATGCATTAGTGGTAGGTGGTGGTGACCATCATCCACTCACTTGATGTAGTGCTGCCTACTTAGTCTTATCATTCCTTAGCCTTTATCATTCTTTTTCTGTGCCTGCCCTCCTCTCTTCTTATTTCTCCCATCTTTCCTGTCACTTCTTATTGCTTTTCTTTCCATTACAGGTGGCTTTACATTGAGTGACAAGCCAAGTGGTTTCCTGTAAGCCAGGAAACCATTTACAACACTGGGTGGTAACCATATAATCAAACCATACGTGCTTCCTACGTGTCAACAAGTGGGTTGGTGGAGGGTTAGTGCCCCTCCCTGTAAAACAAATAACTCAGAGTCAAGTGGCCACCCCTTGCGAGATTATGGCGTCTGGCAATAGATAGATAGATAGATTTATGGTGGTAATATCCCTGAACTGCATATTGGCAACTTGTAAAATAATACTGTGTGTTTCACTATGTGTTCAAATATAAATTAACAAAAGAAGTAGCATTATCATTGATAAGGTCATAACTTGGTAACAGTGGAGGGATAGTTTGGACACTGTCCGAGCCATCCCCCTCCTCACCTGTCCGAATTATCCCGAATCTGTACAATTAATTGATGGGTAGGTATTATTTTACAAGTTGCCAATATGTAGTTCAGGGATATTACCACCATAAATGCATAGTATAATACCTAAGAATGCTAATAAACCCCATAACCCCATTCGCAAATTGATATTTACAGAGATATTGAATTTAATAAAAGTTGTAAAAATTTACCCACAATCCTTGATAATAGTAGTAGTAATAGTTGTTCCCTAGGCAGTCTGGCCTAACAGCCCCGAGTCCCTTAGGAAGGCCATGGCCGAGACAGGGCTTTCCCACAGAGCTCTCAAAGAATGTATGTTGTGTTGTTGGTGTAGGTGATTGTGTGCAACGCAGTATTCCATAATGTGCTTAATAGTATGGGGTGCTGTGTTGCATCCTGGACAGGCATCAGCGACGGAGTCATCCAGCCTCTTCTGGTAGCTTAAGAGGGCTGGATGGTGCCCACATCTCAGCCTGGCCAGGTGGACCCTGTCCTCACGAGGAAGATAGGATTAAGAAGGGTGGATGTCAGGAGGCCGTGCATGCAGCTGTGTGTTGTCTTTAAGTGACTGAATGGAGCGGCGAGTGATCTGAGTGTGGATATGCTTCTGGAAGCTGGTCTGAGGGGGGAGAGATGACAGTATTTGTGTATGGTATCGTGTGCTGGGTGTTGTTTTGATGTTCTTTGGTGTGGGTGGATGTGCTGCCATGTACTGTAGTGGATGTTGTGGGTTTGTGGAGGCTGCAGCAAGAAACTGGGTACCTCTCATGTCTAGGTAATCCTTGACCTTGACGACTTTGGTTTCTTGATGTAGGTGGTCTGTGGGTGTAGTAGCTGTGCAGCCTGTGATTATTTTTAGGGCCTTGTTCTGTATGGTCTGTAGAGTGTTGTAGTGTGTTTTGGTGAGGTTAGAAGCCCAGGCAGGGCTTGCATAATTCATCACTGAACGTATGTATTGTTTGTATACTGTGGTGGTGGTTTCTTTGTTGTGTCTGAATATTGTATGGGCAAGTGACCTCAAAGCATTGAGTCTTGGTGTTATTTTATTTTTAATGTTTGTGATGTGTTGTTTGAATGACATTGATGTATTGTATGTTACACCAAGGATTTTGTGTGTGTGTGTGTGTGTGTAGTAGTGGAGTGTTGTTTATGGTGAGGTGTGGGATGTGACTATGTTCTGCTGTCCAGTTTGTGAGAAGAGTAACTGTAGATTTGGCTGGGGCTATTTTGAGCCTGTTTGTGGTGAACCATTCGTGTAGTGTGTTGAGGTAAGGTTGAATGATGTGTGCAGCTGTGTTTGAGTTTTGGTGTGTACATGTAAGTGTTATATCATCTGCATAGGAAGCTATGTGTATGTGTGGTGTGTGGTGTGTGGGGTGTGGATATGTCGTGCATGTATAGATTAAAGAGTGTAGGGGACAAAACAGATCCTTTGGGGACGCCGTTTGTGAAGTTTATGATGTTAGAAGACTGACCGGCAAATGTTACGTGTGCACATCTGCCTGCTAAGTAGTTTGCCAGCCATCTTTTTGTGTTGTTGTGCATGTTTGTGTTGAGTATTTTGTTTGTGAGGTTGTGGCGGGGGATGGCATCAAAAGCTTTGCTAATGTCTAGTGTGATTAGGAGTGTTTGTGTGGTGGCCTAGCTGAATTCATGCCATCGAAAACTCTCTGTGTAAGGTCTGTAAGAGGGGTGTTTGTGGAGTGTAGTGGCCTAAAGCCATGTTGTGACTGGGCTAGGGGAATGTGAGGTGTGACTAGTTGTAGTATCAGTCATTCAGTGACTTTAGAGGGGGTGCAGAGGAGTGTGATGGGGCGATGTGAGGAGGGTAATGTGGGGTCTTTGTTGGGTTTTAGGGATAGTGATGATATTGCCATGCTTCCAGATGTTGGGTATTATGTTGTGTGAGTAGCTGTAGTCTGATATGTTGGTGAGTGCTTGTATGCCTTGTGGTCCTAGGTGTTTAAGGTGAATGTTGCTTATGTTGTCTGGTCCACAGGCAGATGAGTGCTTGAGGTCGTTAATAATGTGCTTCGTCTGGTTGTAAGTGAAAGGTGCGTAGTCTGGGTCTGTGGGGAACTGTCTCTTACGTCTGATGATACGTCGGTCTTCCGGATGGGGGGTTAGATGGCTGACTTGTGAAAAGTGATTGATGAGAGTGTTTGCTTGTTGTTTGTTTGAGGGTATGGTGTCTGTTGTTGTGATGGCAGCGTGTGATTGTGTGGTGTTGCTGTTGGAAAGTGTGATGCTGTTTAGTGTTTTGTAGAGTTTGCTGATGTTTGTTTTGTGTTCAAGTGCTTGGAGGTAATTTTTCCAGTTTAGTGTTTGCTGTTCTGATATTTTACTGTTTATTTGAGTGTTGAGTTCTTGTATTTGTTGTATGGTGTCCTGTGTATGGGGTGTTGGGGAGTGTCGCAGTGTGTCCCGTTGTCTGATGAGGCCTTGAATTTCTGGTGTGAAGTTGGGGTTGTCTCTTTCTATTGCCTCTAGGAATGTGTCTTTTGTCTGCGTTTTGTATGATTGTATTGAAAGTGTGCACAGCATTGTTGATGTTTGTGATGGGTGTACTGGTTAGGGTTTCGAAATGTTGTTCTGTTTCAGTTACAAAGGCCTCCCAGTTGGCTCTCTTATAATTAGTGTGTGTGTGTTTGTGGCCAGCTGGGGTGATTCTGGTTTTGGTAGTGATGATGATTGGGAGGCAATCAGTGCCTAAGGTTTTGACCAATCTCCATGATGTAGTGGGAGCGAGGTTTGGGGAGCAGAAGGTGATGTCTGGAGATGATGGAAGGAAGAGGGCTTGGTGTGGGATATGTGTATGTTGGTCTAGACTGTTTAGTATGAAAAGATGATCTGTCTGGGATTGTAGTACCAGCCCTATGTCTGGAACCTCCGGCAGTACAGTCTCTTTGCAGCCATGATCACACCCTGATCCATTGGTTGAATAAGAACAGTTGTATTATGTGACAGAGACATGCACTTATACTCCGGCCATCAAAAGCGAACAAATCCTAATCAGACGGATGTGCAGGAGCATTGTCTTGGAGCAGGAGTGCCTTCACCTGGTTGTGAGTGATTCCAATGACCTCCGTTTCATAATGGACAACTTCCTTAACCCGTCACGTCCCGAGCTATTTCGCACCTCTGACACTCCCCAATCCCGAGGTATTTTCGATTTTTTTTTTTTTTTTTTTTTTTTTTGCTAAAACCTCCGCTTTTGGTGAGAAACATCGAAAATTCATAGAGAAATCGCTCACCTGATGTTTAAAATACTCGATCCAGGTAGGAGTACCTCCTTACCTGACTGGGTTTTCTAACAGGCTGGCACCAAAGAAAACGAGTTCTATGGGAGGGTAACTGTTTCACACAACTCATAAACGGTATTTATTTATTTACTTGGTACGAATTTATGTGTAGTATGAGAGTATATTGGTTTTCAAGCAGTAATATAGGCATTATAAGCATTGTTTCACTCACTAATTCATCACCATACCTGACCTTCTTTTGCCACATTACCTGATCATTATTTCTGACTGTTTCTTCTTCTAATGCTATGTAAACTTTGTCCTCCACATTGTCATCGATTGGGGAATCACTCTGGCCCTGAATATCTTTACTGGCCAGATCACTGGTAACAGGTGAATTGCCGAGACAATGGCGTGAGGGGGGGAGGGGGGAGGTTATGCGGTGTAAGGCATTGTCCGTGCTTGGCATCTTGTAGAGGAATAGAGGAAGGTGTCCCGTGTATACGTACGAAAAGTCACGCGCGAAAATTGAAAATTGTGCAAATTAGGGACCTTGCAAGTGCACGACGTACCAGTACGTCGCCGGGACTGGCAAATGCAAAATGTTGCAACGTACCCATGCGTCGATGGGACGGGGCAGGTTAATGAAATGTCTGTGGAACCAATCTCTGAAGATAACGATAAACCAGGCCTTCGCAGAATGATACCACACAACAGGCAGGCTATCCATCAACCCACGGAGACAATGTGGTTGTTTTGCATGCCCAACAACAATGGCTGTGAGGCAGTGCTTCCAGTTAGTATTGGCACAGCACAGAACAGAGACGTTGTTTGGACAACTTCCGATTAGGCACAGACTTCTCCCTTTCCTCAGCCAGGGTGTGGGTGGGCAAGGAGCAGTAGAACAGACCTCTTTGAAGGATTAGGGCGTTGGACTATAGATAGATAGATAGTTAGTGTTGGGTAGATTAAGTTAGTTTAAGAATTTGGTTAGATTAGGTTTGGTTAGGTTAAGCTTTGGTTACTTTTAGGTTAGATTGGATTATTTTAAATGGGTTGCTTAAATTATGTTTGTTTGTTTTTGGAATGGGGTTGGTTAAAGTTAGCTTAATTTGTTAGGTTAGGGTAATTTAGTTTATGGTAATGTTGAGTTAGTTTATGTAAGTTTAAGGTAGGGGAAGGGGGCAGGGGGAATTTGGACATTTCAGGGATGGAATAAGTAGAAGATGCCAAAACAGTCATGAAAGCCTTTTATGTGTTGGTTTCAGATTTGGTAGTTTTTTGCTTTTGACTTGTGCTTTTTAAGAGTAAGGACAACATTTGGGTCCTCAAAAATTTTCATGCCACATAAAAGTACAAAATCTTCATTACATTCCCAGAACATACAAAAATTTCCATAAGACCACAAAATTCCATGCCTTAAGATCCTAAAATTAACTCAAGACTATTTATTTATTTAAAATAACTCCCAAGGGGGTATTCCATCCCCCCTTGGGAGTTGCAGCGGAATCATCCAGTATTTTCTTGCAAAAGTCAGGAATGACCAAGAATAATCTTCGAATATCTAGCCAAGGTTAAGGTTTGCTAAGATAAATTTAGCTTGTTATGTGAAGAGGATGGAGAGCGAGTGACTGACGAGGAGAGTGTATGTGAATGAGGTGGAGGGAGGGGGAGGCCAAGGATGAGATGGAGGGATGGAGTGGAGAGGTATAGGAGAGAAGGGGTTGTGAACTGAGAGGAGGGCAATGAAATGGTGGGGGACAGGGTGATGTGGAGGTGATTTGTTTGTGGCCACCCCTTACAGGATTAAGGCATCTGGCAATAGATAGATAGAGAGAATAGGTTAATATTAGCTTGTTCGGGTGGCTTAGGTTAGCTTGTTTGATTTTGTTTTTGTTTGTTCAGCTAAATTAGGTTAGGTCATTTAGTTAGGTAAGGTTAGGTTCAATTAATTTTAGATTAGGTTTGGTTAGCTCAGGTTAGGTTGTTCAGTTACCGTAGGTCAAGTTATTTTAGGTTGTTTGGTCAGGATAGGTTACTGTTAAACAAATAAATGGAATACACATTCATTTTCCTGGCTGGGACTTTTATCCCAGGGGCTTGTGTTCTAGGGGCCATTGTTTTGCATATACTGTAATGCACAGTAGCTTATAGTGTGCAGCAGTGTCAGTTTAGTTATGTACAGTGTGCATTGCTGTAGTAATGTTGTACTGCTGTAAACATAATTCAGTCTGTATAGTATATTGAAAGTAATGTACATTACTGTAGGCCATAGTAAGAGTAATGTCCAGTACTGCTGCACAATATGCAGCAGTAGTTATGCTGGTAATAATGAAAGTAATGTTTTCTGCTCACACTGCACTTCCCAAACTGACAAACATTTCATATATTTCATCCAGGTGTGAGAGGGCCTGGTCCCTGTTTTGTTTTTGAGTTCTCGTCTGCTGAGAGTCAATGTCTCTGAACGCAATGATTAGCTGAAGCTTCTAGGCAGAGAAGCATCCTGCATTGTGATTGGCCAAAGAGATCATCAGCTGAGTTGGGAAAAATTCCCCCAAACACAGCGAGTTCTCCCTGCCCTTAGCCTTATGGTTACCATACGATTGTGGGAGAAGTGTTAGTACAGTGTATATGCAGAACGCTGACCATTGTACAAGGACTGTAGCGGCAGTGCCCTTACAGTGACCTTACAGGGATGCCTTAGTGCATCTGCCCCATGACTTTATCAGTCTTTCTTCTTTCCTTTCCCCTATATCTATTTTTCTCCCACCTTTCCTCTTCCTCTTTTTCTCCTTTCCTGTTTCCTTTCATCCTCCTATTACTTCTGTCCGTCTCTCTCATTCCTAAGACCCACCATCTTCTGTTGCTGTATAACCACTCTGTACCTTTTACAACAATAAATATTTCAATTCAGTTTTCTTATTAATTTCTGAGTCATATCCAAAGGTTATAAAAGAAAATTGAGCAAAAGAGGAGGTACACAAGAAATTTGCGTTCCTTGTCCTCTTCACACCTGCGTAGACAATGCTTACACAGGCCAAACAGGTGATTTTGGCCTCGGCACAGCATTCATAAGGACTTACTGTACTGTACTTATTTGCTTGTCATAGATCTAGGTGTCATCACCACGGCCAGTCTGGAGACCCACCGCTTCCATACCTCTGCCCAATCCTCAGGTTTTGGAGCTGGTCAGTGATTGAATTTGATGTAGCTCCTCTGTAGGTCAGGCCATGTGGGACTTGAGGCTCATCTGGTATGGTTACCAGGAATCTGTCCAGCCTCCTCTTGAAAGCTTTTGTGCTGCACCCTGGCAGGTCTCCAATATCTCTTGGGAGGCAGTTGAAGAGCTTGGGTCCTTTATTATTGAAGCTTTCTCCATGGACTGTCTTTATCCATTGAGAGGCAGCATTTATTGTTTTCCTCTTGCAGGTCCTGCCCATTCTGGGGTGGTATTGGCTCTTGATGTCATCCCCTTCACTTGATGATAGGTTTGGCACTGTGCCCTCTTGGATTTTCCAAACATACATTTTGATATATTGTTACATCTCCATCCCACACTGCCTCAGACTCCAGTAGAAGTACCTGGTAGTTCAGTATAGGAAGGACATTGCCCAGAGAGATATTCTTAAGGTCAGCCTTTCGTTGTACAACAATGAAATCGGCTCAGGTGTTGTAAATAAACACTGGCTTCTTAAGCTGTCTTTATTTTCCAAATAACCACACTTAATTCTTGCCAACTTCACTGTTTTCACAAGTACTGGAGCTGTACAATCTTCACTAACTGCACTGACACCGAACTGTACTCAGACTGAACTAAAATGAAACTGACCCCCTTAGGCTCTTCCATTTCCTTGAATAGCCTTCCCTGCTTTTCCAGAATTCTAGTACACACATGAAGGGGCAACAGTTACCAACTCAGAGACATCCAAAACATCCAGAGTTTTTTTACACTACATAACACTCGAAATTATTTAGCATACAAACTCCGATAAAATTACATAATTTAACAAACAATCACATAAATAAAACGTAATAGAAAAAAAGAGCATAAAATTTTAACGCTTAAGTTACAAATACCTCTGCTCACAAGTAGCAAGCTAACTGGCAACTCTGACATGTAACTGAAAAATACGAGAAGCACTGAGATCCCTTCAGTACAACCTAACTAGCAAATCCCACTTCTCAGCACTACCCTCTTCCTAGTCCTTTGCCATCCCAACAGAACTACACAATGTATACAAACATAATCCTTAATCCAAACTAACATTTAATTACAGGTATACATAAAACCATCCTTCAACCTGTCAGGTCTTCTATGCCATTTCTGATGGTGTCCCTGCTCCTTCACACAGTTCACTCCTCCTGAAATGGCTTGGTCCTCCTCCTGATTCACTTCCTCCCTTAGGAAACTGTCACCATCCTCTTGTACTTCAGCACCTTGGTCTTTCTCAACATCCTCGACTTGGGATGAGCACGATTCCGTGGAGACGTCCCAGCTGTACTGTCCTGGCCTATGGTACTGCCACAAACCATTCACGTGTACCACCTTTGAGCGAGATTTCCTGCATCCCCAAATCTGGTACGTTATGTCCTATAGGCAGTTTATCACAGTGTAAGGCCCATCTCACGGACTCTTCAGCTTCAGTGACTGTCCCTTCGTCTGCTGAGGATTGTATAACCAGACTTTGTCACCATCCTCGAAGCACACCTCATCTGCCTTGGCATCATACTTGCACTTACAGTGTAAGGCCCATCCCACAGGCGCAGCAGCTTCGGTGACTGTCCCTTCTTCCACTGAGAATTGTATTATTAAACTTTTTCACCATCCTTGAAACTCACCTCACTTGCCTTGGCATCATACTTACATTTCATCAGCTCTGCTGAAAACTTGAGGGCTCCTCGCACTTGATGATGTACCTCAGCCAGCCTTTCTTGAAGATGCTTTGCATAGCTGGAGGTGTGTGTAGGCAGCTCATCACCAGGTGGTCTTCCCATTAACAAGTCAACGGATAAACGTAACTCGTGCCCAGCGTCAGTTTTGCAGGGGTGTGGCCAGTAGACTTATGGGATACAGATCGATATGCTATCAGCGAAATTTCTGGTCCCACTCTGTTTGTCCCCGTATGCAGTACTTGGCCAGTTCTTGTCCCAGGGTCCAGTTAATTTCTCCACCATCCCATCTGACTGGCCTTAGTGGGGTCATAGTCTTTTTAATTCCCAGTAACTTGCAGCACTCATGGAACTCAGCAGACTCAGAGTTTCTACCCTGATCTGAATGTAGTTCTTGTGGCATCCTAAAATGACATATAATTGGTCAACCAACACCTGAGCAACAGTCGCTACTACAGTGCTAATGTCCATCACTGATGTGTAGTGCAATTAGCACCAGAGTCATACCCTGTTCCTCCCCTACATCTGCCTCTTTGTCTGAAGCCCTCACACCCTTTACCAAGCCTGCCCAACACAACCCTGATCCCATAATTACTGACAACGCAAAGCTTTCCCTCTACCCCCATCTGCCACTCCATACCTCCTGTACTATCCCCTCTCTCTCTCTCTCTCTCTCTTTCTCTCTCTCTCTCTCTCTCTCATCCAGATTAAAGGCCATTGTCTCCACTCATCCTCTTATTCCCCTACCCTTCCCCGAAGAGAAAACCCTTTTCTGTATCCTCCTACTTTCTCTATACTCATTTCAAAGCCAAAGGTGGCTGTTGTGTATATATACGCAACGACTTATCTTGCTCTCGTGTTCATGAACTTGATTCTTCTGAATTCTCCACACTCTGGCTTTGGCTATCCTGTCATTCTCTGACTAAATATATCTGTGCTGTTTACTTATCCCCTAATTCTACCGACTATCAAAAATTCTTCGACTATCTTCTACGATGGAACACATTCTGTCCATTTCTCCTTTCTCTGAAATCTCCATTCTTGGAGATTTCAATGTTCACCACCACCTTTGGCTCTCCTCTCCTTTCACGGATCCACCTGGTGAACAAGCCTACATCTTTTCTATCCTTAATGACCTAGAGCAGCTTGTACAGCACCCTACCCGTATCCCTGACCGCCTTGGAGAGAGCTCCAACATACTTGACCTCTTCCTCACAACTAATCCTTCTGCTTACTCTGTTAATCTTTTCTCTCCGTTGGGCTCCTCCGATCACAACCTTATTACCTTAACCTGTCCTATCGCTCCGGTACGGCCTGTGGACCCTCCAGGGAAGCGTCGTCTATGGCATTTTGGAGCTGCGGACTGGGAGGCCCTCAGGCAGTACTTCTTTGATTTTCCCTGGAATGATTATTGCTTCCATGGCCGTGAGCCATCTGAGTGTGCCTTGCGCGTTACAGAGGTTATTCTCTCGGGCATGGAAGCATACATTCCTTTCTCATATCCTTTGACTAACGCAAGAAAGCCTTGGTTTAATCACGCTTGTTCTAATGCTGTCCGCAACAAGGAGAAGGCCTACAAAAGGTACCGGAGCCAACCCACCCCTGAATCACATCGTCTTTACGTTTCTGCCCGGAATCGTGCTAAGTCTGTTCTTCGCTCTACTAAAAATAATTTCATCCATACTAAATGCTCTCAACTCTCCAACTCGAATTCTTTCCGCTTCTTCTGGCACCTTGCCAAAAATCTTTCTAACAACTTTACCTCATCATCCTTCCCTCCTCTTTTCTACTCTGATGGTTCTTTAGCTATTTCTTCTACTGATAAAGCAGATCTCTTCGCACAGACTTTCTGCAATTCCACCTTAGACGATTCCGGTGCTGTTCCTCCATCACTTCCCCCCTCTGACTTCCTCATGGCTGACATTAAAATTTCTTCAGTTGATGTATTTTCTGCCATCACTGGCCTCAGTACTAACAAGGCATATGGGCCTGATGGGGTCCCTCCTGTTGTTCTCAAGAACTGTGCTTCTGTGCTTACACCCTGCCTAGGTAAACTCTTTCGCCTTTGTCTGTCAACTTGTACCTTTCCTTCTTGCTGGAAGTTTGCTCTCATTCAGCCAGTCCCTAAGAAGGGTGACCACTCCCAACCCTCCAACTATCGTCCAATTGCTTTAACGTCCTGTATTTCAAAAGTTTTCGAGTCAATTCTTAATAGAAAAATTTTAAGGCATCTTTCCTATCACAACCTTCTTTCCGATCGTCAGTATGGGTTCCGTCAGGGACGCTCCACTGGCGATCTTCTCACCTACCTTTCAGACTCCTGGTCATCCTCCTTTCGGGACTTTGGCGAAAGCTTTGCCATTTTACTTGACATCTCAAAGGCTTTCGATCGAGTCTGGCATAAATCTTTAATTTCCAAACTGCCCTCCTACGGTTTCTATCCTTCTATCTGTGCCTTCATCGCTAGTTTCCTTTCTGGTCGTTCTATAGCCGCTGTTGTAGACGGCCATCATTCTTCTCCTAGATCTATCAACAGTGGTGTTCCTCAGGGCTCTGTCCCATCACCAACTCTCTTCTTTTTATTCATCAATGATCTTCTAAGCTGTACATCTAACCCTATCCACTCATACGCTGATGACTCCACCCTTCACCTTTCCATTCGGTTCCCGCAACGCCCATCTCAACAGTTACTTCAACAAACAAGGGATGAGGCTATGGCACACCTAATGTCTGACTTGGCTCGTATCTCTGACTGGGGTAAAAATAATATGGTTGTCTTTAATGCATCTAAGACTCAGTTCTTACACCTATCAACCCGACAAAATCTTCCACAGGTATACCCACTAATGTTTAATAATATTCAGCTTAATCCTGCATCATCCTTGAACATGCTTGGGGTTTCATTTACTCGGGACTTATCTTGGAAAAATCATATTACATCTCTTGTAAAATCTGCTTCTACGAGATTGGGCGTGCTAAGCCGACTCCACTCTTTCTTTACCCCTGCACAATTGTTGACTCTATACAGGGGTTTTATCCGCCCCTGTGTGGAGTACAACTCTCATGTGTGGGGAGGCTCCCCACATACAGCTCTTCTCAATAGGGTGGAGTCAAAGGCTTTTCGTCTCATTAGCTCTCCTCCTCTTGCTGACTTCCTTCAACCTCTGTCTCTTCGCCGCTCTGTTGCATCTTTATCTCTTTTCTATCGCTACTTTAATGGTCACTGCTCCTCTGAACTGTCTGCTTGCATTCCTCCACCTTTACGACGGGCGCGTAGCACCCGTCTGGCAGCAAACTCTCATCCCTTTTCTGTCGAACTCTCTAATGCAAGAGTTAACCGTTACTCCCAGTCTTTCATTTATGCAACAGGTGAGCTCTGGAACTGTCTCCCTCTGTCTGTATTTCCTGCTGCCTATGATCTCCAGTCTTTCAAACGCAGTGTGTCCAGGCATCTCAAAATGATCGGATCTTGAATTTGGCTCTCTATTGTATTTTGTTTTTCTCTTGGAGGGAACTGTTACTGCGGGCTCATGGCCTTTGGTTCCTTCTTCCTCGCATTAAAAAAAAAAAAAAAAAAAAAAATGCCACCTCCTTGTAAATGTTACACAGGCACGGCCATCTGACCCTCTCTCACCTGACCTCACTCCTCTTTGATCTGACTTTCCGACCACCACCACACACACACACACACACACACACACACACACACACACACACGAACGAGCAGCCGGAGAGAGCAGACGTCCTAGCCATCGCTCCTAACCTTGAGTAGTTTCAGGAATTTTGTCTGTCCTGTCTCCTAGGGTCTTTCTTTAAATTTAAAATAATGAATTGTTAGTAGACTACCAAAAGTGTAAAGATTTGTTGCCTATAGTATACATGAATGTTTGTGGTTTATTCGGTAACAGCTGTTTGGGTACTTTACCGGTACATTAAACATGGCCGAAAATGTAAACATTGAGGGAATGGAATTTCAAGGATTTGATGCTAATACAAATGTCATGGACCTGGTGAAAACATTAATTATGAGGATTAGTGAACTCGAAAAGAAAGTAGGGAATCTAGCGATAAAGGATGTGTCAGTAAATACGGAAACCACCATACAGAGTCTGATCCAGTCCAATGAAACAGCCAATGAAGAGATTAGGAATTTGAAGCGGGAAAATGTTGAACTGAGGAGGAAACTAGAAGAGAGTACTAATAAAACGGAGAAGGTGAGTAATGTATTAGAAGAACATAAGGCAAAGTGGGCACACGTAGAAGAAGAACAGAAAGAAGTGGTCAGCTTAAGAGAGATCATCCAGGAAGAAAGGGAAATGAACAAGAAAGAAATGGAAGAAAATGTAGTGAAAATACTGAAGAAAAAAGAGAAAATAGTGAGAGAAACTGTAGAAAGGAACAGATGTGTGGTAGTATTTGGAAACAGGGAAGAGGAAGAAAAGGTTAGGTTCGTAAGACTCGAGAGAGACACGAACATGGTGAGAGGAATATTAAGCAAGATAGACCCCGAAGGAGACAAGTGGGTAAAAGAAATTGAGGAAGTAAGGAGGATAGGGCCTTATAAGAAAGGGGAAACAAGACCAATGAGAGTCAAGTTTACATCAGAAAGTGTAATAAATGAGATACTTAAAGTGACCTGGAAATTAAGCAAAGAGGCGGGGATGGAAAATATTATAATAAGAAAAGATCTGAATGAAGAAGAAAGGGAAGTTTTAAAATCATTAAAGGAAGAAGTAAAGGAAAAAAATGATAAGAGGACAGAGGAAGAACGTAATACTTTTTTTTGGAGAGTATTGGATATGAAAGTAAGGAAATGGTATTTAAGGAAATAGAAGTGAAGGAAACTAGGGGGGATGGTTGTGAAAGATCAGAAGTTGAGGAAGTGGTACGGAGAGAGAGTAGGAGAGAAGAGGGTATTAAAAATGTCAAAAATAATTTGAAGGTGATATATACTAATGTTGATGGTTTCATATCGACAAGGATCGAAATTAATGATTTCTTGAGAGAACATGAACCTGATGTCATGTGCTTTGTAGAGACCAAATTAAGAGAAGATACTGATGTTCATTTGGGAGATGGTAAATACAAACTATGGAGAAAAGACAGAAAAGAAAAAAAGGGAGGAGGAGTGATGATAGCAGTGAAGAACAACATAAATGTAGATACTGTGGAAGTGGGAGAAGGCAGGGCTGAAGTGATATATATGAAATTAGAAACTGGAGAGAATGTTAAGAGAGATATGGCGATAGTGTATGTTCCCCCAAAGACGAGAGCATGGAAGGATGATGAATACCATGAGATGTTGTCAGATATGGCCAGCTACTTGCAAAAAATAATTGAGGAAAGCAATAATATAATTTTGGTGGGTGACTTTAATTGTAAAGAGGTGAACTGGGTGGAATGGTACTCGGGAGGCGGCGAGGATTCGTGGGGCACTATGTTATTAAATATAATAATGAATAATGTGATGACGCAGTGGGTCAAAGAAGAGACACGGTTTCGAGGTGAGGACACACCAGCAAGGTTGGATTTACTGTTCACCAAAGAACCCGATGTAATAGAATCATTAGAATATCTCTGTCCTTTGGGAAAAAGTGATCACGTGGTCATTGAGTTCCAGATGTTAATAGGAAACGTCGAGCCAAGAGGCGAGCTTCATAGACAGGGAAGATACAACTTTGGCAAAGCAAATTTTACAGGATTAAGAAACTTTTTTGAAAATGCGGACTGGAGAAAATTCAGAGAAACAAGAGAGATACAGAGGAAGTGGGATATCTTTCTAGACCTCTATAATTTGGGAGTGGAAAAATTTGTACCAAGAGTAAGAGGGAAAGAAAACAGGAAAAAGGAGTGGTTTAATAGAAGGTGTATGATAGCAAAAAAAGAGAGAGATAAGGCGTGGAACAATTGGAGAAAGAGAGGTAACGACAGAACAAAGGAAGAATATAACAGAACAAGAAATGAATACACAAGAATACGTAGAGAAGAAGAAAGGAATTTTGAAAAAGGTATAATTGACAAATGCAAGGATGAACCCAAACTGTTTTATAGATTTGTTAATGGCAAACTGAAACAAAAGGAAGGAATCACCAAGCTGAAAGTAGAAGGAGAGGTCTTTAAGGATGCGGCAATGCAAGCAGAAATATGAACAAACGTTTCCAGTCAGTTTTCACTAAAGAAAAGGAGCTTGTGGAAGGGGAGGGAGTGATTAGAAATGTTCCGGTGATGAAAGATATAAAAGTGGAGGTACAAGAAGTGTATAAATTACTGGAAACTCAAGATGTAAGGAAAGCCCCAGGACCTGATGGAATTTCCAATTGGGTACTGAAGGAATGCAGAGAACAACTGGCGGATAAAATTCACAGCTTAATTGTATGCTTACTGGAAGAGGGGAAAGTGCCAAAAGAATGGAAGAGGGCAAATGTGGTACCAATTTACAAGGGAGGGAACAGGGAAGAACCCCTGAATTATAGACCAGTGTCTCTAACCAGCATGGTCGCAAAATTTTGTGAGAGAATCCTGAAAGACAGATGGATAAAATATCTGGAAGAGATGAATATTTTGGCTGAATGTCAGTTTGGATTCAGAAGTGGAAGGTCATGTGTTTCAAACTTGTTGAGCTTTTACTCAAGAGCGATTGATGTGGTACAGGAGAGAGATGGTTGGGTGGATTGTGTGTACTTAGACTTAGAGAAGGCCTTTGACAAGGTACCTCATAAGAGACTAATGTGGAAACTAGAATATATTGGAGGACTAAAGGGGAAACTTCTGGAATGGATGAGAGACTTTTTGAGAGACAGACAAATGAGGACAGTAATAAAGGAAAAGATGTCTGGATGGAGGGAAGTAACAAGTGGAGTCCCTCAAGGCTCAGTGTTGGCGCTAGTAATGTTCCTGATTTATGTAAATGATATGGTAGATGGAGTGAACAGTTATGCAAGTCTGTTTGCTGATGATGTAAAGATCTTGAGGAAGATAGAGGCTGAGGAGGATTGTAAAATACTGCAGGAGGATTTGGATAGGATACACAATTGGAGGCGGACGTGGGAAATGAAATTTAATGTAAAGAAATGTAAAATATTGGAAATGGGTAAAAATACCAGGAGACCATCACTGAATTATTTGTTGGGTAATGAATTAATCACAAAAAGGAGAGAAGAGAAAGATTTGGGAGTGCTGGTCCAAGATAGTTTGTCACCAGAAAAGCACATTAACAAGATAGTTGGAGAGACTTATAAGCTCTTGACTAACATAAGGGTAGCATTTCATTATATGGATGAGGAAATGATGAAAAAATTGATAGTGGCCATGATCCGCCCCAGGTTAGAATATGCAGCGGTAGTGTGGTCCCCACACAAAAAGAAAGATATAAACAAAATTGAGAGAATACAAAGAACAGCAACCAAGATGGTCCCCAGTCTGACAGACCTGTCATACAGAGAGAGGCTGGAAAAACTGGATTTGCCTTCGTTAGAGGAAAGGAGAAAGCGGGGAGACATGATTGCAGTGTTCAGGACCATGGTGGGAGTAGATAAAATTGACAAAGAGGATCTGTTTGTATGGGATAAGAGAGCAACAAGAGGACATGGAATGAAATTGAAAAAGTCAAGCTGCTTGAAGGATATCAAGAAATATAGCTTTCCTTACAGAAGTATACAGTGCTCGTCAGAAGTATTCAGCGTTGTCCGCCAGGCGCGCAATACTTATGGCCGAAAAAGAATCACCCATTCTGGGGGGTAAGAATTGAGCCACAAGTTTGAGCTCCGAGCATGACGTCACGGTAGCCTGGGGCCTTCCGACGCGCTGGTTGGTTCCCGCCTCAGTCGCCCACGGGCTGCCTGAGAGAGAGGAACTCCGCCGAGTGTCCCTCTCAAATTGCGCCATTTTTTACCGAGTGTCCCGCAGTGTTCTGGCCTTCACAACTTTGTTATGGCACCTACCCGTGAACTATCGAGTGAAATCATATCCCAGATCATTGCTCTAAAGGAGGCAGGCCACCAGACAAAGGAAATTAGTGAATTGGTTGGTGTGGCACGATCGACAGTGCGTCGTTGGTGTGCACGGTTTCGGGAGGAAAACAGTGGTGCAGTTCCCACAAAGAAACCGCGGTCTGGTAGGCCTAGGAAAACTTCCCCAAGGTCTGTTAATGTTTTAAAACGTGCAGTGGAGTTTAATCCTCGTGTGAGTGCAAGGAAAATTAAGGAGAGCAACCCGGAAGTGTTTGGTGAGGTGTCAGTGAGAACAGTGTCTCGTAGGGTGCATAGAGCTTGGTTACACAAGTCACAGGCCTGTGAAAAAGCCTCTTCTCACCAAGAGCCAGAGAATTCGTAGGCTTTCCTTTGCTAATAAATATCTAACCTGGGGTGAGGAGCAATGGTTGTCAGTGTTGTGGTCTGATGAGGCAACGTTTAGTGTTACCTGTAACAGAGGAGCACGTGTGTATCGACGCAAAGGTAGTGACCCACTTGACCCACGGTATGTAGAAAGCACAGTTAAACATCCTGATTCACTCATGGTATGGGGTTGTTTCTCAGGGAAGGGTTTGGGGAAGCTTGTTGTACTTCCCAAGAACATCAGAGTGAATCAGGATGTTTACCTGGAGCATCTGTGTGATCATTTACCAGACTCCTTCGAGCTAACAGGTGCACGAGTGTTTCAGCAGGACGGTGCACCTGCTCACAAGGCCAAATCGGTCACCAATTGGCTTCGTGACTGCGAGGTATCATTCATGACAGACTGGCCAGGAAATAGCCCAGACCTCAACCCCATTGAAAACCTCTGGTACCTCGTAAAGAAGAGTATCCAAGGGAAAGACGTGAGCTCTCTGCCTAAGTTGGAAGCCGCCATTCGTGACTCCTGGGACAAAATACCCCTCCAGCACCTCAGGAGCCTCGCCCTTTCACTTCCAAGACGTCTCAGGTCCGTGAAGAAACGTAAAGGCTACCCTACGAAGCACTAAAGGTAAATAAAATGCATTATTTATATGTTTTTTCAATGTTGAAAGGTTTGTTTCTCAGGAGGGACGCAGGGCGCTCTATACTTCTGACGAGCACTGTAGACTTGTGGAATAGCCTGGACAAAGAGATTGTCCAGTCTAAAAACTTAAACGAGTTTAAAGTTAAATTCGACTTATTGAGAAACAGCGACGGAAACCCACGAGCATAGTACATTCCGTGTATATCACAATTGTTTATATTAGGTAAATACTTAAATATTTGGAACGACTTAGACAAAGAGGTGGTGCATGAGAAAAACATTCATGTGTGTAAAGGTAGACTTGATAAATGTGGATATGGAGACAGAACAACACGAGCATTGCTCAATTCCTGTATACTACAAATAGGTAAATACAAATAGGTAAATACACACACACACTCTTTTACCAAACTTGATTACATGACACTTGTCCACATTGAATTCCATTTGCCATGTATTACTCCATTCATGAAGTTTATTTAATTCATCTTGTGGCTCTTTACAAGAGTCTGTGTTAGTAATTCTCCTTTGTATTTTTGCATCATCTGCAAACATATTTAAATAGCTTTCATTTCCAGTGTTATTATCTATATCATTTATATACACTAAAAACATGATTGGTGCCAGCACTGAGCCCTGTGGTACTCCACTAGTCACTTCTTTCCATGATGAGTAATTTCCCCTTAGTACTGTTCTCATTTCTCTTCTTATGAGAAAATCTTGCATCCAACAATACAGTTTGCCTCAAATTCCTCCTTGATGGTACAGTTTCCATAAAAGTCTTTGGTGTGGTACTGTGTCAAATGCTTTCTTGAAATCTAAATAGATACTGTCCACCCATCCTTCTCTTACCTGTAAGGCCCCAGTCACACTGCAGGTACGACGTCGCAAACCACCCGCGACCTGCAAGTCGTGGGTGGTTTTGGTGAGGTTTACGACCGGTGTTCATATGTCTTGGTCTAGCTGCAGGCCACACACTTCTTTTTCCCCTTTTCCTTTGTACAAGGGAATAATTATACCTGACTTCATATCCTCTGGAACTCTACCTTCCTCCCTGGCCAATCTGCACATCTTCCACATCCATTCTATTACTATCTCTTCCCCATGCTTCAACATTTCACCACACACTCCATCAATTCCTGGGGCTTTCCCCAATTTAACTTTCTTCATTGCTTCCACAACTTCTATCCTACTGATTTCTTCCTTTCTTCTCACCTCCCTCCTTCTCCCAGCCATTCCCCAGCCACTTATACTCGCATCACTTCCATCCTCTATGTTCATCAATTCCTTAAAGTGTTCTCTCCATCTGCTCACTTTTTCTCCCTTCTCCACTAGTAATCTACTATATTTATCTTTCAGTCCCCTGCTAACTTCACTTCCACCCTGTCTTACTCTCTTCACCTCTTTCCAGAACATTTTCTTACAGTCCCTCCACTTTATACTCAAATTCCTTCCAAATTCCCCATCCACTCTCTTCTTACTCTCTCTTACTAATCTTTTTACCTCTCTTTCTTTCTTTCTACATATAACTCTCTCTTCTGCCTCTCAACTTCTTCCACGCCCCTATTTCTCATCCATTCATTGTATGCTTTCTTCTTTTGTGCCACAGCCTGTCTCATCTCTTCATTCCACCATGCTGTTCCTTGCACCCCCCTCAATTTTCTCTTCCTTCCACACACCACATCACATGCTGCACACATTTCTGTGAATATCCTGCACACATCTTCCACATCCCCCATCTGCCCCAATTCATATTTGCCCAATCGTTCCTCCACTTCTCTCTTATATTCTGCCATTTTCTCATCCTCTTGTAACCTTTCCACTCTCCTTGCAAATACTCCTTCTTCCTCTCCTTCCCTTCTTCTATTACTCCATCTTTTTTGTATCTTGATTCTGGCCACCACCAAGTACTGGTCAGAACGTCCACTCCCCCAATCTCTATAAGCTCTTGCATCCATTACACATCTTTGCATCCTTTCATCCACACACACATAATCAATCATTGCTTTCCTTTCATTCAGTTCACCACTCACCCTTCTCATCACTCGCCATGTATACCTGTGGATCATTTTGTGCCTGAAGAGGGTATTGGCTATCACCAACCCCCTCCCAGCACAAATGTCCACTAACACACTGCCATTCTCATCTGTCTCAGCAGGCACACCCCACTCACCAACTATTCCATCCACCTTCACATTCCCTACCTTACCATTCATATCACCGATCAAAAACACTCTCTCATTCCTTCCAAACTTTTCCATGCACACTTCCACATTTGTCCAGAACTCTTCTCTCCCACTGCTTGCACGATCTTGCATTGGCGCATACACGCACACAATCACCCACATTTGTATTCCAACTTTCGGTCTGACCCGCACAATCCTTGACCCAACTGATCCATACTGTCTTATGTTCCTCTTCCATCTTTTACTCACAACTATACACACTCCTTCTTTTGCCCTCTCATTCTCACCTACTCCTGCACATATACCCCATCCATACTCCCATTCTCTCATACTTACCTCTCCATTTAGTTTCAGTTACTCTACATATATCAACTTTCGCACCCTCAAGCTGGACAATCTCTCTCTCTTTCACCTCATCATTCTCACCTCTTACATTCCATGATCCGATTACCATGTCCTTTGTCCGGTCCTTGGTCATCATCTTTTGGTCAGTCCTTGTCCGAGGCTTCTTGTTTGTCTTTTTAGTTAGTTGTTTTCCAGGGAGGGGCACTAACCCTCCGCCAACCCTTTTAATCGCCTTGTACGACAAGCAGGGATACTTGGAGAGTGCATTAATCAAATGGTATAATGTGTATAATAATTCTGTATTGTACACTGATAAATATGTCTTTATTTACCTTATTGTGGTGATAATAGCTGAAGTGATCAGACAGTCCGGACTGCTTCTGGCTTTATCGGACTTTTTCGAACGCATAGGAATTTAGTCCGGTAGCTCCTCGAGTCCGATAAAAAAAAATCCGGTCTATTGAAGTCCTTTATGTAGAAGTTTTTCAGTATACCTAGAATTTAATCATTTTTCTGAAATCTTTAAAAGTACTTTTTTTTCATTTAAACTTTATTTTTTCAGGCCCTACTCAAAGATAATGGGTTGAATTATTTGTGTCTTGAAGCATTTTGAAATCTCTCAAACGGAGGTATTTTTGTTTTATTTTTTTTTTCCTTGGGGTGCATCAGACCCCATTTTACCTAATATAGTAACAAAAAAACCTTTACCTATCCAGAAGATATTGAGTAAATAGGAAGTTGTTGAGTGCCGTGAAGAGTACTGTATGTATGTGGGTGCTAAGGCTGCAGTGCATGTGGAGAGTGAACTGAGTGAATTTTTCTGTTTGATGGTTGGATTGAAACAGGGATGTGTCATGTCTCCATGGTTGTTCAATCTGTATATGGATGGGGCTATAAAAGAGATACAAGGTAGGGCAGTGGATGTTGTAGCAGCCCTAGTGAGAGTGGGTAGTGTTTGGAAAGTTCTGTACTGTTGTTTGCAAATGGTACTGTGTTCTTAAGTGAAAATGAAGGGGAGCTGCAAGGCTTGGTGAATGAGTTTAGGAATGTATGTAAGAAATGTAATCTAAAGGTGAATGTAGGGAAGAGTAAAGTTATAGTCTTCGAGAGAAGTGAAATCAGTGAATGTACAGTGAGGTTGGATGAGATCATGAGGAGGAAATGGAAAATGTGAATGCATTTAAGCACTTGGGTAGAGTGATGAGTAAGGATGGAAGTTTCAAGGGTGAAGTGCTTGAAAGGGTACAGCATGGAAGAGAGGTTGCTGGTTCTTTGAAAGCAGTGATAAGATACAGGGAAGTGACCATGGAAGTAAAAAAAGTCACTGTGTGACAGCATTGTGATACCAACTCTAACGTATGGAAGTGAAGCTTGAGCCTTGTTGGAGGGACACAGGTCAAGAGCGAGAGCAGTGGAAATGAGTTATTTGAGAGGAGCATGTGGAGTCACATGGAGAGACAGACTGGCATATGAGGAAGTGAAGGAGCATTGTGGTGTGAATGTGGATGTGATAGAAAACATTAGGAGAAATACAGTGAGGTGATTTGGCCATATGGAGAGGATGGAGGGCTTCCATGGCCGGGAGCCATCTGACTGTGGCCCGGGTATTACGGAGGTTATTCTCTCAAGCATGGAAGCATACATTCCTTTCTCATATCCTTTGACTAATGCAAGAAAGCCTTGGTTTAATCACACTTGTTATGATGCTGTCTGCAACAAGGAGAGAGCCTGTAAAAGGTACCGGAGCCAACCCTCCCCTTAATCACATCTTTTTTATGTTTCTGCCTGGAATCGTGCTAAGTCTGTTCATCGCTTTGCTAAAAATAATTTCATCTATACTAAATGCTTTCAGCTCTCCAACTCGAATTCTTCCTGCTCCTTCGGCACCTTGCCAAAAACCTTTCTAACAACTTTACCTCATCATCCTTCCCTCCTCTTTTCTACTCTATTGGCTCTGTAGCTATTTCTTCTACTGATAAAGCAGACCTCTTCACTCAGACTCTCTCCTCCAATTCCACCTTAGACGATTCTGGTGCTATTCCTCCATCACTTCCCATCCCCTCTGACTTCCTCATGGCTGACATTAAAATTTCTTCAGCTGATGTATTTTTTGCCATCACTGGCCTCAATACTAACATGGCATATGGGCCTGATGGAGTCCCTCTTGTGGTCCTCAAGAACTGTGCTTCTGTGCTCACACCCTGCCTAGGTAAACTCTTTCGCCTTTGTCTGTCAACTTGTACCTTTCCTTCTTGCTGGAAGTTTGCTCTCATTCAGCCAGTCCCAAAGAAGGGTGACCATTCCCAACCCTCTAACTATCATCCAGTTGCTTTAACATCCTGTATCTCAAAAGTTTTCGAGTCTGTTCTTAACAGAAAAATTTTAAAGTATCTTTCATATCACAACTTTCTTTCTGATCGTCAGTATGGGTTCCGTCAGGGATGCTCCACTGGCGATCTTCTCACCTACCTTTCAGGCTCTTGGTCATCCTCCTTTGGGGACTTTGGTGAAAGCTTTGCCATTGCACTTGACATCTCAAAGGCTTTCGATCAAGTCTGGCATAAATCTTTAATTTCCAAACTGCCCTCTTACGGTTTCTGTCTTATCTGCTCCTTCATCTATAGCTTCCCTTCTGGTCATTCTGTAGCTGCTGTTGTAGATGGCCATTGTTCTTCTCCTAGATCTATCAACAGTGGTGTTTCTCAAGGCTCTGTCCTATCACCAACTCTCTTCCTTTTATTCATCAGTGATCTAAGCTGTACATCTAATCCTATCCACTCGTACGCTGATGATTCCACCTTTCACCTTTCCATTCGGTTTCTGCAACGTCCATCTCAGCAGTTACTTCAACAAACAAGGGATGAGGCTATGGCACACCTAATGTCTGACTTGGCTCATATCTCTGACTGGGGTAAAAATAATCTTGTTTTTAATGCATCAGAAACTCAGTTTTTACATCTATCAACCCGTCAGAATCTTCCACAGGAGTACCCACTAATGTTTAATAATATCCAGCTCAATCCTGCATCATTCTTGAGCATGCTTGGGGTTTCATTCACACGGGACTTACCTTGGAAAGATCATATTGCATCTCTTGTAAAATCTGCTCCCAAGAGATTAGGTGTGCTAAGCCGACTCCGTTCCTTCTTTACCCGTGCACAGTTGTTGACTTTATACACGGGTTTTATTTGCACCTGTTTAGGATACAACTCTCATGTGGGGAGGCTCCCCACATACAACTCATCTCAACAGGGTAGAGTCAAAGGCTGTTTGTCTCATCAGCTCTCCTCCTTTTACTGGT
This sequence comes from Coenobita brevimanus, assembly GCF_032717465.1. Lineage (NCBI taxonomy): Eukaryota > Metazoa > Arthropoda > Malacostraca > Decapoda > Coenobitidae > Coenobita > Coenobita brevimanus. Next base: position 6,946,775 of record NC_137007.1, read on the forward strand.
TCCTTTCAACCTCTGTCTCTTCGATGCACTGTTGCCTCTTTATCTCTTTTCTGTTGCTGCTTTAGTGATCACTGATCCTCTGAACTGTCTGCTTCATCCCTCCTCCTCTATGATGGGCGTGTAGCACCCATCTAGCAACAAACTCTCATCCCTTTTCTGTGCAACTATCTAATGCAAGAGATAACCGTTACTCCCAGGCCTTCATTTATGCAACAGGTCAGCTCTGGAACTGTCTCACTCTGTCTGAATTTCCTACTTTCTATGATCTCCAGTCTGTCAAACGCAGTGTGTCCAAGCATCTTGAAATGAATGGATCTTGAATTTGGCTTTCTTTTGTTTTTTTGTTTTTTTCTTTGGAAGGAATGTGTTGCAGGCTCTGCCTTTGGTTCCTTCTTCCTCTCAAAAAAAAAGAGAGAGAGAGAGAGAGTGATGAGGAGAATGTATGTGAATGAGGTGCAGGGGGGGAGAGGGAGGGGGAGGCCAAGGACGAGATGGAGGGATGGAGATGGGGGTGTGAGCTGGGGGGAGGGCAGTGAAATGGTGTGGGACAGGGCAACATGGAGGTGATTTGTTTGTGGTTACCCCATACAGAACTATGGCGTCTGGCAGTAAACAGAAAGAGACCATATAATTGCTGACACACAAACTTACAGTCATTTGTGTGTTCCAAGATGGCCCTCTGTCACCATCAGGTATGTTAGTGTCAATGATGGAATAATTGTATGGTATAAGTTCAGCGAAGTGCAGTGAAGTTAAATAACTGCCAGCTTAGGTGAGTTAAAACTGATTTTTAGACATTTTTAGTGGTCAGCAGCAAATAAAGTGCAGTGAGTAGTGAAACAACTATCAGTTGGAAATTTGTTTTAAACTTTGTTGGGTGTGTAGCCCTTGGCCAAAAACGTATTCCCATTGAACCCCTGTAATAATCTGTCTGTCAATAGCCAGATGCCATATTCCCATTAGGGGTGGAAATTTGTGTTTTATTTAGTTGCTTTCTGGGGAGGGGCACCATCCTTTCACCACCCCCCTTGTTGACATGTAGGAAACACATATGGGTTGGTTATATGGTTACCACCCAACTTTGTGCATAGTTTCCTGGCATACAGGAAACAATTAGGCTTGTCAGCCAATGGAAAGCCACCTGAACAGGAAAGATGAGTAATAACAATGGCAGAAATGATGGGAGAAATAGGAAGAGAGGAGGGCAGACACAGAAAAAGAAGGATAAAGGAAGAAGTAAGCAGCACTACATCAAGGGAATGGCTGATTGCCTACCATGCGATATGATAAATTGTAATGTGATGGATTTATTTCAAATGCATCCTTGTCATATTATGGAGTGATGTACTTTCAACTATGAACAGAGCATGGTTTACGGAACACAGGCTGGGAAAGATGTGTAAGAAGCGTTACCAGCATCTATAGGTGTATTTTGTAAAACAAGAATCATAGCAGAATCAGCCAGTTTTGATACAGTTCCAGCTATTAGATGTTCTTTCCATTCCTTTTCAGGTACCAATATTTTTTTTTTGCCTACCAAATCGCAGCACTACCAACTTCTTTAGAAGGAGGTAAGAGATGGGCCTGAGGTTTCTGTAGGTTCTTTGTGCCATGCAGTTATGTTTCGCATCTCTGATCCATCGTATCATCAGTAACAGCATGGATAATAATCATAGTTATGGTTGTGACCACAGTCATCCACCAGGTGGATCATCTAGCACAGGGGTGGGGAACCTTTCTCCTATTAAGAGCCATTAGGATATTTTTAACATCATTCATGGGCATACAAAATTATCAGCTTAAAATCGACTGTATCTCAGTACATAATATATATATATATATATATATATCTGTATCTATCTAACTATCTATTGCCAGACACCTCAATCCTGTTCGGGGTGGCCACAAACAAATCGCCTCCATGTCTCCCTGTCCCCCACCATTTCACTGCCCTGCTCCCAACTCACATCCCCCTCTCTCATATACTTCTCCACCCCATCCCTCCATCTCATCCTCTGCCTTCCCCTCCCTCTTCCCCCCTCCACCTCACTCACATACACTCTCTTCGTCAGTCCTTCACCCTCCAGCCTCTCCACATGGCCAAACCACCTCAGTGTATTCCTCCTAACGCTTCCTATCACATCCACATCCACACCCCAACGCTCCTTTATATCCTCATTTGTCAGCCTGTCTCTCCATGTGACTCCACAGGCTCCTTTTAAATAACTCATTTCCAGTGCTCTCACTCTTGACTTGTGTCCTTCCAGCAGTGTCCAAGCTTCACTTCCATACGTTAGAGTTGATATCACAATACTGTCATGTAGTAACTTTTTTCACTTCTATGCTCACTTCCCTGCTTCTTATCACTGCTTTCAAGGAACCAGCAGCCTTTCTTCCTTGCTGTACCCTTTCAAGCACTTCACTCTCCAAACCTTCATCCTTACTCATCACACTACGCAAGTACTTAAACGTACTCACATTTTCCAATTCCTCACCATCCAACCTCGCTGTATAGTCACTGACTTCACCTCTCTCAAAGACCATCACTTTACTCGTCCCTATATTCGCCTTTAGATTCCGTTTCTTACACTCTCCCAAACTCATCCACCAAGCCTTGCAGCTCTCCTTCGTCTTCACTCAACAACACAGTATCATCTGCAAACAACAGTACAGGGAGTTTCCAAACACTCCTCTCTCACCAGGGCCACTCCAGCATCCACTACCCTACCTTGTACCTCTTTTATTACCCCATCCATGTACAGATTGAACAACCATGGAGACATGACATATCCCTGTTTCAACCCAACCTTCAAAGAGAAAAATTCACTCAGTTCACCATCCACACGCACTGCAGCCTTAGCACCATCATACATACTCTTCACAGTATTCAACAACATCCCATCTACTCCATATATTCTTAATACTTTCCACAATCCTTGTCTATCCACCCTGTCATATGCTTTCTCCAAGTCCATGAAAGCCGCATACAACTTCTTTCCCTTCTCTAGAAACTTTTCCACTAAAGATCTAAGAATGAATATCTGATACACAACCTCTTCCCTTCCTAAAGCCTCCCTGTTCTTCTCCAACTAATTCCTCTGTTCTTTCTCTAACTCTGTCAATAAGTATCCTACCATACACTTTTCCTATTATACAAGGAAGACAGATATGTATATATATATATATATATATATATATATATATCTATCTATCTATTGCCAGTCGCCTCAATCCCGTTTGGGGTGGCCACAAACAAATCGCCTCCAAGTCGCCCTGTCCTCCGCCATTTCACTGCCCTGCTCCCAACTCACACCCCCCTCTCTCGTATACCTCTCCACCCCATCCCTCCATCTCATCCTCGGCCTCCCCCTCCCTCTTCCCCCCTCCACCTCACTCACATACACTCTCTTCGTCAGTCTTTCACCCTCCATCCTCTCCACATGGCGAAACCACCTCAGTGTGTTCCTCATAACTCTTCCTATCACATCCACATCCACACCACAACGCTCCTTTATATCCTCATTCGTCAGCCTGTCTCTCCACGTGACTCCACAGGCTGCTCTTAAATAACTCATTTCCACTGCTCTCACTCTTGACTTGTGTCCTTCCAACAATGTCCAAGCTTCACTTCCGTACGTTAGAGTTGGTATCACAATACTGTCATGTAGTAACTTTTTCACTTCCATGCTCACTTCCCTGTTTCTTATCACTGCTTTCAAGGAACCAGCAACCTTTCTTCCCTGCTGTACCCTTTCAAGCACTTCACCCTCCAAACCTCCATCCTTATTCATCACACTACCCAAATACTTAAACGTACTCACATTTTCCAATTCCTCACCATCTAACCTCGCTGTACATTCACTAACTTCACCTCTCTCAAAGACCATCACTTTACTCTTCCCTACATTCACCTTTAGGTTCCGTTTCTTACACACTCTCTCAAACTCATCCACCAAGCCTTGCAGCTCCCCTTCGTCTTCACTCAACAACACAGTATCATCTGCAAACAACAGTACAGGGAGTTTCCAAACACTATCCTCTCTCACCAGGGCCACTCCAACATCCACTACCCTACCTTGTACCTCTTTTATTACCCCATCCATGTACAGATTGAACAACCATGAAGACATGACACATCCCTGTTTCAAACCAACTTTCCAAGAGAAAAATTCACTTAGTTCACCATCAACACGCACTACAGCCTTTGCACCATCGTACATACTCTTCACAGCATTCAACAACTTCCCATCTACTCCATTTATTCTTAACACTTTCCACAATCCTTGTCTATCCACCCTGTCATATGTTTTCTCCAAATCCATGAAAGCCGCATACAACTTCTTTCCCTTCTCTAGAAACTTTTCCACTAAAGATCTAAGAATGAATATCTGATCTACACAACCTCTTCCCTTCCTAAAGCCTCCCTGTTCTTCTCCAACTAATTTCTCTGTTCTTTCTCTAACTCTGTCTATAAGTATCCTACCATATACTTTTCCTATTATACTAAGAAGACAAATGCCCCTATGATTACCACACACTTCTTTTTCCCCTTTTCCTTTGTACAAGGGAATAATTATACCTGACTTCCAATCCTCTGGGACTCTACCTTCCTCCCAGGCCAATCTGCACATCTCCCACATCCATTCTACTACTACCTCTCCCCCATGCTTCAGCATTTCACCACACACTCCATCAATTCCTGGGGCTTTCCCCGATTTAACTTTCTTCATTGCTTCCACAACTTCTATCCTACTGATTTCTTCCTGTCTTCTCACCTCCCTCCTTCTCCCAGCCATTCCCCAGTCACTTATACTCGCATTACTTCCATCCTCTACGTTCAACAATTCCTTAAAGTGTTCTCTCCATCTGCTCACTTTTTCTCCCTTCTCCACTAGTAATCTACCATTTTTATCTTTCACTCCCCTGCTAACTTCATTTCCACCCTGTCTTACTGTTTTCACTTCTCTCCAGAACATTTTTTTACAGTCCCTCCACTTTACACTCAAATTCCTTCCAAATTCCTCATCCACTCTCTTCTTACTCTCTCTTACTAATCTTTTCACCTCTCTCTTCCTTTCCACATATCTCTCTCTCTTCCGCCTCTCAACTTCTTCCACGCCCCTATTTCTCATCCATTCATTGTATGCTTTCTTCTTTTGTGCCACAGCCTGTTTCACCTCTTCAGTCCACCACGCTGTTCCTTGCACCCCCCTCCGTCTTCTCTTCCTTCCACACACCACATCACATGCTGCACATATTTCTTCTGTAAATATCTTACACACACCTTCCACGTCTCCCACCTGCTCCAATTCATATTTGCCCAATCGTTCCTCCACTTCTCTCTTATACTCTGCCTTTTTCTCATCCTCTTGTAACCTTTCCACTCTCCTTGCAACTACTCCTTCCTCTCGTCTTTCCCTTCTTCTATTCCTCCATCTCACTTGCATCCTAATTCTGGCCACCACCAAGTAGTGGTCAGAAAGTCCACTCCCCCAGCCTCTATACACTCTTGCATCCTTTACACATCTTCACATCCTTTCATCCACACACACATAATCAATCATTGCCTTCCTTTCATTCAGTTCACCACCCACCCTTCTCATCACTCGCCATGTATACCTGTGGATCATTTTATGCCTGAAGAGGGTATTGGCTATCACCAACCCCCTCCCAGCACAAATGTCCACTAACGCACTCCCATTCTCATCTATCTCGGCAGGCACACCCCACTCACCAACTATTCCATCCACCTTCACATTACCAACTTTACCATTCATATCACCAATCAAAAACACTCTCTCATTCCTTCCAAACTTTTCCATGCACACTTCCACATTTGTCCAGAACTCTTCTCTCACTCTTCTAGCACGATCTTGCGTTGGCGCATACACACACACAATCACCCACATTTGTAATCCAACTTTCAACTTTACCCACACAATCCATGACCCAACTGATCCATACTGTCTTATGCTCTTCTTCCATCTTTTACTCACAACTATACACACTCCTTCCTTTGCCCTCTCATTCTCATCTACTCCTGCACATATACCCCATCCATACTCCCATTCTCTCACACTTTCTCCTCTCCATTTTGTTTCAGTTATTCCACATACATCCACTTTTGCACCCTCAAGCACCTGGACAATCTCTCTCTCTTTCACCTCATCATTCGCTCCTCTTACATTCCATGTACTCATTACCAAGTCCTTTGTCCGGTCCTGGGTCGTCATCATTTGGTCAGTCCTTGTCCGAGGCTTCTTGTTTGTTTTTTTAGTTAGTTGTTTTCCGGGGAGGGGCACTAACCCTCCGCCAACCCTTTTAGTCGCCTTTTACGACAAGCAGGGATATATATATATATATATATATATATATATATATATATATATATATATATATATATATATATATATATATATATATATATATATATATAAATATATATATACTGTATATATATATATATATATATATATATATATATATATATATATATATATATATATATATATATATATATAAATATATATATACTGTATATATATATATATATATATATATATATATATATATATACAGTATATATATATTTATTTATATATATATATATATATATATACAGTATATATATATATATATATATATATATATATATATATATATATATCTATATATATATATATATATATATATATATATATATACAGTATATATATATATATATATATATATATATATATATATATAGAGTATATATATATATATATATATATATATATATATACAGTACCCTCGCATCCAACACGGCAATATTGTCATGCATGGGTCACGTGTTGGACCAAAAACGTGTTGGACAAACAATAGAGCTTATGGGGAAAAATGAATTATGTCAGAAACCCTAGGAAAAGTCACCCTAAATACCTACCATATACCTATACCTATATTGGTACTATTGTAATTATAATAAATGGTACTGTGCTATGAATGATAACTAACCTTTTAGGATAGTGTTGGTGGGCTTGCTGGGAATGGAAGGTGGTATCCAAGGCTGTAGGTAGTCCTACTGGGTCCCTGGAGGATGGCTGCTGGCGTCACTAGCGGGTAATGGCTGCTGCTCCTCCTCAACCTCCCTCATAAATCCTTCGAAATCACACTCAGAATCACTATCTTCATCCACAGCCATGGAAGGTCCTACTTCTACCTGTCCTAGCATTCTGTAAGCCTTCACTGCTACCAGTCTTGGTTTTTTATAATGATCCTCACGTTGGCTTCATTCATGTCGTAGGCCTTGGCAGTGTCAACTTTCCTCTCCCCTTTCTTCTTCCTCTCGATGCTTTCTAGCTTGGTGGCCTGAGGGAGGTGCCGACGCTTCTTGGGGTTCTCAGAAGGCTTCGTAAGCATCGTGAGCAGGGTAAAATGCAGTAACAAGGGCAGAAAATGCAGCAAGAAAAAAGCACCTTCCAATGCAAATTATGCTACTGAGTGGCGCTGTGGCGGGAGAAATTTAAACAAGACATCACGTGACAGCAGAAGCTTTTTTAATTGGGCGGCATCACGATCACGTCACGATAGTGGGCGGGGAAGGCTACTTGATCAGAAGTTTTCATTGGCTATCATCATCATGGGAATGTCCAGTATGACTGTGTTGGACCGTGGGTGATCGTGCTAGAGGTGAACTCTGCGGATTTCGCCCACTTCTTGGAGCTCTGTGCGTGTTATGCTAACACACTCGTGTTGCAGTAATTAAATCGTATTAAATAATACTAATTATTTGCTCTCTGTGCTGGACGTGAATCGTGCTGGACTAACGCGTGTTGGACGTGAGGGTACTGTATGTATATATATATATATATTTTATATATATATATTTATATACATACACAGTAAAAGTCCTATTATTCGGCATCTATGGGACCGGGATGATGCCAAGAAATTGGATTTGCCGAATAATAAAAAAAACTACCCACTCAGTACCTTAAATATATTGGTTAACACTGTCATCACCACTTATGGTATTACAACTGTGTTTGGAGAGAGTACTGTATATTGTACAATACTGTAATCAGTACAGTACTATACCTGAATCTGAAATATATATATATAAATTAGTTAACATATACAAGTGTAATGACACTGTAAGCCTACAAGTCAGATAACACTTCCTGGATGGCCGAAATGATACGGAATATTACCTACCTGCTCAGTACATCACTTGTATTGGTGAACTCATCACTTCGTATATTATTACAAATATGTTTGGAGTGATTACTGTATATAGTACTTTTTCCAAACACAAAATAAAATAGTCGGAAAATTACATAAAATAAAGTGAAGGAATATGAATTGGTAAGGTCTTTCTGATGAAAGTTGAACGTACATTTAGCACTCATTCTTTTGTTCATTTTTATGTTTACATGTGAAAGAGAGAGTAGTGATGCAATCAGTAATGTATTCCATTAACTCTTTAATAACCTCTGGCATTGAACAACCATTTACAGTACCGATGTCAGTGATGTCGAGTTAATGAGCTGTGAATAAACTGTGAACAATTATGGGAAGGGAACGAAGGTCACTGGTATGTTTACACGACTCTACACTACGATCACAAGCAGTCAGGGGGACGGTTAATCTCATATTTTCGCCCATTTGGTAAATGCACCGTAACTTCGTAATTTCTCCTGTGAATCATAGCGAATCATAGCATGGGTTTAGGAAGCTAAATAACACATTGCTAGGTGCGCCAGACAATTATCTTCACATCTTTAAGAAAATGGAAGAAATTTAATCCCTTTGAGTACATAGAGTAAGTTTCTTCCATTCTTCTGAAATCAATTTATTTTTCTTAAAGATGTGAAGATAATCGTCTGGCTCACCTAGCAATGTGTTAGTTACCTTCCTAAACACATGCTATGATTCGCTAAGAGTCACGGAAAAATTGATAAAGTTACGGTGCAATTACCAAATGGGCGAAAACATCTGAGATTAACCGACCGCCTCACTGCTTGGAATCGTAGCGTAGAGTCGTGTAAACATACCAGTGACATTCGTTCCCTCCCCATAATTGTTCAGTTTTTTTTATAGCTCACACTAACTTGACATAACTGACATCGGTACTGTAAAGGGTTGTTCAGTGCCTGTGGTTATTAAGGGGTTAATGGGATATATTACTGTTTGCATCAATACTCTCTCTTTCACATTAAACACAAAAACGAACAAAAGAATGAGTGCTAAATGTACGTTCAACTTTCATCAGAAAAGATCTTAGCAATTCATATTCCTCCAGCTTATTTTTAAGTATTTTTCTGACTTTACGTTGGGTTAGGTTTGGTTGAATTATTAGGTAAAATTAAACTCGGTTAGGTTAGGTTTAGTTAAACAGGACAGTCCCTTCCACCATTATGCTGTGGAATAAAATTATTAGAGCTGTCACAGCCGTAGAGCTAAAAACAACGGGGAAACTGATTTAACAAGCAACATTTATTTGTGGGTAATGCATTACAGTATCAGTGGTTCATGGGCTGGGCAATTACCGGTAAATGTCATTTTCAGGAAGGCATCAAGAATGAACGAATTTCAAGAATTAGCGAGGGGGCTTGGAACATAACCCTCGCTAATTTGGTGGGGGTGGTTACTGTACTGTATGGTACTGTGCAATTTTGTACTCAATACAGTACTATACCTGAATCTGAAAAAATATAGAAATTAGTGAACATACAGAAGTGAAATGAAACATTAGGCCTACAAGTCACAGATAACACTTCCTGGACTGCTGAGATGATTCTGGACATCTGCCGAACAATCAGAGATTTTCGTAAATGGGACTATTTCTCAAAACTGCCGAAATGTCGGATCTACCGAATAATAGGACTTTTACTGTATATATATATATACATATATATATATATATCTATATCTATCTATCTATCTATCTATATATATATACATATATATATATATCTATATCTATCTATCTATCTATCTATATATATATATTGTGGTAGGTGGGGGCACTTACCATCCACTCACTCAGTGTAGTGCTGCTCTCGGGTGTCTGCCCTTTCCTCTCCATCCTTCTTTCCTTCCATTCACTTCTGTCTTTCTTTCCTTCATTCTTTCCTTGTCCTTCTGCCTATGGGTGACTGTACACTCCCTCTTCTGTCTTTCTTTCCTTCATTCTTTTCACTTCCTTCAGCCTGTGGGTGACTCTACACTGAGTGACAAGCCAAATGGTTTCCTGTGCACCAGGAAACCATTTACTACGCTGGGTGGTAACCATATAACCAAATTTTGGCGCCTGGTAGTTTAGTGGGTAATTATTGCGCTCCAATCGGATTGAGCCGGTGAAAGTTCATATCCAAGGGGTGGTTGGGGTTGATTGCTTATGTAGTGCCACTCTGGGATGAGTGAGGCTGGTCACTCTCATCTTAAATGTCGGGACCAACTGCCTAGCCCCGGGCTCGTACGCTCCTCGTGGGGCAATGTAGGATTGGATGATGGATGGATGGATATATATATATAGATAGATAGATAGATAGATTATATATGTATATATATATATATATATATATATATATATATATATACACTCAATCCTTGAGTACCGCGGGCAATAGGGACTGGACAAGGACCGTGGTACCCAAATCCGCGTCACTCAGACAATATGTTTACATGTATAATGGTACAATGTGTTCTGGCAACTTTCCAAAACTCTCACTTTTACCCCTTCTTACCACCTAACCCCACGTAAATTACCCCCACGTGCACCACCATCAGGTGAAACATTGAAAGAGATATAACTGTTGTAATTAAAAACATCAATGGTATTAAAAATAGCATTAACAAAAATAAAAGTAGGGATGGGTACCCTATTGTTGATACGTAGCTCCCGGTATTTTCCTCCCATCCCAACCCCAATGTTGTTGTCAAAGTTTCGCCTTCTCTCATATCATGTGGCTTTCAGGAGAGACCTTAGGCCATATGGTTAGACGAAAATTTATGGGTCTGGCAGTTTTAGAGTACGAAATAGAACGGAAATTTGTGCTAACAAGAAAAAATTAATCCATGTGTTCCCGTGAGTTAGCGTTGAGTTTCACATTTTTCGTTTGATATCGCGTTTCCCAACGCATTTCTGATAAACTAAACATATGGCTAAACTGCTCAATCAGTTCGAAATGTGTTGGGAAGAGCAATACCGAACGAAGAGTAATGTGTTGGGAAGAGCGATACCGAACGAAGAATGTGAAACGGAACGCTAACTCAGGAGAACACATGGATGAAAGAGTACCTTTTTTCTGGTTTGCAAACATTTTCGCTCCATTTTGTTCCCTAAAACAGCCAGACCAGTAAATTTTAGTCTAACTATACAGCCTAACGTCTCTCCCGAAGGCCACATGATACGAGAAGGCGAAACTTTGACAACAACTTTGGGGTTGGGGGGCGGGAGTAAAATACCTTCGAGCTACGTATCAACAAAAGGGTACTCAGTGGAGGTGGTGTTGACCCAGTCCAACTTCTGTTTTTGTTAATGCCATTTTTAATACCACTGATGTTTTTAATTACAACAGTTATATCTCTTTCAGTGTTTTACCTGATGGTGCGTATAGGTGGAGGTAAATACGTGGGGTAAGATGGTAAAAAGGGGTAAAAGTGAGAGTTTGCCTTCTCTGACGCTCCACATAACGCCCTATAAGCTTCTCAGTCAGTTTCAGGACAACATATAAACCTTCACAGCTGCCAGGATTGCATCACTTCCTACGCACGATCTTTATCTTCTCCCTGTCCTTCCAAATCGTTATGATGGTGCTTTCTTTTATGCTATGGTTTTTCTTTTTTTCTTTTGCCATTTTGGTATTTGTACGCTTAAAGCAGTGGAAGAACCTTACCAATTCGTTCATATTCCTCCAGTTTGTTTTCTGTATTTTTCTGACTATTTTCAGGGTGGTAAATTACCTTTGCCTGCTGAAAAATTTCCCACTTTTTATCACGTTCCTTAAGCCATAACATGATTGTCTTGATGTACTCAAAGGTGATTTTCGTCTCCCAACTTCCCAACTGGATGCTACGTTAGGTTAAATTATAAGGTATAGTTAAGCTAGGTTACGTCAAGTTTAAACACTTAGGTTAGGACAGGCCCTAATTTCGCCGTAACCCTGATGTGTCAAACAAGTTGACAGCGGAATACAACTTAAAACGACGGGGGAAATAGATTCAGTATGAAACGTTTATTTACCTCCCAGAAGTAATCAGACAAACGTAAGACTATCAGGAAGAACGAAGAATGTGAAACTGAGTGCTCACTTACACGAGCAGAAGTATTTTTTGTGTGTGTGTGTGTGATTAGCAAACATTTTCGTTGTTTCATCTCCTAAAACTCGAAACCCATATGACTGTGAGGTAGAGTCTGTGAGAAGCGAGAAAGGACTTGATAGCCGTATGCTCAGTCGGTCCTAAATGTGTTGGGAAGCACGAAATCGAACGAAAAATGTGGAACTGAACACTAACAAGAACACATAGACGAAAGTATTTTTTTCTAATTAGCAAACATTTTCGTTCCATTTCGCCCCCTAAAACTGCGAAACCCATTATGAGTGTGGGGTGGAACTAGGTGAAGCATAAGAAAGGATTGATAAAAGTATGCTCAGTTAATTGGAAGTGTTGGGAAGCATTAAATCAAACGAAGAATGTGGAACTGAACGCTACGATAACACATGGACGAAAGAGTAACTTTTCCTCTAATTAGCAAACATTTTCGTTCCATTTCATTCCTTAAAACTGCAAAATCCATGATAATTGTGGGTAAGAACTAGATGAGGCATGAGAAAGGACTGATAACCATATGCCCAGTTGGTCCAAAATGTGTTGGGAAGCATGAAATCAAACAAAGAATGTGGAACTGAACTGTAACTTACGAGAACGCAAGGATTTTTTTTTTCTGATTAGCATACATTGTCGTTCCATTTTGTCCCCTGAAATTGCCGAAACCCATAAATTTCGTCAAACCGTTCGGCCTTGAGTTTGCCAAGAAAACATATTTCCATTCTGTATGCGTATTCATAAAAACCACCAGGAACCCTCAGCCAGGAACAACGCTTGCCTATTCGTTTCAAAACTAACCATAGGTTTTTCACGAAAATATGCCCACTGTGCTTCCCAGGCAAAATTTCAGCAACCTAACCCACCCTAACCTATCCCATCTCACTAGGGCTGTTTGGCTGAGGTGACTGGCTGTGGTACTGAGATAAATACCCATACAGAATCGAAATATGCGCCCAGGAAATGTACCCAGAGGTTAGAGGGTGACGTCATAGCGCGCGGCTTTCAAATTTCGTCCCCAGGCCAGCTGACTTCCTGCGTAAGCTCGAGTTTTTCCGCGTGTTGACATGACTTGTCTCATTATGCTGACCGCGTTAGAACAAAAACGTGTTACTCAACCACGTGTTACTTAAGGATTGAGTGTATATATATATATATATATATATATATATATATATATATATATATATATACAGTAAAACCTCTACAATTCGGCATAATACATGTGCAAGCCTTGCCGAGTTAACCTATTTGCCGAGTTGTAGGGATGAACTTTAAATTCCCCCCCCAGCACACACACACAAAAAAGGAAAAAATGGAAAAAAAAAAAAATAAGGAAAAAATTAAACGTGTTTACAATAAACAGTAATAGCTGCCTTACCATGATTCCACGCAGTTGTAGGGTGTATTGCAGGCATGGAGGAGGACTTTTGGTAGTTTTTGGAAATGTTAGGGGGGCTCAAGATCATTTTTGGGCACATCTTTACTGTACTGTACTTGACACTGTACACTATGTAAAGCACAATTAACACTATAAAGGCCATACTGTAATGTATTTATGACTTGTACTATACTGGGGAACTAAAAACTAAACACCTAACCATTACTGTGCAGAACTTATTCACTAAACACTGGGGTAGCACTGGGAGACGCCATGGTTAGCTTCTGCAGGTACAATCCACTTAAGAGTGCGTAACACTTAGTCACAAGCAGAGCCAGTGAAGAGAGAATGCAACACGGGTGGCAGACAAAGGCAAACTGGCCCACATGTGGCGCACAACAGGCTTTGTTTACATCCCCATGCACACGTGATGCCAGGTTACTCTAGTTGAATGTCGATACAACTCAGCATCTTACCAAATTGGGGGGATTTTTGCCGACTCTCTTCCTCTCACGTGTGCATTTTTGGGAATTTTTTAATTTTGATTTTTTAAATGAATATTTTGGAGCCTTCCCGAATTGTAGAGGTTTTCATTTTTTTTTTCATTCATTGCCAGACCCCGTGTATCCCAAACGGGGTGGCCAAGGGCTCAGAGTTAATTGTTTTGCAGGGAGGGGCACTAATCCTCCACCAACCCCACTTGACACGTAGGGATGCCAACAGCATCTGGTGTTCCCAGGCGGTCACCCATCCAAGTACTAACCAGACCAAACGTTGCTTAACTTCGCTGATTGGACGGGAAGCAGTGTACTCAACGTGGTATGGCCGTTGGCTGTATATGTATATATATATATATATATATATATATGTATCCATAGATATAGATATACTGTATATATATATATATATATATATATATGTATCCATAGATATAGATATACTGTATATATATATATATATATGTATATATATATATATACAGTAAGTCCTCATATTTGGATGCATTTTATTTCAATGCCTTGTTTTTCGCACAGGAAAAAAGTTTCCGGTTTGTCTCACAATTCTCGAATTTCCCCACAATTCGATGCTCCCAGCCAGCAGCCAACACTCAGCAGACGATGTGTATCGATGTTCAGTCTTGGCACTGTCCATTTTGCTATGCAACAGTTTTCCATGATCTTTATACAGCAGGTCCAGCAGGGCAGTAGACACGTGAGTTTGTTATTGTTTGTGATCGTAACATATGATCTTCAGCTGTGTCATGCCACTATTTCTTAACAAAGAATCATTACATGTTTCTCGTAACACTATTTATTTTTGTTTTGATGGACAAGTACCTGAAGTGGATGTAAAATAAAGCTTATTGATATTTAAGGAGGGAAAGAATAATAACCATCCGAATGCAGAGATGGTAGACTCAGCCCACCAATTTTTGATTCTGTTTGACCATATTACAGCCGCTCTTCCTTGTAGGAATGAGTAAAATAATGTTGTTATAATTTCTCCCTTCCTTTTAGTGACAAAGAGGGCACATAAAATGACCGAGGTTTAGTTAACTGATTTTGATGTTGAAAATTGAATAATCTAAGTGGCAGTTTTTCCTTGGTTAGTGACAACGGGAACTAGCCCATCCACCTTCAACGCATCTTCACTTGCCACTCAAGCCAGTCTTCACTTTATTTCTGGTAAGGATTTTTGGTGTTGCAGCTCTTTATAACAGCTTTAATGTCTTTTCAGGTACATGTTTATTGTGTTATGCTGTTTTAGCACTAGTAAGCACTCGGTTAGTTTCGTTTTGTTTTTAAAGGCTCCAACATGCTTGCATGCATCGGCCTTGATCACCTAATGGCGGCTTTCCATGCTGCACGATCTATTGCAGCCTCCCTGTTCAGTCCCTTAACCCTGAGGTCACACTTAATGACCTCCTCCCATGTCTTTCTTGGTCTACCCCTCATAACCTCACCCCCAATATTAACACTTATTACCTTCCTAACCCAATTATCATCCCCCATCCACTCCACATGCCCAAACCATCTCAATCTACCTCTCCTCATCACAACACCAATACACTCCAGTCCCATCCAACCTCTCAACTCTTCCATTGTAAACCTAGCCCCCCCAGACCTTGGATACAGGGACTCACTGCACATCCACCTAATCATTGTCATTTCTGTACATCTGAGCCTGCGAATATCCTACTCCTTTACTGCCCAGGTCTCACCATACAGCATTACACTCCTAACACATGCTGCATACAAAGACCCCTTAGCATATAGGGAGAGTCCTCTCAATGTCAGGAAGGCAAGAGCTCCCTGAACTTCTACCAACCACTTCTCACCCTAGCAACAGAGCTAGCTCCAGCCCCACCTCCAGCACACAGGTCTCCCAAATAACAAAACTCTTCCACACACTCAAGAGATTTACTCTTAATTTAATTTTGGGTAGGGCCTGTTTCGTGTTATAGTACTTTCTAATAGGGTAGGTACATGTCCCACCAGAATGCTCCTCTATTTTTCCCATTGATTCTTACCTTCACACTTTGATGTTTTGCATTTTGCGCGGTTTTGGCATAACATCCAAGCTGCGAAAAACGAGGATTTACTGTGTATATATATATATATATATATATATATATATATATATATATATATATATATATATATATATATATATATATATATATTCAGTGGATTCTGAAATTTCGATGGGGATATGTACCAAAAAACCACATCAAAATTCAAAACATCGAAATTTAAACTGAACTTCTTATGGGAAAAATTAGTTTGGGTCCAGGGACTCCCAACTTCACTACGTAAAATCATGATTTTTTGCCCACACTCCCTGTAAACTTCATGAACTATAAATGTGGTTATGTAACTGTAGTTCTGCACTGTATTGCCATAGTGTACTGTAATTTAGAATACAGCAAAATTTGTTACAGTTTGTCAGTATCCTGTCACAGTGTTTATTACAGTAGTTACAGTACAGCACACTGTACAGTACTGACCTTGGGTTATGGAATATTATCACTTGGCTGGCTGGTGTTGATGGTGTGTGGCAGGGGTGGTCTTCTTTGTTGAAGTAGCCTCCTCTGTGGAGGTATGCAACCCGAATTCCTCAAAATGAAAATCATCCTCGAGCATCTGGGCATCTGCATTGTCAGCATCTTCCTCCTCATCCTCTTGGATGGGTATATCTTGCAACACCCTAGTAATTGGCCTGAAGAAGGTAATGATCTTTGACTGTTTCTGCTTATGAAACCCCCGAGAGCATCAAAATTCGTGATTTTGCATCAAAAAGTGAGATAGGCAGACCACTCCAAAATGCATCGAAATTC
Organism: Coenobita brevimanus; assembly: GCF_032717465.1. Taxonomy (NCBI): domain Eukaryota; kingdom Metazoa; phylum Arthropoda; class Malacostraca; order Decapoda; family Coenobitidae; genus Coenobita; species Coenobita brevimanus. The sequence goes on from NC_137007.1 coordinate 6,963,805, forward strand.
AAATCATCGAATTTTAAACTGTCGAAATTTGAGAATCCACTGTATATATATATATATATATATATATACACATATATACACACACACAGTGCTCGTCAGGAGTATCGAGCGCCTATGGCAGGGCGCGCAATACTTATGGCCAAAAAAGAATCACCCATTTTTGGTACTAAAAATTGAGCCAGATGTTTGCGGCGCTAGCATGACATCACGGTAGCCTGAGGCCTTACTGCTCGGTGGTTGGTTCCCGCCTCAGTTGCCTATGGGCTGCCTGAGAGAGAGGAACTCCGCCATGTCTCCCTCTCTTATTGCGCCATTTTTTACCGAGTGTCCCGCAGTGTTTTGGCTTTCGCCACTTTGTTATGGCACCTACCCATGAACTGTCAAGTGAAATCATATCCCAGATCATTGCTCTAAAGGAGGCAGGCCACCAAACGAAGGAAATTAGTGAATTAGTTGGCGTGGCTCGATTGACAGTGCGTAGGTGGTGCGCCTGTTTTCGAGTGGAAAACAGTGGTGACGTTCCCACAAAGAAACCGCGGTCTGGTAGGCCCAGGAAAACTTCCCCGAGGTCTGTTAATGTTTTAAAACGTGCAGTGGAGTCTAATCCTCGTATGAGTGTAAGGAAAATAAAGGAGAGCAACCCGGAAGTGTTTGGTGAGGTTTCTGTGCGCAGTGTCGCGAAGGGTCCATGAACTTGGTTACACAAGTTACAGGCCTGTGAGAAAGCCTCTTCTTTCACGTTACCAGCGACTTCGTAGGCTTGCCTTTGCTAACAAATACCTTGACTGGGGTGAGGAGCAATGGTTGTCAGTGTTGTGGTCTGATCAGGCAACGTTTAGTGTTACCTGTAATCGAGGAGCACGTGTGTACCGGCGCAAAGTTAGTGACCTGCTTGACCCACATTATGTGGAAAGCACAGTTAAACACCCTGATTCATTCATAGTATGGGGTTGTTTTTCTGGTAAACGTTTGGGGAAGCTTGTTGTGCTTCCCAAGAACTGCAGAGTGAATCAGGACATTTATCTGGAGCTTCTTTGTGATCATTTACCAGAGTCCTTTGAGCTCACAGGTGCACAAGTGTTTCAGCAGGACGGTGCACCTGCTCATAAGGCCAAATCGGTCACCAATTGGCTTCGTGACTGCGAGGTATCATTCATGAAAGACTGGCCAGGCAATAGCCCAGACCTCAACCCGATAGAAAACCTCCGGTACCTCATAAAGAAGAATCTCCAAGGGAAGGACGTGAGCTCTCTACCTAAGCTGGAAGCCGCCATTCGTGACTCCTCCAGCACCTCAGGAACCTCGCCCTTTCACTTCCAAGACGTCTCAGGTCCATGAAGAAGCGTAAAGGATACCCTGTGAAGCAATAAAGGTAAATAAAATGCATTATTTATATGTTTTTTCAATGTTGAAATGTTTGTTTCGTAGGAGGGACGCAGGGTGCTAGATAGTTCTGACAAGCACTGTATATATATATATATATTATATATATACAGTATATATACTGTGGATGTGGTTGAAAAGATTAGGAGAAATACACTGACATACAGTATACTGTATATACTGTGGATGTGGTTGAAAAGATTAGGAGAAATACACTGAGGTGGTTTGGACATGTGGAGAGAATGGAGAATGAAAGACTGACTAAGAGGGTGTATGTAGGTGAGGTGGAGGGAGGGAGAGGGATGGGTAGACCAAGGATGAGGTGGAGGGATGGAGTTGAGAGGTATATGAGGGAGGGGGGGGTGAGTTGGGGGGAGGGGAGTCAAATGGTGGGCGACAGAGTGACTTGGAGGTGTTTTGTCTGCGGCCACCCTTTGCGGGATTAGGGCGTCGGGCTATAGATAGATATATACAGTGCTCGTCAGAAGTATCGAGCGCCCTGCGTCCTTTCGTAGGAGGGACGCAGGGCGCTCAATACTTCTGTCAAGCACTGTACAGTATATATATATATATATATATATATATATATATATTTATATATATATATATATATATATATATATATATATATATATATATATATATATATATATATATATATATATATATAGTAGAACCTCTCTCATTCGGACTATATGGAGGGAAGGGTTGTCCGAATTAGCAGATTGTCCGGACCATCAAGGTAATCTCCATTTCATACCAAACTCTATCTACATATGGTATGTTTGTTAATTATTAACATATGTGGCATACGTCAACCCTACGTAACTGCAAAAGATAAAAGGATACCGGTACTAAAATAACAAAACTAATCATGTAAGGTAGTTTTGTATTGCATAATTTACGGGTAAGGCCGTGATAAGAAACTAGCCTACATTTTAATTTGTAGTAAGTGACTAAGGCCCGTGTAGGCAAAAAAATAAATTAATTAATTAACTAATATTTGAAATAAAAATCAAACTTACGTAGGCAAAAAATACATTGTCATCTTTGGCATATTGATAACACCCATATGGGCAAGAAGCTAATGTTTGATGTACAAGTAAAGCATATTTAAGTACAAAAAATAACCTACTGTAATCACTAAACACTGCAGAATATTCTGACCCATTTTTGTGTAAGCAAACTCCTCCTTTTAACACCTTTATTCATTACAGAAGCTACACTTGCATTAAGGGGCATGGTAAGGAGGATTAACTTTTGAAATACAGCGTAAAAATATAAATGGTTGGTGAACTAGTTGATGGAACAAATGCTAGCGTGTGTTTAAACAGGCGCCCATGTAGCGACCTAGCGTGATCCGAGACTAAACGAATGACGATCGCTTTCCACCCCGATACTGAAAATGACTTTAGAATTACTTTCAACATATTTTTGGAGCTTACTATTATTAAATTTTGTCCGGATTAACAGAAATCCGGATTAAAGGGGTCCGGACCAAAGAGGTTCTACTGTATATATATATATATATATATATATATATATATATTTATTTATACATATACAGTGCTCGTCAGAAGTATCGAGCGCCCTGCGTCCCTCCTACGAAAGGACGCAGGGCGCTGATACTTCTGACGAGCACTGTACAGTATACATATATATATATATATATATATATATATATATATATATATACACAGTGCTCGTCAGAAGTATCGAGCGCCCTGCGTCCCTCCTACGAAACAAACATTTCAACATTGAAAAAACATATAAATAATGCAATTTATTTACCTTTAATACTTGGTAGGCTATCCTTTACGCCTCTTCACGGACCTGAGACGTCTTGGAAGTGAAAGGACGAGGTTCCTGAGGTGCTGGAGGGGTATTTTGTCCCAGGAGTCACGAATGGCTGCTTCCAGCTTAGGCAGAGAGCTCACGTCCTTCCCTTTGAGATTCTTCTTTACGAAGTACCAGAGGTTTTCTATCGGGTTGAGGTCTGGGCTATTGCCTGGCCAGTCTTTCATGAAGGAGACCTCGCAGTCATGAAGCCAATTAGTGACTGATTTGGCTTTATGAGCAGGTGCACCGTCGTGCTGAAACACTCGTGCACCTGTGAGCTCAAAGGACTCAGGTAAATGATCACAAAGAAGCTCCAGATGAACGTCCTGATTCACTCTGCAGTTCTTGGGAAGCACAACAAGCTTCCCCAAACCTTTACCAGAGAAACAAGCCCATACCATGAGTGAATCAGGGTGTTTAACTGTGCTTTTCACATAACGTGGGTCAAGCGGGTCACTACCTTTGCGCTGGTACACCTGTGCTCCTTAATTACAGGTAACACTAAATGTTGCCTGATCAGATCACGACACTGACAACCATCGCTTCTCACCCCAGTTAAGGTATTTGTTAGCAAAGGCAAGCCTACGAAGTCGCTGATAACGTGAAAGAAGAGGCTTTCTCACAGGCCTGTGACTTGTGTAACCAAGTTCATGGACTCTTTGAGACACTGTGCGCACAGAAACCTCACCAAACACTTCCGGGTTGCTCTCCTTTATTTTCCTTGCACTCACACGAGGGTTAGACTCCACTGCATGTTTTAAAACATTAACAGACCTCGGGGAAGTTTTCCTTGGCCTACCAGACCGCGGTTTCTTTGTGGGAACGTCACCACTATTTTCCACTCGAAAACGGGCACACCACCTACGCACTGTCGATCGAGCCACACCAACCAATTCACTAATTTCCTCCGTGGGGTGGCCTGCATCCTTTAGAGCAATGATGTGGGATATGATTTTACTTGAAAGTTCACAGGTAGGGGCCATAACAAGGCGAAAGCCAAATCACTGAGGGACACTAGGTAAAAAATGGCGCAATAAAAGTGGGAGACGCGACGGAGTTCCTCTCTCTCATGCAGCCCGTAGGCAACTGAGGGCGGGAACCAACCAGTGCGCAGTAAGGCCTCAGGCTACTGTGACGTCGTGCTAGCGCCCCAAACATCTGGCTCAATTTTTAGTACCAAAAACGGGTGATTCTTTTTTCGCCAAAAGTATTGCACGCCCTGCCATAGGCGCTCGATACTTCTGACAAGCACTGTATATATATATATATATATATATATATATATAGTAAGTCCTCATACTTGGATGCATTTTACTTCGACACCTCGTTTTTCGCGCAAGAAACCTACCATTCTCTTCTGTCTTTCTTTCCTTCATTCTTTCCTTGTCCTTCTGCCTACGGGCATCCCTACACTCCCTCTTCTGTCTTTCTTTCCTTCATTCTTTCCACTTCCTTCAGCCTGTGGGTGACTCTACACTGAGTGACAAGCCAAATGGTTTCCTGTGCACCAGGAAACCATTTACTACGCTGCGTGGTAACCATATAGCCAAATTTTGGCGCCTGGTGGTTTAGTGGGTATTTATTGCGCTCCAATTGCATTGAGCCGGTGAAGGTTTATATCCAAGGGGTGGTTGGGGTTGATTGCTTATGTAATGCCACTCAGGGATGAGTGAGGCTGGTCACTCTCATCTTAAATGTCGGGACCAACTGCCTAGCCCTGGGCTCCTACGTTCCTCATGGGGCAATGTAGGATTGGATGATGGATGGATGGATGGATGAAAAAAGTTTCCGATAGCCCCACAATTCGATGCTCCCGGCTGGGAGCCGACACTCAGCAAACAATGCGTACAAATACTCAGTCTTGGCACTGTCCATTTTTCTATGCAATAGTTTTCCATGATCTTTATACAGCTGGTCCAGTTCAGCAGTAGACACACATGAGTTTGTTATTGTTTGTGATTGTAACATACGATCTTCAGCCGTATCGTGAATATACGGCAGGTCCAGCTGGGCAGTAGACACATGTGTTTGTTATTGTTTGTGAGCGTAACGTACGATCTTCAGCCGCATCGTGCTCCTGTTTAACAAAGAATCGTTACATGTTTCTCGTAACACTATTTATTTTTGTTTTGATGGACAAATACCTGAAATGGATGTAAAATAAAGCTTATCGATATTTAAGAACAGAAAGAATAATAACCGTCCCAATACAGAGATGGTAGACTCAGCCCACCAATTTTTGATTCTGTTTGACTATATTACAAACTCTCTTCCTTGTAGCGTGAGTAAAATAATGTTGTTTTAATTTCTCCCTTTTAGTGACAAAGAGGGCACATAAAATGACCGGGTTTTAGTTAACTGACTTTGATGTTGGAAATTAAATAATCTGGTGAAAAGTGGCAGTTTTTCCTTGGTTAGTGACACCGGGAACTAGCCCATCCACCCTCAACACACCTTCACTTGCCACACAAGCCAATCTTCACTTTATTTCTGGCAAGGATTTTTGGTGATGCAGATCTTTAACAGCTTTAATGTCTTTTCAGGTATATGTTTATTGTGTTATGCTGTTTTAGGACTAGTAAACACTCTTCATTTAATTTTGGGTAGGGGCTGTTTGGTGGAATAGTACTTTCTGATAGGGTAGGTACACGTCCTACCGGAACGTTCCTCTATTTTTCCCACTGATTCTTAACTTCACAATTAAACATTTCGCTTTTCGTGAGGGTTTGGCAGAACATCCAAGCTGCGAAAAACAAGGATTTACTGTGTATATATATATATATATATATACAGTAAGTCCTTGTATTTGGATGCATTTTACTTCGACGTCTCGTTTTTCATGCAACAAAAATTTTCCGAGTTGTCTCACAATTCGCGAATTTCCCTAAATTCGATGCTCCCAGCCAGCAGCCAACATTCAACAGACGATGCGTACCAATGCTCAGTATTGGCACTGTCCATTTTTCTATGCAACAGTTTTCCATGATCTTTATACAGCAGGTCCAGCGGGACAGTAGACACACGTGAGTTTGTTATTGTTTATGATCGTAATGTACGATCTTCAGCCGTGTCATGAATACACAGTAGGTCCAGCTCGGCAGTAGACACGTGTGAGTTTGTTATTGTTTGTGATCATAACGTACGATCTTCAGCCGTGTTGTGCTACTATTTCTTAATAAAGAATCGTTACATATCTCGTAATACTATTTATTTTTCTTTTGATGGACAAATACCTGAAGTGGATGTAAAATAAAGCTTATCGATATTTAAGGAAGGAAAGAATAATAACCATCCCAATGCAGAGATGGTAGACTCAGTCAACCAGTTTTTGATTCAATTTGACTTTATTACAGCTGCTCTTCCTTTTAGCAGTGAGTAAAATAATGCCACTCAAGCCAGTCTTCAGTTTATTTCTGGCAAGGATTTTTGGTGTTGCAGCTCTTTTTAACAGCTTTAATGTCTTTTCGGGTACATGTTCATTGTGATATGCTGTTTTAGCACTAGTAAACACTCTTCATTTAATTTTGGGTTGGGCCTGTTTGGTGTTATAGTACTTTCTGATAGGATAGGTACATGCCCCACCAGAACATTCCTCTGTTTTTCCCATTGATTCTTAACTTCACAACTTGACGTTTCACATTTCATGTGATTTTGACGGAACATCCAAGCTGCGAAAAATGAGGACTTCCTGTATACATATATAATATCTATAAATCTATATATCAATATCTATATATCTTTATATATATATCAATATAAATACAGTATATATATATATATATATATATATATATATATATATATACTGTATATATCTATCTGTCTATTGCCAGACGCCTCAATATCGTTTGGGGTGGCCACAAACAAATCTCCTCCAAGTCGCCCTGTCCCCTGCCATTTCACTGCCCTGCTCCCAACTCTCACTCCACTCCCTCTTCCCCCCTCCACCTCACTCACATACACTCTCTTCGTCAGTCTTTCACCCTCCATCCTCTCCACATGGCCAAACCACCTCAGTTTGTTCCTCATAACGCTTCCTATCACATCCACATCAACACCACAATGCTCCTTTATATCCTCATTCGTCAGCCTGTCTCTCCATGTGACTCCACAGGCTCCTCTTAAATAACTCATTTCCACTGCTCTCACTCTTGACTTGTGTCCATCCAACAACGTCCAAGTTTCACTTCCGTACGTTAGAGTTGGTATCACAATACTGTCATGTAGTAACTTTTTCACTTCCATGCTCACTTCCCTGTTTCTTATCACTGCTTTCTAAGAACCAGCAACCTTTCTTCCCTGCTGTACCCTTTCAAGCACTTCACCCTCCAAACCTCCATCCTTACTCATCACACTACCCAAGTACTTAAACATACTCACATTTTCCAATTCCTCACCATCCAACCTCGCTGTACATTCACTGACTTCAACTCTCTCAAAGACCATCACTTTACTCTTCCCTACATTCACCTTTAGATTCCGTTTCTTACACACTCTCCCAAAGTCATCCACCAAGCCTTGCAGCTCCCCTTCGTTTTCACTCAACAACAAAGTATCATCTGCAAACAACAGTACAGGGAGTTTCCAAACATTATCCTCTCTCACCAGGGCCACTCCAACATCCACTACCCTACCTTGTACCTCTTTTATTACCCCATCCATGTACAGATTGAACAACCATGGAGATATGACACATCCCTGTTTCAACCCAACCTTCAAAGAGAAAAATTCACTCAGTTCACCATCCACACGCACTGCAGCCTTCGCACCATCGTACATACTCTTCACAGCATTCAACAACTTCTCGTCTACTCCATATATTCTTAACACTTTCCACAATCCTTGTCTATCCACCCTGTCATATGCTTTCTCCAAATCCATGAAAGCCGCATACAACTTCTTTCCCTTCTCTAGAAACTTTTCCACTAAAGATCTAAGACTGAATATCTGATCTACACAACCTCTTCCCTTCCTAAAGCCTCCCTGTTCTTCTCCAACTAATTTCTCTGTTCTTTCTCTAACTCTGTCAATAAGTATCCTACCATACACTTTTCCTATTATACTAAGAAGACAAATGCCCCTATGATTACCACACACTTCTTTTTCCCCTTTTCCTTTGGACAAGGGAATAATTATACCTGACTTCCAATCCTCCGAGGCTCTACCTTCCTCCCAGGCCAATCTGCACATCTTCCACATCCATTCTACTACTATCTCTCCCTCATGCTTCAGCATTTCACCACACACTCCATCAATTCCTGGGGCTTTCCCCGATTTAACTTTCTTCATTGCTTCCACAACTTCTATCCTACTGATTTCTTCCTGTCTTCTCACCTCCCTCCTTCTCCCAGCCATTCCCCAGCCACTTATACTCGCATTACTTCCATCCTCTATATTCAACAATTCCTTAAAGTGTTCTCTCCATCTGCTCACTTTTTCTTCCTTCTCCACTAGTAATCTACCATTTTTTATCTTTCACTGTATATATATATATATATATATATATATATATATTTATATATATAAAATATATATATATATATATATATATATATATATATATATATATATATATATGTATGTATATATATATATATATATATATATATATATATATATATATATAGATAGATATATATATATATATATATATATATATATGTAGATATATATATATATATATATAGATATAGAAATATGTATATATATATAGATATATATATAGATAGATAGATATAGATATATATATATATATATATATATATATATATATATATATATATATATATATATATATATATATATATATATATATATATATATATATATATATATATATATATATATATATATATATATATATATATATATATATATATATATATATATATATATATATATATATATATATATATATATATGTATATATATATATATATATATATATATATATATATATATATTTATATATGTATATATATATATATTATATATATATATATATATATATGTATATATATATATATATATATATATATATATATATACACAATAATCCCCGTCCTTTCCGGACGCCCACTTTCCAGACACCCTACTTACTGGACATTGTGGGCCTGGACCTTAGGAACTCAAAAATGGGCAAAAAAAGAAAAAAATTCCCCCCAAATCCGAATTTCTTGCCACCCGTAATTTGAAATTGCCACGCAGCGCAAAACAGCTGGCTTACACCATGACCCCTTCACCCCTTCCTTCCTACCCTCTCCCCCTTCCCCTCTCAGGGTTGCCATTTGGTATTTTTCATTACCAAATGTGGGCCAATTTGGTAATGAAAAATTCGTTTGGTAATGGATCAGAATAATGCATTGCCAACGGTTTTTTTCACATGTATGAGGATACACAGGATGGAGATGGTGGATTGTTTGCTCTCTCTGATTAATCTCCTAGCCTATCTATCTATCTGTCTATTGCCAGACGCCTCAATCCCATTTTGGGTGGCCACAAACAAATTGCCTCCAAGTCGCCCTGTCCCCCGCCATTTCACTGCCCTGCTCCCAACTCACACCCCCCTCTCTCATATACCTCTCCACCCCATCCCTCCATCTCATCCTCGGCCTTCCCCTTCCTCTTCCCCCCTCCACCTCACTCACATACACTCTCTTCGTCAGTCTTTCACCCTCCATCCTCTCCACATGGCCAAACCACCTCAGTGTGTTCCTCATAACGCTTCCTATCACATCCACATCCACACCACAATGCTCCTTTATATCCTCATTCGCCAGCCTGTCTCTGCATGTGGTTTCACAGGCTTCTCTTAAATAACTCATTTCCACTGCTCTCACTCTTAACTTGTGTCCTTCCAACAACATCCAAGCTTCACTTCCATACGTTAGAGTTGGTATCACAATACTGTCATGTAGTAATTTTTTCACTTCCATGCTCACTTCCCTATTTCTTATCACTGCTTTCAAAGAACCAGAAACCTTTCTTCCCTGCTGTGCTCTTTCAAACACTTCACCCTCCAAACCTCCATCCTTACTCATCACACTACCCAAGTACTTAAACGTACTCACATTTTCCAATTCCTCACCATCCAACCTCGCTGTACATTCGCTGACTTCACCTCTCTCAAAGGCCATCACTTTACTCTTCCCTACATTCATCTTTAGATTCTGTTTCTTACACACTCTCCCAAACTCATCCACCAAGCCTTGCAGCTCCCCTTCGTCTTCACTCAACAACACAGTATCATCTGCTATCAACAGTACAGGGAGTTTCCGAACACTATCCTCTCTCACCAGGGCCACTCCAACATCCACTTCCCTACCTTGTACCTCTTTTATTACCCCATCCATGTACAGATTGAACAACCATGAAGACATGACACATCCCTGTTTCAACCCAACTTTCAAAGAGAAAAATTCACTTAGTTCACCATCCACACGCACTGCAGCCTTCGCACCATTGTACATACTCTTCACAGCATTCAACAACTTCCCATCTACTCTATATATTCTTAACACTTTCCATAATCCTTGTCTATCCACCCTGTCGTATGCTTTCTCCAAATCCATGAAGGCCGCATACATCTTCTTTCCCTTCCCTAGAAACTTTTCCACTAAAAATCTAAGAATGAATATCTGATCTACACAACCTCTTCCCTTCCTAAAGCCTCCCTGTTCTTCTCCAACTAATTTCTCTGTTCTTTCTCTAACTCTGTCAATAAGTATCCTACCATACACTTTTCCTATTATACTAAGAAGACAAATGCCCCTATGATTACCACACACTTCTTTTTCCCCTTTTCCTTTGGACAAGGGAATAATTATACCTGACTTCCAATCCTCCGAGGCTCTACCTTCCTCCCAGGCCAATCTGCACATCTTCCACATCCATTCTACTACTATCTCTCCCTCATGCTTCAGCATTTCACCACACACTCCATCAATTCCTGGGGCTTTCCCCGATTTAACTTTCTTCATTGCTTCCACAACTTCTATCCTACTGATTTCTTCCTGTCTTCTCACCTCCCTCCTTCTCCCAGCCATTCCCCAGCCACTTATACTCGCATTACTTCCATCCTCTATATTCAACAATTCCTTAAAGTGTTCTCTCCATCTGCTCACTTTTTCTTCCTTCTCCACTAGTAATCTACCATTTTTATCTTTCACTGTATATATATATATATATATATATATATATATATATATATATATATAGATATATATATATATATATATATATGTATGTATATATATATATATATATATATATATATATATATATAGATATAGATATAGATATATATGTATGTATATATATATATATATATATATATATATATATATATATATATATATATATATATATATGTATATATATATATATATATATATATATATATATATATATAGATATAGATATATATATATATATATATATATATATATATATATATATATATATATATATATATATATATATATATATATATATATATATATATATATATATATATATATATATATATATATATATATATATATATATATATATATATATATATATATATATATATATATATATATATATATATATATATATATATATATATATATATATATATATATATATATATATATATATATATATATATATATATATATATATATATATATATATATATATATATATATATACACAATAATCCCCGTCCTTTCCGGACGCCCACTTTCCAGACACCCTACTTACTGGACATTGTGGGCCTGGACCTTAGGAACTCAAAAATGAGCAAAAAAAGAAAAAAATTCCCCCCAAATCCGAATTTCTTGCCACCCGTAATTTGAAATTGCCACGCAGCGCAAAACAGCTGGCTTACACCATGACCCCTTCACCCCTTCCTTCCTACCCTCTCCCCCTTCCCCTCTCAGGGTTACCATTTGGTATTTTTCATTACCAAATGTGGGCCAATTTGGTAATGAAAAATTCGTTTGGTAATGAATCAGAATAATGCATTGCCAACGATTTTTTTCACATGTATGAGGATACACAGGATGGAGATGGTGGATTGTTTGCTCTCTCTGATTAATCTCCTAGCCTATCTATCTATCTGTCTATTGCCAGACGCCTCAATCCCATTTTGGGTGGCCACAAACAAATTGCCTCCAAGTCGCCCTGTCCCCCGCCATTTCACTGCCCTGCTCCCAACTCACACCCCCCTCTCTCATATACCTCTCCACCCCATCCCTCCATCTCATCCTCGGCCTTCCCCTTCCTCTTCCCCCCTCCACCTCACTCACATACACTCTCTTCGTCAGTCTTTCACCCTCCATCCTCTCCACATGGCCAAACCACCTCAGTGTGTTCCTCATAACGCTTCCTATCACATCCACATCCACACCACAATGCTCCTTTATATCCTCATTCGCCAGCCTGTCTCTGCATGTGGTTTCACAGGCTTCTCTTTAACTCATTTCCACTGCTCTCACTCTTAACTTGTGTCCTTCCAACAACATCCAAGCTTCACTTCCATACGTTAGAGTTGGTATCACAATACTGTCATGTAGTAATTTTTTCACTTCCATGCTCACTTCCCTATTTCTTATCACTGCTTTCAAAGAACCAGAAACCTTTCTTCCCTGCTGTGCTCTTTCAAACACTTCACCCTCCAAACCTCCATCCTTACTCATCACACTACCCAAGTACTTAAACGTACTCACATTTTCCAATTCCTCACCATCCAACCTCGCTGTACATTTGCTGACTTCACCTCTCTCAAAGGCCATCACTTTACTCTTCCCTACATTCATCTTTAGATTCTGTTTCTTACACACTCTCCCAAACTCATCCACCAAGCCTTGCAGCTCCCCTTCGTCTTCACTCAACAACACAGTATCATCTGCTATCAACAGTACAGGGAGTTTCCGAACACTATCCTCTCTCACCAGGGCCACTCCAACATCCACTTCCCTACCTTGTACCTCTTTTATTACCCCATCCATGTACAGATTGAACAACCATGAAGACATGACACATCCCTGTTTCAACCCAACTTTCAAAGAGAAAAATTCACTTACTTCACCATCCACACGCACTGCAGCCTTCGCACCATTGTACATACTCTTCACAGCATTCAACAACTTCCCATCTACTCTATATATTCTTAACACTTTCCATAATCCTTGTCTATCCACCCTGTCGTATGCTTTCTCCAAATCCATGAAGGCCGCATACATCTTCTTTCCCTTCCCTAGAAACTTTTCCACTAAAAATCTAAGAATGAATATCTGATCTACACAACCTCTTCCCTTCCTAAAGCCTCCCTGTTCTTCTCCAACTAATTTCTCTGTTCTTTCTCTAACTCTGTCAATAAGTATCCTACCATACACTTTTCCTATTATACTAAGAAGACAAATGCCCCTATGATTACCACACACTTCTTTTTCCCCTTTTCTTTTGTACAAGGGAATAATTATACCTGACTTCCAATCCTCCGGGACTGTACCTTCCTCCCAGGCCAATCTGCACATCTTCCACATCCATTCTACTACTATCTCTCCCCCATGCTTCAGCATTTCACCACACACTGCATCAATTCCTGGGACTTTCCCCAATTTAACTTTCTTCATTGCTTCCACAACTTCTATCCTACTGATTTCTTCCTGTCTTCTCATCTCCCTCCTTCTCTCAGCCATTCCCCAGCCACTTATACTCGCATTACTTCCATCCTCTATGTTCAACAATTCCTTAAAATGTTCTCTCCATCTGCTCACTTTTTCTCCCTTCTCCTCTAGTAATCTACCATTTTTATCTTTCACTCCCCTGCTAACTTCACTTCCACCCTGTCTTACTCTTTTCACCTCTTTCCAGAACATTTTCTTACAGTCCCTCCACTTTACACTCAAATTCCTTCCAAATTCCTCATCCACTCTCTTCTTACTCTCTCTCTTGCTAACCTTTTCACCTCTCTCTTTCTTTCTACATATAACTCTCTCTCCCGCCTCTCAACTTCTTCCACGCCCCTATTTCTCATCCATTCATTGTATGCTTTCTTCTTTTGTGCCACAGCCTGTCTCACCTCTTCAGTCCATGACGCTGTTCCTTGCGCCCCCTTCCGTCTTCTCTTCCTTCCACACACCACATCACATGCTGCACATATTTCTTTTGTAAATATCCTACACACACCTTCCACGTCTCCCATCTGCTCCAGTTCATATTTGCTCAATCGTTCCTCCACTTCTCTCTTATACTCTGCCTTTTTCTCATCCTCTTGTAACCTTTCCACTCTCCTTGCAACTACTCCTTCCTCTCGTCTTTCCCTTCTTCTATTCCTCCATCTTACTTGAATCCTAATTCTGGCCACCACCAAGTAGTGGTCAGATAGTCCACTCCTCCAACCTCTATAAGCTCTTGCATCCATTACACATCTTCACATCCTTTGATCCACACACACATAATCAATCACTGCCCTCTTTTCATTCAGTTCACCACCCACCCTTCTCATCACTCGCCATGTATACCCGTGGATCATTTTATGCCTGAAGAGGGTATTGGCTATCACCAACCCCCTCCCAGCACAAATGTCCACGAACGCACTGCCATTCTCATCTGTCTCAGCAGGGACACCCCACTCACCAACTATTCCATCCACCTTCATATTCCGAACTTTACCATTCATATCACCGATCAAAAACACTCTCATTCCTTCCAGACTTTTCCATGCACACTTCTACATTTGTCCAGAACTCTTCTCTCACTCTTCTAGCACGATCTTGCATTGGCGCATACACACACACAATCGCCCACATTTGTATTCCAATTTTCAACTTTACCCACACAATCCTTGACCCAACTGATCCATACTGTCTTATGCTCTTCTTCCATCTTTTACTCACAACTATACACACTCCTTCCTTTGCCCTCTCATTCTCACCTACTCCTGCACATATACCCCATCCATACTCCCATTCTCTCCATTTTGTTTCAGTTATTCCACGTACTGTACATCCACTTTCGCACCCTCAAGCACCTGGACAATCTCTCTCTCTTTCACCTCATCATTCGCTCCTCTTACATTCCATGTACCCTTTACCAAGTCCTTTGTCCAGTCCTGGGTCGTCATCATTTGGTCAGTCCTTGTCCGAGGCTTCTTGTTTGTTTTTTTAGTTGTTTTCCGGGGAGGGGCACTAACCCTCCACCAACCCTTTTAGTCGCCTTTTACGACAAGCAGGGATACTGGGGGAGTATTCTTGAAAAACGCCCCTAGCCTACATAGCGTGAAATAATCAACATGCTGTTAATTATAAGGTGAGTGGTTACATGTATTTCCACTTGTATATATAATTAGTGAAGAATAAATGTTAGCTTTACAAGTTTGGTGATGAAAACTTAAATTTAGTAACGAAAATTGAGGAGTTTGGTAATGTGGCCGTTGCAATATGGCAACTCTGTTTCCCCGTCACCAACAATCACTGCCTAACTTCGATGGTGAGTAGATGCTTATCGCAATGGAAGCCAGACATGCTCATTTTTTGTGAATAAACTGCAATACCTCGCCACTAGACCACACAGGAATTTACAGTGTTGTGCAGTGTTAAGAAATTAGAACTTAGAGTGCAAAGGATCAACTGTGTAGTGCAAATTGGCGGTTGAAACTAGCGTGATGCAGTTAGGAACAGTGTGCAGTGTTAAACAATTATAACTCACAGTGCAAAGAATTAAGTGCAGCCAATATGTGCTTCAAGAGCATTTTCACCACTGCCAAATCCTTAGAAAAGGCGGCCACAGACGTGCTGTAAGTACCCTGGCTGAGGTACAGTCGCTTCTAATTCCTCATTCTTTGGTTCCTTTTCATTTATTTCATGCTTTACGTCCATTATTGGTGTGAATACGGTTTTAAATAGGTGCTATGCATGTCCGGTAGGGAGTTATTTAGGTGGCTTTCAAAGTTAGGCTGGGTTAGGGTCCTTAAGTACCAGTCCAGGAGCTAGGGGCCCACTTTCCGGACATGCCTTTGGCTGTATAACATCGGATAGTAGAGGGATTACTGTATGTATATATTCATTCATGAGTTCATGAAATTGCATTTTTGAATTGCCTCATTGACCTAATCAAATGGTCCTGTGGGCCTTATACAGCCCAGAGGCCAGATGTTCCCCACCCCTGTTCTAGCACAACAGCTCAGGAGGCAGAAGTGAGTACCTTTGTACAGTATTTTACTATTGTGTACAGTGCATGTAATGCGGGACTTTTGAAGCTTCCTGCCTTCATAGGTCACTGCTATTAACAGCTTCTCCACCCCGGGTACATTTTAAGTTACCATGATTTTGTTGACGTGAGAACCTGTTTGGCAAAATAAATACCATCATACACTATTGAAGTAATGCTTCATAGCAAAAATGTAGCAGAGGAGAATGAATTTCTCTCGTTTTTATTTCCCTGAAAACGAAGCCCGAATTTTGAAAACCTGGCACTTATATATTTCTTTTTGTCATTTTTAATGAAATTGCTACAAAGCTCAGTTAAATCTTGCCTCCTGAAATGTTCTATTTATACCGTAGTTTTTGCCAAGCAATTGTTTTGTTTGTGTTAGTCTCTCTTTTGGTGGAAATTTTATGTATGATGTATTAAATCATTCAGCATCAGCCATTTTAGCTTAGAGATCATCCAAGTTCCAAGATTTGATATAACTTATCAGAAAGTGGTGGTAGCATGTCTTCCCTGGTAATCTTGAAACTGGGACATTCTCTGAACTCGGATGGCTGATTTTGAATAATTTAATACATCATACATTAAATGACTCGGAGACGGAGGGATGTGAGAAGAGAGCAAGAAATCAGTAGGATGGAAGTTGTGGAAGCAATGAAGAAAGTCAAAATGCAGAAAGCCCCAGGAATTGATGGAGTGTGTGGTGAAATGCTGAAGCATAGAGGAGAGACAGTAGGAGAATGGATGTTGAAGATGTGCAGATTGGCCTGGGAGGAACACAGAGTTCCAGAGGATTGGAAGTCAGGTATAATTATTCTTTTGTGCCAAGGAAAAGGGGAAAAAAAAAGTCTGTGGTAATCATAGGGGCATTTGACTTCTTAGTGTAATAGGAAAAGTATATGGTAGGATACGTATTGACAGAGTTAGGAAAATGACAGGGGAATTAGTTGGAGAAGAACAGGGAGCTTTTAGGAAGGGAAGAGGTTGTGTAAATCAGATATTGATTCTTAGATCTTTAGTGGAAAAGTTTCTAGAGAGGGGAAAGAAGTTGTATGTGGCCTTCATGGATTTGGAGAAAGCATATGACAGCGTGGATAGACAAGGATTGTGGAAGGTATTAAGAATGTTTTGAGTAGATGGGAAGTTGTTGAATGCTGTGAAGAGTATGTATGAGGGTGCAAAGGCTACAGTGTGTGTGGATAGTGAACTGAGTGAATTTTTGTACTAGAAGGTTGGGTTGAAACAGGGATGTGTCATCTCTCCATGGTTGTTCAATCTGTATATGGATGGGGTTATAAAAGAGATATAAGGTAGAGCAGTGGATGTTGGAGTGGCCCTAATGAGAGAGAGCAGTGTTTGGAAAATTCCTGTTCTGTTGTTTGCAGATGATACTGTGTTGTTAAGTGAAGACGAAGGGGAGCTGCAAGGCTTGGTGGATGAGTTTGGGAGAGTTTGTAAGAAACGGAATCTAAAGGTGAATGTAGGGAAGAGTAAAGTTATGGTCTTCGAAAGAAGTAAAGTCAGTGAATGTACAGTGAGGTTGGATGAGGAGGAAATGGAAAATGTGAGTGCGTTTAAGTAGTGTGATGAGTACTGATGGAAGTTTGGAGGTTGAAGTGCTTGAAAGGGTACAAAAGGGAGAAAGGTTGCTGGTTCCTTGAAAGCAGTGATAAGAAACAGGGAAGTAATCGTTCGTTTTCATTTTTTAAAGGCTCCAACATGCTTGCATGTGTCTGCCTTGGTCACCTAATGGCGGCTCTCCACGCTGCACGATCCATTGCAGCCTCCCTGTTCAGTCCCTTAACCCTAAGGTCACACTTAATGACCTCATCCCATGTCTTTCTCGGTCTACCCCTCATAACCCCACCCCCAATATTAACACTTCTCACCTTCCTCACCCAATTATCATCCCCCATCCTCTCCACATGTCCAAACCACCTCAATCTACCTCTCCTCATCACAACACCAATACACTCCAGTCCAATCCTACCTCTCAACTCTTCCATTGTAAACCCAGCCCCTCCAGGCCTTGGACGCAGGGACGCACTGCACATCCACCTAATCATTGTCATTTCTGTACGTCTGAGCCGGCGAATGTCTTCCTCCTTCACTGCCCAGGTCTCACTGCCATACAGCATTACACTCCTAACACACGCTGCATACAAAGACCCCTTAGCACGTAGGGAGAGCCCCTCAATGTCAGGAGAGGCAAGAGCTCCCTGAACTTCTTCCAACCACTTCTCACCCTAGCCACAGAGCTAGCTCCAGCCCCACCTCCAGCACACAACATGTCTCCTAAATAACAAAACTCTTCCACACACTCAAGAGATTCACCAGCAAGTTCAATCCTTTCACGTCTGACGATCTCCACCTGCTCACCCCGGCACGCCGTACACATAAAATCAGCATTATCTCGCAGTCTACCTCTGATACCACTACATCTCTTATGCACCCATTTATCACACACACCGCACAAGATGGAATTACTTCCCACGCCCTTGTGGCAAACTGCACATGGCCACTCTCCCTCGTCTTTGACAGTACCGCCACCAACCCTAGATATCATCACTTTTGTTTTATCTGCATTTACCCTTAAACCCTTTTGCCCCATACCATCTCTCCACTTCCTAAACCTTTCCTCCGCCTCCCTTTCATTCTCTGCAATCAACACCAAATCATCAGCATACAACAACTCCCACGGAGTCCGTTTCTAAAGTCACGTGAAAGGGCTTCAAGTACCATGATAAACAACATGGGACTCAAGACTGACCCCTGATGCACACCAACATTCACGGAAAACTCATCGCTCAAATCTCCATTCACTCTCACCTGGGTGTGAGCACCCACATACATGGCCATAACCACCCTAACCAGCCACTCCTCCAAGCCAAGCTTTCTCATTGCCCACTTCACCACCTCTCTAGGGACTCTGTCAAAGGCCTTTTCCAAATCAACAAAAACAAAATAAAGATCCCTTCTCCTACCAATATATTTTTCCTGAAGCTGTCGAACAATGAATATGGCATCAGTGGTCCCCCTACCTGGCATAAACCCAAACTGCATCTCATCAATATTCACTCTTTCTCTAATCATACCTTCTAAAACTCTCTCCATTACCTTCATTATCTGATCTAAAAGCTTTATACCTCTATAATTCCCTCTTTCCAGGGCATCACCCTTCCCTTTATACACATTTACAATTACACTCTTCAGCCAATCATCTGGAACAACACACTCATAAATAATCCTATTTATCAGGTCAGTGACTAAACTCACCCCTATATCGCCTGAGGCCTTCAACATTTCGGCAGTCAACCCAGACACACCTACTGCCTTCCCCACCCTCATCCTGCCTATTGCCTCACTCACAGTAGCAGTATCAATCAAAGGCCAAGGGCCAGACACTGGATCTGCTGGCTCCAAACCTTCCCTGTCCCAGTCAAACTCCTCATTCAACAACCGGTTATAATGCTCTCTCCATGCATCTTTAATATCCTCACTGTTCACCACTACCCTTCCTTCATCATTCTTCACACACTGCTCACCTATGATATCCCGATTATCCCTCTTCACCTGACCTGCCACCCTAAATATATTTTTCCTTTCCCCATGATTTAGGTTATCAAGTAATTGTCTCTGTGACTCAGACTTTGCCCTGTATACCTCTCTCCTAGCCCTACGCTTGGCAGCCAAATATTCCTCTTTGCTACCACCCTTCTTCCATTCCCGGAAAAGCCTTCTTTTCTCCTTAATTGCAGCTTCTACACCCTCATCCCACCACCAAGTTACTTTATGTCTTGGTGGTCCTCTTGTCCAGCCGCATGTTACATCAGTAACTCTCAAGAAATTGTTCTTGAGGGCTCTGTACTGTTCATTAACGCCTCTGTCTACAGCTCCCTGTTCAGCCACCACTCTCCTCAACTCGCTATAGAAGGCATCCCTTACTACTTGGTTTTTCAGCTTCCATATTTTCCTCCTAGGTACATAAGTCCTCTTTTTCATCACTTGTTCTTTAAGCACCATATCACAAATCAATAGTTTGTGCTGCTGCACACACTCCTCACTTCCTATAACTTTAACATCCCTCACTAACCTCCTATCGGCCCTCCTAACCAGAAAATAATCTATCTGACTGCTATTTCCCCCAGTGAAAAAGTTACTACGTGACAGTATTGTGATACCAACTCTAATGTATGGAAGTGAAGCTTCGCCATTGTTGGAGGGACACAGGTCAAGAGTGAGAGCAGTGGAAATGTGTTATTTGTGAGAGGGGCATGTGGAGTCACATGGAGAGACAGACTGACAAACGAGGATGTGAAGGAGCGTTGTGGTGTGGATGTGGATGTGATAGGAAGCATCAGAAGAAGCACATTGAGGTGATTTGGCCATGTGGATAGGATGGAGAGTGAGAGACTGATGAGGAGAGTGTATGTGAGTGAGGTGGAGGGGGGGAGAGGGAGTGAAGAGGTATATGAGAGAGGGGGTGTGAACTGGGAGCTGGGCAGTGATTTGGCGGGGGACTGGGCAACATGGAGGCAATATGTTTGTGGCCACCCCTTATGGGCTTAAGGTGTCCAGCAATAGATTTGTGTGTGTGTGTGTGTGTGTGTGTGTGTGTGTGTGTGTGTGTGTCTGACTCTGGGCATAGGCTTCACAGCCTCTATCAAGGACCAGCAGTCCTCCTACATACCATACACCTCTAAATAGATAGATACATTAAATTTCTGCCAAAGGAGAGAGTGACCTAAACAAGTGCTTGGCTAAAAGTACAGTATAAATAGAACATTTCAAGAGGCAAGCTTTAACTCAGCTTTGTAGCAAGTTAAGAATGGTGAAAAGAAATACAGTACAGTAAAGTCCCCTAAGGCGCGGCTTATTGGTTCTGGACTGTGCCCGTGCCATAGAAAACCATGCCATACAAATAACTAAACCTATGGGAAAAATGGAATTTGGTTCTGAATGTTCACCCAAAGTCCCCCTTTTCACCCCACTTTTCCCCATTTTTCTCCACTTTACACACACACAATCAAGCAGTCAGTCAGTGCATGTATTACACGTAACAATAGGCACAAAAAACTGGAGGGTGATCAGCCTTGTGTCTACTTGGGCAATACCACACACTGCAGATCGAGTGAAAAAAAAAAAAAGCTTGGCCAAGTAGACACAGATCAGCTGGTGGAGGCTGCCTGGTCAAGCACTGATTGAAGAAGTTTATTTGATAAAGTTTGTATGCTCAAGTGTCAACAGAACTCACATTTAACACATTAATAATTATTCATATATACGTGATGATGATGATGATGGGAGGCATTATACTTTGTCTTAGCTCGGAGAAAAGTGCTTCGTCACTATCCCGTTCGTAGCGGTTTAATGAACAAACCTATAAACTAGTCACAATACCCAAAGAATCTGTAATGTTTCATTACTTAACACAATGAATTTAGTGAAGTTTAACCTCCTCATAAGAGAGGGAAAAGTCCACAGTTGGACCACTTGTAGTATTGAGCTGAAGAGGTCGCCATCTTCTTTGTTTACAAACAGGGGAGAACGCTGCCAGGGGAATTTGTCCGCGCGTTTCAAACCTTGCCTTGCCTGGCCATAGGTAGTGTATGCACGTGGTTCGTTTCTTCTGGGTGTGGCCCCTTGCCGTGTCATAGAAAACTATGGCATAGAAGTCCGCGCCATAGGCGACTTGGCTGTATATAAGTGTCAGGTTTTCAAAATTCAGGCTTCTTTTTTGGGGAAATAAGACAACGAGAACACTGTATTCTCCTCTGTTACATCAGTTGTGTATGGTGGTAATTTGCCACACAGGTTCTCACATCAACAAAGAAAAATCATGGTAATTTAACACGTACTCGGGGCAGGGAAGCTGTTAGCGGTGAAAGACGTCTGGTGACAGACAATTTCCACAAGTTCCCCACACTGTACGTACATTATAGCTAATTATATCGGTGTGTAGCTATTTGTTAAACCATCTCAGACATCATTCTAAACTAATAAATTTTGGTGTCTGATGGTGTCATGACTCTGTAGGCTTGTAGGAGGTGGATTACATGTATTCAGTGAAGTCTGCTATATGCATTTGTTTGTCCTCTAACAACCACAAATAGTGATGGGCAGTTGTATGTCATCATACAATGGGGATTAACAGTACCACACAATTACTCTTAACAAATACACCACATCACTAACATACCCAACATTATCCAGGGTGGTGATTTCAATGCCAAGGTGTCGGCCTGGGATATCAACAACCCTGACACAGACAGAGGGCTGGTACTATAATCCCAAACAGATAATCTTTTCATACTTAATAATCTCCATCAACATACCCATATCCCACACCAAGCCCTCTTCCTCCCACCATCCCCAAACATTACCTTTTGCTCCCCAAACCTCGCCCCCACAACAACTTTTGGCTCTGACCACCTCCCGATCATCATTATCACTACCAAAACCAGAATCACCCCAGCTGGCCACAGACACACACACACCAATTATAAGAGAGCCAACTGGGAGGCCTTCACAAGTGAAACAGAACAACACTTTGAAACATTAAGCAGTACACCCATCACAAACATAAACACCACTGTGCACATTTTCAATACAGTTATTCAGAATGCAGACAAAAGACACATCCCCAGAGGCAACAGAAAGAGACACAACCCTAACTTCACTCCAGAAATTCAAGGCCTCATCAGTCAACGGGACACACTACGACACTTCCGAAGATCCCATACGCAAGACACCGTACAACAAATACAAGCACTCAACACTCAGATAAACAGTAAAATATCAGAACAGCAAACACTAAATTGGAATAATTATCTCCAAACATTTGATCACAAAACAAACACCTCAAACTCTACAAAACACTAAACAGCATCATACTCCCCAGCAGCAACACTACACAGTCACATGCTGTCATCACAACAACAGACACCATACCTTCAAATAAACTAAGCAAACACTCTCATCAGTTACTTTTCACATGTCAGCCATCTAAACCCCCATTGCGACGACCGACGTGTCATCCGACGCAAGAAACAGTTCCCCACAGACCCAGATTTCGCACCTTTTGCGTACAACCAGATGAAGCACATCATTAGCAACCTTAAGCACTCATCTGCCTGTGGACCAGACAACATAAGCAACATACACCTTAAACACCTTGGACCACAAGGCATACAAGCACCCACCAATATATCAAACTACAGCTACTCACTCAATACTCAACATCTGGAAGCATGGCACTATCATCACTATCCCCAAACCCAACAAAGACCTCATGTTACCTTCCGTAAACCACCCCATCACACTCCTCTGCATCCTCTCCGAAGTCACTGAACGACTGGTATTACAACTACAACTGGTATTACAACTAGTTACACCTCACAGCCCCCTAACCCCATCACAACATGGTTTTAGGCACCCCACTCCACAAACACTCTTCTTACAGACCTTACACAGAGCTTTTGATGACATGAATTCAACTAGGCCACCACACAGAAGACTCCTAGTCACACTAGACATTAGCAAAGCATTTGTTGCCATCCCCTGCCACAACCTCACAAACAAAATATTCAACACAAACGTTTCGTTTAGTTTTTAAAGGCTCCAACATGCTTGCATGCGTCAGCCTTGGTCACCTAATGGCGGCTCTCCATGCTGCATGATCTATTGGTGCCTCCCTGTTCAGTCCCTTAACCCTGAGGTCACACTTAATGACCTCGTCCCATGTCTTTCTCAGTCTACCCCTCATAACCCCACCCCCAATATTAACACTTCTCACCTTCCTCACCCAGTTATCATCCCCCATCCTCTCCACATGCCCAAATTATCTCAATCTACCTCTCCTTATCGCAACACCAATACACTCCAGTCCCATTATACCTTTCAACTCTTCCATCGTAAACCCAGCCCCCCCAGACCTTGCACGCAGGGACGCACTACACATCCACGTAATCATTGTCATTTCTGTTCGTCTGAGCCTGCGAATAACCTCCTCCTTTACTGCCCAGGTCTCACTACCATACAGCATTACACTCCTAACACATGCTGCATACAAAGACCCCTCAGCATGTAGGGAGAGTCCTCTTAATGTCAGGATGGCTGGCAAATTATTTAGCAGGCAGATATGCACACGTAACATTTACCAGTCAATCTTTGAACATCAGAAACTTCACAAATGGCGACCCCTAAAGATCTGTATTGTCCCCTACTCTCTTTAACCTATACATGCACGACATACCCACACCTCACACACCGCAAATGCATCTAGCCTCCTATGCGATGACATAACATTTACATGTACACACCAAAATGCAAATACAGCCGCACACACTACATGAATGGTTCACCACAAACAGGCTCAAAATAGCCCTAGCCAAATCTACAGTGACCCTTCTCACAAACTGGACAGCAGAAAAACACACACACACACACACACACACACACACACACACACACACACACACACACACACACACACACACACACACACACACACACACACACACACACACACACACCTTGGTGTAACATGCAATACATCAGTGTCATTCAAACAAAACATCATAAACATTAAAGATAAATTAACACCAACACTCAGTGCCTTGAGGTCTCTTGCCATACAACATTTGGACACAACAAAGAAACCACCACCACAGTATACAAACAATACATGTGTTCAGTGATGAATTATGCAAGCCCTGCTTGGACTTCTAACCTAACTAAAACACACTAGAACACCCTACAGACCACACAGAAAAAGGTTCTAAAAATAATCACAGGTGCACAGCTACTACACCAACAGACCACCGATATCAAGAAACCTAAGTCCTCAAAGTCGAGGATCACCTAGACATGAGAGGCACCCAGTTTCTTGCTGCAGCCTCCACAAACCCACACCATCCACTACACTACATGGCAGCACATCCATACACACCAAGGAACATCAAAACAACACCCAGCACACGATATCATACACAAATACTGTCATCTCTCCCCCCTCGCTTGTCCCAGACCAGCTTCCAGAAGCATATCCATACTCAAATCACTCCCTGTTCCATTCAGTCACTCAAAGACAACACACTGCTGCATGCATGGCCTCCTGATATCCACCCTTCTGAATCCTATCTCCCTCGTGAGGACAGGGTCCACCTGGCCAGGCTGAGATGTGGGAATCATCCAGCCCTCTTTCGTTATCAGAAGAGGGTGGATGACTCCACCGCTGATGCCTCTCCGAGATGCAACACGACGCCCCATACTATTAACCCATTAACCGCGGGCATTGTTTTGACCCGACTCCCCCCCCCCCCATGGGGGTTCCAGCCAAAATGTAAACAAACTTTAAACCTTTATAACTCTGCACGGAATAAATCTAGAGCGAAAAATAAGGTACCATTAGAAAGTACTAACCTTCGGCTTTGCAATGACGTAGGTTTCACGATTTCATTGACTATCATTGGATGGGCAGTGCCATTAGAAGTGGGAGGAGGGAGTCGGCTGGAGTGAAAGAACTTAATAGCTACTCTCCCTTGAAACAATTGGCACGCAGAAAAAACGCGCAGTATTCAAAATATTCACAAACATTCCAGAATGACACCTGCAGTTTGGTCCAGTTTTTGCAATGTCATTCTGGAATGATATCCGCGGTTAAAGGGTTAAGTACATTATGGAAGACTGTATTGCACACAATCACCTGCACCAACAACACAACATACACTCCTTGAGAGCTCTGTGGGAAAGCCCGGTCTCGGCCGTGGCCTTCCTTAGGGACTCCGGACTGTTCGGCCAGACTGTCTAGGGAACAACTACTACTACTACTACAGGATGTGCTTGTACATTGTATCGTAATGAAATTTTTCCTTTTAACTATGGTACTTACTGTAGATGGGTAATACACAGCTAGTAATTTACTTATAAGGAATACAGCAAACAAGTTTTTGATTATATTATAATATAATTAACAACCACTATATACATTCAACTTTACTGTACTCAGGTCTGTTATATATATATATATATTTATATATATATTTACAATGTACAATACTGATAAAATTATTTACAATAATAAAAGTGAGCTTTCTTTTCAACTGGCATTACATGGCATCTTACCAAAGGTACATTTAAAAGGTTTTGTTGGGTTTTATGCTAATGCTGGTATGTTTCCATCAAAAGACCCACTAAACAAACTATAAACTTTGAAGCAAAGAATTTTGATCCTATATATCTGTAGTGAATTTCAGGTTCAATAGAACTTGTGATGATAATCAACCTAACATTACTATCACATTACCAACCATTGCTTATTTTCTTATACTGTAAACTTTGCATTTTAATACATATTACCTGTTTTTATAATCTTTGTCCACAGGAAACATGTGACTAACATTTACATTCACAGTGTGCACCATGTAGGCAGCTGTTGCACAAACTGCTGTCTTTGTCACACAGCACAAGGTAACAGTTCTTTAATTTTTATTAATATTTCATGTCATACTTTATTTTTGTAATACTGTACTAAAAAAGCTGGAAAGTTAATCATGCAGTAACTTTTGAGTATTATGCTGAAGTAATTCACAAGTCATTCTATCTAGGTAATTGTCTGAGCCTGAGAGGATATAACATCCTTCATGGTGATGGTCCTCCTGCGGTCTTTCCTCTTCTCTTCCTTCTCATAGCGTTCTTTCTCCTTCTTCAGTTCATCCAGAAGTGTGCCAGAGATGGCAAGCAGACGGTAGCGCTGGCGAAGATTGCGTGCTCGTACGTGAGTTGATGATATCTCCACTGTGAAGCTGCCTGGGAACCAGCCACGTTCTTGGTCTCTGATCCTTTCTCCTTGATACCAACCTGTTGACATCACCACAAGATCAGTTTGTTGCAATGGTTTGTAATTGATAGCATCCTACTAATTCTAGGGAATATAGCTTTTGGAAACCACTTCAGGTTTATGGCCTGTGATTAAGAAATTCAGAGGTTAAAGCTATGATGATACTTCTAACTACTACATATCAGTAAGTTATTTCCTAAACTAGATTTCCCCCCCCCCCCAGAGTAATATACACTAGGTACTACTATTATGTAGTCCACTTGCTTGTTTACAGTGTATTATGCATTCTGTCTTGATGTTTCTGCTATACTATGTGGCCTAATGGCACATCCACTTTTATGGTATAAACAAATTAAGTTGGATTAGGTTAGGGTAGGCTAGACTGGGTTAGATAATGCTATGTTATGTTAGGTTTGGTCAGTTTGATTATGTAATCTAGAATAAGTAACCATATCTAACTTAACATAATTAGATTAGGTAACAGTGCCTAAGTCTATCTATCTATTTATCTGTTGCCAGACACCATAATCCCATACGGGGTGGCCATTTGACTCTGAGTTACTTGTTTTACAGGGAGGGGCACTAACCCTCCACCAACCCACTTGACACGTAGGGAGCACGTATGGTTTGGTTACATGGTTACCCCCCAGCGTTGTAAATGGTTTCTTGGCTTACAGGAAACCATTTGGCTTGTCACTCAATGTAAAGCCACCTGTAACGGAAAGAAAAGCATTAAGTAGTGACAGGAAAGATGGGAGAAATAGGAAGAGAGGAGGGCAGGCACAGAAAAAGAATGATAAAGGCTAAGGAAGAAGTAGGCAGCACTACATCAAGTGATTGGATGATGGTCGCCACTGCCTACGTGTTACCTAATTAGCCTAACCCATCCCATTCCAACCTGATTTGACCTGACCTTCCTCTTCTTACTTGGGAATGAAGTGGCATTAAGTAGACAAGGATGCTATAGTGTAAATAACCTGGTAGGCCAACTCCAGCTTAGTAGGCTGCATGCTGTAGTAGCAATATATGGTATATAAATGTATGTATATAAACAGAGAGAGAGAGAGAGAGAGACCTTCCTGGGCTGGGGGGTTACCAAGATAGTGGCTAGCTCTTCAGCCTGGAGAGATCCTTCCTAATCACTGGGCATTATTAGCCAAAGCTTAAAACAAAAATAATAATAATAATAATAATCTATCTATCTATCTATCTATTGCCAGACGCCATAATCCCATAAGGGTTGGCCATTTGACTTTGAGTTATTTATTTAATGGGGAAGGGCACTAACCCTCCACCAACCCACTTGCTGACACGTAGGGAGGACGTACGGTTTGGTTATATGGTTACCACCCAGCGTTGTAAATGGTTTCTTGGTTTACAGGAAACCATTTGGCTTGTCAGTCAATGTAATGCCACCTGTAAAGGAAAGAAAAGTAATAAGAAGTGACAGGAAGGATGGGAGAAATAGGAAGAGAGGAGGGCAGGCACAGAAAAAGAATGATAAAGGCTAAGGAAGAAGTAGGCAACACTACATCAAGTGAGTGGATGACGGTCGCCACCACCTACCACTATAATAATAATAATAATCCATCCATCCATCATCCAATCCTACGTTGCCCCATGAGGAGCGTAGGAGCCCAGGGCTAGGCAGTTGGTCCTGACATTTAAGATGAAAGTGACCAGCCTCACTCATCCCTGAGTGGCATTACATGAGCAATAAACCCCAACCACCCCTTGGATACAAACCTTCACCACCTCAATCTGATTGGAGTGCGATAATTACCCACTAAACCACCAGGTGCCAAAATTTGGTTATATGGTTACCACCCAGCATAGTAAATGGTTTCCTGGTGTATAGGAAACCATTTGGCTTGTCGCTCAGTCACCCACAGGCATGGCACATCCCTACTTCAGTGCAGCAGTCAGATCAAATAACTCGGTTCACTAGCCATATGCACCTCATCCCTAGAATCTTATACACACTCTTCACACAATTCAATGACTTCCCATGTACTCCATATACATTAATACCTTCCACGGTCCCTGCCTATCCAATCTTTTTCCCATTTTTTCAGATATTTCTCAAGACAGTATTAGAAGAGGAAAGAATTAAGGAAAGAAAGACAGAAGAGGATGGAAGGAAAGAAGGATGGAGGAGAGAAAAGGGCAGACAACCGAGAGCAGCATTACGTTGAGTGGATGATGATGATGATGATGATAATAATAATAATAATAATAGTAATAGTAATAATAGATGAAGCATTATTGTAGCCAAATGGATTTTAGTGATGGAACTCAGAGCAGAAATTTCTAGTGGATTTTAGGAAATAACCAAGACATTTAATTCTACAATGACCCTTTAAAAAATATTTGTTCCAAATATTACTTTTCCCTGTCTAGTTCTTAAAATATTACTCTATGTCATTAATTAGGAGCCATTACTAGGCTTGTCAATGTCAAGTCACCTGAAAAGGAAAGAAGAGTAATAAAAAGTGATAGGAAGATGGAAGAAACAGGAGGATAGGAGGGCAGACACAGAAAAAGAATGATAAAGGTGAAGGAAGAAATAGGCAACACTACATCATGTGAGTGCATGATGTTTACCATAGTTTCCTGTAAGCTAGGAATCCATTTACAGTGCTGGGTGGTAACCATTTAACCAACCCATACGTGTTCCCTACATGTCAACAAGTGAGTAGCTGGAGGGTTGGGGCCCTTCCCTGTAAAACAAATAACTCAAACACAAATGGCCACCCTGTATGGGATTATGGTGTCTGGTTATGGATAGATAGATAGAATAAATCAGGAGAGGGTACCTCCAAAATTATACATAGTTCCTTGTATTTTAACCAGTGGTTATCTCGAGTTATAAATTTTCAGTCAGCATGGTGTAAATGCTAAGGAATTATTGAATGTAGAAAATGAAAGTAACACAAATGTAAGTGGTTGAGTAGCAGCTGGTAGAAGAGAGGTGACTAGGGAATACGATGGAAGTATTAGAAGCAATGAAGAAAGAATGGGGAAAACCCCAGGAATTGATGGAGTGTGTAATGAAATGTCCAGATATAGGGGAAGGTTAGTGATGGATATGGAAGATGTCCAGATTGACCTGGG
This sequence comes from Coenobita brevimanus, assembly GCF_032717465.1. Taxonomy (NCBI): domain Eukaryota; kingdom Metazoa; phylum Arthropoda; class Malacostraca; order Decapoda; family Coenobitidae; genus Coenobita; species Coenobita brevimanus. The sequence goes on from NC_137007.1 coordinate 6,994,184, forward strand.
AGGAAGGTAGGATCCTGGGGGATTGGAAGTTGAATGTAATTATTCCCCTAAACAAAAGAAAGAGGTGTGTGGCAATCACAGGGGTATCTGTCTTCTCAGTGTAATGGGAAAAATATATGGTAGGCTATTTATTAACAGAGTTAGGGAAAGAACTGAGGAATTAGTTGGAGAAGGACAAAGGGATTTTAGGAAGAGAAAAGGTGAAGTAGATCAGATATTTGTTCTAAGATATCAAGTGGAGAAATATCTGGAAAAATGGGAAAAAGATTGGATAGGCAGGGACTGTGGAAGGTATTAACCCGCTGCGTCCCGGAGACGTGAATTCACGTCCTCACATGATGTGCACTCATATCCCGGAGACGTGAATTAATGCGGCAACATTGCAAGGTCCCTAATTTGCACAATTTTCAATTTTCGCGAGTGATTTTTGGCAAGTATACACGGGACACCTTCCTCTATTCCTCTTCAAGATGCCAAGCAGGAACAATGCCTTACACCGCATAACCTCTCCCCCCCCCCCTGCATGCCATTGTCTCGGCAATTCACCTGTTACCAATGACCTGGCCAATGAAGACATTCAGGGCCAGAGTGATTCCCCAATCGATGACAATGTGGAGGACAAAGTTTACATAGCATCAGAGGAAGAAACAGTCAGAAATGATGATCAGGTAATGTGGGAAAAAAAGGTCATGAATGGTGATGAGTTAGTGAGTGAAACAATGCTTATAATGCCTATATTACTGTTTGAAAACCAATATACTCTTGTACTACATATAAATTCGTACCAAGTGGTGAATATGCTCTTGAAGCACGTACAGTAATCCAGTGTTGTGCTGCACTTAGTTCTTTGCACTGTGAGTTATAATTGTTTAACATCGCACGTTGTTCTTAACTGCACCACGCCAGTTTCAAACGCCAATTTGCACTCCACAGTTAATCCTTTGCACTCTAAATTCTAATTTCTTAACACTGCACAACACTGTAAATTCCCTTGTGGTCTAGGGGCGAGATATTGCAGTTTATTCACTGTTTATTCACAAAAAATGAGCACGTGTGGCTTCCATTGCGATAGGTATCTACTCGCCATCGAAGTTAGGCAGTAACTGTTGAAGTGTTGGTGACTGGGAAACAGAGTTGCCAGATCGCAACGGCCACATTACCAAACTCTTCAATTTTCATTACCAAATTCGTAAAGCTAGCATTTATTTGTCACTAATTATATATGCAAGTGGAAATACATGTAATCACTCTTCTCATAATTAACAGCATGTTGATTATTTTCACGCTATGTTGTCTAGCAGATTAATCAGAGAGGGCAAACAATCCACCATCTCCATCCTGTGTATCCTCACACATGTGAAAAGTCCATTAGGTAATGCATTATTCTGATTCATTACCAAACGAATTTTTCATTACCAAATTGGCCCACATTTGGTAATAAAAATGCCAAATGGCAACCCTGACAGAAGAGGGGGGAGGAAGGAAGGGGTGAAGGGGCCATGGTGTAAACCAACTGTTTGGTGCTGCACAGCAATTTCAGATTACGGGTGGGAAAAAATTCGGATTTTTGGGGTGAATTTTTTTCTTTTTTGGGCCATTTTTGGGTTCCAAAGGTCCAGGCCCACAATGTCCAGTAAGTGGGGTGTCTGGAAAGTGGGCATCCAGAAAGTACGAAGATTACCGTATATGAGAGGGGGGGGGGGTGCGAGCTAGGAGCAAGGCAGCGAAATGGCGGGGGACAGGGCAACATGGAGGTGATTTGTTTGTGGCCACCCCTTATGGGATAAAGACATCTGGCAATAGATAGATAGCTTTCTATCACATGTTCATCCTCACCACAAAGCTCCTTCACTTCCTCATTTGTCATTCTGTCTCTCTATGTGACTCCAAATGCTCCTTTCAAAAAACTCATTTCCACTGCTCTCACTCGTGACTCGAGTCCCTCCAACAAGGTCCAAGCATCATTTCCATACGTTAGAGTTGATATCACAATACTGTCATGCAACGACTTTTTTACTTCCATGCTCACTTCCTTCTTCCTTATCATTGCTTTCAAAGAACCAGCAACTTTTCTTCCTTGTTGTACCCTTTCAAGCACTTCACCCTCTAAATTTCCATCCTTACTCATCACACTACCCAAGTACTGAAACACACTCACATGTTTCATTTCTTCCCCATCCAACCTCACTGTACATTCAATGACGTCATTTCTCTCGAAGACCATAACTTTACTCTTCCCCACATTCACTTTTAGATCTAACACACTCTCCCAGACTCATTCACCAAGCCTTGCAGCTCCCCCTCATGTTCATTAAACAACACAGTATCATCTGCAAACCACAGTACAGGGAGTTTCCAAACACTGCCATCTCTCATTAGGGCTGCTCCAACATCCACTGCCCTACCTAGTATCAGTTTTATAACCCCATCCATATACAGATTGAACAGCCATGGAGACATGACACATCCATGTTTCAATCAAACCTTCAAATGGAAAAATTCACTCGGTTCACTGTTCATCCGCACTACAGCCTTTGCACCCTCATACATACTCTACACAGCATTCAGCAACTTCTCATTTACTCCATATATTCTTAATACTTTCCACATTCCTTGTCTATCCACCCTATCATATGCTTTCTCCAAGTCCATGAAGGCAGCATACAACTTCTTCCCCTTTTCTAGAAACTTTTCCACTAAAGATCTAAGAATCAATATCTGATCTACACAACCTCATCCCTTCCTAAAACCTCCCTGATTTTGTCCAACTAATTCCTCTGTTAGTTTCCTAATTCTGTCAATACGTATCCTACCACATACTTTTCCTATTACACTAAGAAGACAAATCTCCCCCCAACACGCACACACACATTGGATATTGTTGAGGCTGGACGGGTTGCCCTCTGCTGCTCTTATACCTAAGCATATAAAAAATGAGTCAGCCTCGATACTGAGCTAAAATTAGAGATGTTTTAATATTATAGAGCAAGATTAAGCAAAAAAGTGAAGTCCAAACAAAGTACTGTGTAAATTTTAAAAAATCAAAAGTCTAAGGAATTCATAAAACTGAGCCAAGGACATCTCACACCAGGTGAGTATTAAAAAAGTGAAAGCTCTAAGGAATTCGCTGATTGGCAGACAGACTGGCACCAGGGACATCTCGCACCACATGAGTAGTAGGGCAATGCCAGACTGTCAGCAGAAATTATCTTTCTGTAAGATGGCATTTTTTCCCAGAGCCTCTAGGTAAGAAGAAAAGAAGTAGAAAACAGAATGATGACTACATGGAGCTGGTTGAAATGAGTACATTAAATAAGTGGAGAAACTGAATAAACTGGAAATAAAACTTTCAAACTGGAAATCAGTGAAATAAGAAAGCAACTGAACCTACAAAAGGAAAAAAAAAAGGGGAATTAGTGAAGGAACTATACGAAAAAACACAACAATAGGTAAGCTGAGAGCTGAGGTGAATACTCTGAAGAAGAATATGAGCAAAATGGGAAATACTGTACAGTAGTCACCCATGAGAGAGTTTTGGAGGAGTTCAACAATGATACAGGAATATTTAGGCAAGCAGGTAGTCGGACAGAACAAAGAAGTGATACTGATGAGAAGATAACTCCGGCAAATGAAATAAGAAATTGCACAGAGGAAGTACAAAGTACATGGGCAAGAGTTGTAAAAGCAAAACAAGATCTAGAAAACAAGGTTGAAGCAAAAAGTATGACAAGGGAGGTGAAAGAAATAAGAAACAACCCAAAGCTGATAAAGGAAACAGCAGAGATTAACAAATCCACAGTAATTACTGGTAAAGATGAAGAAATATGGAACGGAATCACTAGAGACAAAAAAGAGGTGGTAAATATAATGAACATATTGAAAGATATATAGGAGGAAATTTGCGAGAAAGAGACAGAGGAATTTTAAAGGCTGGGGAAATACGAGAGATATAAATTAAGGTCCCTGAAAGTAACCTTCCAAAGTGTGAATGCTATAGAAGGAATAATAATGCTAACAACCTTAAGGAATCAGAGGAATTCAAAGATGTATGGATAAAACGATGCATAACTCGGGAAGAATGGGGATTACAAAAGGGAAAGAGGGAAGAAACAAGAATGAAAGATCAGAGGATGAGGTTTTATTTTTTTATGTATATAAGGTAATAGGGTTGCAAAGTAAGATAATGGTACACAAACAGCCAGAACTAAATAAAGGAGGGTGATAGACGCAACTAATGTCAAATATGTAAACAGCATGACTAAGGGCAACTATCATGACCTAAAACGAATACTTTATAGAAAAAGATTGGGAAAAAAAAGCTAAGAGGGCAAGATATAAATGTTAAATGTGAAAAATTCAATGAATATTCCACAGCACAAAGACATGGAAGTTAGAATAAAGAAATGGTTTAATACCAAAGGTAAAAAGGCAAACGAGAAAAGAGATTAGCTGTGGATCAGATACAGATGACATAATAGTGGGAGAGCATAATAACAACTACAAGTAGGCAAGAAATTATTGAAAATTATTATACAAGGATAAGGAGAGCTCAAAACCAGTTTGAGGAAGACATTACAAATAAAAGTTCTGATCAACCAAGCAGTTGTACAGCTACATACGAAGCAAAACCATAAAGTCAAAGATAAAATACAGTCCATCATGGATGAGGGGAAAATCTATCAGTGGATATGTGTAAAGTACCGAACAAAAAAACTGCAGTCAGTTTTTATGTAAGAAGATTTGATAGACATGAAAATGAACAGGAATGCCCACACATATTAAAAAACATACAGGCGGTCCCCGTTTTACGAATGGTTGACTTATGAATTTTTGACTTTATGGTCTCGTACTTTCGGTACAGTACAGTATTCAATAATTTCATGCAAACCTCGATTTACGAGACCCCTGGATGAGATACCGGTACTCTGGAATAGTGATGGGGCAGAAATACCACCCTACCCCACCTATTGTAGGCCTATCCCCGGTTCTGTGATAGGTTTTTATTTTTGTTATTTATTCATTTATTTTTTTGTGGATTTTGATGATATTTTAGACATATATTGTGTTAAGTTGATTTATAAACTGAGATTAATGTGTTTTAGTCATAGGTGGACTGAGCACTGTCATTTGGGGTGTGGATTCTCGCCCATCAGACGAGGTAAAAACTGTGGAAAACTAGGTGACTCAACAAAGAATATTTCGTGTTTGACCACTGACTTGTCATCTAATGTATCATGGAATACATAATAGTAATTTAAAATAAATATTAATAAAGTCACTCTTACTTAACGCGTGATCTGAGTGCACAAATCTCTTACAACACGAAAGGCAGTTTCTTAGGCTAGGAAATGGTTAAAACACGAAAATGACATATAACGCAAGTCAAAACATTTTCCAATTTTTTAAAACCATACTACATTGCAACGATAGGGATTATGTGGCCTGAGGCCACAAATTATGGTTTAACCCTTAAACCGCGGGCTTGTTTTGCTTTGACTTGCAGCTCCCGCGGGCATATTTGTGCTCCGACAGACTCTCTAAAAATCTTTGCCAAAAATCAGTTACTAGTCCTAAAATATTAAAATCACATATGCTTATGGCACATACCCTCAGCTTTCTCCTGGGGTGTTTGTTGAGCCTTCGTCGAGTACTGTAGGACTTGTGGAGACCTCTGAAGTTGGGTAACGAAGTCTCCACTTTACACTTCCCAACAACTTGTAATATGATTACCACAGCATGTTACTATCACTAGAAACACTATTCTATGATTCTCAAATAGTTTGGAATCCATTAAAAAAAAAAAAAAAAAAAAACTGAAAGCAATGAAAATTACGAGGGCGTATGACCATCCCACTTCTGATCGTTCGCTGCTGGTGGTGTCATTTATTATTCATAAAAACACTCACAGTTTATATTTCTATTACTATATAACACATATATATATCTACAGTTTTTATCCATAAGTTTCCTTCAGTAATAGTAGTTTATTGTCACTGTAGGGATTCAATTTCTTTCAGCAAAATACGTAGCATTCACTTTCTCGTCCTGTATACGAGCATTGAGAGTGAATGTCACTTTCATTACTCCTTGTATTTGTGGTAGGTCGTGGCGACCATCATCCACTCACATGATGTAGTGCTGCCTACTTCTTCCTTAGCCATTACCATTCTTTTTCTGTGCCTGCCCTCCTCTCTTCCTATTTCTCCCATCTTTCCTGTCACTTGTTATTGCTTTTCTTTCCCTTACAGGTGGCTTTACATCGAGTGACAAGCCAAATGGTTTCATGTAATCCAAGAAACTATTTACAACGCTGGGTGGTAACCATATAACCAGACCATACGAGTATGTGCTCCCTACGTGTCAGCAAGTGGGTTGGTGGAGGATTAGTGCCCCTCCCTGTAAAATAAATAACTCAAAGTCAAATGACCACCCCTTATGGGATTATGGCATCTGGCAATAGATAGATAGATAGATACTCCTAGTATATATACTCGTATTCTTATAATACTACTCATTTACATTTCTATTTACATTCTCTATTTTTTTTACATTATTTACATTTCTATTTTATATACACTGTGTTATGCACTATCACTTGAAGTAACTAATAAAACTATTTTCCACTGTTCACTTATATTTACATTCATTGCTTTCACTTGCTGTTTACACATTATTTACAATTCCACTTGCACTGTTTTACTCAACAGAAAGATCGTAGTCACTCTCTTTCAATTGTCAGGCCTTTACCTCTTTCCACATGAGGTTTAGTAAGGGGTAAAGGTCACAGGGCCCTTTGCATGGGGCTAAAAAGCGGCAGAAATTAGCAGGAGTGAATCCGACATACTTTCACCTTGAAAGACGACAGTGAACTGATAGTGGTATCCTTCTGCTGCCCGGCTAAGGTGAGTGCAATACTGCCAACTTCAGCCTTGTGAGACCTGCTAATATATAGCAATGAAATGACTGGCAGGAAACCAAGACAATACATAATAAATTAGGTAGTTCCAAGTGAATGTAAATATCACTTAGGCTTCTCCCTTCCTTTCTTATATATATTTTTATTACGAAAATAGATTATACGGCATATTTCAAGGGGAAGTAAACAGCGAAAATTAGCGAACGAGTGCACGTGAGGTGTTGTCAGGTGATAATTAGCCAATTCTAGGTGTATGGCACTCTCACTTACCTTATTTCTTTCTTGTATATATTATTTGGTATAAGAATAGGGCATAGGGCTTATTTCAATGGATGAAATCAGTGAAAAATTCCAGGGAAGATTTACTTAGCGTAGCACGGCCGGGCAGGCGAGAGGATAGGGTAATGGAGGGGAGGTAGGGAGGGGAGTCAAGAACGGGGAGAAATGGCTAAGTTGTCAACAATGGATGGGAGTACAGATGAGATTAGGGGTGCTGACTAGTGTTGGACATTGGCAGTACTGATAGATGATGCAAGCCACCACTTGAAAGCCAGGGCGAATTCAAAATAACACAGAATCACAAAATTGACGCCCCGCGGTATGATCCCTTGCTCCCAAGCGTCACAGAAGCGATGCCCCGTGGTTAAGGGGTTAAACAGTTTTTATGCAAAAAAAAAAAAAAAAAAAAATCATAACACAATGGGATCAGACATAACGCAGGCAGTCATAGTCATAGAGCGGGTTGCATCAGCCAATGGCATATGGCTGTCACGCGTCTGCGCGTGGTGTCGTCACGGTCCACTGAGGATTCCTGCCCCACTTCAGCCTACCCTCTTCCTACTGTCTGGCTCCACACATCCTTTTTTTTTTTTTTTTTTTTTTTTTTTTTTTTTTTTTTTTTAAACACCTGACCTAGCCCAACCATGCCGCTGCACATGACCCAGCGAGATGTCAAAAGAGTCTGACCCAGGAGCAGAAGCTTGATGTCATCAAGCGGAAGGAGAGAGGAGGATGTAATTGTGCCGTCGCCAAGGTGTATCAAGTCAATGAGTCAACTATTCGTATGATCCTAAGGAAGAAAGACATCATTAGGAAGAGTGTGTGGACCTACAGGGAATCTCCAATGGACCAAAGGATTCGAGTGTCTGACCCAATGCTTGTTATGATGGAGAGGTTCCTGATCATGTACTTGAACCGAAAGGAGAGGGAAGGAGTTCCAATCGACTCCATTAACATAAGGAGGACGGCCCGCCACTTGTATGCTGTAGCTTGTCGTAAGGTGTCCCAACCCCCAGACAGATTTAAGGCGTCGAGTGGTTGGTTTGCCAAGTTTTTGAAAAGGAAGGATTTGAAAAGAGTACAGGTGACAGGAGAACGAGCATCAGCAGATGCCGGAGCAGCAGAGATGTTCGTGGATGTCCTAAACAGAATCATCTGCAACTGGGGTTACACTACTGAACAAATTTATAACATAGAAGAGACGGGTCTCCTATACAAGAGGATGCCAAGGACTGCCTATATCTCGAAAGAAAATAGGCAAGGCAGGGGTAGGAACATTGATAAGGTAAGCATCACTCTGTTTTTGTCTTGCAATTTTGCAGGCCATAAGATGAGGCTATTAATTGTAAGTAAAAAAAAAAAAAAAAAAGAAAAAAAAAAAATTAAGTTAAAACATATGAATGAGTCCAGGGTTTATTGGGAGAAATCAGAGACAGGGAGGATGACTAAGGATATACTGAATAGGTGGTACAAGAAATATTTTATTCCTGATGCTAGGGGAAGGTGTGAGGAGTTGGGCATACCATTTAAAATCCTGTTGGTGCTTGACAACGCACCAGGGCACCCCAGCCTACTTGGAGGGTTTGCATGAAATTGTTAAGGTAGTGCTTTTGCCAGCTAGCACTCCTGCAACCCCTAGACCAGGAAGTGATAGTTTCTTTAAAGTACCATTATGAGATGATCATGCCTGCGTATCTGAGAGAGGCCACAGACAATTGTGAAGAGGAACATCTCCTCCAGGAGGAAGTGCTTGATGGTGACCAGGATTTGGAAGCATCTGATGTGGAGGTTTTGGATGACCCAGCAGATCCCCAGCCGGCTCCCTCCCATTCGCCTCTGCCTGGCCCAGCTAAACCATTGCCCTGTTCTTCTTGTGTGCCTCAGCCTGACCCTTCAAAGCGTCGTCTTTTAACTGTGGCCTCTTTTTGGAAAAAGTACAATATGAGGAATGTCAACACAAACGTTCGTAAGGCATGGGATTGGGTGTCCGTGGCAACGATAAATCACGCCACTAGAGGTGGTGAGGTGCAGTCACTACAGGGTGTGTGGCAGGAAGTGGTATGAGCATTCAAAGCCATGCCAGGCTGCGAGATGGTGCAAGAGGAGGATTTGGTTGAGGTTGTGGAAGACAACATGACGCTAGAGGACGCCATGCAATGGACTGAAGAGCTCGACAGGAAACACTGTGAGGCAGAGGAAGGGGGATCAGGTTGAGGCACAAACCACAGCACCAGTTATGACCACAGGTCGCATAAATAACATCTTGGCTGGTGCAGAGGCGCTCAAGGAAGCTGTCTTGGTTTATGAAGTGGATGAGGTTCGGAAGGCTGATATGCTGGACACCGTTGAATGCAATGCGACCATATGAAGACTTAAGGCAAGAGAAAATATGACAGCATCACCAGACTTTACTCACCCAGTCCTTTTGTCCTCAACAGATGCTAGAGCAGGAAGAGCCTGAGGAAGATGCTATGTCTGTGGGTTCCCTTAACTCTGAGGGATTTGTGCAGGAGGCAGAAGACTTGGAGCAAAGGATCATGGATGTACAGGATTTATCTTCTTCCTCAGATGAGGACTCCATGGAGCCAGCAGCAAGAGAACCATGCTGGGAACCAGTAAGAGTCCTACCCAGCCTCGGAGCCCCACTCCTCCTCCCCCCAGGAAGCCCACAACCTCTTCAGTTCAAGGTGAGAAATCCTCCAGTGTTTGTATGTAATGAAGTCATAATTAGGCTGGTAAATGTCCTGGGAAAAATCCCTGAATACTGTCCTAAAAGGCAAACTTGGGGCTGGCATGGATACCATGAAACCCTTTAGCATGTAAACACATGGTCCTATAATGCGAAAATCTTATAAAGTGGGACCTTCAGGGGACAATATTCGAGCGTTATGTGAGAGCTCGCTGTAATTATGAAAGCCTCAGAGAGTAAATATTTCATGCACTGACGAAAACTGTGACATTGATAAATCATGTGTTTACTTTCGGGATGTTCAAGGAAAAACACTTTGAAAATACCAAGGAATTTCTATATAAATGTTGGAAAACAAGAGAGAAGAAAATAAAGGAGCTCAGCAACCAGAACAGTAACTTAAATGACATAAAGAGGGGCTGTTTAGGCTATCCTGATTGCATCATTGATCAATAAATCTTGTGTTTACATTTGGGTTGTTCAAGGGAAAATGCTCCTAAATACAAAGGAATTTCTACGTAAATGTTGGAAGATAAAAGAAAGTAAAGGAGCTCACCAACCAGAACAGTAACTTAAACGACATAAAGAGGGGTCGTTGAAAGGGCTATCCTGATCACATCATCGACTGACATATCATGTGTTTACATTTGGGTTGTTGAAGGGAAAATGCTTTGAAAATACAAATGAATTTCTAAATAAATGGTAGAAAATAAGACAGGAAAATAAAGGAGCTCAGCAACCAGATCAGTAACAAAATTTACATAAAGAGGGGCCGTTGAAAAGGCTCTCCCGATCACATCATTGATTGCATTCCCCATCAAGAGAATTCCCCATCAAAACATCAACGCTTCTCAGTCACAACAATTCGCACCTTGGACGATTCTGTGTCACTCATACATTATTATCACACAACAGATGTTTATTTAATTGTCCCAGGACCGTTTGATGGTGGGATTGCATATAGTGCTGCTGCTGCTTCTCTACCGAGTTTGAATACGAGTCGGAGATCATTTTCTCCAATGACCCTGACTGGGTACAAGTGCGACAGGCACTGGGTTTAGGCTTAGGTTAGCCTTGTTTACAGCTGTTAGGCCATTTAGATTGGCTTTCGACTTTTTTGTGGACTCATTTGGGTGGGTTTAGGACTTGGTTGGGGGACTACCCAAGGCTCAAAAACGCATCCCTGTACTTTATACGTTAAATCTATCCCGAGATATGATACCCCGCCTAGAGATGGGTTTTTACTTAACCAACTGCATCATTAAACTGGGGTATGCCTGTACATGCGATATTCAACACTTTTCTATAAAACAGGCTTTGTGTTTCTGCCCAACTGTAGCCTAATGTCAGTGTTCCAAGCACATTTAATAGGCTTGGTACGCTTGGCTAGGCTATGATGTTCATTTGGTTAGGTGTATTAGGTTACATGCATTTTCAACTTCCAAAACATTCTACTAACGACCATTTACTCAGAACGTAACCTGATCATAAGTTGAGGGACCACCTGTATGTATATCGGAACAAGAGGTCCAGGAAGAGAGGAGTAAATTCGACAGAGAAAATGCTAATGGTCTGGACGAGATTTCAAGCTGGGTATTACATGAATGTGCAGAAGAGTTAAACAGACCAATACATTTAATATCCACAGAATCCTTATGACAAGGTTAACTACCTGATATCTGGAAGAAAGCAAACATTGTTCGCTTCTTCAAGAAAGGAAATAAACAGAATCTACTCAACTACCAACCAGTATCACTGACTGGCATCCTAAGTAAGATATTAGAAAGCTGATACAGAAAATTTGGGTAAATCATCTGGAAAAACACAATGTGATAGCAGAAAGACAGTTTGGTTTCAAAAAGGGAAAATCATGTGGTATTAAATGTATTAATCTACTATGATAGAGTTGCAGAAACACTGCAGAAAAGAGATGGCTGGGTAGACAGCATCTACAGTAAAACCTCTTTAACCCGCCCCGTCCTGACCACTTTTCCACCACTGACTCCCCCCAATCCCGACCAATTTTGGAAAAAAAAATTTTTTGGCTCAAACCTCCGCTTTTGGTGAGAAACAAAAAATTCATAGAGAAATCGCTCACCTGAGGTTTAAAATACTGGATACAGGTAGCAGTACCCCTTATCTTACTGGGTTTTCTATCAGGCTGGCTCCAAAGAAAATGTGTTCTGTGGGAGGGTAACTCTTCCACACCACTCATAAATGGTATTTATTTATTTGGTACGAATTTATATGTAGTACGAGAGTATATTGGTTTTCACACAGTAATACAGTATAGGCAGTATATGCATTGTTTCACTCACCAAACACATCAACATACCTGACCTTTTTTGGCGACATTACCTGATCATCATTTCTGACTGTTTCTTCCTCTAATGCTGCATAAACTTTGTCCTCCACATTGTCATTGATTGGGTAACCACTCTGGCCTTGAATTTCATACCATGGCATGACATGTTTTTACTGGCCAGGTCACTGGTAACAGGTGAATTGGAGAGACAATGACATGCAGGGGGGGGGGAGGTCATGTGGGGTAAGGCATTGTCCCTGCCTGGCAGCTTGTAAAGGAAGGTGTCCCGTGTATACGTACCAAAAATCACGCGTGAAATTTGAAAAATGTGCAAATGACAGACCTTGCAATTGCGGCGCATTTATATACGTCAACAGAGTCAACGGGAGTCACAGTGACAAAACGTTCAGACATATATATATGTCAACGGGACACGGCGTGTTAAGTCAGAATAATAGGGGCCGAGATAATTCCGACTTATGGAAAATGCGAGACCTCCAGATGAACCAGAAAAAAAAAATCATTTATTGTACCATATTAGCAGAGGGTGTTATCCAAGCATAAGGAGGGCCTTTTGGTAGGATGTAGAGGTGTTAGGGGGGCATATGATCACTTCTGTGCAACATTTTCACATCTGTGCAACATTTGGGAACCTTGGATGCCATGCTGGTAATAATTAAAAGTGTGGAACACGGAATCACAACATGAGCGGGCACGAGAGAGTATTGATGCGAGTGGTGGCAGACGCTAGACTGGTGATGGGTCCTCGGTTTAAAACATGATGAACCTATGCATCATGCCGAGATTGGATTTCCATTAGAAGACATTTTACAAATTGGGAGTTTTTTTCCAGGATTTTTCTGACAATTTTTTGGAAAGAATTAAATTATTTTCATCATGGAATATCATATGCCATGCCGACTTAAAAATAATCCCAATTAAAAGGGTTCCAATTTATGGAGGTTTTATTTTACAGTACATCCCCCTAATACGCGACTATATGAGTGTCAGAGGACTTAGTGTACTAGGAATTCGCGTACTGTGAATACATAAACTTATGGGAAAAGTTACATATGGGCGGCACCCCCCTTCATGGGCAACCCTTGAGACACCTTTCAGACCTAAGTATTGTACTCTACAGGGAAACTATCTAACATATTACCTAAGATAAAGTAAACCAACAAGATTATGGCTTCACTAGGTAAATCAACAAGGATATGGCTTAACCAAACCAACAAGAATATGGCTGCTCACCTTTACCCGTTCTTGCTTCTTGGGGGGAAAATGTCGCGTACTCGAGGTAACCCCGGATTTGGGCCACTCTTTGCTCCCTGTCTCACTTACAAGGAGTTCAATTCACTTACTAATAAAAATTACAGTAAAATTAAAAAAAATAGGTCCTCGCGTACAAGGGGGCTCGCATACTCAGAACTTGCGTACTGTGGGGATGTACTGTACAGTACTTGGATTTCAAGAAGGCATTTGACAAATCATCACACCAAAAGACTTTTATGGGAACTGTACCATCAAGGAGGAATCCGAGGTAATCTGTACTGTTGGATGCAAGATTTTCTCAGAAAAAAGGGAAACGAGATTAGTACTAAGGGGAAATTACTCATCATGGAGAGAAGTGACAAGTGGAGTTCCACAGAGCTCAGTGCTGGCACCAATTATGTTTTTAGTATATATAAATGACACAGACAGCAACACTGGAAATGGAAGCTGTCTCAACTATGTTTGCTGATGATGAAAAAATACAAACGAAAATTACAAAAACTCTCACAGAGAGCTACAAGAAGAATTAAATAATCTACATGTGTGGAGCAGTAGATGGCAAATGGAATTCAGCGTGGAAAAATGTCATGTAATAAACTTTGGTAAAAGAGAAAGAAGACCAGACTGGGATTATAAGTTAGGAAGTCCAACCCTACACACATCAGAAAAGGAGAGGAACTTAGGAGTGATTATCAGTAACAGACTATCACTGGCTGACCACATAAATGAGAAAGTACAGAACATGTATACACTACTTGCTAAAATGAGAGCAGCATTCACACACACACACACACACACACACACACACACATATATATATATATGTATGTATATGAAGACATGCTGAGAAAGATAATCACATCATTCATTAGACCAACCCTGGCATATGCATCTTGAATCCAAATCTTAAAAAATAACATGACGGGGGACTGGATCCAGAGAAAGAGAATGGCATGTTTTCAGCATGTTTCTGCCTTTGTCTGAATGGGCATAACATTCCATCAGATGGCACAAGACTGGGACCTGTCACTACAGACCACCAAGTCATCCTGTGAAATGATGTGGGGGATCACGGCCAGACAGAGGCGAGTGGTTTTTAATCACTATGTAGCTGAATACATACCAGCCATTCAGGGCAGTACTGTACTCCCAAGGAGGATGAGAAAGCTGGTGATACGGAGAGCTGAAGCTCCTGTTTCACTAGCCTTCAGGATACCCTGACCATCCCCCTTTACTGGCCTTTTTCAGTGTGACACTTAACACAGAGGTAAGCCAGCATACTCCCAAAAACTTTTCTCTAACTGTCCTATGAACTACTCTACATGCCTTTTACATATCACACAATCTACTATGTCACAGGGGTCAGTCCCACAAAGGGCAGGCAGCCAGAAAACTTTGCCCCTGCAACCTAGTGACAGACCTGAGGAGAGGCGTGGCAAGGGCTCCATCAGCGTGGATTTGGGGCCGGGATGGGATGGGACTAGGATCTGTCAGAGGGTACAGCACATTGCGATTCCCAGGCTGCCACTTCCACCAAACAGAGAGGAATCCATCCCTGGGAGTAGTACCCCAGGAGGTTGCCCTGCCACTGGGTGTATAATGGTGGGGCATCTACAGTGCCAAGGCATACTTGGAAGGTGTCCCTCTAAACTTGGCAGGGTGCCCTTAGTCCACTGCCATAGCTGGTGGTCTATGGATTCCTGATCCTTTGCCTGGACTTGGGATTGTGTGGGTGGGCAGGGCCTGTGGTCCATCTCCTTTATTTACCACCGATATGACAAAAATTAAACAAAGCAAAAGCAAGCCTTGGAAACCAAATCACCTACGGGGTTCAGAGTGGACTGAATACAGAGGCTACGAGAGGTCAAGCAGCATGGATAGCTGCCATCTGGTGACCAAGGCAGGCATGTTAGAGCTTTTATAAACAATATGAACATTACAGTACAATGCTGTTGCCTTCACTGGCATAAACATAGTCCCTGTCAGAAGGCATTGGACAGAGCCAATGGACAGTGTGGGATAACACAAGTAGCATTCCACTGGGAAGGGAGAGTGTACCTGAAACAGGTCATTGGTGGACAGGAAGCATGACTTTACTCAGGACCCACACCAGAATGGGAGAGTCGGGATGAAAGACACTGAGAAAGGGGATGTACAGTACAGTAAAAAAATGTGTTGGCACTGCTTAACCTGAAATGCTATATGTTCTACCACAAGCTAGAGGGGAGGGAAGAGACATAGCAAATGGGCAAGGCAGGGACACTGGCTTTACCACGAGAAGGGAAAGGAGGATCCAAAGAAAGTCTTCCCCTCTCCTATCAAGTCATGTGAGGTAAATGTGAAGGTACCAGGAAAAACAACTGATACGTATCCAACAAAAAGGGTAGTTAGTCCACAAGAAGTCCTTCCAACCTACTGTGCAATGCCTCTATTAACACTTCATAAAGGTACACTGTGAAACCTGGCATCACCTCAGACTGTAACCAAATGTTGGCCTGTGAAGGAAGCAGTGATGCAAACCTCTCCCCCTCCCCTTCCTCTCAGTAGCCAGGACAGGGGAAGGGAAAGCCTAGGATCAACAAACAAGAGAAAACTAAAACCCTCCAGGTGGCACTTAAATCTGCAATAAAAATACCACAAGCAGCACAGAACAACAAAAACCAGAAAGAGAAAATGAAAAATACAGCTAGAAACAAACACACACACACACAGGAAGAAAGGGAAAAGCAAACAGGCATGCTGCAAAACTGGCAGAAAAATAAAGTAGATCAAGGATGTCTAGACAACTTCGGGCACGCATGACAGGAAAGGAGGAAAAGAAGGATCACAAGCCAATGAAACATAATGATAATTAACCAAGAGAACAACAAAAATGATGGCTTGGGCTGGGTGCTCAATCAAAGATGACTTGGTAAATGTGACAGATGCTTTGCTCTGCCAGCATGTGGATCAAATTATCTCTTAGCTGTCTTACAAAGTAGTTTTTTTTTTTATGCCAATGTCTAACTAAAGAATCTCTGATGTAATTTATCTCAGCTGTGCAAATTTAGTGTAATGGGGGCCAATCAAAGGCTTGGCTCAATCCATAGCTTTGAAGCATTCTATTGGGTGAAGCCAGTAAATTACCTGAACTCAAAGAAATTATAGTAATTATACTGAGGAGGGTAACTAATTAGCATGCTTATTCATTACATGCATTCCCAAACAAGCATGCACAGACTGATTAACACTACTACATCTGTGGCATATGCATGCATACATCAGATTGGCAAATTACCTTATCTGCATCACAGTTACCATAGGTAATTCAGATTAAACCTGGTCACATACTGCAAGAAGACCCAGTACTGTTAAATTATTGCAATTGCATTATGTGCCCTATGTAAAACTCTTAGATCAGTGCAAATTAAATATATCGGACAATATGTAGACTTCAGAAACATACTGAAACCACCAAATATCAGCCTACATGTTCATTGGGTTGGTGGGCCCCAAGTCCGATGAGAGTTCATAAGGAATGACCTCGTTCTTTCTACATGATTTAGGTGTCATACTTGCAAGTGATAGTTCCACCTGCTGTGCCTAATTGGCAACACAGGAGACTACACAGTCCCCCCAATAGCAACCTGGTTTGTAGACCAAGATAAAGTGAAATAGGGGCAAAAGATGTTGTGCGTGTGTGAGTGTATGGAACTGTGACAGCAATGAGATATGCATCACATTGGCCAGAAAATAATACAACAATATCCTGTGTTAGTTCTTTCCTGCTGTTGGATAGGGTTTAGTGGGAAGCTACACATACAGCTATAGTAACTGTGGATAGGAAGAACCAAGTGCTCAGTTCCAGCAAACTACTCACAAATAAAAAACGATAATGTAGAGAAGAATACCTTGCAAACCTAACCATTCAGCACACACACACTGAAACTCGCATGCAAACTTAAGCTGCCCTTTTCCTGCAGTCCACCATCCTCCTTTCAGGCAACAGGGAGGATGCCGAGGGAATTTTGTATAAGTGGGCAGTGGAGTTGCCCACCCATAATGGTGCCACCTTGCGAAGGTACGGTATTCCTCAGTAGCACCTTTATTGTTCCTTGTGTTTGATGAAGTAACCTCAACACCCAGCAACTGTGTTGCATGCAGTCTGTACAGTAGAAACATCTGTTAATCAGCAGTTGAATTAGTTTTGAAGTGCCTTAAATACATATATATATATATATATATATATATATATCAAAAAGAAAAAAAAAATAGCTTTGTGTGAGATTTGTTTTCATGGGAACTTTTTTTTTTTTTAAATGTGTCTGACTCTGGGCAAAGGCTTCAGGGCCTATTCCCAAGTCCCAGTAGTCCTCCTTGGGGCCCAGTAGTCCTCCTACATCTCCACATGGCACTAACACCCACCATCCATAGTGAATACATGCTAGGGCTGTCTCATACATGACTGGTAGTAGTAGTAGTAGTTTTTCCCTAGGCAGTCTGGCCAAACAGCCCCGAGTCCCTTAGGAAGGCCATGGCCGAGACCGGGCTTTCCCACAGAGCTCTCAAAGAGTGTATGCTGTGTTGTTGGCATAGGTGATTGTGTGCGATGGAGTCGTCCAGCCTCTTCTGGTAGCTTAAGAGGGCTGGATGGTGCACACATCTCAGCCTGGCCAGGTGGACCCTGTCCTCACGAGGGAGATAGGATTCAGAAGGGTGGATGTCAGGAGGCAATGCATGCAGCTGTGTGTTGTCTTTAACCCATAAAACGCGGGGCGTCGTGTTTGCGACGCTCGCCAAAAAGGACATAACGGCAGATCGTTGCGTTTGTGATTCGAGTTAATTTTGAATAAACGCAGGCAAGAATGTTCCAGCTGGTATTGTCTATCAGTACCACTACCCTTTAGCTACAATTAGCATACTTTACCTTTGTACTACTGACCTCCGTTGTTGCCAAGTATCGCGTTTCCCCCCCCTCCCCCCCCCACGGCCCGGCCAGCCTGGCTGTGATACATGGCAGCACTCTGACTGCTCAGAACTGTAAATCTGCGCTATCCTCTCACAAGCAATTTATGCTAATAGGAAACGCTTGTTTCCCCAGTTGTCACACTAGCTTTTTTTCGCACGGTTTGCCCCTGTTTAGCGTCAGTTTACCGCAGGCTTTCAAAGTGACATTATGGCGAGTTCTAGCTCTTCCGAGTCAGTGCGAGCGGCCGACAGGAACGAGAATAAAGTGACGGGCGTAAGGCAGAATAAAAAGCGCGCTGCGGTGATCTTTTGGGAAGTAATATGATTGAAAATAATGTAGTATGTGTTTTTAGCTGTGAAAATGGAAATGTTTGTTGAGTGACGGGAAGACTGACGCGGCGCTGCATGTCGGCCGTATGCTTCGTTGATTTTAGCCTTATTTTCAGTGCTTATTGTACAAATACGGATTCCAAACTACCTGTACGTTGTAGTATAAAGTTTACTGTGACAGAATGAGGCTGTGGTAGAGGGGAAACCGGGTTGCTGGAGGTGTGAAAGTGAAGATTTGGTTACCCAACTTTGCAAGTCTCCACAAGTCCTTGGGTAGTCCACAAAGGCTCAACACCTGTCTCTGGAGAAAGCTGAATGTAAGTACTATCTGCCATACCAAGTATAATGTTCTAGGGTTAATCTCTGATTTTTTGCTAATATTTTCCTACAGGTACTCAGACCGCGATCGAACCCCGCCCCCCGGGGGGGGGGGGTCGGCTGTCCATTGGCCGCGTATTAGGGGTTAAGTGACTTAATGGAGCGGTGGGTGATCTGAGTGTGGATGTGCTTCTGGAAGCTGGTCTGAAGGGGGAGAGATGACAGTATTTGGGTATGGTATTGTGTGCTGGGTGTTGTTTTGATGTTCCTTGGTGTGAGTGGATGTGCTGCCATGTAATATAGTGGATGTTGTGGGTTTGTGAAGGCTGCAGCAAGAAACTGGGTGCCTCTCATGTCTAGGTGATCCTTGACTTTGAGGACTTTGGTTTCTTGATGTAGGTGGTCTGTGGGTGTAGTAGCTGTGCAGCCTGTGATTATTTTTAGGGCCTTGTTCTGTATGGTCTGTAGAGTGTTGTAGTGTGTTCTGGTGAGGTTAGGAGCCCAGGCAGGGCTTGCATAATTCATCACTGAAGGTATGTATTGTTTGTATACTATGGTGGTGGTTTCTTTGTTGTGTCCAAATGTTGTATGGGCAAGTGACCTCAAGGCATTGAGTCTTCGTGTGTGTGTGCGTGTGTGTGTTGTTTATGGTGAGGTGTGGGATGTGACTGTTCTGCTGTCCAGTTTGTGAGAAGGGTCACTGTAGATTTGGCTGGGGCTATTTTGAGACTGTTTGTGGTGAACCTTTCATGTAGTGTGTTGAGGTAAGGTTGGATGATGTGTGAAGCTGTGTTTGCGTTTTGGTGCATACATGTAAGTGTTATATCATCTGCATAGGAAGCTATGTGTATCTTTGGGGTGTGGGTATATCGTGCATGTATAGGTAAAAGAGTGCAGGGGACAAAACAGATCTTTGGGGGACGCCATTTGTGAAGTTTCTGATGTTAGAAGACTGACCGGCAAATGTTACGTGTGCACATCTGCCTGCTAAGTGGTTTGCCAGCCATCTTTTTGTGTTATTGTGCATGTTTGTGTTGAGTATTT
The DNA here is from genome assembly GCF_032717465.1 of Coenobita brevimanus. Classification (NCBI taxonomy): domain Eukaryota; kingdom Metazoa; phylum Arthropoda; class Malacostraca; order Decapoda; family Coenobitidae; genus Coenobita; species Coenobita brevimanus. The sequence continues at coordinate 7,014,287 of NC_137007.1, forward strand.
TGTTTGTGAGGTTGTGGCGGGGGATGGCATCAAAAGCTATGCTGATGTCCAGTGTGATTATGAGTGTTCTGTGTGGTGGCCTAGCTGAATTCATGCCATCGAAAACTCTCTGTGTAAGGTCTGTAAGATGGGTGTTTGTGGAGTATAGTGGCCTAAAGCCATGTTGTGATTGGGCTAGGGGAATGTGAGGTGTGACTAGTTGTAGTACCAGTTGATCAGTGACTTTAGAGGGGGTGCAGAGGAGTGTGATGGGGTGGTGTGAGGAGGGTAACGTGGGGTCTTTGTTGGGTTTAGGGGTAGTGATGATAATGCCATGCTTCCAGATGTTGGGTATTATGTTGTGTGAGCAGCTGTAGTTTGATATGTTGGTGAGTGCTTGTATGCCTTGTGGTCCAAGGTGTTTAAGGTGAATGTTGTTTATGTTGTCTGGTCCACAGGCAGATGAGTGTTTAAGGTTGTTAATGATGTGCTTCGTCTGATTGTATGTGAAAGGTGCGTAGTCTGGGACTGTGGGGAACTGTCTCTTACGTTGGATGACACGTCGGTCTTTGGGATGGGGGTTTAGGTAGCTGACTTGTCAAAAGTGATTGATGAGAGTGTTTGCTTGTTGTTTGTTTGAGGGTATGGTGTCTGTTGTTGTGATGGCAGCGTGTGATTGTGTGGTGTTGCTGTTGGAAAGTGTGATGCTGTTTAGTGTTTTGTAGAGTTTGCTGATGTTTGTTTTGTGGTCAAGTGTTTGGAGGTAATTTTTCCAGTTTAGTGTTTGCTGTTCTGATATTGTTTATTTGAGTGTTGAGTTCTTGTATTTGTTGCACGGTGTCTTGTGTATGGGGTATTGGGGAGTGTCGCAGTGTGTCCCGTTGTCTGACGAGGCCTTGAATTTCTGGTGTGAAGTCGGGGTTGTGTCTCTTTCTGTTGCCTCTAGGTATGTGTCTTTTGTCTGCGTTTTGTATAAATGTATTGAAAGTGTGCACAGAGGTGTTGATGTTTGTGAAGGGTGTACTGTTTAGTGTTTCGAAATGTTGTTCTGTTTCAGTTACAAAGGCCTCCCAGTTGGCTCTCTTATAATTAGTGTATGTATGTTTGTGGCCAGCTGGGGTGATTCTGGTTTTGGTAGTGATGATGACTGGGAGGTGATCAGAATCTATGGTTTTAACCACTCTCCAGGATGTAGTGGGGGCGAGGTTTGGGGAGCAGAAGGTGATGTCTGGGGATGATTGGAGGAAGAGGACTTGGTGTGGGATATAGGTATGTTGGTCTAGACTGTTCAGTATGAAAACATGATCTGTCTGGGATTGCAGTACCAGCCCTCTGTCTGTGTCAGGGTTGTTGACAGGACTGGTATACTGTACTGGTATTAGCAGGGGTACTTTTTTTGACATATCGACGGGTCATCTGGTAGATCAGAAAAGTCTGCTTCTTAAGAAATCCTTATACTGTTCCCTGCCCCAGCCGGAATTCGAACCTGGGTCCATTAGGACTGCAGGCCGCCTCTCTGCCGATTCTGCCACCACCTCCCCCAAAATGAGCATTATTATACAGTTTGTGTTGCAATATACAGTCCACTGCAATCCCCATCACAGAACTGAAGTTCTGAAGTTGCAGTGAAGGCATGTTGGTTTCCAAGGTATAACATGGAGGAGGGGGGGGAGCAATATCAGTATGCAGACTATATACTTAAGAGATGATTGACTGTACTGTATGTTTGAGGTGTATGATGAACTGTCCTCAGTATTTTTTTTTGCAATATACAATCATTACTAATATGGCCCTATCCATCAGGATATGTGCTGACAAACTGCATTCCTCAAGAAGTACAGTACCTACATACCATACTAAATCTGAGGAGCAACTGTCAAACCATGAGTCCAAAAACTGAACAAAATGCCAATGTACAGTACAGTACATGAAAATCTTCCACAGAAAAATAAGGCAGTACATAGGAGGTGGAGCATAGGTAAAGGAATGTGTGATGCAGGCTGGGTAATTTTGACTTAGATGGCTGCCAGTATTGCCAACACATACCATAATTTATTCAGACTGAAAACACTTGTAGTATGGTAACAGCTAAGTCTCCCAAAGCAAATCATATGTGCAACATAGTGGAAAGTTTCTGATTTCCCAGTTATGTGAATGTTGGGCAATTAGGTGTGTGTGTGTGTGTGTGTGTGTGTGTGTGTGTGTGTGTGTGTGTGTGTGTGTGTGTGTGTGTGTGTGTGTTCTTACCTAACTGTATCTTTACAGGAATGAGTCAAGCTCGTACTGTCCCGTGTCTTAAACCATATTTATCGTACATATCCTTGTATTTGTGAATTGTTTTGGCACACACTATTTCATTCGGTAGTGCATTCCACTGATCAATTGCTCTGTTTGGGAAACTGAATTTCCTTACGTCTTTATCACCTCTCTTCTTATGCAATTTTTTGCAGTGTCCTCTTGCTGATGCTTCTCCATATGTTAAGTAATCATTTATGTCTATTTTCTCCTTTCCTGATATGCATTTATATAGCATTATCATGTCTCCTCTTTTCCTTCTCTCCTGTAGTGTTGGTAGATTCAGTTTATTTAGTCTTTCTTCGTAGCTTAGGTCCCTTAAGCTTGGTATCCATCTTGTAGCGGCCCTTTGAACTTTTTCAATCTTGTCTATGTGCTTTTTGAGATGAGGACTCCAGACTACTGATGCATATTCCAGGGTTGGTCTAATGAATGATGTTATTATCCTTCTTAGCATGTCTTCATTTATGTATGTGAATGCTATTCTCATATTTGCAAGCAGTGTATACATGTTCCGTACCTTTTCACTGATGTGGTCAGCCGGAGATCGTCTGTTATTGATAATCACACCTAGGTCTTTCTCTCTTTCTGATGTGTATAGGGTTTTATTTCCTAACTTATAATCCCAATCAGGTCTTTTTCCACTTTTACCAAACTTGATTACATGACACTTGTCCACATTGAATTTCATTTGCCATGTACTACTCCATTCATGAAGTTTATTTAATTCTTCTTGTAGCTCTTTACAAGAGTCTGTGTTAGTAATTCTCCTTTGTATTTTTGCATCATCTGCAAACATATTCAGATAGCTCTCATTTCCAGTGTTACTGTTTATATCATTTATATACACTAAAAACATGATTGGTGCCAGCACTGAACCCTGTGGTACTCCACTAGTCACTTCTTTCCATGATGAGTAGTTTCCTCTTAGTACTGTCCTCATTTCTCTTTTTATGAGAAAGTTTTGCATCCAACAATACAGTTTGCCTCGAATTCCTCCTTGATGGTACAGTTTCCATAAAAGTCTTTGGTGTGGTACTGTGTCAAAAGCTTTCTTGAAATCTAATATAGATACTGTCCACCCATCCTTCCCTTTCCTGTATTGTGTTTGTTACTCTGTCATAGTAGCTCAACAGATTAGTAACACATGATTTTCCTTTTCTGAAACCAAACTGTCTTTCTGTTATCACACTGTGTTCTTCTAGATGATTTACCCAAGCTTTTCTTATAAGTTTTTCTAATACCTTGCTTACAACACTGGTCAGTGATACTGGTCGGTAGTTGAGTGGATTTTGTCTATTTCCTTTCTTGAATAAGGGGACAATATTTGCTTTTTTCCAAATATCAGGTAGTTTACCTTGACTCAAGGATTTCTTGAAAATTAAAAATAATGGTTTACTTAACTCCTTTGCACATTCTCGTAATACCCAACATGAAATTTCATCAGGACCACTTGCTTTTCCTCTGTTTAATCTACTTAACTCCTCCTGTATTACTTTTTCTGCTATTTGTATATCTGGTAGTATGTGTGGACATGCGTGTTCCACATAGTCCCTCTCAAAATTTTTTTCTTCTGTAAAAACTAATTGGAAATTCTTATTTAGTGCTTCACAAATATCTTTCGCTTGTGTGTAAGTGATTCCCTCGTCCGTAATGGATTGTATTATATCTTTTACTTCAGTTTTGCTTCTGATATAGCTGTAAAACAGCTTTGGTTGATCACTACTTTTATTTATTATATCCTCCTCAAACTGTTTTTGGGCTTACCTCCTTATTCTTGTATAGTCGTTTCTTGCCCGTTTGTAATTATTATACGCCGTTTCACTATTCTGTCTTCTGTATCTATTCCACAACAAATCTCTTCTTTCTTTTGATTTTTTACATTCTGTATTGAACCATTTCTGTATTTTCTTATCTGCTTCTTTGTGCTGTGGATTGTACTTCTGGACTCCTATTACATAAAATCCACAAAATTTTTTATATACAGCATTTAAAGCTTGTCCTCTAAGTTCATTTTCCCAATCAACTTCTAAGAAATACTTCTTTAGGTCTTGATAATTTCCCTTTTTATAGTTTAGGCTCTTTTTGTAACTATCATTGCTGTTTACTATGTCATATGCTATCCTGAAGTTATACTTTAGTACTGCATGATCGCTTTTGCCGAGTGGAGGGTGTTATATTAAACTGTCAATATAATTTTCTTGCCTTGTAAATATTAGATCTAGCACTGAAGGTACATCAAGTCCTCTTTTTCTGGTGGTTTCCCTCACATGTTGCGTTAAGAAAAACTCTTGTACGAGATCCAGGAGCTTTTGGTCCCAACAGCTTTCTTGGCTATTTATATCTAGAGTATTCCAATTTATATTTGTATTGAAGTCCCCAGTTAGTATAATTCTTTACGATTTCTCTTCCATTTTATGTAGCAATGATCTTACACTCTGAATTGTACTCTCTGCCAGGTCCTCATATTCGTCTCTTTCCCATGTGTTTGATCTGGGTGGCATGTACAAATTGGCTACAATTACTTTACCTTCAGATGTGTCGATCTCTACTGCAATCAGTTCTACTTGTGATGGTATATCTAGTTTTATTTTCTTGACTTTTAGATTTTCTTAGTTAATATTATAATTCCTCCTCCTTTTTTTAAATATCTGTCTCTTCTCCATATATTGTATTCCTCTAAGTTTAGTATGTCATTTGATATCCTAGGTATTCATTTTGTTTCAGTTAGGCATATTATTTGTGGTTCATTTTCTCTGACATAATCATTCATCTCTAGTAATTTAGATACCATTCCATCCACATTTGAGTACATCAACTTTATCATCTTGTTTATATACTTGTCATGACATGGTTCTACTACCTTCCTCCTTTTTCTTCCATCCTGTTTGTGTACCACTTTCGTACCTGCAATCCTATTACTTTGTAAAAAAAATTTCTTCTTCTCCTCTTCTGATCTTCCCTCATTTTTTGTTTTTGCTTCCTCCCTTTTCTCTTTCAGTAATTCCAGTTCCTCTTGTGTTAGGCATCTTTTTATCCATACATTTTTGTACTCCTCTTTTTCCTTAAGATTCTTTGCATTTTTTAGTATCTCTTCCACAGTGTTGACACTCTGGAAAGTCACCTTTAGAGGTCTTGTCTTGCTTTTCTCGTATTTCCCTAACCTTTTGTGTTCCTCTATGTCTTTACTACAGATTTCCTCTGATACTTCTTTCAGTAAACTCATTACATTTGCCATCTCCTTTTTGTCTCTTGTGATCTTGTTTTTAACTTCTTCCTCTTCTATACCAGTGATTACAATTGATTTGTTTATCTCTACTGAATCTGTGACTAACTTTGGATTGTTTTGGATTATTCTTTTCACCTCCTTTTTAATGCTTTTTTCCTCCACCCTTGTTTCTAAGTCTTTCTTTACTTTCACCATTTCAGCATACGTGGTTTCTACATCATTTTTGTAGCTTTGCACAGCTTCATTCACTTGTGTTATCTTCTCCTCAATATCACTGCTCTGGTCAATAAGACTACTAACTTGCCTAATTGTCTCTGTGTCATTTTTGAACTCTTCCATAACACTCTCGTGATTGACAACTGTACTTGCCATTTCACTCATTTTCTTCCTAAGTGTACTCAATTCCACTGTTAGTTCACTGATGGTTGTGTCTTTCTTATTGGCCTCCCTTCCTAGTTTTTCTATTTCTTCCTTTTGCAAGTGCATCTGCTTCTTTATTTCATCAATTTCATTTTTGAAAGCCATTTCTAGTTTGTTTACACGTTCAGCCAGTCTATTGTGGGTCTCTACTTCAACCAGTTCTTGGTTGTGTGTGTGTGTGTGTGTGTGTGTAGTATACAGGAATTGAGCAATGCTCGTGTTGTCCTGTCTCCATATCCACATTTATCAAGTCTACCTTTACACACATGAATGTTTTTCTCATGCACCACCTCTTTGTCTAAGTCGTTTCAAATATTTAAGAATATACCTAATTGTGATATACACGGAATGTACTATGCTCGTGGGTTTCCGTCGCTGTTTCCCAATAAGTCGAATTTAACTTTAAACTCGTTTAAGTTTTTAGACTGGACGATCTCTTTGTCCAGGCTATTCCATAAGTCTATACTTCTGTAAGGAAAGCTATATTTCTTGATATCCTTCAAGCAGCTTGACTTTTTCAATTTCATTCCATGTCCTCTTGTTGCTCTCTTATCCCATACAAACAGATCTTCTTTGTCAATTTTATCTACTCCCACCATGGTCCTGAACACCGCAATCATGTCTCCCCTCTTTCTCCTTTCCTCTAACGAAGGCAAATCCAGTTTTTCCAGCCTCTCTCTGTATGACAGGTCTGTCAGACTGGGGACCATCTTGGTTGCTGTTCTTTGTATTCTCTCAATCTTGTTTATATCTTTCTTTTTGTGTGGGGACCACACTACCGCTGCATATTCTAACCTGGGGCGGATCATGGCCACTATCAATTTTTTTTTATCATTTCCTCATCCATATAATGAAATGTTACTCTTATGTTAGTCAAGAGTTTATAAGTCTCTCCAACTATCCTGTTAATGTGCTTTTCTGGTGACAAACTATCTTGGACCAGCACTCCCAAATCTTTCTCTTCTCTCCTTTTTGTGATTAATTCATTACCCAAAAAATAATTCAGTGATGGTCTCCTGGTACTTTTACCCATTTCCAATATTTTACATTTCTTTACATTAAATTTCATTTCCCACGTCCGGCTCCAATTGTGTATCCTATCCAAATCCTCCTGCAGTATTTTACAATCCTCCTCAACCTCTATCTTCCTCAAGATCTTTACATCATCAGCAAACAGACTCGCATAACTGTTCACTTCATCTACCATATCATTTACGTAAATCAGGAACATTACTGGCGCCAACACTGAGCCTTGAGGGACTCCACTTGTTACTGTCCTCCATCCAGACATCTTTTCCTTTATTACTGTCCTCATTTGTCTGTCTCTCAAAAAGTCTCTCATCCATTCCAGAAGTTTCCCCTTAGTCCTCCTATATATTCTAGTTTCCACATTAGTCTCTTATGAGGTACCTTGTCAAAGGCCTTCTAAGTCTAAGTACACACAATCCACCCAACCATCTCTCTCCTGTACCACATCAATCGCTCTTGAGTAAAAGCTCAACAAGTTTGAAACACATGACCTTCCACTTCTGAATCCAAACTGACATTCAGCCAAAATATTCATCTCTTCCAGATATTTTATCCATCTGTCTTTCAGGATTCTCTCACACAATTTTGCGACCATGCTGGTTAGAGACACTGGTCTATAATTCAGGGGTTCTTACCCTGTTTCCTCCCTTGTAGATTGGTACCACATTTGCCCCTCTTCCATTCTTTTGGCACTTTCCCTCTTCCAGTGAGCATACAATTAAGCTGTGAATTTTATCCGCCAGTTGTTCTCTGCATTCCTTCAGTACCCAATTAGAAATTCCATCAGGTCCTGGGGCTTTCCTTACATCTTGAGTTTCAGTAATTTATACACTTCCTGCACCTCCACTTTTATATCTTTCATCACCGGAACATTTCTAATCACTCCCTCCCCTTCCACAAGCTCCTTTTCTTTAGTGAAAACTGACTGGAAACGTTTGTTCATTATTTCTGCTTGCATTGCCGCATCCTTAAAGACCTCTCCATCTACTTTCAGCTTGGTGATTCCTTCCTTTTGTTTCAGTTTGCCATTAACAAATCTATAAAACAGTTTGGGTTCATCCTTGCATTTGTCAATTATACCTTTTTCAAAATTCCTTTCTTCTTCCCTAAGTATTCTTGTGTATTCGTTTCTTGTTCGTTTATATTCTTCCTTTGTTCTGTCGTTACCTCTCTTTCTCCAATTGTTCCACGCCTTATCTCTCTGTTTTGGCTATCACACACCTTCTATTAAACCACTCCTTTTTCCTGTTTTCTTTCCCTCTTACTCTTGGTACAAATTTTCCACTCCCAAATTATAGAGGTCTAGAAACATATCCCACTTCCTCTGTATCTCTCTTGTTTCTCTGAATTTTCTCCAATCCGCATTTTCAAAAAGTTTCTCAATCCTGTAAAATTTGCTTTGCCAAAGTTGTATCTTCCCTGTCTATGAAGCTCGCCTCTTGGCTCGACGTTTCCTATTAACATCTGGAACTCAATGACCACGTGATCACTTTTTCCCAAAGGACAGAGATATTCCAATGATTCTATTACATCGGGTTCTTTGGTGAACAGTAAATCTAACCTTGTTGGTGTGTCCTCACCTCGAAACCGTGTCTCTTCTTTTGACCCACTGCGTCATCACATTATTCATTATTATATTTAATAACATAGTACCCCACGAATCCTCGCCGCCTCCTGAGTACCATTCCTCCCAGTTCACCTCTTTACAATTAAAGTCACCCACCAAAATTATATTATTGCTTTTCTCAATTATTTTTTGCAAGTAGCTAGCCATATCTGACAACATCTCATGGTATTCGTCATCCTTCCATGCTCTCGTCTTTGGGGAACATACACTACCGCCATATCTCTCTTAACATTCTCTCCAGTTTCTAATTTCATATATATCACTTCAGCCCTGCCTTCTCCCATTTCCACAGTATCTACATTTATGTTGTTCTTCACTGCTATCATCACTCCTCCTCCCTTTTTTCTTTCCTGTCTTTTCTCCACAGTTTGTATTTACCATCTCCCAAATGAACATCAATATCTTCTCTTAATTTGGTCTCTACAAGGCACATGACATCAGGTTCATGTTCTCTCAAGAAATCATTAATTTCGATCCTTGTCGATATGAAACCATCAACATTAGTATATATCACCTTCAAATTATTTTTGACATTATTAATACCCCTCTTCTCTCCTACCCTCTGTCCGTATCACTTCTTCAACTTCTGATCTTTCACAACCATCCCCCCTAGTTTCCTTCACTTCTATTTCCTTAAATACCATTTCCTTACTTTCATATCCAATACTCTCCAAAAAAAGTATTACGTTCTTCCTCTGTCCTCTTATCATTTTTTTCCTTTACTTCTTCCTTTAATGATTTTAAAACTTCTCTTTCTTCTTCATTCAGATCTTTTCTTATTATAATATTTTCCATCCCCGCCTCTTTGCTTAATTTCCAGGTCACTTTAAGTATCTCATTTATTACACTTTCTGATGTAAACTTGACTCTCATTGGTCTTGTTTCCTTTCTTATAAGGCCCTATCCTCCTTACTTCCTCAATTTCTTTTACCCACTTGTCTCCTTCGGGGTCAATCTTGCCTAATATTCCTCTCACCATGTTCGTGTCTTTCTCGAGTCTTGCGAACCTAACCTTTTCTTCCTCTTCCCTGTTTCCAAATACTACTACACATCTGTTCCTTTCTACAGTTTCTCTCACTATTTTCTCTTTTTTCTTCAGTATTTTCACTACATTTTCTTCCATTTCTTTCTTGTTCATTTCCCTTTCTTCCTGGATGATCTCTCTTAAGCTGACCACTTCTTTCTGTTCTTCTTCTACGTGTGCCCACTTTGCCTTGTGTTCTTCTAGTACATTACTCACCTTCTCCGTTTTATTAGTACTCTCTTCAAGTTTCCTCCTCAGTTCAACATTCTCCCTCTTCAAATTCTTAATCTCTTCATTGGCTGTTTCGTTGGACTGGATTAGACTCTGTATGGTGGTTTCCGTATTTCCTGACACATCCTTTATCACTAGATTCTCTACTTTTTTTCGAGTTCACTAATCCTCATAATTAATGTTTTCACCAGGTCCATGACATTAGTATTAGCATCAAATCCTTGAAATTCCATTCCCTCATTGTTTACATTTTCGGCCATCTTTAACGTACCGGTAAAGTACCTAACCAGCTGTTACCGAATAAGCCACAAACATTCATGTATACTATTGCCAACAAATCTTTACATTTTTGGTAGTCTACCAACTTTCATTATTTTAAATTTATAGAAAGACCCTAGGAGACAGGACAGACAAAATTCCTGAAACTACTCAAGGTTAGGAGCGATGCCTGTGACGACCTCTCTCTCCGGCTGCTCGTGTGTGTGTGTGTGTGTGTGTTTAGACAATGTAACATGATGTGCTGTATGGAATAGAGTGCAAATTTACACAAGTGTACTGTGCCAAAGATATCTTGCCAGCATGACATCCAAACTAGGTGGAATGGGTTGGGGTAGGTCCTCTGAGCACTCTGCTGCCTCCTCATATAGCATCAGCCCAGTCAACACCCAGAATAGAATCATATATTTTTCAGTAAAATGTGAAATTACTGTATTACTGGTGGTACTGTGTGCATATCTGGAGCCAACCATGAGGTCACTAACTGATCCATGCTGCTTGCTGCCACTGTTGCTGCCATTCACTATGGTAGCTACGCCTCCATTCTCCTCGCCCCGCAGTTATCTAAAGCTGGATGCACGTAAAACCCTCGCACTAAATGGAAATGGATGCCAGTCAGTACAAGCACAAATGATCATGATTAACATCACACAACTAAATATCAGCTGCTGATACTGTACGAGGACTCAGAAAATTAAATATTCCTCTCAAAAGATCATTCAGAATTAGCTACTACAACGATCAATCATAATTAGACTGGTTTGTAGTCAAACTCAAACTTATTTAAAAAAAAAAGTACAGTACAGTACTAGCATTAGATAATAATGTGTATGATGTCCTTATCAGGCAGTATGAATAAAGCCAAAACACAAAAAGAAAAAAATCACTACAGCACTGCCAGTTTGGTTAGAATTATTACATTATGGGTTAACTTGAGGGACTAAAGCTAAGCTCTGATTATGGGCAGCTCATGCAGTGAATAATGCAATGTCCTTCTCATTTAAAAAATTAACATCCATGCACTGATTACCACTATCTTGCACATTAAATTTATGAGTAATCTACATTCTTTACAAGCAAAGCACTCATAGAATCAACATGATTTAAGCTATATGTAAGTAAAATCTATACAGTATGCTTATTTTGTCATGCAGAATGCCATTCAGAATGTTCTGACTTTGTCACACTGGCAAAAAACTTCACCTCATTCCTAATACAGACATTATGTTACAGCTCATACTTAAAGAGATGACATTTTCTTCCAAATTATTTTAAATGACAATTAATTACAATTAACTTTCGTAATCTCATAAAATATATGCAATCCACTGATGTACACTAAAAAAAGGAGATATGTAATATAATGCTTCATTGGAAATTGCATAGTTAGGAGGCAGAGATACTATACTCTGTTTCTGCTTTAGGGAGCTGCACCACATTACTATTATATATATATATATATATATATATATAAAACAGTGCACACATGCAACATACAATGAAAAAAACATGTTCCTGCATTGTCAAAACTGATTTTTCCATCTTTAGAAGGTCCTGGAGGCACCTTAAGGAAAGGAAGGAGGCATGGCTCTTCATACATAGTATGCCTGTAAAATAACTGGAAACTTTCCCTAAAGTTACAAGTTGCATCAGTGGTACCAGGGATCAGAGCAGCTGATGCACAACCTGTATACCTATATCCTTTGCCTCTCCATTTTCTGCACTACCTTCATTTTAATAACAACCTATTGTGCTTAGTTATCAGACAAGAGATGAGTAGCCTAGCAACTGCTAAGTTGTGTGGGTGGTGTTGCTGCACACACTGGTTCCAGAGCACTTTGAGACACTTAGTTTTAGACCTCGCAGTCCATCTCTGTATCTACATCAGTTCACCTTTTATGGCACTTGGGGCTGGGAGGTCACATTTGTAATTCTTGGCTGTCACACCTTCTGTCCTTTCAGTTCACTATTATAATAGTCACATTCATAATTCTTGGCTGCCAAACATTCTGTTCTTTTAAACTCAGTGTAGTGGTACTCTAGTTCAGGGTAACTACATTGAGTGACACGCCAAATGATTTCCTGTAAACCAGGAAGTCATTTAAGACGCTGGGTGATAACCTTATAACCAACCACCACGTGTCCCCTATGTGTCAGCAAGTGGGTTGGCGGAGGGTTAGTGCCCCTCCCCCCCCCCCAGAAAACAACTAACTACTGTAATAATACAGACACAAAGCCTTGGACCAGGACAGACCAACAGGTGATGACTAAGGACCAAACAAAGGACATGGTATCAATTGCAACATGGAATGTAAGGGGTGCAAATGATGAAGTGAAAAAGAGAGATTGTCCAGGTGCTTGAGGGTGCAAAAGTGACATATGTGGATTAACGGAGATGAAATGGAGAGGGGAGAGTGTGAGAGAGTTTGGAGTATGGATAAGTTATATACACTGGAGTACGGATGGGGTATATGTGCAGGAGTAGGTGAGAAGTTGAAAGCAAAAGATGGTGTATGTATTGTTATGTGCAAGAGATGGAAGGAGAATATAGCAGAATATGGATCAGTTGGTTTAAGGAGAGTGTGGGTAAGACTGAAAGTGGGAATACAAACTTGGGCGATTGTGTGCGTGTGTGCACCAACGCAAGATTGTACAAGCAGTGTGAAAGAAGAGTTCTGGGCAAATGTGGAAGCTTGCATGGAAAAGTTTGAGAGGAATGCGAGTGTTTTGACTGGAGATATGAATGGGAAAGTAGGGGATGTGAAGGTGGATGGAGTAGTTTGTGGATGAGAATGGCAGTCCTGTAGCGGACATTTGCGTAGGGAGGGGGTTGGTGATAGCCAATACCCTATTTGGACACAAAATGATCCACAGGTATACATGGTGAGTGAGGAGATGGGTGGATGGTGCACTGAACAAACGGAAGGCAGTGACTGATTGTGTGTGTGTGGATGGCAGAATGAGAAGGTGTGTAATGAATCCAAGAGTATATATACAGAGGTTGGGGAAGTGAACTTTCTGACCACCACTTGGTGGTGGTGAAAGTCAAGAAGTGCAAAGGAGGAATAGGAGGGGGGAAGGACAAGAGGAAGTAATCCGTACAAGGAGAGTAGAATGGTTGCAAAAGGACGGAAAAAAGGCAAAATATAATAGAAAAATGGAGAAGCGATTGAGAAAAAATGATTTGGAGCAGATGGGGGAGGTGGAAGGTGTGTGCAAGATATTTGCAGAAGAAATTTGTGCAGCATGTAAGGTGGTGTGGGGTGAAGACAAGATAAAAGGGGGTGCAAGAAACAGCATGGTGGAATGAAGGGGTGAGGCAAGCTGTGGTGCAATAGAAGGAAACATATAGTGAGTGAATGGGAGGCAGAGGCATGGAGGATGTTGAAAGCCAGAATAGACAGTTACTTGGAGACAGGAAGAGAGAGGTGAAAAGATTAATAAGTGAGAATAAGAAGAGTGGCTGAGGAATTTGGAAGGAATTTGAGTGTAAAGTGGAGGGAATGTAAGAAAATGTTCTTGAAGGAGGAAAAGTGAGTTAGACAGAGTGATAATGAAGTTAGTACGGGAATGAAAGATCAAAATGGTATATTGATAGTAGCGAAGGGAGAAAAAGTGAGCAGATGGAGAGAACACTTTAACCCCTAAAAGACAGGCATCGGAAAGTTTTGACATATGCTCAGGACGGGCATAATCGGCAGGTGCAATATGGTGGGAATTTGGGAGGTGGAGGTGTGGGGGTTGTAAAGTGGTGCAGGGATGGGGACTGGGTGCTTGGAGGAGGTGGGGCATAGGGGTGGGGTGTAGGATGGAGGTGAAGGGGTGATGAGTGGGGGGTGGGGGAAAAGGGTGGGGGTGGCAGTGGGGGTTGGAGGGGTGGGGTTGTTTGGGGTGTGGGGGTGGAGGAGGGTAAGGGGTTGGGGGATAGGGGGGTGGTGGGGTGATGGTGGGGGGAGTTGGATGAGTGATTGGGGGGTGTGGGGGTGGGATTGGGGAGGGGAGGGGTGGTGGGCAGGTGGATTTTAGGCATTGTTGGGGGTGGTGGGGGGTATTGGGGGCATGGCAGAGGGAGTTGGGGGGCAGCAAAGGTCTGGGGATGGGGTGGTGGGGGGTCAGAGTGGGAGGTGAAGGTGGGGGTGGGTGGCAGGTGGTGTGTGGGTGTAGTGGTTGGGGGGTGGGGGGGGGGGGCGACTGCATATGCGGACACTAGTCGTTTTGGCCCTAGTACCCTTGGACAGCACTTGCGGACACCTGTCTTTTAGGGGTTAAGGAACTGTTAACCATAGAGAATGAAAGTAATGAGAGTATAAGTGGCTGCAGAATGGCTGGGAGAAGGAGAGATTTGAGAAGAGAGAAAGAAATCAGTAGGATGGAAGTTGTGGAAGCAATGAAGAAAGTCAAAGTGGGGATAGCCCCAGGAACTGATGGAGGGTGTGATGACATGATGAAGCATGGGGGAGAAAGAGTAATAGATATGGATATGAAAGATGTGGAGATTGGCCTGGGAGGAAGGTAGAGTCCTGGAGGATTGGAAGTCAGTAATAAATGTTTGCCTGTACAAAGGAAAAGAGGAAAAAGAAGTGTGTGGTAATCATAGGGGCATTTGTCTTCTTAGTGTAACAGGAAAAGTATACAGTAGGATACTTATTAACAGAGTTAGGGAAATAACAGAGGAATTTGTTGGAGAAGAACAGGGAAGTTTTAGGAAGGGAAGAGGTTGTGTAGATCAGATACTCATCCTTAGGTCTTTAGTGAAAAAGTTTCTAGAGAAGAGAAGGAAGTTGTATGTGGTCTTCATGGACTTGGAGAAAGCATGTGACAGAGTGAATGGACTAGGAATGTGGAAAACAATAAGAATTTATGGAGTAAACAGGAAGTTGTTGAATGCTGTGAAGAGTATGTATGAGGGAGCTAAGGCTGCAGTGCATGTGGATAGTGAACTGAGTGATTTTTTCTATCTGAATGTTGGATTGAAATGGGGATGTGTCATGTCTCCATGGCTGTTTGATCTGTTTATAGACGGGGTTATAAAAGAGGTACAAGGTATGGCAGTGGATGTCTGAGTGGCCCTAATGAGAGAGGGCGGCATTTGGAAACTTCCTATGTTGTTTTTTGCAGATGATAGTGTATTTTTAATTGAAGATGATGGGGAACTGCAAGGCTTGGTGAATGAGTATGGGAGAGTGTGTAAGAAACGGAATCTAAAGGTGAATGTAGGGAAGCGTAAAGTTATGGTCTTCACGAGAAATGAAGTCACTGAATGTACCGTCAGGTTAGATGAGGAGGAAATGGAAAATGTGGTTGCAATTAAGTACTTGGGCAGTGTAATGTGCTAGGATGGAAGTTTGGAGGATGAAGTGCTTGAAAGAGTACAAAAAGGAAGAAAGGTTGCTGGTTGTTTGAAAGCAGTGATAAGAAATAGGGAAATGAGCAATGAAGTAAAAAAAAAATCACAGCATGATAGTAATGTGATACCATCTCTAATGTATGGAAGCGAAGCTTGGACCCTGTTGGAAAGACAGAAGTCGAGTGAAAGTAGTGGAAATGAGTTATTTGAAAGGAGCATGTGGAATTACATGGAGAGACAGAATGGCTAATGAGGAAGTGAAGGAGCATTGTGCTGTGGCTGTGGTTGTGAAAGAAAGTGTTAGGAAAAATACACCAAGGTGGTTTGGCCATGTGGAGAGGATGGAGAGCAAAAGACTCATGAGATGAGTGTATGTGAGAGGTCGATGGGGGAGGCCGAGGATGAGATGGAGGGATGGAGTGGTGAGGTATATGAGAGAGGGGGATGTGAGCTGGGGCGGAGGGTGGTGAATTGGAGGGGGACAGAGTGACATGGAGGCGATTTGTTTGTGGCCACCCTTTAGGGGATTAAGGTATCTGGCAATAGACAGATACATACTGTAGACTAATTTTTCAGCAATGGATATTTCTGCCACAACAGCTCAATGCCCAATCTTCCTCTAACTGTTGAATCTCAGTATTAAATATGCCTTTTCTGCCAATCCAAAATCATTATATGAAATGGAGAGAGAGAGAGAGAGAGAGAGAGAGAGAGAGAGAAGCAAATAATTTCTTCACTGAAATTGGTAGGAACTGGAGAAAAAATATGGTGATATTGTACTGCTTTTATAGGGTCAACTGACCCCTCTGATCCCTCCTGGTGATGCCAGTGATACCTTGCAAAAAGTCATTACACTCAGTAGTGGCTAATGATCTCAGGGGAGAGGAGCAGTCTTAAGCCAATACCGTACATCACACCCTCATTTTATGCTGAGGGTGCATTTGAAAAAAAATTCCATTGCAAAATGATTGATCATATATCGAGATAATCATAACATGGGTTCAGTGGAGATATAACTCTGGCCAAAGGTCACCCAGCGAACAGTCTTTAACCCTTCATTAGTCAGGTGGGGTCTTTTGACACCCCCAATTTTTTTAAAGGCTCATATTTCCTAGCTGGTTATTCAAATATTTCTCTCCATTCCAGTACTCTCCTGATTCAGTGAAGGGAGGGAGCATGTGGATTGGTTTAGTCCTGCCTATGCTGTAGTGAAAGAGAGGGACACTCCCCCCCACCCCCCACCCCCGAGTGTCCAGTCACCCCATCAAACTAACCATTTATATCACATTGTGATATAGATAGGTTTTTCATCTTTTTTTTTTGCATATTGTTTATCATACTGATTTTAAAAATCACAATGTATTTTCCTGTGCATGTTTACCTGACAAATGTGATGTGAGTCCATTTGTTATTTTTTTACTGATATAGTTTATTGTATATTATTATTATTATAAATTAATAAACACAACCTACAAGGCATTCAATCTTTTCATTAGTGATTGCAGATATGCTGAAGTGGCAGTATGAATATATTTTACATGTCAGTAACACTACATGTATTTTTGTATTGAGGTGTTGTAACACCCCACCGGACTAACCACGTTTGAATACCCCACAGGACTAACAAAGGGTTAAAAAGTTTTCATCTCTGCTAAACTGGTAATTATTTCACTTCACTTGCTGCTTTCCACCAAAAATAGGTATAAAAATTAGTTTGCAACTCACTAAACTGGTAGTCACAAACACTAACACCCACGACAGTGACTGAGTTCAAGGGCCACCAAGGAGCAACCTAGTTATTGTAGGCCTCCATGGTGGCAATCATATAAGCAAAAATAGTAATCATACATTGATGATGCTTTGTACGCGATCATGATCGTACAAATGAAAATGCAATAATACAGGAATATATTGGGGGGGGGGGTTCTAACTTTTTAGTCATCATAAAAGTGATTCACTGCATACTGGTTCATTGTAAAATGAGTCTGCTATACTCCAAACTCCCTTTGGGGGGGGGGGGAAGAGTTATTGGTCATCCATCTTGCACCCAATTACCCACAGAAGAACTAGTCAGGGTTCATGAGGGCAGCCTCCTACCGTACTGCCAATCTGGACTACTGCACTTGCAAAAGATTCCAAGGAGACCCAGTCTTTCAGAGCCTAGGGTGAGCACAAAGCCTCTGGCCACTTCTAAGTTCAAAACATGAAATATATGAGTTCTAGAAAGGCTGGTACAAACGAGCAAAATGGAAGTGGTTAGGACCTGAAAGGATGATTTCTCACACCAGAAAATGTCGAGATTGTAATAAGGTCGAACATAGTATGCAGTGCAGAGTTATTCACTATTGCAGTTGCAGAAGCCTTCCTTAAGGTGCCAAAATAATTTAGGAAAAACAAAGTGTTGACAACCCAAAAACCATTTCTTCCCCCCTGAGAGATCGCTGAAGCACCTTTTGCTGGTACCCCATCTGTCTGCTGCTACTTCCTACAGCTACCCTTCACAAAGAAGCAAGCACTGCTGCTGTTTCAGTAATGAGACCCAAGTGACAATGACCTAGCTTGATCTTATGGGTATTATTATTATGATGGCATAGTGAAGGCATGAGCAGGGTAATGTTTTGCTGTGTGTGTGTGTGTGTGTGTGTGTGTGTGTGTGTGTGTATTTACCTATTTGTATTTACCTATTTGTAGTATACAGGAATTGAGCAATGCTCGTGTTGTCCTGTCTCCATATCCACATTTATCAAGTCTACCTTTACACACATGAATGTTTTTCTCATGCACCACCTCTTTGTCTAAGTCGTTCCAAATATTTAAGAATATACCTAATTGTGATATACACGGAATGTACTATGCTCGTGGGTTTCCGTCGCTGTTTCTCAATAAGTCGAATTTAACTTTAAACTCGTTTATGTTTTTAGACTGGACGATCTCTTTGTCCAGGCTATTCCATAAGTCTATACTTCTGTAAGGAAAGCTATATTTCTTGATATCCTTCAAGCAGCTTGACTTTTTCAATTTCATTCCATGTCCTCTTGTTGCTCTCTTATCCCATACAAACAGATCTTCTTTGTCAATTTTATCTACTCCCACCATGGTCCTGAACACCGCAATCATGTCTCCCCTCTTTCTCCTTTCCTCTAACGAAGGCAAATCCAGTTTTTCCAGCCTCTCTCTGTATGACAGGTCTGTCAAACTGGGGACCATCTTGGTTGCTGTTCTTTGTATTCTCTCAATCTTGTTTATATCTTTCTTTGTGTGGGCACCACACTACCGCTGCATATTCTAACCTGGGGCGGATCATGGCCACTATCAATTTTTTCATCATTTCCTCATCCATATAATGAAATGCTACTCTTATGTTAGTCAAGAGCTTATAAGTCTCTCCAACTATCTTGTTAATGTGCTTTTCTGGTGACAAACTATCTTGGACCAGCACTCCCAAATCTTTCTCTTCTCTCCTTTTTGTGATTAATTCATTACCCAAAAATAATTCAGTGATGGTCTCCTGGTACTTTTACCCATTTCCAATATTTTACATTTCTTTACATTAAATTTCATTTCCCACGTCCGGCTCCAATTGTGTATCCTATCCAAATCCTCCTGCAGTATTTTACAATCCTCCTCAACCTCTATCTTCCTCAAGATCTTTACATCATCAGCAAACAGACTCGCATAACTGTTCAATCCATCTACCATATCATTTACATAAATCAGGAACATTACTGGCGCCAACACTGAGCCTTGAGGGACTCCACTTGTTACTTCCCTCCATCCAGACATCTTTTCCTTTATTACTGTCCTCATTTGTCTGTCTCTCAAAAAGTCTCTCATCCATTCCAGAAGTTTCCCCTTTAGTCCTCCTATATATTCTAGTTTCCACATTAGTCTCTTATGAGGTACCTTGTCAAAGGCCTTCTCTAAGTCTAAGTACACACAATCCACCCAACCATCTCTCTCCTGTACCACATCAATCGCTCTTGAGTAAAAAGCTCAACAAGTTTGAAACACATGACCTTCCACTTCTGAATCCAAACTGACTTTCAGCCAAAATATTCATCTCTTCCAGATATTTTATCCATCTGTCTTTCAGGATTCTCTCACACAATTTTGCGACCATGCTGGTTAGAGACACTGGTCTATAATTCAGGGTTCTTCCCTGTTTCCTCCCTTGTAAATTGGTACCACATTTGCCCTCTTCCATTCTTTTGGCACTTTCCCCTCTTCCAGTGAGCATACAATTAAGCTGTGAATTTTATCCGCCAGTTGTTCTCTGCATTCCTTCAGTACCCAATTAGAAATTCCATCAGGTCCTGGGGCTTTCCTTACATCTTGAGTTTCCAGTAATTTATACACTTCCTGCACCTCCACTTTTATATCTTTCATCACCGGAACATTTCTAATCACTCCCTCCCCTTCCACAAGCTCCTTTTCTTTAGTGAAAACTGACTGGAAACGTTTGTTCATTATTTCTGCTTGCATTGCCGCATCATTAAAGACCTCTCCATCTACTTTCAGCTTGGTGATTCCTTCCTTTTGTTTCAGTTTGCCATTAACAAATCTATAAAACAGTTTGGGTTCATCCTTGCATTTGTCAATTATACCTTTTTCAAAATTCCTTTCTTCTTCCCTACGTATTCTTGTGTATTCGTTTCTTGTTCTTTTATATTCTTCCTTTGTTCTGTCGTTACCTCTCTTTCTCCAATTGTTCCACGCCTTATCTCTCACTTTTTTGGCTATCATACACCTTCTATTAAACCACTCCTTTTTCCTGTTTTCTTTCCCTCTTACTCTTGGTACAAATTTTTCCACTCCCAAATTATAGAGGTCTAGAAAGATATCCCACTTCCTCTGTATCTCTCTTGTTTCTCTGAATTTTCTCCAATCCGCATTTTCAAAAAAGTTTCTCAATCCTGTAAAATTTGCTTTGCCAAAGTTGTATCTTCCCTGTCTATGAAGCTCGTCTCTTGGCTCGACGTTTCCTATTAACATCTGGAACTCAATGACCACGTGATCACTTTTTCCCAAAGGACAGAGATATTCCAATGATTCTATTACATCAGGTTCTTTGGTGAACAGTAAATCTAACCTTGCTGGTGTGTCCTCACCTCGAAACCGTGTCTCTTCTTTGACCCACTGCGTCATCAAATTATTCATTATTATATTTAATAACATAGTACCCCACGAATCCTCGCCGCCTCCCGAGTACCATTCCTCCCAGTTCACCTCTTTACAATTAAAGTCACCCACCAAAATTATATTATTGCTTTTCTCAATTATTTTTTGCAAGTAGCTAGCCATATCTGACAACATCTCATGGTATTCGTCATCCTTCCATGCTCTGCGTCTTTGGGGGAACATACACTACCGCCATATCTCTCTTAACATTCTCTCCAGTTTCTAATTTCATATATATCACTTCAGCCCTGCCTTCTCCCATTTCCACAGTATCTACATTTATGTTGTTCTTCACTGCTATCATCACTCCTCCTCCCTTTTTTTCTTTTCTGTCTTTTCTCCACAGTTTGTATTTACCATCTCCCAAATGAACATCAATATCTTCTCTTAATTTGGTCTCTACAAAGCACATGACATCAGGTTCATGTTCTCTCAAGAAATCATTAATTTCGATCCTTGTCGATATGAAACCATCAACATTAGTATATATCACCTTCAAATTATTTTTGACATTATTAATACCCTCTTCTCTCCTACTCTCTGTCCGTACCACTTCCTCAACTTCTGATCTTTCACAACCATCCCCCTAATTTCCTTCACTTCTATTTCCTTAAATACCATTTCCCTTACTTTCATATCCAATACTCTCCAAAAAAAGTATTACGTTCTTCCTCTGTCCTCTTATCATTTTTTTTACTTTACTTCTTTCTTTAATTATTTTAAAGCTTCTCTTTCTTCTTCATTCAGATCTTTTCTTATTATAATATTTTCCATCCCGCCTCTTTGCTTAATTTCCAGGTCACTTTAAGTATCTCATTTATTACACTTTCTGATGTAAACTTGACTCTCATTGGTCTTGTTTCCCCTTTCTTATAAGGCCCTATCCTCCTTACTTCCTCAATTTCTTTTACCCACTTGTTTCCTTCGGGGTCAATCTTTGCCTAATATTCCTCTCACCATGTTCGTGTCTCTCTCGAGTCTTGCGAACCTAACCTTTTCTTCCTCTTCCCTGTTTCCAAATACTATCACACATCTGTTCCTTTCTACAGTTTCTCTCACTATTTTCTCTTTTTTCTTCAGTATTTTCACTACATTTTCTTCCAATTCTTTCTTGTTCATTTCCCTTTCTTCCTGGATGATCTCTCTTAAGCTGACCACTTCTTTCTGTTCTTCCTCTACGTGTGCCCACTTTGCCTTGTGTTCTTCTAGTACATTACTCACCTTCTCCGTTTTATTAGTACTCTCTTCAAGTTTCCTCCTCGGTTCAACATTTTCCCTTCAAATTCTTAATCTCTTCATTGGCTGTTTCGTTGGACTGGATTAGACTCTGTATGGTGGTTTCCGTATTTCCTGACACATCCTTTATCACTAGATTCTCTACTTTTTTTTTCGAGTTCACTAATCCTCATAATTAATGTTTTCACTAGGTCCATGACATTAGTATTAGCATCAAATCCTTGAAATTCCATTCCCTCATTGTTTACATTTTCGGCCATCTTTAACGTACCGATCAAGTACCTAAACAGCTGTTACCAATAAGCCACAAACATTCATGTATACTATTGCCAACAAATCTTTACATTTTTGGTAGTCTACCAACTTTCATTATTTTAAATTTAAAGAAAGACCCTAGGAGACAGGACAGACAAAATTCCTGAAACTACTCAAGGTCAGGAGCGATGCCTGGGACGTCCTCTCTCTCCGGCTGTTCGTGTGTGTGTGTGTGTGTGTGTGTGTGTGTCCTAACATATGAACACAAAATTTAATAGTGAGGTGCTATTCTTGGTACAGATTGTGACACCATAGTGTATGCTAAACCCTGCAAATGGCCAAGTCAATCTGCAAATGTCTGTAGTAAGTACAGTAATCCCTCCAACATCTGATGTAATAGAGCCAAAGGCATGTCCGGATAGTGATCCTGTCCGGATATTGGGCCCCAGCCTACTGGACTTGTACTTATGGACCCTAACTCAGAAAAACACCTATACAACTCCCTCTGGACATGCATTGCACCTATTTAAGACCCAAATCACACCAGTAAGGGACATAAAAGACTGAAATAAATGGAAAAGAACCATAAAATGAGGTTTTAAAGGTGAGTTTATACAATATTAAACATATTGGGTACTTACAAGTCCCTGGCTCCTGGACTGGTTTGAACCACCAGTTTGCAGTCCACAGTTAATCCTCTGCACTCTAAATTCTAATTTCTTAACACTGCACAACACTGTAAATTCCCGTGTGTTCTCGTGGCGAGGTATTGCAGTTTATTCACTGTTTATTCACAAAAAACAAGCACCTGTGGCTTGAACTGCTATAAGCATCTGCTCTCGATCGGAGTTAGGCTGTGACTGTTGATGGTGGTGGGGTAACAGAGTTGCCTGATCGCAATGGCCACATTACCAAACTCCTCAATTTTCATTACCATTTTTAATTTTCATTACCAAATCCTGTTCTTCACTAATTATATACACAAGTGGAAATACATGTAATCACTCTTCTTATAATTAACAGCATGTTGATTATGATCACGCTATATAGGCTACCAAATAAATCAGAGAGAGCAAACAATCCACCACCTCCATCCTGGGTATCCTCATACATGTGAAAAATCCATTTGGTAATGCATTATTCTAATTCATTACCAAACGAATTTTTCATTACCAAATTGGCCCACACTTGGTAATGAAAAATACCAAATGGCAACCCTGACAGGGGAGGGGGGTGGGGGAGGACGGAAGGGGTGAAGGGACCATGGTGTAACAGCTGTTGGCGCCACGCGGCAATTTCAAATTACGGGTGGGAAAAAAGTAAGATTTTTTTCGAATTTTTTGCGGCTTTTGGCCCAGCAATGCAATAATATAACAACATGCAAGCTTGTTAGATATGGTGGCCATGTGTTTCTGTGAGTGTTGGGGTGGTCATTGAGGGATGCTTTAAAGGCACTTGTACAATGCCTGACATTCATTTCATTGCAGTGGAGGTGGAGTAGTATACTGTATATATATAGTTACAAGGGTGAGATAACATTTACACTGAAGCAATGCAGTGTGTGCCTCTCATATTAATGTGGCACTTTACTGGAACTACGTTAATTTCTATGAAGATTTGTGGTCTTTGTACATCCTTTATAATTCTGAAAGTTTTTTCCAGGTTTTTAAGAGATGTACAGTGTTTGCCAGAAGTATCGTGTGCCCTGCGTCCCTCCTACAAAACAAACCTTTCAACGTGAAAAAACGTGTAAATAATGCAATTTATTTACCTTTAGTGCTTCGTAGGGTATCCTTTACGCTTCTTCACGGACCTGAGATGTCTTGGAAGTGAAAGGATGAGGTTCCTGAGGTGCTGGAGGGGTATTTTGTCCCAGGAGTCACGAATGGCGGCTTCCAGCTTAGGCAGAGAGCTCACGTCCTTCCCTTTGAGATTCTTCTTTACGAGGTACCAGAGGTTTTCTATCAGGTTGAGGTCTGGGCTATTGCCTGGTCAGTCTTTCATGAATGATACCTTGCAGTCACGAAGCCAATTGGTGACCAATTTGGCCTTATGAGCAGGTGCACCATCCTGCTGAAACACTCGTGCACCTGTGAGCTCGAAGGACTCTGGTAAATGATCACAAAGAAGCTCCAGATAAACGTCCTGATTCACTCTGCAGTTTTTGGGAAGCACAACAAGCTTCCCCAAACCTTTACCAGAAAAACAACCCCACACCATGAGTGAATCAGGGTGTTTAACTGTGCTTTCCACATAACGTGGGTCAAGTGGGTTACTACCTTTGCGCCAGTACACACGTGCTCCTCGATTACAGGTAACACTAACCGTTGCCTCATCAGACCACAACACTGACAACCATTGCTCCTCACCCCAGTTAAGGTATTTGTTAGCAAAGGCAAGGCTATGAAGTCGCTGGTAACGTGTGAGAAGAGGCTTTCTCACAGGCCTGTGACTTGTGTAACCAAGTTCATGGACCCTTCGAGACACTGTGCGCACAGAAACCTCACCAAACACTTCCGGGTTGCTCTCCTTTTTTTCCCCTTGCACTCACACAAGGATTAGACTCCACTGCACATTTTAAAACATTAACAGACCTCGGGGAAGTTTTCCTGGGCCTACCAGACCACAGTTTCTTTGTGGGAACGTCACCACTGTTTTCCACTCGAAAATGGGCACACCACCTACGCACTGTCGATCGAGCCATGCCAACCAATTCACTAATTTCCTTCGTTTGGTGGCCTGCCTCCTTTAGAGCAATGATCTGGGATATGATTTCACTCGATAGTTCACGGGTAGGTGCCATCACAAAGTGGCGAAAGCCAAAACACTCCGGGACACTTGGTAAAAAATGGCACAGTAAGAGAGGGAGATGCGGCGGAGTTCCTCTCTCTCAGGCAGCCCGTAGGCAACTGAGATGGGAACCAACCACCGCGTAGTAAGGCCTCAGGCTACCGTAACGTCATGCTAGCGCCGCAAACATCTGGCTCAATTTTTAGTACCAAAAACGGGTGATTCTTTTTTGGCCACAAGTATTGCGCACCCTACCATAGGCGCTCTATACTTCTGACGAGCACTGTACACTAGTGTAAAGTCATGGTCATGAAGCTCAGTGTCCCAGTTCTTTTTTCTTTAATCATACCAGTAGTTTTATCCCTGTACATAAATTTTATTAAAGTTTCCTTCCTTACAGACTGACCTGTAACAATTAGTCATACATAACTGTGATAAGCATATCAACACAATATTTTTCACGTAACTCACCATCAGACATCTTTTTGAGCACATTAACCACATCTGACACCTCCAGGGATAGTTCGTCCGGCTGCTTTCCTACATATGGGTGAATGGCTTGTACCTGTGGGATGATGCAGAATACAACTGATATAATAGCCACATCATATTTTGTGACATACAGTACAGTACAAGATGCACATTTTCTCTGCAGCATTTTTTCAGGCATCCCCCAGCATCTTCTGCATCACAAATAAAGATTATAATAGTCCATAGTGAATCCAAAGAATACTGTACTTTTTTTTACCACCCTCAAATGTTATACAAACACCTATTATTGCAAGTTTGTGTTCAGTAACAAACATTCGCTATACACTATAATTACTGTGTACTGTACAGGGTAATTCACTAATTTGAGGCCCAGAATTATGCCAGTATATCCATTATTAACAAATGAATTTAAATGAAATTTCATCATTACAGAGTTTAGTCTATATCACTCATATACTGTACTGCATTTGAGAAACTCCCCAACATATGAACTTAAGAACATAAACCAGAAATGAAATGTTCCTCTCCCACCTCTGCTGGGCAGAATGGGCATTGGTTGATCAACTGCACTGCTCCAGTGATCATGTTACAAGTACTCTACTTACATAAATTTGAGTTACGTAAATTCAGATACGTAAAAACTAATTTCAAAGAAAAAAATACAAAAATGCTCTACCTATTTAAAATGCTTGCCAAGTCCTACTTCACTACTCAGGCACCAGGTGGTGTCTGTGTGCTTCCCGCCTCTCAGTTTGTTTTGCCAGTGCACATGCGGTTATTGTTGTAGCAGGAGGTACACGATTGTGTTTTTCATCATTTTGACCATCAGCATGTCTCAAAAAAGGAAGAGTGCTGGTGGTGGTGGGAGCAGCAGCAAAAAAACGACACTATAACAATGGAAATGAAAATGAACATCATTATAAGAGAGGAGAGAGAGAATGAGTGATGTGGCATCTGTGTTTGGACTGATGGACTCGAGATAAAATCTGACTTACATAAGAGCTGCAGGAACCAATTACAGTAATTCCATAACTTCAGGAGTACACCCGTACCCCTATATCCAACATCAATAACCAATCATTTGCTAGATTGAACCAAAGAAATAGGGGAACATTCTCACAATCCAGTCTGAACGTCCATTGCCTTGCAAGTCCGACATCACGCCTCTCCCTAAGTTTGAAATGAGGTTCTACAGTCCTTCTGTCCTCCCTCCATCCCCTCTCTTCTCCCCCCTCTCCCGTCCCTCCTCCATTCCCCACCACACTCAGCACTGTCAAGCATGTCTCCTTCCCTGTTCCTCTGTCCTCCCTCACCCCTGGTTGTTTCCCTCCCCATCCCCCACCTTCCCCCACCCCTGCTTGTCGTGTGTGTGTGTGTGTGTGTGTGTGTGTGTGTGTGTGTGTGTGTGTGAGAGTGAGTGAGTGAGTGAGTGAGACTGGGGGGGGGAGGGTAGCAGGGCAGTTTGGTTTTCTTGTCTCCTTCCTTGTCCTCCCACCTTCCCCCACCCCCACTTGTTTCCCTTCCAATCCCCCCACCCTCCCTCACTCCCACTTGGTGCACTGCTCCAGGTGCCTATCTGGCTGTCACTGTCAGTTCCCCTGAAGCATCTCATCTACCCTCCTACATGTGAAGCTTGAGGTCTCATTTTTTTAGAAATAGTATTGTTTAGGAGGAAAAAAACAATACGTATGGTGTTTCTGTGTCAGTCTCTATTGATTGAGTGAGGTATATGAGAGCTTGGGTTTGGGTCTGAAACATATCTCTGGCTTTTCTTCAGTATCTTATGGGGAAAACTGCTTCAATATCTGACATACTTGCTGACTGAACACTCCCACCAGTACACAACACTGCCCCCCTCCCCCCTAATTCTCCTTATTTAACCAAGATTTTCTTCCTAGTTCTGGGGCCACCTAAAGAGAAATGGATTACTGTATAAACAAGCTTAGCACATTTGCTTTACTTAGAAAACTTTACTGAGGAGCATATAGTTACTAGGTAGCATGTGGTTATCCTAGTAACTAAGTTGCCCCCCAAATTGCTAGTTTGGAACACCAGGTTCAGTTAAGTTTAAAGGGTAAAGGAGACTACTTTCAAAACTTTGTGTAACTGGGGACAGAATGTAATAATCTAAAGAGAGCACAGTATGTACATTTACAAAGCTCTGCTTAAATCAATTCATTAATAACAACATAACAAGAATATATGGAGTAGATGGGAAGTTGTTGAATGCTGTGAAGAGTATGTACGATGGTGCGAAGGCTGCAGTGCGTGTGGATGGTGAACTAAGTGAATTTTTCTCTTTGAAGGTTGGTTTGAAACAAGGATGTGTCATGTCTCCATGGTTGTTCAGTCTGTACATGGATGGGGTAATAAAAGAGGTACAAGGTAGGGTAGTGGATGTTGGAGTGGCCCTGGTGAGAGAGGATAGTGTTTGGAAACTCCCTGTACTGTTGTTTGCAGATGATACTGTGTTGTTGAGTGAAGACGAAGGGGAGCTGCAAGGCTTGGTGGATGAGTTTGAGAGAGTGTGTAAGAAACGGAACCTAAAGGTGAATGTAGGGAAGAGTAAAGTGATGGTCTTTGAGAGAGGTGAAGTTAGTGAATGTACTGCGAGGTTAGATGGTGAGGAATTGGAAAATGTGAGTACGTTTAAGTATTTGGGTAGTGTGATGAGTAAGGATGGAGGTTTGGAGGGTGAAGTGCTTGAAAGGGTACAGCAGGGAAGAAAGGTTGCTGGTTCCTTGAAAGCAGTGATAAGAAACAGGGAAGTGAGCATGGAAGTGAAAAAGTTACTACATGACAGTATTGTGATACCAACTCTAACGTACGGAAGTGAAGCTTGGACATTGTTGGAAGGACACAAGTCAAGAGTGAGAGCAGTGGAAATGAGTTATTTAAGAGGAGCCTATGGAGTCACGTGGAGAGACAGGCTGACGAATGAGGATATAAAGGAGCGTTGTGGTGTGGATGTGGATGTGATAGGAAGCGTTATGAGGAACACACTGAGGTGGTTTGGCCATGTGGAGAGGATGGAGGGCGAAAGACTGACGAAGAGAGTGTATGTGAGTGAGGTGGAGGGGGGAAAAGGGAGGGAGAGGCCGAGGATGAGATGGAGGAATGGGGTGGAGAGGTATATGATTGAGGGGGGTGTGAGTTGGGAGCAGGTCAGTGAAATGGCGGGGGACAGGGCGACTTGGAGGCGATTTGTTTGTGGCCACCCCAAACGGGATTGAGGCGTCTGGCAATAGATAGATAGATAGATTAATAACAAAAATACAAAAATTATTCTGGGGCTTCCTCAGAGTAAGGAGTCACTGTGTGTGTTTTGTCTCTCTTTCTATACTGTACCATATACAGTATATATATATATATATATATATATTTAAACAGTGTTTGACAAAAGTATTGCGCGCCCGGCGCCCCTCCTACAAAACAAACTTTTCAACTCTGGAAAAAACATGTAAATAATGCATTATAATTACCTTTAATGTTTGGTAGGGTTTCCTTTGTGCTTCTTTACGGACCTGAGACGTCATGGAAGTGAAAGGGCGAGGTTCCTCAGGTGCTGGGGTGATATACTTGACCAGGACTGACAAATGGCTGCTTCCAGCTTAGGCAGAGAGCTCACGTCCTTCCCTTGGAGATTCTTCTTTATGAGGTACCAAGGTTTTCTATCGGGTTGATGTCTGAGCTATTGCCTGGCCAGTCTTTCATGAAGGAGACCTCACAGTCACAAAGCCAGTTGGTGACAGATTTGGCTTTATGAGCAGGTGCACCGTCCTGCTGAAACACTCGTGCACCTGTGAGCTTGAAGGACTCTGGTAAATGATGACAAAGCAGCTCCAGGTAAACATCCTGATTCACTCTGCAGTTCCTGGGAAGCATAACAAGCTTCCCCAACCCCTTACCAGAGAAACAACCCCATACCATTAGTGAATCAGGGTGTTCAACTGTGCTCTCCACGTAACAAGGGTCAAGCGGGTCACTACCTCTGCGCCGGTACACGCGCGCTCCTCGATTACTGGTAACGGTAAACGTTGCCTCATCAGACCAAAACACTGACAACCATTGGTCCTCACCCCAGGTAAGGTACTTCTTAGCAAAGGCAAGCCTACAAAGTCGCTGGTAACGTGTAAGAAGAGGCTTTCTCACAGGCCTGTGGCTTGTGTAACCAAATTCATAGCCTCTTCGAGAAACAGTGCGCACTGAAACCTCGCCAAGCACTTCCGGGTTGCTCTCCTTAATTATCCTTGCAGTCACACGAGGATTAGACTCCACTGCAAGTTTTAGCACATTAACAGACCTCGGGGAATTTTCCTGGGCCAACCAGACCGTGGTTTCTTTGTAGGAATGTCACCACTATTTTCCACTCGGTAACAGGCACACCACCTTCGCACTGTTGACCGAGCCACACCAACCAAATCACTAATTTCCTTCATGGGGTGGCCTGCCTCCTTTAGAGCAATGATCTGTGATATTATTTCACTAGACAATTCACGGGTAGGGGCCATATTAAAGTAGGAAAGCCAAAATGCTGTAGGTCACTAGATAAAAAATGACACAACAAGAGAGGGAGAAGCGGCCGGGTTCCCCTCTTTCACGCAGCCCGCAAGCAACTGAGGCGCCAGCCAATAAGCGCACAGTAAGGCCTCAGGCTGCCATGACGTCATGTTAGCGCCCAAAACTTCTGGCTAAATTTTTTCTCCCAATAAAAGGTGATTCTTTTTTCACCAAAAGTATTGCGCGCTTGTGTCAAGGCGCGCAATACTTTTGTCGCGCACTGTATATAATGAACATATTCAGGGTAAATGATTTGCCAAGTGAACGAGCAGGTGGTAATCAGGTCCACAAAACTATAATGGATGAATTATTCTCTGAGTGAACAAAATTGAGGTAAAAAGTAGGCCATAACTGCCATCTCCTATGTTGAATGACCCCCCCCTCCCTAGCAGACACTGCACAAGAGGTCAGATCTGAGCAACCTGTTGAGCAGATTCCAATAGAGGATGACGATATGCCTATGTTGAAGATCAGTAAAATTCTAGCAGCAGTGGATGTTCTGAGTGAAGAGATCAAGGCAAATGAAACCAGTGACCTTAGGACACAGGAAGTGCTCAGTGTACTCCACTTTTAGTTATTAGACTGAAAGGCACAATACGGAAGTCAACATAAGAAAACACTCATCACACGCTACTGCTGAACTAAAAAATAACAGGTGCCAGTTGCCTCTACATCATCAGCTACACTTCCTGGGGAAGATGATGATGATGTGATGTCAGTGGTGTCATCTTTGGGCTCTGAAGGTTTTAGGGGAGAGGTGAATGAGGTAGATGCACGTGGGGAAGTGGTTCAGTCAAGTGATGAAGGGGGGGGACTGGTGACGGGAACAAGTGAGCGGAAGGTGATGTGGAGGGGTCACCCTAAGTGTATCTCCCTGCCTCGGAACCACTTGTATTCAAGCCAATCAGGACTGCCATCTGCCCAATGAAGGTAAATAACCATGTTTTATATTTTATATCTATACTGCATGTGTTTGAAATGTGCCTTTTAGTACATCTCTGCGGCTCAAAAAGTGGACTTTGAGGAAATGGTGCCGCCCATATGCTATTTTTCCCAAAAGATATGTTGTTCACAGTGAACGAATTCGCAGTGAACAAACTCGTCTGCCACCCATGAACTTGTTCACTGTGTGAGGGCACTGTACATATATATATATATATATATATATATATATATGTATTTATACAGGCAAGTCCTGGTTAACAAGCAACAAGAAATTGCTTAGTGAGAATTTGCTATTATGAGGTCTCGGAATTTACACCACCGCCTGTTTAACGAGCAGGTAAAACCCCCCAGAATCCCAGCTTACAAGAATCGAGACGAGGGTATTTGTACTTCATGTGTATTAACTCTTTATTCCTGCTTAAAATTGTCCATCACAGGTGTTGGTGGTCGGTGGAGGTTACTTGGCTGGTTGTTCACCCCATCCCTATTTTACCTATAATTTGTTATTCTGCTTATATTAATGCTGTTTTTATATTTCAAGTGTACAGTATTGCCCTGTTGTATTAACTCATTACAGCTTAAAATGATCAGAAAGTCAATTTTGGTGGTTTTGGGGGAGGTTGCTCGGAGGCGTTGCTCCCTAACTCCATTTTTCCCATAAGTTCTTCACTTCGTTTAATGAGAATTTGGCTAACGAGCAAAATCCTTGCTCTCTATTAGCTCGTAAGATCGGGACCCGCCTGTATATATAAATATAAATATATACACAGTCATCCCTTACCATTCGCGGGGGTTAGGTAACAGAGACACCAGCGAATGTTAAAAATCTGCGAATATCTGCTGCCCCCCCTTATAAATACCCCTGGACCCCCCCCCCATTTCCTTATATAACTAAAGAAACACCCTATATGCATGTTTACAACCACTTTATTTAATACAAGAACACTAAAAGTTGAAAATAATGAATAGTGTACCCATGCATGGCCTCTTCTGACAACTGTGCTCATCCCAGCTCCCTCCAAAAGGAAGAGAGTTACAGTATATTTCATTCACTGGATGATGCCATTACTGTACTACAATGGCCAAAAACTGTGCCTGGGATAATGTTATAGTGTCAGCAGAGTTCAATGAGATAATTTTTTTTTTTTTCTGTAGCCATCCACGGATATTCAAAACCGTGAATGTTAAGGGATGACTATATATACTGTATATATATATATATACACAGGAGCCTCTGTGGTACAGTGGTAAAGTGTGCGTTTTCAAACACTGAAGAACGAGGGTTCGCGCCCCACCACGGTTATAAACTTTGGGAGCGTTCTTCAGGCCACATACTGCATTGGCGGACATAAGGGGTGCTGTGGTTGAACCAGTGTCGCATACTGTAAAGTATGCATGCACCCAGTCAGCTTGCGTGGGCCGATTACACTTGGTTCACAAACTATACACACATCCAAAGTCATTTCAACACTACAATTACACTTACAAGCACTTCTCACCCTACATACAATATCTACTACACAGCCTAAGCCACTTGGCAGAGATACAATGGCTGTATTGTCCCCACTTTGGTCGGGATAGGCTGGTCCTGCAGTGGACACTCAAATGGCTGATGAGATGAGTATACTCTCTATCTATCTATCTATTGCCAGACGCCTCAATCCCGTTTGGGGTGGCCACAAACAAATCGCCTCCAAGTCGCCCTGTCCCCCGCCATTTCACTATATATATATATATATCTCAAATGGCTGATGAGATGAGTATATATATATATATATATATATATATATATATATATATATATATATATATATATATATATATATATATATATATATATATATATATATATATATATATATATATATATATATATATAAAATGTATATATATATATATATATATATATATATATATATATATATATATATATAATGTATATATATATATATATATATATATATATATATATATATATATATACTGTATATATATATATAATGTATATATATATATATATATATATAATGTATATATATATATAATGTATATATATAATGTATATATATATATATATATATATATATATATATACACACACACATATACAGTAGGCTCGCCCAGTGCACGTCATTACAGTGTGCGAATCGCATTGTGCGCAAGTGACCAAAAATCATAACGAAAAACCTTGAATGTGCGAGTTTACCCCACAAAACACGAGGTAGAGGCAAGAAGTGGCTTAGAAACGCCATTTTCCATCAGTACACGACCCCCCCACACACACAACGCGCCAACAGTGACCTAGAGGCTCATGGGGAAGGTGCTCAAGAGGAGTCTACAATAAGATATCGCCAATAACAACTTCAATAATAACGTTTTCGCAATAATTGTAAGTTAGAATAGATACCCAGTTTCTATAATAATGATGTTTATTTTGTGAATACTAAGTTGTTATACTGCCAATACGTCCATAACAAGATGAGGAATGAAACAAACAAGCAAGAAGAGATGAAGGAAATTGCCGAAAATGTGAGCAGTAGCGAGGAGAGGGAGGATCCTCCCCTCACCACCTCCCCTGACTTGTCCACGGCCGTCCTCCACTGTCCCACCTGACTCACCAGCCGCCTCCCTCTCCATCTTCACAGCCCCACCTGACTCACCTGCTTCACCTGGCATACCTGCAACCCCCACCATAATGACTGTTGCTGCATTCTGGAAGAAATGTAACATTCAACAGGCCATAAATTTCTTCGTCAAAGCCTTGAATAATATAACATTGGCAACCATTAAACAAGCGTGGTGCAGCCGAGGTGGTGGCGGGGGCACTGTAAGTGCATTGCTGTGCCTCAGAACCCCTGTTGTTTAAGTCCATCAGGCCTGTTGTCTACTGTTGTTAAATGACTGCCCATATTTTTGTTATTGCAGCTATATCTGTAGTACAATGTCTGAAAAATTTGACCCTTTTTTATGTCTCTAAGAGCCAAAAAATGTCCAGGTATTAGGGGGTACTGCCCATATGTAATTTTTCCCATAAGATTATGTATTCGCAGTACGTGAATTCCCAGTGCGCGAGGTCGTGGACCGCCCAATCTCTCACGCACTGTGCAAGCCTACTGTGTATATATATATATATATATATATATATATATATATATATATATATATATATATATATATATATATATATATATATATACAGTAATCACTCTAATACCTGGACGCCCAATATCCGAACATCCCCACTATCCGGACATAAGAATGTTTCATACTGTACTTTTTTCCATACTATACTTACCTCATTTCACTCTTTAATGTCCTTTATAGGTGTGAATAGGGTGTTAGGAGCTATGCATGTGCAGGAGGAAGGTGTTTTTCTGAGTTAGGCTAGGTTAGGGTCCATAAGTACCAGTCCAGGAGCCAGTCACCAGAATGTTTATTAATGTATGAACATACTTCTAAACCCTCATTTTATGTTTCTTTTGCATTTATTTCAGTCATTTATGTGCCTTATTGGTGTGATTTGGGTCTTAAATAGGTGCTATGCATGTCCAGAGGGAGTTGTATAGCTGTTTGTCTGAGCTAGGGTCCATAAGTACAAGTCCATAAGCTCGGGCCCAATATCCGTACATACCTATGGCTCTATTACGTCGGATATTGGAGTGATTACTGTATATATATATATATATATATGTACATATAATATATGTATATATATATATATATGTATGTGTATACTCAATCCTCGTAAATCACAGCAATTTGGGTCTGGACCACTGCCGTGATTGACGAATTCCATGATTTATGAATAATAACTCTTATGTGAAAAATTAATTTGGGTCTGGACTTTGGCCAACCCGCCCCCACAGCACCCTACCTACACCTATCAAGGC
Source organism: Coenobita brevimanus (assembly GCF_032717465.1). Lineage (NCBI taxonomy): Eukaryota > Metazoa > Arthropoda > Malacostraca > Decapoda > Coenobitidae > Coenobita > Coenobita brevimanus. Next base: position 7,049,090 of record NC_137007.1, read on the forward strand.
ACCATCAAACACAAACATACAAATTTAGAAATATTTGGTGCATGTATTAAACAGAAATAAGCCATGTTAAGGGATCTCACCATAATCCTATGACGAAATTGCTTAAGTGAATGGAGTGGGGTGGTGTTGGGAAGAACGTAGAACCTCTCAGCACTTGTTCTTCCCAAACTCTTTCACCAGCTTTGAAAACTTCCCTCCCCTCTCAACACGACGAATGAGCTCCAAACATTGACTGTACAACAACTGCGGCAGCTTCTTGATGCCATACTGCTTAGAACACTTCATCAGGGGGTCGGAAGGGGCCATGGCAGGTAGGAGGTGGGGGGAAGTTGCACAAAAAAGGCAGGTAACTCTCGTACTCCATGGCGAAGGTCTGTAGTGTGCGGACTGGCAGAACAAGAACAACAACAACATGGCATCATTAGTATGCACACTTGCCACCAGGGACACATGGTGATTGGTTGTTGGGTCGCGATTTTCAGTTTGAATGCCGCAGTTTACGGTTCTCGGAAAAGGCCCATTCGGGTGCCTAGATCTGCGATTTTCGTGACTTAACAGTGATTTAAGGTTGCCAGCAGTCTGATGGCCACCTAGCCGTGATTTACGAATCCGTGATTTATGAACATGCAATTTACGAGGATTGAGTATATATAATATGTATATATAATATATATATATATATATATATATATATATATGTATATATATATGTATATATATATGTATACAGTATATATATATATATATATATATATATATATATATATACAGTACAATCCCTGCTATCCGGTATCCAGACAAACGGAATACTCAGAAAAACGGGAAAATTCAAGCGCTGGTAAAAACGTCAGTAAGTTATAACTGTGCGCCATTTTGAATGGACCGCCAAACTGCCGTTTTATCGTGTCACGCAAGGCTGGGTGAAGTCGGACTAAGCGAGGTGAAGGCATTTCTGGCTAATGTAAATCCCTAGTAAATCCTCTTAACCAGCCCTCCTCTTCCCTCTTTCCCCTACTTGAATTCAGTCATCCTCCACAATTTCCACAAATCACCAGTCTGCTTTTTACCACCAGACAGTAAACAAGCTCTCTTGCTGTTGTGTTGCTCTGATGGATGGTAATTTCAAAACTCCAAAATGTCTAAAGAGCAAACTAAACGTAAGCGTGTTGTGCTTACCTTGAAACAGAAGCTGGACATATGCAATATACTTGAAAAAGGCAAACATTATAAAACACTGATGACCGAATATAATGTAGGAAGTCCAATGATTTATGATATCAAGGCCCAAGCATCCAAGCTTAATGAATTTTTCATGAAAAGCGAGACAAGTAAATCCATCGAAAAAGGGCATACTCTTCATCTTTCGAGTGGTTTTGCTTAGAAAGATCTAGGGGAGCACCTATTTCTGTTCCTCGAATACAAGAAAAAGCAAGAGAGTTTCACAGTAAAATGAATACATAAGTCGAATGTGATTTCAGTGTTGGATGGTTAAATCGTTTCAAAGACAGGCATGGAATTTGTAAACCAGACATCTCGGGAGAGAGCAAATCAGCAAACGCCGGTGTTTTTCTTCCTAACGGACCGACTCTAACTTGCACCACATAAATTCATCGTAGAACGCATGTGTGCTGGCAGAGATGAAAAAAAAAATGTTAATAGGAATGAAGGTTTACTTTGTTGGAAGAAAAAAAAAATATATGCTTGCACTTCATATGTACATCATGTATTTTATTTTGTTCAAAACAGCTGATTGGCGGCAGGTGAAGGGTGGAAGGCCGGGACTGTAAACATAGCTGATATGGGGGCACAGGTGTTGTGTTAATTTACCAATAAATATTCAGGATTTTATTCCTTTTGTTTTCCACATTTATGAGTACAGTACATACAAGAAATTATTCGGTAGTTAACAGAATGGACTCGTGCATTTTGCAGTACTGCAAGGCATTGCATGCCTGTGCATTATGACCATGGTGTGTGTTTACGAGGCAATATTTCAGGAGGAATCTATTAGTGTGCCCCCTGATGTGAGTGGTGAGTACCTGAATTGTATATACTGCTGTGATAATTATCGCCTTTGTATAGATTTGAATATCAGAACTACGGGAAAAATCTGTAACCGGGAAGGTAAATTCCCCAAGCCGCCCGGTTAACTGGGATTGTACTGTATATATATATATATATATATATATATATATATATATATATATATATATATATATATATATATATATATATATATATATATATAGATATAGATATAGAGATATCTATATATAGATATAGATATAGAGATATCTATATAGATATAGATACAGAGATATCTATATATAGATATATATATATATATATATATATATATATATATATAAGTAATCCCTGTAATAACTGGACGCCCAATTCCCGGACACCCCAATTTCTGGACATTTTGGGCCTGGGCCTTCGGAACCCCAAAATGGCCAAAAAATGAGAGAGAGAGAGAGGAAAAAAAAAATCTGAATTTTTTCCCACCCGTAATTTGAAATTGGCGTGCGGCGCTGAACAGGTGCATTTACACACGGCTGCCAGCCCCCTGCTGTTCCTCCCCCCTCCCCAGTTACTGCCTAACTACCATTGTGAGTAGATGCTCATCATAATGGATGCCGCATGTGCTCATTTTTGTGAATAAACTTCAATACCTCGCCACCAGACCACATGGGAATTTATAGTGTTGTGCAGTGTTAAGAAATTAGAATTTAGAGTGCAAAGGATTAAGTGTGGAGTGCAAACTGGCAGTTAAAACTGGCACAATTAAGAACAGAATGTGCAGTGTTAAACAATTATAACTCACAGTGCAAAGAATTAAGTGCAGCACAAAACGGGATTACTGTATGAGCTTCAAGAGCATTTTCACCACTGGTGCTGTAAGTACCCCGTACATTTAAATATTTTCCATACTGTATTGGGGGGGCGCAGTAGCACAGTGGTAGCGCGCTGGACTTGTGATCGGGGGATTGCAAGTTCGAGCCTCGCCCGGGCTGCTGTGCCGGGAGGGGTAGCTCCCTCCTGTAACCCTAGCGGGGCTATATAGTCCAATACAGGGCTTAGCTCGGGGGAACTCCATTTCTCCCATTTTTTCCATACTGTATTCACTTCTAATTCCTCATTCTCTGGTTCCTTTTCATTTATTTCATGCTTTATGTCAATTACTGGTGTGAATAGGGTCTTAAATAGGTGCTATGCATGTCTGGTAGGGAGTTATTAAGGTGGCTTTCAAAGTTAGGCTGGGTTAGGGTCCATAAGTACAGTCCAGGAGGCAATGGCCCAGTATCCGGACAGGCCCAATTTCCAGACATGCCTTTGGCTGCATTACATTGGATATTGGGAAGATTACTGTGTATATATATATATATATATATATATATATATATTAGGGTGTGTCTTAAAAATAAAATTTTGATATTTCTTTGTCTCGCCCCCTGCTTTCGTTCCACTCCTTACAAAAACAAAGCACACTAATTTTCATTCCATTTGGGTGATATTTATTTGTGGCTCTGAAGCAGCAAAGTTTTAGCCCCTTGTCACCCATTGTTGTTGCTCTATACTCTGAACCATGAAAAGGCAAGAGTTCAAGCATTCATGGAAAGGGTGTTGCATTATCAATGTTGATTTTTTTTTTTTTTTTAAGTCACTCCCAGATGGAAACTCGCAAGACAGTCTACTTGCTTGGTTCAACAGTTACAGAGATAACCCCTTGTCGCCCACTGGTGTTGCTTTATGCTCTGAACCATCAAAGGGCAAGTGTTCATGCATTCATGGAATATGTTAGTTTGTTTTGTTTCATTGTTTAGTAAGGGTGTTGATTCATCAATGTTTATTTTTTTTCAAGTCACTCCCAGATGGAAACTCACAAAACAATGTACTTGCTCAGTTCAACAGTTACAGAGATAACTGGAAACAAACTATCATCGAATCAACAGGCCTTCGGGCACTTTATGCATCTGCATTGAGAGCAAAGGAAAGAGAAAAGGGATGCATCTCATGGTACAGTTCATGCGGTGAAGACTTGGGATAAAGCAAATTCATCATCTCAACAAGAATACCACTGTATCAAGAAGGTGGAAAAGATCTTCACAGCTTGGACTGGGCTGAAGAAGCATTCTTCTCGTACAACTGAATCTCACAAGGAAAAGGAGTGGTTGTTTTTTAATTCCCTCAAAGATTTATTTGACACTGTTCATGCTGATGCCAAGTGGTGTGTATCTCATCGAGAGGACTGGGAATTTCTCCTTCTTCAGCATTAGAAAGGAAATCCTGGAAGCATAAGGGGACTCAACATGATTCACCAGAAAAAGGTCAAGGCTCGACAACAACAGAAGAAACTAATGAGAAGCTGAGAAAGGTTTCCAAGCATGAGTTGGAAACAGCTGGTAAGAAAATCATCCTGGAATCCTCCTCTTCCAGTTCTGAGGATGAGATCAAGACTGAGGGAACCTGTGCTGGGTCATCCACATCACTTCAGACACCTACAAATGACCCTTTTCCTCCAAAGCAACGAGCGGTGAGAAGTATTATGACGAAGGACTTATCGGCCACTCTCGACTGAACAAACATTTCCTCCCACAAGGCAACATATCTTCAAATGGGGACTGCTGTCAGTTTAGGTCATGATCCTCATGAAATGAACATCAATCCAACAAACATACACCACCATCGGGCACAGTTTCATGCCCAGAGGGCTCAAGAACTGAAGAGTGAGCTCAAAGGAATAAAAAACTGATGGTGCACCGGGATGGAAAACTTATGGAAGATCTTGCTTCAAGGGAACATGTGGACTGTCTTCCAATTTTGATGTCTGGCTTCAGGTTACAGCAACTGCTGGGAGTGCCAAGGCTTCCTTCTGCGACAGCAGAAGCCCGAGCTCACGTCATCGTGGAGTGCCTTGGTGACTGGGGCCTCATCCAGCAGATAAGGTCCATGAGCTTTGACACTGCCACACTAAACACGGGCCAGCATGGAGAAACCTGCACTATCCTTCAAGAAAAGATCAGACAAGATTTACATTACCCAGCCTGTGGGCACCATGTGATGGAGTTGATCATGGGAACAGCAATTGATGCCTCCATGGGGACCACTTCAACGGGACCAGATATTTAGCTCTTCAAGAGGTTTAGAGACCACTGGAATTTAAGAGATCAGAGTTTGAAACTGCAGATACTGATGAGGCACCAAGGCAGCAATTGCCAAGCGAGGAAAGATCTCCTTTGCTTTGCCATGTCCCAGTCAAACCAAGTACGAGATGAATATCAGGAGTTTTTGCACCTGTCCAATACCTTTCTCGGCAGGACTTCGAAAAAGGACATAAATTTTTTTACTCCAGTAGCAGTACACTGTGCTCGATGGATGATGAAAGTTATATACTCCATGGAGCTGTATCTCTTCCGGAGCCAGTTCCAGGTGGCGAAGTCAGAAGAACGCTGAGTGTGAGATCGTCCCTCTTTTCCGTCCTCACATACTTGAAACCTGGGTTTCAGCTCCATTTTTGGCTCAAGCTCCCCCACATGATTGGATCTTGATGTAGCAACTTATCAAGTACCCCAACAAGAAAATCTCTAAGTCACCATGAAGAAGCTGGGCTCTCATCTACGGTATCTTTCAGAGGAGGCAGTTGGTCTTGATTTCTTTGATTACAGGATCACTGTTGACACAAAGCGCCGGATGATGCTGGCACACGACAGGGAAGCCCCAGAGTCTCCACTGAAGAGACCTCGAATACCGAAAACAGCTTTAGCCGGAGATGCTTTGGATGGCTTGGTAACCATCAACACTAGGACTTTCTTTTCCAGACTTGGCCTTCCCGATGACTTTCTTCAGGATGACCCCATTTCTTGGACAGAGAATGCAGTTTACACTCAAGCTCGTGATATTGTCTACAAGCTCCCCATCATCAATGACAAGGCTGAGCGAGCTAAGGTCCTCATATAGGAGCTGAATAAGAGGCTCACCAAGGGGAAAAAGCAGCTCCAGTTCCTTCTCCGTGTTGTAGCAAACCACCAACATCAGTTTCCTACCCCTGCCAAGGGATTTCTTACCAAAAGGAAAACTTCAGTGTGAACTTCAATGCTTGTACTACAACTTTTTAGCATATATACTTGTGTTATAACTTTTGGTGTCCAGGTCGACCCCTAAATGTTAAAAACGAATGATTTTTGGTTGCACACTTTTTTCATCAAGAGGAACAAATTTGAGAGGTGAGACTATACAATTTCTTACTTTAAGTTTTCTCCCTCCTACTCATGACACACGCTTGGCATGACATGACACACCCTTATATATATATATATATATATATATATATATAAGTAATCACTCTAATATCCGGACACCCAATAACCGAACATCCCCACTACCCGGACCTTATCGTCCTGGGACCCAACATTCAAAAAAAAAAAAAGATTTTTTCCCGTCCGTAATTTGAACTTGCCGCGCGCGCCGCGGGAGAGCATTGTTTTGGTGCGTCATTCCTCCGACGTCCGATAGAGCGCCGCTGCATCCTCCCCACTTCCCGCCTGTCTCTCACCGCGGCTGGACCTACGCTCTTCGCAATGGCTGCCCACGTGCTCGCTTTTGTGGTGGTGCCCTACCTGCTGCAGGGCCTCCTGCTGCTCTCGGGCCTCCTCTTAGTGTGTGATGATGGCCCCGCCACCTGAGAAAAGGAAGAGAGTGGTGTTGACTCTGGAAAAGAAGAGGGAGATTTTGGAGAAAGCTGATGCGGGTTGGTCTTCTTCCCGCATTCTCCACGAGTATAACCTGGCCCGGTCGACTTTGTTTGATATCAAACGTTCCCGAGACAAACTCATGCAGTACACGGCTGACTTCTCGTCGAGAAGCATACGCAACGTGCAAAGGAAGGTTATGTTTACCCCCAAGTTTGCAGAAATCGACCGATCCACGTTGATTTGGTACCAACAGCAACGTGCAGCTGGTGTGATGGTACGTGGAACGGAGCTGAAGGCTGCTGCTGAGAAGTTCGCAAGGCTTCACGACGCCCTAGACTTCAAGGCATCCGAGGGCTGGCTCTTCGCATTCAAGTTGCGACATGGCCTTACTAACTGTAAAGCACATGGCAAAGCACTGGACGCTAACGGGGATGGAGTTGACGAGTTTCAGCACAAAGTGAAAGGCTTGATCGACAGGGAGGGCCTAACTCTCGGTCAAGTCTACAATGCTGACGAAACTGGCCTATTCTATCGCTCGCTGCCAACGAACACTCTAGCCGAGGAGACGGAGAAGCGTGTACCTGGCCGCGAGCTTTCCAAGGAACGGATATCTGCTTTGTGTTGTGCCAGTGCTAACGGCATGCACCGGCTTAAGCCCGTTGTTGTTGGCCGTGCAAAGCAGCCTCGGTGCCTTCGTGGGGTGATGGATGTCCTTCCTGTCGTCTGGTACCATTCTTTGAAAGCATGGTTCACAGCTGTGATTTTCAAAGACTGGTTTCACCGTCACTTCGTCAAGGAGGTCATCCATTACCAGACGAAGACACTGGGAATCCCTCGCGACCAGGTAAAGGCTCTCCTTCTGCTCGACAATGCACCTGCCCACCCGTGCGACAAGGACTTGGTTGCTGAGAATGGCCGTATTAGGTGCATGTTTCTGCCACCTAATACGACTGCTCTCATTCAACCCATGGACCAAGAAGTGATCGTGGCAACAAAGCGCCTATACCGTCGGAAGTTCCTGGACGAGGTGGTGATTGTTCTCGAGGACGAGGACGAGCGCAGGGAAGGACAGGACACACGAGGCAAGCGGATTTTGGAAAACCTTCGCCGCTACAACATCAAGTCTGCGCTGTACAACTGGGCTAGTGCATGGAAGGAAGTCCCTGTGAAAACTTGAAAATGGTTGGTCTCGTCTGCTTCTCGGAACGGATGTGGAGTACGATTTTCTAGGGTTTGACGTGGATGACTTCCATGCACGGCTACGTACGCATGGCGACGATGTTGATGTGGACGATGTTTGTGAGTGGTTGGACGACGACGAGGGCGATCCTGGGTATCAGACGTTGTCTGATATCGAGATCGCGTCTTCGGTTGCTGGTGTCAGTACCGAACTTGAAGATTCCGATGACGAAGGCGACGATGATGCGGACTCCTCTCAGCAGGACACTACTCCAGCCATCCCCAAGCTGAGCACACTCCGGGAACATCTAGAGTTCGTCCTAGACTACCTGGAACACCCGGACTGCGACAGGGAGATGGGGCCCTTGGGACTCGTGGAGGAAGTGCGTGCTTTCAGGCAGCACATCATCAATCGTCAGAATTGTCGGTCCTTGCGTCAGTCAACGATTGACAGTTTTTTCAGGCCCGTGACCCCCGCTGTGCCCAGCCCTGGCTCCACTCCGTTGCCTCCCCAAGACAGGCCCTCATGCTCCGAGCCACAGCCCAGCACATCAGCCACGGTGGAGTCACCGCTCGACGTGAGTTTGCGGCTTTCCTCAGAGTCCTCTGCAGTGGGTACGCCATCACCACGACCCAGCGATGCACCCCTTGGTCGCCTGCCAGTGATACTCTCGGACTCTGACAGTGAACAAACAGCAAGAACTTCTCCACTAGACCACATGGGAATTTTGAGTGTTGTGCAGTGAAAAAAACGGTGTTGTGTTAAGGTTTTCAAGTTGAGAGAAAAGACTCAGTGGAAACTAAATTTAAAATAAATAGACTTCTTTGTTTTGCCTTTGGAAATTTGGAAAAAAAGGGGAAAAGTTAATGTGCAACACTAAATTACAATGGAGCATTCTTTGGACTAAAGTGAACACTGTGAAGAGAACGGACTTCTGTGTGTTATTGACTAAGTTCAGTGCAAGACTTCAGGAAGAGTGTACTGCAAGTGCTTCAGGAAATCGTTCTTACCGTCAGAGTCCGAGAGGAGGCGGTTATTCATCGAGGTGGCCAGGGACTTGCTGTAAGTAGCCAGAATGTTTCATACTGTACTTTTTTCCATACTATACTTACCAGAATGTTTCATACTGTACTTTTTTCCATACTATACTTACCAGAATGTTTCATACTGTACTTTTTTCCATACTATACTTACCTCATGCATGTGCAGTAGGAATGTGTTTTTCTGAGTTAGGCAAGGTTAGGGTCCATAAATACCAGAATGTTTATTAATGTATGAACATACTTCTAAACCCTCATTTTATGTTTCTTTTGCATTTATTTCAGTCATTTATGTGCCTTATTGGTGTGATTTGGGTCTTAAATAGGTGCTATGCATGTCCAGAGGGAGTTGTATAGGTGTTTCTCTGAGTTAGGGTCCATAAGTACAAGTCCATAAGCTGGGGCCCAATATCCGGACAAAACCAATAACCGGACCTACCAATGGCTCTATTACGTCGGATATTGGAGTGATTACTGTATATATATATATATATATATATATATATATATATACACACTCAATCCTCGTAAATCACGTGTTCATAAATCACGGATTTGTAAATCACGGCTAGGTGGCCATCAGACTGTCGGCAACCTTAAATCACTGTTTAGTCACAAAAATCGCAGACCTGTGGGCCTTTTCTGAGGAGAACCGTAAACCGCGGCATTCAAACTGAAAATCGCGACCCAACAACCTGTCACCGCGCGTCCCTGGTGGCATATGTGCATACTAATGCCGCCATGTTGTTGTTGTTCTTGTCCCGCCAGTCCACACACTACAGATCGTCACCGTGGAGTACGAGAGTTACCTGCCTTTTTTGTGCAACTTCCCCCCGCCTCCTACCTGCCATGGTCCCTCCCGACCCCCCCAAGAAGCGCTCTAAGCAGTATGGCGTCAAGAAGCTGCCGCAGTTGCTGTACAGTCAATGTTTGGAGCTCATTCGTCGTGTTGAGAGGGGAAAGAAGTTTTCAAAGCTGGCAAAAGAGTTTGGGAAGAACAAGTGCTGAGAGGTTCTACGTTCTTCCCAACACCACCCCACTCCATTCACTTAAGCAATTTCGTCATTGGATTAAGATGAGATCCCTTAACAAGGCTTATTTCTATTTAATACATGCAATGAATATTCCTAAATTTGTATATTTGTGTTTGATGGTGCCTAGACATGTGTAGGTAGGGTGCTGTGGGGGCGGGTTGGCCAAAGTCAAGACCCAAATTAATTTTTCGCATGAGTTATTATTCATAAATCACGGAATTCGTAAATCATGGCAGTGGTCCAGACCCAAATTGCCGCGATTTATGAGGATTGAGTGTATATATACAGCTACCACAAATTAACTTAGGACCTCCCCCCACAAGGTATTAAAAAACACAGAAATCAAAGTATATCACAATGTTTGTTCATGAAATGCCATTCATTAATATGAAATCATGCTTCCCTTGTTTTTCAGGACCAGTTGGATGTGCTTCAGCAAGGAATCACTTAGATCTCTAAAGTGATCTAAGGACATTTCTTTGCACCAAACATTTGTCAGTTCAGTCTTGTTGTTGTCCAGATTGGGTGTCTTCTTCTCTGCCATGATTTTCTTCATCTTTGCCCAGCAGTTTTCTATCGGATTTAGATCCAGACTCTTGCCAGGCCAGTCGAGGATATCAATCTGATTATCCTGAAGCCATTTTGTCACCTTTCTTGACTTGTGACATGGAGCTGAATTGTGCATGAAAAAGTCGCACCCATGAATAGCAAAAAAGTTTAACAAATGATCTTTCAGAATTTGAATGTACCGGCCACCATTCCTTATCGGGTACATAAAAATTCCGAATCGGAACAAGATTTCCAAATCGGAGCTACTAGTGCCATTTGTTGGTTGTTTTTTGTTATGAAATATCCATCAGACTTCTTTCTTATCACATAATGACTTTAACTGGTTGGATTTTAGTACTTTCGTCACACGTTGGTCTTGTATTTTCAACCACGGAGTCTGAGATATGGGTAAGTTTGAAATTCAGAGTTTTTCATCAGTAAGCACTGATTAATGAGATTTGGATATATATATATACAACACACATTTCAACTGCACCCAATAATGTACATTAAATTGTAATAAATTTTAATTTCAGTAATTTTTCTTCTTTTCTTCTCTTCCTTGCGATCATATCTGGCAACATTTCAGCACTGCAGTTGCTTATTCAGTGATTTCTCACACCTTTTTTAGCCTACTCGGTTTCATTTTACAAACACCTGTCAGTTCTTACCTACTTTTATATAGTAGTAGTAGTAATAATAATAATAATAATAATAATAATCATCATCATCATCATTAATCATCGTCATCATTATTATTATTATTATTATTATTATTATTATTATTCTGTTACCTGTGGCCGTGACCCCTTGACCCATTGTATCCCAAGTTCTGTGACAGGTCGAAAGAATTAGGCATGCTCTCAGGAGATGGCAGATTATTTAGGGATTAGAGGTCAATGAAGGATTAGGTTTAAGCCCTCCAGGGAATCTCAGGCTTTTCACACCTGAGTGTGAAATCACTTCCTTACTCTGACCATGTGTTTTTCACCTTCTGAGCCAGTCATGTGCATAATTATTGACCCGTTGAGAATGATAGGCCTCATTTGGAACTTATCAGGGTTGAAAGCAATAGGCCTCAAATGAGCGTGATTTTCAAAGGTGTACCAAAACCGCGCCACGAGGAGTAGGTGGTTGAAATTTGTATGGGAAAAAGGGGCAGGTGGCAACTCTTGATACCACCCATGCACTGCCCCATATACGCTCATAATACGTGCGCGTGCACGGACACCATAGAGTGCGCACTAATTTTCCTCCCGCGACGCTGCCAACCCCGCACCAAGCACTAGGGGATCTATACACACACACACACACACACATGAGAGAGAGAGAGAGAAATGGGATCTGCACACACACACACACACACACACACGTGAGACAGAGAGAAAGATAAAGAGCATTTTTCTGAGTGACAGACAGAGAGAGGGAGAATAAGTACGGGGATGGCAAAGAAGCGTCCCTTTGAGTGAGGAGGTAAGGCATAAACTTTGGTCCCTCTTCCCTCTCTTATTCTCTATTCCCTCTCTCCTCTCTTGGAGAGAGAGAGAGAGAATAAAAATGGGAATGGCAAAGGAGCGTCTCTTTGAGTGAGGAGGTAAGGCATAAACATCTGTCCCTCTTCTCTCTCTTATTCTCCATTCCCTCCCTCCTCTCTCGGAAAGTGAGAGAGAGAGAGAGAGTTACAGGTAGGCCTAAATTGTGTAATAACGTATGCTTTCTTGGCAGTGCGTAGGGTAAAGGTAATTTATCGTAGTTTAAGAGAGAGAGAGAGTTGATGATAATCACGTGATCCTTGCCAAGGCCATGGTAAATATAGGATCTTTTTCCTGGACAATGACTTACCTCAATCACCGCGGGTGGTGGGTTGCGTGTGCCACCAGCTGTTCATCTTCTGACCATTTTATCTCACCACTACATGACTTTATATGGTCGTATATATATATATATATATATATATATATATATATATATATACATATATATATACTGTATATATATATATATATATATATATTGCCGGATGCACGCGAACATATCCAAGACGATGATGTGTGTTTCATTCAGTTCTGTAAGACTCAAAATTTCAGCCAAATTGTCACTTGGCGTCTGGTACCTACGGAAACATAGTCGCTCTCCACCAGTTTATTAAAAAAAAAAAAAAGCCTAGAAAACACCAATTTTCTCTGAAAACAGCTAAAATTTCCAAGAGGCTAAATTTAAGGTTGGATCAGAGAAAATCAACAAAAAATGGCTAAATCTAGCCAGAAAAGGCTAAATCTGGTCAGCCTGTTACAGCCCCATGACAATGAATAACAGGAAATGAATCCCACTGCAAACAAGTGCACACATAAACAAGTTAAAAACACATAGGACCTAAATACGTGTAGTTACAGCGCCACCTGTTTCAAAGTCTAGCTCTGATTTGGAAATCTCGCTTCGTTTCGGTAATCTCGCTCCGATTCGGTATTCTTTCGCATCTTTCATTATCAAGTTCTTAGGAAGAAAGTAGAGGCCTCCCCTTCCCATTTCACCTGAGAAACACCCCCATACCATTAATGATTGTGGGTGTTTAACAGTCGGCACCTTGTAAGCGGAGTCATATCGACTACAGGAGGCAGGGCGATGAACCTTGGCAGAACGCATTTGGAACACTTGAAATGTGCTTTCATCAGAAAACATAACTTTTCTCCACTCATCTGATGTCCAGTGAGCATACTTCTTGGCAAACTGAATGTGCTGCTTCTTCATGCAGTCAGTGAGAAGCGGTTTCTTGGCTGCGGTGCAGCTTGGCAAACCCAGCTCCTTCCACAAGCAGTGTTGGGTAGTTCGAATTGAGATGTCTTGTAACAGCTGGGGATGCATTCTCTTCAATTCTGCTTCTGTCAGTCAAGGATTCTTGATTACTTCCCTCTTCAGAAGCATATCTGTACCTCTGGAAGTCGTACTCTTCTTTCCACCGCCATGCTTGTGCTCTGATACGACATCACGTGGCAGACCGCGCGCTGCAGCAAGAATCTTCTTGACAGTCAAATTTGCGCGTCCAGTACTTTCACAAATCGTGTTGATATGGACACTATCCTGCCTCCATGCAATGATATGGGCCCTCTCATCCCTTGAGCAGTACTTTCCAGGCATGACAAGTCGACTCTAGGAAAATAACAGGGCAAACAGTAATGCATACGAAAAAAGAGGGAGGTGCAAGCTCGGAGCGACGGAACATATACTCCCATTCTCGCTTCTGGGCAAGCACTGAGATGCTGAGTGTTTCACCACCTCCTGCCAACACCAGAGGAGTTGCCAGTTACTTCTTGCCCAAAATATTCACTTGGTAGAGGTGGAAACACAAAGCAAAGACAGACAACTTCCCCACAGCAATTCTGTGTGTGTAGGTTCCAAGTCAATTTGCGGTGAGTGAACACACATATATATATATATATATATATATATATATATATATATATATATATAGATACAGTATAGATATATAATATGATGAAATGTGCAGAGGTATAGGGAAGGTAGTGTGCCCAAACCCAACAGAACAAGATCAACACGGTCGAGCTTCGTGTAATCTCTTCCCTACTTTTTTTTTTTTTGGGGGGGGGGGGCCAAACTTCTCACTACAGGATATGTCTGTTTAATAATTATAACACTATCTTGACACTTCTGATGCACTTATGCTACATTGTCATGGTATGTACTGGGGCCAGAGAGTGGGAAGGTTAGGAAAGGGAAAGTGTGAAGGATAGGAGGGAGGAGAGGATGGTGCAGGGAGTGTGTAAAGAGGAAGGGCAGAGAAGGAGAGAGCAGGAAGTGAGGTGCAGCAAATTTGAGGGTGGGAGTGAAAGGAGAGGTGGAGAAGGGATGAAATTGGAGTGTGAGCCTTGCTGTGTCAGTGTATGAACATGGTGAAAGGATTCATTTATGGCATACAGTATTATGTTTTTTTTTGTTTTATTTTCATTCTTTTATATCTTCCTGTCTCAGCCACAGATAACCCCCACCAAACAATCAACCAGTGCTACTTAATCTGTCATGGTAAATGAAAAATCTCACTTATTTACAACATTTTATCTAGTAGCTAATTTTTTTCTTAAATGTCAAATGATGCTACTTTAGTTTATATATATACCTGTATATATATATATATATATATATATATATATATATATATTGTTTCGTTTATAAAGGCTCCAACATGCTTGCATGCATTGGCCTTGGTCGCCTAATGGCAGCTCTCCATGCTGTTTGATCTCTGGCAGCCTCCCTATTTAGTCCCTTATCCCTGAGGTCACACTGAATGACCTCGTCCCAGGCCTTTTTCGGTCTACCTCTTGCTACCTACCCCCAACATTAACACTTCTCACTGTCTGCACCCAATTATCATCCCCCATCCTCTCCACATGCCCAAACCATCTCAATCTACCTCTCCTCATCACAATACCAATAAACTCCAGTCCCATCCTACTTCTCAACTCTTCCATCGTAAACCTAGCCCACCCTGGTCTGCAGTCAAGGACGCATTGACATCCACTTAATTGTTACCATTTCTGTTTGTCTGAGTCTGTGAATATCCTCTTCCTTTACTGCCTAGGTCTCACTACCATACAGCATTACACTCCTAACACATGTCGAATACAAAGATCCCCTAGCACAGAGGGAGAGCCTTCTCATGTCAGGGGAGGCAACAGCTCCCTGAACTTGTTGCAACCAATCCTCACTCTAGCCACAATGCTAGCTCCTGCCCCACCTCCAGCACACGTCATCCAAAAAACAAAACTCTTCCACACATTCAAGAGACTCACCAGCAAATTCAATCCTTTCACCCCACGCAATATCCACATGCTCTCCGCAACACACCGCACATATGAAATCAGCATTATCTTGCAGCCTACCTCTAATACCATTACATCTTGGGGCTGTTCGGCCAGACTGCCTAGGGAACAACTACTACAACCATTACATCTCTTATACACCCACATATCACAAACACTACACAAGATGGAACTACTTCCCACGCCCTAGTGACAAATCGCACATGGCCACTCTCCCTCATCTCTGACAGTACCACCACCAGCCCTATATACCATCACTTTTTTTTATCTGCATTTACTCATAAGCCCTTGTGCCCCATACCATCTCTCCACTTATGAAATCTTTCCTCTGCCTCCCTTTCATTCTCTGCAGTCAACACCAAATCAACAGCATACAACACCTCCCACGGGAGTTCATTTCTGAAGTCATGTGAGAGGGCTTCAAGTACCAACAAGGGGCTCAACTCTGACCTCTGTTGCACACGAACATTCACAGAAAACTGTTTACTGTATCTATCTATTGCCAGACGCCTAAATCCTGTAAGGGGTGGCCACAAACAATTCGCCTCCATATTGCATTGTACCCTGCCATTTCACTGCCCTGCTCATAGCTCACACCCCCTCTCTCATATACCTCTCCACTCCATCTCTTTATCTCATCCTTGGCCTTCCCCTCCCTCTCCCCCTCTCCATTTCACTCACATACACTTTCCTCATCAGACTCTCTCTCTCCATCCTCTCCACATGGCCAAACCACCTCAATGTGTTCCTCTTAACGCTTCCTATCACATCCACATCCACATCCACACCACAAAGCTCCTTCACTTCCTCATTTGTCAGTCTGTCTCACCATGTGACCACAAGCTCTGCTCAAATAACTCATTTCCATTGCTCTCACTCTAGACTTCTGTCCCTCCAACTACGTACAAGTTTCACTTCCATACGTTAGAGTTGGTATCACAATACTGTCATGCAGTAACTTTTTCAGCATGACATCACTCAAATCTCCATTGTGAGATTTGAGTGATGAGAGAGCACCCATATACATGGCCATAATGACCCTAACCAGCCACTCCTCAATCCCAAGCTCTCTCATTTCCTGATGCTGCTGAACAATGAATATAGCATCAGTGGTCCCTTTGCCTGGCATAGACCCAAACTACATCTCATCAATATTCGCCCTTTCTCTAATCACACCTTCTAGAACTCTCTCCATCACCTTCATTATCTGGTCTAAAAGCTTTATGCCTCCATAATTTCCTCTTTCCAGGGCATCACCCTTCCCCTTGCATGCATTTATAATAAAACTCTTCAGCCAATTATGTGCAACAACACACTCATATATAATTGTATTATCAGGTCAGTAACTAACCTCACTCTTATATCTCCTGAGGCTTTCAACATTTCGGCAGTCAACCCAGAGACACCTGCTGTCTTCCCCACCTGCATCTTGCCTATTGCCCTGCTCACAGTAGCAGTGTCAATCAAAGGCCAAGGGCGAAACACTGGATCTGCTGGCTTCAAACCCTCCCTGTCCCAGTCAAACTTCTCATTTAACAACTGGCTGTAATGCTCTCTCCATGCATCTTTAATATCCCCACCGTTCAGCACTACCCTTCCTTCATCATTCTTCATGCACTGTTTACCTATGATATCCCTATTCTCCCTCTTCATCTGATTTGCCACCTTAAAAATCATATTCTTCCCTTCCACACAGTTTAGGTTATCAAGTAAAAGTCTCTGTGACTCAGACTTCGTCCTGTAAACCTCTTTTCTAGCCCTACGCTTTGCAGCCATGTATTCCACCTTGTTACCACCCTTCTTCCATTTCCTGAAGAGCCTTCTTTTTTATTCAGCTTCAGCTTCTACACCCTTATCCCACCACCAAGTCACTTTATGTCTTGGTGGGCCTCTTGGCCTTCCACACACTGAATCATTAACTCTCACGAGATTTTCTGGAAAGCTCTTTATTGTTCATCAACACTTCTGTCAAAAGCTCCCTGTTCAGCCACAGCTCTACTCATCTTGCTATTGAAGATATCCCTTACTGCTTTGTTTTTCAACTTCCATATTTTCCTCCTAGGTGTGTAAGACCTCTTCTTCACTGCCTATTACATACCAATAATTTGTATTTCTGCACACACTCTTCACTTCCTATAACTTTAACATATATCACCAACCTTCTATCAGGCCTCCTGAGCTGGAAAGAGTCAATCTGGCTATTGTTTCCTCCAGCCTCATATGTACTCAACCTACTCTCTTTTCCTAAAATGTGTGTTGCACACAATCATGTGCACTGCCTCTTCAAATTCAAGTATCCTTTCTCCTTCCACATTCCTCTTACCATATGCACATCCCCCATGCACCCCTTCATAGCCTTTAGCTGATTCACCCACAAGACCATTTAAGTCTCCACTCAAAACTACAATCTAATCAACCCCCATACCACTTACCACACATACCAAGTCATCCCAGGATCTATTTTTTACTACATCATCCAAGCCAGCCTGTGGAACATATGCCAATATGATCGAAACTGGAGGTGAATAACTTATTTTTTGTGTGTGTTATAAATCACAGACATCATTTCCCAAACTTCTTCCTGCATGTGGTGTGGTGGCCACTAGTAATGCATGGCACCTGTCTGGGCAACTTGCATCCTCTGATCGCGCAAAACACCACCTCTTCATCTCGCTCTCCCTTTGGCCTTAGACCACCTACAGACCTCCAGTTTCTTTCTAAGATTAGACTAAAACATGTTTGGTTAGGTATATGAGGTCAAAACCAATCTTTCTATATAACTAGGCTGCTTTCCCCAAAGAAAGGGAGGTAGCTGAGACAGGACGACAACTCCCAATTTACTCATCCATACACACACACACACACACACACACACACACACACACACACACACGCGAGACTTGAGAGAGACACGAACCTGGTGAGAGGTATATTAGGCAAAATTGACCCCGAAGGAGACAAGTGGGTAAAAGAAATTGAGGAAGTAAGGAGGATAGGGCCTTATAAGAAAGGGGAAACAAGACCAATGAGAGTCAAGTTGACATCAGAAAGTTTAGTAAATGATATACTCAAAATGGCCTGGAAATTAAGCAAAGAGGCAGGGATGAAAAATATTATAATAAGAAAAGATTTAAATGAAGAAGAAAGAGAAGTTTTAAAATCACTGAAGGATCAAGTTAAGGAAAAAAAATGATAAGAGGACAGAGGAAGAATGTAATACTTTTTTTTTGGAGAGTAATGGATATGAAAGTAAGGAAGTGGTATATAAGGAAATAGAAGCGAAGGAAATTAAGGAGGATAGCTATGAAAGATCAGAAATTGAGGAAGTGGTACTGATGGAGAGAACAGGGTATAAAAAACAAAAATAATTTAAAGGTGATATACACTAATATTGATGGTTTAATATCGGCAAAGCTTGAAATTAATGATTTCCTGAGAGAATATGAACCTGATGTCATGTGCTTTGTAGAGACCAAATTAAGAGAGGATATTGATGCTCATTTGGGAGACGGTAAGTACAATCTGTGGAGAAGAGACCGAAAAGAAAAAACAGGAGGAGGAGTGATGATAGCAGTGAAGAACAACATAAATGTAGATACCATGGAAACGGGAGAAGGCAGGGCTGAAGTGATATATATGAAATTAGAAACTGGAGAGAAAGTCAAGAGAGATATGGCAGTAGTGTATGTTCCCCCTAAGACAAGAGCATGGAATGATGATGAATACCAGGAGATGATGTCAGATATGGCTAGTTACAAATATTTAAAAAAAACAATTGAGAAAAGCAACAGTATAATTTTGGTGGGTGACTTTAACTGTAAAGAGGTGAACTGGGAGGAATGGGACTCAGGAGGCAGCAAGGATTTGTGGGGCACTATATTATTAAATATAATCAAGAATAATATGATGCAATGGGTCAAAGAAGAGACACGGTTCCGAGGTGAGGACACACCAGCAAGGTTAGATTTACTGTTTACCAAAGAACTCGATGTAATAGAATCATTGAAATATTTCTGTCCTATAGGAAAAAGTGATCATGTGGTCATTATATTCCAGATGATAATAGGGAACGTCGAGCCACGAGATGAGCTTCATAGACACGGAAGATACAACTTTGGAAAAGCTAATTTCACAGGACTCAGGAAATTTTTTGAAAATGTGGATTGGAGAAAATTCAGAGAAACAAGAGAGATACAAAAGAAGTGGGATATCTCTCTAGACCTCTATAATTTGGGAGTGGAAAAATTTGTACCAAGAGGAAGAGGGAAAGAAAACAGGAAAAAGGAGTGGTTTAATAAAAGGTGTATGATAGCAAAAAAGAGAGAGATAAGGCATGGAACAACTGGAGAAAGAGAGGCAACACCATAACAAAGGAAGAATATAGAAGAACTAGAAATGAATACACATGAATACATAGAGAAGAAGAAAGGAATTTTGAAAAAGGTATAATAGACAAATGCAAGGATGAACCCAAACTGTTTTATAGATTTGTTAATGGCAAACTGAAACAAACGGAAGGAATCACCAAATTGAAAGTAAAAGGAGAGGTCTATAAAGATGCAGCAATGCAAGCTGAAGTAATGAACAAATGTTTCCAATCAGTTTTCACTAATGAAAAAGAGTTTGTGGAAGGGGAGGGAGTGACTAGAAATGTACCGGTGGTAAAAGATATAAAAGTGGAGGTATGGGAAGTGTACAAATTATTGGAAACCCATACAAATTATTGGAAACCCAAGATGTAAGGAAAGCCCCAGGACCTGATGGAATTTCTAATTGGGTACTGAAGGAATGCAGAGAACAACTGGCAGATAAAATTCACAGTTTAATTATGTGTTCTCTGGAAGAGGGGAAAGTGCCAAAAGAATGGAAGAGGGCAAATGTGGTACCAATTTATAAGGAAGGAAACAGGGAAGAACCCCTGAATTATAGACCAGTGTCTCTAACCAGCATGGTTGCAAAATTGTGCGAGAGAATCCTGAAAGACAGATGGATAAAATATCTAGAAGAGATGAATATTTTGGCCGAATGTCAGTTTGGATTCACAAGTGGAAGGTCATGTGTTTCTAACTTGTTGAGCTTTTACTCAAGAGCGATTGACGTAGTACAGGAGAGAGATGGCTGGGTGGATTGTGTGTACTTAGACTTAGAGAAGGCCTTTGACAAGGTACCTCATAAGAGACTAACATGGAAACTAGAATATATAGGAGGACTGAAGGGGAAACTCCTGGAATGGATGAGAGACTTCTTGAGGGACAGACAAATGAGGACAGTAATAAAGGATAGGATGTCTGGATGGAGGGAAGTAACAAGTGGAGTCCCCCAGGGCTCAGTGTTGGCGCCAGTAATGTTCCTGATTTACGTAAATGATATGGTAGATGGAGTGAACAGTTATGCAAGTCTGTTTGCTGATGATGTAAAGATCTTGAGGAAGGTAGAGGTTGAGGAGGATTGTAAAATGCTGCAGGAGGATCTGGATAGGATACATGATTGGAGCCGGACGTGGGAAATGAAATTTAATGTAAAGAAATGTAAAATATTGGAAATGTGTAAAAGTACCAGGAGGCCATCACTAAATTATTTGTTGGGTAATGAATTAATCACTAAAATGAGAGAAGAGAAAGACTTGGGAGTGCTGGTCCAAGATAGTTTGTCACCTGAAAAGCACATTAATAAGATAGTTAGAGAGACTTATAAACTCCTGACTAACATAAGAGTACCATTTCATTATATGGATGAGGAGATGGTGAAAAAATTGATAGTGGCCATGATCCGCCCCAGGTTAGAATATGCAGCAGTAGTGTGGTCCCCACACAAAAAGAAAGATATGAACAAGATTGAGAGAATACAAAGAACAACCAAGATGGTCCCCAGTCTGGCAGATCTGTCATACAGAGAGAGGCTGGAAAAGCTGGATTTGCCTTCCTTAGAGGAAAGGAGAAAGTGGGGAGACATGATTGCAGTGTTCAGGACCATGGTGGGAGTAGATAAAATTGACCGAGATGATCTGTTTTTATGGGATAAGAGAGCAACAAGAGGACACGGAATGAAATTGAAAAAGTCAAGCTGCTTGAAGGATATCAAGAAACATAGCTTTCCTTACAGAAGTATAGATTTATGGAACAGCCTTGACAGAGAGATCATCCAGTCTAAAAACTTAAATGAGTTTGAAGCTAAATTTGACTTACTGAGAAACAGCGATGGGAACCCACGAGCATAGCATATTTCGTATGTATCTCAATTAGGTATATTGGGTAAATACATAAGTATTTGGAACGACTTAAACGAAAAGGTGGTGCAGGAGAAAAACATTCATGTGTGTAAAAGTAAACTAGGTAAATGTGGATATGGAGACAGGACAACACAAGCATCGCTCAATTCCTGTATACTACAAATAGGTAAATACAGTACACACACACACACACACATTATTCGTATCTTAGCCCCAACGGGAGGAGGGACAGATTCTCACCACACCACACCACACAAGGGTCAACTGCGCAGTGCAGTCAGCGACATCCGCAGCAAGGCCCAACAGCAGAGCTGGTTTATCCCTGCCACATCATAATGGACCCATCCCCTTACCCGCACCTGACCTTAACAGCTTTTCCCATATCTGCCACACCAGTGATGTGGGTACAAACTGCTGCATCCAAAGGGTTAAGAAGGCACTGCAATGGTGAAGGGGTCAGTATATCAAGACAATAATAATAAATTACCTGAGGACAATCCCACTCTTCATAAATGCGTTCATCAGGGTTGTCAGAACTGCGAGGGGTGACTGCTTCCACCCAGCGTGTTCGGTCTGACTCCATGGGACATGACACAATCTGACACAAACATTTATGCAGCAGTAATTCCTGGCAGAATTTATCGTGGGACTGCAAGAAGTTATACTCTGAGCAGTGAGGGTACTAAGGTCAAAATTTACAATCTATATAAACTGCGTTTGTTAAAATGAACTACTATCATTATATGACACTATATTACCCAAGAAATGTCATGATCTGTGTCTTTATGAAATATTAACAAATATATATATATCTATTTTTTTTTTTTTTTTTTTTTTTTTTTTTTTTTTTTTGAGGTATAACAAGACAGTGTATATGATTTGTTCTTATGCTAGTCTGAAATGACCAAATCATTATCATCCTCTCCTTTTTTTTATATCAAATGACAGAATTATTACCTTGTCAGCAACAGTTTTACACACCTTAAACCACAAAGGTAACCTAAATAATCTTGTGCAATATAAATATGTTAAGCTCAACTAACCATCTCAACAGTCTTGTTTTCATGGTTCTGCAACATGGTGATGATAAGAAGGTTCTTGTGGCCATCAAGAAGCCTAGCTGGGAAGCGGTCAGAGGCATCCAGCTCCAGCACCTGAACCATATTTCTTGAGCAGTAATCCAATACCAGGTACTGATCCTCACTGTAAGAAGGAGAGGGAAAAGAAAAATTTATTATTATTAGTGTTCTGTCTCCTCTATGGAAGCTTTTTATGTTTATAATAAGGATGCTTTATGGCAGATGAGAATATTCATATGGCTTCAAGATGATGATACAGGAGCATAACGAGAATTAACCCATGTAACTACTTATGACAGGTGCCCTTATAAAAACACAGATTTTCTGGGGATGGCCCCAAGACAGTAGTGGGAGGGTATCTAATTTTTTTCTTCCCCTCTAAGCGAACTGTTAAAGCTACAATGTAAACATGTTCTTAGCAGTCTCTCTCAGCAATTCTTAGGATTACTGTTCAGTACAACACTACTCAAATTTTCAAACATTTGCATAAAATGGCAGGATCATCAATCTGCCCTTTAGTAATAGAAATAAGATGCACGGTGAGCTCCACGAACCGATTATCACTTCTTCATAATCAATCCAAGCCTCAAACTAGGATTATAGATAACTAATAAACTACCTTAAAAGAATAAAAGACTCTCAAAAACTGGGACTAAAAAATGAATAAATAAAAGTTCTAGATGCAACATCAGCCAAAAAGGAAAACAAAAAAATATAGGTCAGAAAAAAAAAAATGGTCTGCAGATGCACAGTCATATCTGATGACCACTCTAATCAGCATACCAGTACTTTGTAATGCAATAACTGTTCAGCTTAAATGGACCACATCAGTAACATGGAAATTCTGCAACATCAGATGTAGTTCCCAGTCCTTCAACTTTGGCTGTGTCAAAATGAAATTCCTCAATCCAGTTGTAAAACGAAAAACTCAGCTTGCATTTGGGGTACCTCGTATCAGTTTTGATAAATTCCATAGGTTCTGTGTATTTGTTACTGCACAGTACCATTATCACTCACCATGTTTGTTACCAATTATGTGTGATAACCAAGAGATCTGCGTACTCTTGCTAACATCTGTGCAAGGAAGGCCTTGGAAGTAGCCACTACCTTTTTCAGGTACAGGATAGTCTGCAGGTATACACGCTGAGTGATATGGAGAATAGGGGGTAAGTTGGATGATCATAAGGTAATGATTCAGTCTGTGTGTGGATGACTGATTAAGAAAGTTTGTGTCTGAAAGACTGTACAGAGGCTGGGGGAGTAGACCATCTGATGGGTACATAGTGGTGTCTAACACAGAGGTGCAAAAGTGATGGGTGAACGAAGGTAGGGATTACCGAATGAATCAGTGCCTACAAATAGGGCAGAAAGGTGGCTGCAGAAAGGGGGGGAGGGGCATATTTTGAGAAGCGACTGGGTATGCATATATGATTTGGAGCAAATGGAAGAGGTGGATGGCATGTGTAAGGTATTACACAGAACAATCTGTAAGGCATGTGAGGAAATGCGTGGCATGAAAAGAAGACTTAAGGAGTGTAAGGAACAGAGTGGTGGAATGAGGAGATGATGCAAGCTGTGAAAGAGAAGAAAGCACATAGTTCTGGGATGGGAATGAGAGGACTGGAAAAGGTGGATGTAAAGATGAGGAGAGAGGTGAAGAGACTAGTAAGAGAAAGTAAGAAATTGAGTGGATGATGAGTTTGGAAGAAATCCAAGTATAAAATGATGGGAATGTAAGAAACTGTTTAGAAAAGTGGTCAAGATAGTAAAACAGAACGATAGGGAATGTAGTTGAGGTGTGAAAGATAAAAATGGCAAAATGTTGGTGGACAATGGAAAGGATGTGAACAAACAGACAGAACATTTTAAGGAACTGCTGAATACAGAAAACAAAAGTATTGCATGTACAAGTGGTTGGGGAATGGCTGGGAAAAGAAGACAGTGAGAAGGGGAGAAGAGATTAGTAGAATTAAAGTACCTGAAACACTGAAGAAAGCAAAATGGGGAAAGCACCTAAAATTGAGGCAGTGTGTAGAACTGTTTAAATATGGGGGAGATGGTGATACAGTGGATATGAAAAATGTGCAGATTGGCCTGAGGGGAAGGTAGGGTTCTGCAGGACTAGAAGTTCCCCTTTACAATGGAAAAGGGAAAGAAGTGTGTGGCTGTGACCGTGGGATTTGTCGTCTCAGTTAAAGGAAAGATATAGGTAGGATACTTGTTCACAGGGATGGATGACTAAGAAATAAGTTAAAGAAGAACACAGGTTTTGGGATGTGAAGGGGTTGAGTAGACCAGATATTTATTCTAAGATGTTGGGTAGAAAATTATCTAAAGAAGGGAAAGGAAGGGGTTGAGTAGATTGGATATTTGTTCGAAGATGTTTGGTCTGCCTTCATGTACCTGGCGAAAGCATAAGACAGAGCAAACAGATAAAGAATAGCAGACAGGAAGTTGCTGAATGCTGTCAAGAGCATGTATGAAGACAAAAGACTTGCAGTATGTGTGTGCAGAGTGAACAGAGTGAGTTCTTTTATTTGAATGTTGAACTGAAAATATAAATAGTTGCCAGGAGGAGGCTGTAGCACCAGCTGATCAGGGTGGTACTTCCGAGAGGAATGGGAATACTGGTGATGGGGATAGCTGGAGCTCCTGTTTCACTAGCTACCTACTCATCCCCCTTCGCTGACCTTTTCAATGTGACACTAACATGGAGAGTAGACCAGCATACTCTCCCAAACACTTCCTCCAACTGTCTCATACACTACACTGCATGTGCTTTACATATCACACAATGTACCCCACTATGTCACAGGGGTTGATGCAAGCAAGGGCATGTGGCCAGAAAACTTTGCCACTGCTACCTAGTGGTGGACCTTTTGAGGGGAGGCATGATGAGGGCTCCGCCAGCATAGATCGTGGGTCCAGGGTGAGATGGGGCTCAAATCTGTGCTAGAGGGTATAGGGCACTGCGGTTCCCAGGCTGCTGTTTCTGCCCAATGGAGAGGAGCCTGAACCTGGGAGTAGCTACCCGCTAGGCTGCCTTATCAATGGTTGTATAATGGCAGTGCATTTACAATGCCAAGGCATAACGAGGTTGTCCCGGTAGCTGTCCTGCCAAGGTGTCTCGAGGCAACTACCAAAGTCACTGGTCTAGGCTGATGGGTGAGGGGTCCCAGATCCATTGCCTAGACCTGGAACTATGCAGTGAGTGAGGCCTGTGGCATGTCTCTCCCCTTCATTATTTTACTGATTATGACCAGGTTAAAGAATGAAATTCAAAGCAAGCCTGAGAACACTAAATCACCCAGGGGGATCATAATGGTGTTGTGGAATGTGGGAAGTTTGAGGGGTAGAGCTGGGGAAGTGGTTGAGGCAATTGAGTAGGAGGTGGGTGGATGTGGGATGTGTCAGAAAGACTGCTGGAAGGGATTGTAATTATAAGTTGTTCTGGCAGGGCAGGACAGATGGATATGGTAGTGTGGGTGTGTTGGTTGGGGAGAAATGGGTGGAATATGTCAAGAATGTTATGAGAGTATGTGATAGGATAACAGCTGTGAAAATTCTGTTCAGTGGGAAAATGGTTGCATTTATATCAGCATATGCTTCACAGGCAAGCGTGGATGGGATAGAGAAGGATAGATTTTGGGATGATTTAATACATGTAGTAAGTGGTATAGGCGATGATGAGATTGTAGTTTTGGGAGGGGAATTAAATGGTCATGTAGGTGACGCAGCTCAAGGATATGGAGGAAATCATGGGGGATGTGCACATGGCGCAAGAAATGAAGAAGGGAAAAGGATACTCAAGTTTGGAGAGGTAATGAACATGACTGTGTGCAACACACATTAGGAAAAGAGGGAGTAGGTTCATTACATACAAGTCAGGGAGAAATAGCAGCCAGACAGACTATTTCCTGGTCAGGAGGGCTCATAAGAGGTTAGTGAGAGACGTTAAAGTTATAGGGAGTGAGGAATGTGTGCAGCAACACAAGTTATTGATATGTGACATTGTGCTTATGAAAAAGAGGACCTATGCACCTAGGACGAAAATATGGAAGCTGAAAAACCAAGCAGTAAGGGATGCCCTCTATAGTGAGATGAAGAAAGTGGTGGCTGAACAGGCAGACATTGACAGAAGTGTTAATGAGCAGTAAAGAGCTCTCAAGAGCAACCTCTTGAGAGTTTTTGATTTAGTATGTGGATGGACAAGAGGCCCACCAAGACCTACTGTAAAGTACCTTGGTGGTGAGAAAAGGGTATAGAAGCTGCAGTTAAGGAGAAGAAAAGGCTTTTCCAGGAATGGAGGAAGGGTGGTAACAAAAAGGAATACTTAGCTGCCAGGTGTAGGGCTAGAAAAAAGGTTTATAGGGCAAAGTCTGAGTCACAGAGACTTTACTTGATCACCTAAATAATGTGAAAAAGAAGAATATGATATTTAAGGTGGCCAATCAGATGAAGAGGGGAGAACAGGGATATCACAGGTGAACAGTGTGTGAAGGATGATGAAGGAAAGGTAGTGGTGAACCGTGGGGATATTAAAGACTCATGGAGAGAGCACTACAGTCGGTTGTTGAATAAGGAATCTGACTTGGACAGGGACAGTTTGGAACCAGCAGATCCAGTGTTTGGCCCTTGGCCTTTGACTGACACTGCTACTGTGAGCAGGGCAACAGGAAGGATGCAGATGGGGAAGGCATCGTGTCTGGGTTGACAGCTGAAATGTTGAAAGCCTCAGGAGATATAAGAGTGAGGTTTAGTCATTAGTCACTGACCTGATAAATAAGATTATAATGTGTGTGTTGTCCCAGATAATTTGGCTGAAGATTGTAACTGTAAATGTGTACAAGGGGAAGGTTGATGGCCTGGAAAGAGGAAACTATAGAGGCATAGTGGTTGATAGGGGTGCTCACATCCACTCACTTGATGTAGCGCTGCTCTCAGGTGCCTGCCCTTTCCTCTCTTCCTTCCTTCTTTCCATCCTTCCTCTTCTGTCTTTCCTTCCTTCAGTCTTTTCTCTTCCTTCTTTCTATGGGCGACTCTACACTGAGTGACGAGCCAAATGGTGTCTTGTATGCCAGGAAACCAATTACTTCACTGGGTGGTAACCATTTAACCAAATTATGGCACCTGGTGGTTTAGTGGACAATTAAGGTGCTCCAATCGGATTGAGCTGGTGCAGGTTTATATCCAAGGGGTGGTTGGGGTTTACTGCTCACGTAATGCCACTAGGGGATGAGCAACGCTGGTCACTCTCATCTTAAATGTCAGGACCAACTTGCCTAACCCCGGGCTCCTACGCACCTCATGAGGCAACACTGGATTAGAATGCTAAAGCTTCTAGACCAGATAATGAAGGTAATGGAGAGAGTTCTAGAAGGTATGATCAGGGAAAGAGTGAATATTGATGAGATGCAGTTTTGGTTTCTGGGAGGAAAAGGGACCTCTGATGCCATATTCATTGTTTGACAGCTTCACGAAAAATATATAGGAAAGAAAAGGGAACTGTACTTTGTTTTTGTTGTGGCCTTTGACAGAGTCCCTAGAGAGGTGAAGAAGCGGGCAATGAGAAAGTTTGGGATCAAGGAGTGGCTGGTTAAGATCGTTATGGTGATGTATGTGGGTGCTTGCACCCAGCTCGGGTGAATGGAGATTTGAGTGGAGTTTTCCATGGATGTTGGTGTGCACCATGGGTCAGTTTTGAGCCCCTTGTTGTTTATCATGGTACTTGAAGCCCTCTCAAGTGACTTCAGAATTGGACTCTCGTGGGAGATGTATGCTTATGATTTGGTGCTGACTGCAGAGAAAAGGGAGGTGGAAGAAAGATTTAGGAAGTGGAGAGATAGTTTCGGGAACAAGGGCTTATGAGTAAATACAGATAAAGCAATAGTGATGGTATCTAGGGCTGGTGGAGGTAGTGTCAAAGAAGAGGGAGGGTGGCGATGTGCTATTTGCCACAAGGGCAATGTCTGTGCAGTGTCTGTGATAAGTGGGTCCGTAAAAGTTGTAGTGGTATTAGAGGTAGACTGCGAGATAATGCTGATTTCTTGTGTGCGGTGTGTCAGGGAGAGCAGGTGGAGACTGTCAAGGTGAAAGGACTGAACTTGCTGATGAGTCACTTGAGTGTGTGGAAGAGTTTTCTTATTTGGGAGATACATGTTATGTGCTGGAGGTGGGGCTGGGGCTAGCTGTGTGGCTAGAGTGAGGAGTGGTTGGAAGAAGTTCAGGGAGCTGTTGCTTCTCCTGACATTGACAGGGCTCTTCCTCTGTCCTAAGGAATCTTTGTATTCAGCATGTTTTAGGAGTGTAATGCTGTATGGTGAGACCTGGGCAGTCGAGGAAGAGGATATTCGCAGGCTCAAACATATGGAAATGACAATGGTTAGGTGGATGTGCAGGTGTCCCTATGTGCAAGGCCTGGGGTGGCTAGGTTTATGATGGAAAAGTTAAGGGATGTGACTAGAGTGTATTGGTGATGTGATGAGGAGAGGTAGATTGAGATGGTTTGGACATGGGGAGAGGATGGGGGATGATAAATGGGCGCAGAAAGTGAGGAGTGTTAATGTTAGGGGTAGGGTTGAAAGAGGTAGACCAGAAATGATCTGGGATGAAGTCATTCAGTGTGACCTCAGGGAAAAGGGACTGAATAGGGAAGCAGCCAGAGATCAAGCAGCATGGAGAGCTGCCATTAGGTGACCAAGGCTGATGCATGCAAGCATGTTGGAGCCTTCAAATATGAACAAACGAACAAACGGGAAGTTGCTGAATGCTGTCAAGAGCAAGTATGAAGACACCAAACTTGCAGTATGTGTGTGGAGAGTGAACAAAGTGAGTTCTTTTATTTGAATGTTGAAATGGATGTGTCATGTCCCCATAGTTGTTCAGTATACATGTGGATGGCATTAAAAAAGAAATAGAAAGTGGGGCAATAGATGTTGGAGTGTTCATTATGAGATAGGGTAGGGTTTGGGAACTGCCTGTACTTTTGCTTGCCGATGATACTCCTGTGTACTGGTATGTGAAAAGATGAAGTCTAAAACAGAATGTAGCTATAAGTAAAGTTATGGTCTTTGAGAGAATGAAGTCACAGATTTATTGGATGCACAGTGAGGCTTGATGGTCAGGAAATGAAGACTGTGAGTGGCTGCAAGTATTTAAGTACAGTAGTGTGATGAATAAGGATGGACGTTTAGATGATGACATGCATGAAAGAGTACAGGAGGGAAGACAGGTTGCTAGTTCACTGAAAGTAGTGATAAGGAATAGGAAAACATTGTTGCATGACAGTATTGTGGTCCCTACTCTGCTGTATGGAAGTGAAGCTTGAACCCTGCTGGAAGGAGACAGGTCAATAATGAGAGAAGTAAAAATCAGTTACTTGGGAGGAGCATGTGGTGTTACATGGAGTGACAAACTGACAAATAAGGAAGTGAAGGAGCATTGTGGTGTTGGTGTGAATGAGATTGAAGGCATTAGCAGAAATACTCTGAGGTGGTCTGTCTATGTAAACAGGATGGAGAATGAGAAGCTGACTAGAAGACTGCATGTAAGTGAGGGAGAGGGGGGAAACCAAGGATAAGGAAGGATGGAGTTGAGAGATAGCTATATTAGAGAGGGGTGTGTGAGTTGGAAGGAGAGCAGCCCAATGGCAGAGGGCAGGGAGACAAAGTAATATGCTTGTTTCCATCCTGGATGGAATCAAGGTGCCTAGCATGCCACTCACATGTTTCTCAGTAATCCATAAGCCCTTCCAGTTATCCTGCTAATATGTTCTTCTGGTGATGAGTCACCTTGTGATTACTCTTTGATATTTTTTTTTCTTTTGCTTTTCTCATCACCTTTCTTCCCATTTTGTATTCCCATATGGATCTCTTGTCATTCATTCCCATTTCTACAACATGGCATTTTTTGCAATGAAATCCATTTCCAAGGTCTGGCTCCAAGACACAATTTATGCAGGTCTTTTTGCAATTCTTTACAATTATCTTTATTTCTAATGCATTTAATAATCTTTGCATTATCTGCAAACATATTCCTATGACTACTCAGCCATTCAAGCATAATTAATCAAACCCTTCCAGAACCCATTCAAGTCCATCAAATCCATTCAGGCTCAGTCTGATCAGTTCAGCTTCAGTACAGATACTTCATGGATATTCCATCCATTTCGGTCCAGACAAGTCAATTCAGGTCAAAGTAGAAGTCCACTTAGGGTCATCAATGCCACTTTTAAGTCTAATTAGGTTTTTCATATCCAGTCAACTAAGGTCTTTGTTCCAGTCTACAGTAGGTATGGTGGACGAAGGGAGTGGGTGGGATGACTGTGGGTGGTGAGTCATGAAGTTGGAGGTATACCCCGTGAAACCTGGCATTAAAGGCTTGCTAAACTGATAATGTGTATAGAGTTTCCTCATAATCCAATAAGGGGACAATTATGAGTGGAGTGGGTGGGACAGACATGGATAGTAATGAATGGTAGTTTCAAGGTTTTCTTTTGCAAGAAGAAAGCAAGCAGGAAATGTTCTCAAGTACCACTCATAATTGCCATTGCACTTGACATCTCAAAGGCTTTCGATCGAGTCTGGCATAAATCTTTAATTTCCAAACTGCCCTCTTACCGTTTCTATCCTTCTATCTGTGCCTTCATCTCTAGCTTCCTTTCTGGTCGTTCTATAGCCGCTGTTGTAGATGGCTATTGTTCTCCTAGATCTATTAACAGTGGTGTTCCTCAGGGCTCTGTCCTATCACCAACTCTCTTCCTTTTATTCATCAATGACCTTCTAAGCTGTACATCTAAACCTATCCACTCATACGCTGATGACTCCACCCTTCACCTTTTCATTCGATTCCCACAACGTCCATATCAGTAGTTACTTCAACAGGCAAGGGATGAGGCTGTGGCACACCTAATGTCTGACTTGGCTCGTATCTCTGACTGGGGTAAAAATAATCTGGTTGTTTTTAATGCATCAAAGACTCAGTTTTTGCACCTATCAACCCGACAAAATCTTCCACAGGTATACCCACTTATGTTTAATAATACTCAACTTAATCCTACATCATCGTTGAACATGCTTAGGGTTTCATTTGCTCGGGACTTGTCTTGGAAAGATCATATTACAGTAATCCCTCTAATATCCGAACGCCCAATATCCGAACATCCCCACTAACCGGACATAATCCTCCTGGGATCCAATATTCCCAAAATGGGCCAAAAACCACAAAAAATTCGAAAAAAATCGGAATTTTTTCCCTCCCATAATTTGAAATTCCCGCCTGGCGCCAAACAGCTGTTACACCATGGTCCCTTCACTCCTTCCTTCCTCCCCCTCCCCCCTCCCCTGTCAGGTTGCCATTTGGTATTTTTCATTACCAAGTGTGGGCCAATTTGGTAATGAAAAATCGTTTGGTAATGAATTAAAATAATGCATTACCAAATGGATTTTTCACATGTATGAGGATACACAGGACGGAGATGGTGGATTGTTTGCTCTCTCTGATTAATCTGCTACCCTACACAGTGTGAAAATAATCAACATGGTGTTAGTTATAAGGAGAGTGATTACATGTATTTCCACTTGTATATATAATTAGTGAAGAATATATGCTAGCTTTACAAATTTGGTAATGAAAAGTTATATTTGACAATGAAAGTTGAGGAGATTGGTAATGTGGCTGTTGCGATCTGGCAACTGTGTTACCCCACCAACATCAACAGTCACAGCTTAACTCCGATGGAGAGCAGATACTCATAACAGTGCAAGCCACAGGTGCTTGTTCTTTGTGAATAAACAGTGAATAAACTGCAATACCTTGCCACTAGAACACACAGGAATTTACAGTGTTGTGCAGTGTTAAGAAATTAGAATTTAGAGTGCAGAGGATTAACTGTGGACTGCAAACTGGCGGTTCAAACCAGTCCAAGAGCAAGGGACTTGTAAGTACCCAGAATGTTTAATATTGTATAAACTCACCTCTAAAACCTCATTTTATGGTTCTTTTGCATTTATTTCAGTCTTTTATGTCCCTTATTGGTGTGATTTGGGTCTTAAATAGGTGCAATGCATGTCCAGAGGGAGTTGTATAGGTGTTTTTCAGAGTCAGGGTCCATAAGTACAAGTTTATAAGCTGGGGCCCAATATCCGGACAGGACCACTATCCGGACCTGCCTATGGCTCTATTGATCCGGATATTGGAGGGGTTACTGTACATCTCTTGTAAAATCTGCTTCCAAGCGATTGGGTGTGCTAAGCCGACTCCGTTCCTTCTTTACCCCTGCACAATTGTTGACTCTATACAGGGGTTTTATCCGCCCCTGTGTGGAGTACAACTCTCATGTATGGGGGGGCTCCCCACATACAGCTCTTCTCAATAGGGTGGAGTCAAAGGCTTTTCGTCTCATTAACTCTCCCCCTCTTACTGACTCCCTTCAACCTCTGTCTCTTCGCCGCAGTGTTGCATCTTTATCTCTTTTCTATCGCTACTTCAATGGTCACTGTTCCTCTGAACTGTCTGCATGCATTCCTCCACTTCTACAACGGGCACATAGCACCCTTCTAGCAGCAAACTCTCACCCCTTTTCTGTCCAACTCTCTAATGCAAGAGTCAATCGTTACTCCCAGTCCTTCATTTATGCAACAGGTCAACTCTGGAACTGTCTCTCTCTCTGTCTGTATTTCCTGCTTCCTATGATCTCCAGTCTTTCAAACGCAGTGTGTCCAGGTATCTCGAAATGAATGGATCTTGGATTTGGCTCTCTCTTGTATTTTGTTTTTCTCTTGGAGGGAACAGTATTGCGGGCTCATTGCCTTTGGTTCCTTCTTCCTCACATTAAAAAAAAAAAAAAAAAAAAAATGTCATCCTACAATGAGGTAAAATATAGAGACTGAAATCTAGGGAAAGGTGTGTCATATTCACTTCCCTAAATGTTCTTCACCAAATTAGGTGTGTCTTTGAAAAGAAGTATGCTTGTAAGCCACTTGCAACCACCACAAAGCATCGTTGGGTTGAGAGAAACAACTCAGACCAGCCACTGGCGAAGGTAAAGAGCGCGCGCATACAACTCCCATGTGTGTGTGAAGTCATGCAAAATCTCCCCAGTCGAAAATTGTCACCTGTTCCTCTTTAACACAGTCACTAACCAGATAGATACTTAGGGTTGGGCTGATAAGCAATTCTGCCAATTACTGAATAACCCCTTAAGACTGCAATTATTTCTGGCAGGGCACCCTCCCCAGTCGCAATTCAGGAGTGTTTTGGCGACTTTCACCAAGGACAGATTGAGTGTGTTCTGACTAAAGAGGAAGAATTTACACACCTGACAATGCAATCCACACCCCTGTAGGCCTAATGGTTACCACACAATTGTGTGTCAGAGTTAAAAAAGTTTATAATAGTTACCCCTCGAAAACAATAAAAAAAGGCAAAAATTTTGATAACTACCTATTTTTCTTACCGAAACATGTCATTTCAAAGTGTTTTGTCACACCAACCATGAAAACAGGTGTGTGCAAGTGTGGTGAGATTACTAAGCTGTGGGGAGTAGGCCTATAGGTATGGGGGTTGGAAAAATAATAAACTTTTCATATGATAAGAAAGCACTTCAGTGTGTTCTGTAACATCTTGGTGGCCTGATACCTCTCGGGGGTCTGTAGGGGGTGGGAGGGTAGTGAAGGAAAAGGAGGGAAGGATGGGGTGGGGTTTGGGGGGGACACAAGGCCAACAGGGTGGAAGGAGGGGCGAGAGTGGGTGGGAAGGGACACATGTGGTGGTGGGAGGAGAGATGCAGGTGCGTGGAGGGGTGGGAGGGTGATGGGGGACAAAGAGGGAGTGGGGCAGAGGGTGGCACCGACGCAGCCCACAGGGGGGGGGGGTGTCCCCCACCGCCCAAGTTCGTCCGATCCCCCCTCACGCCACGTCAGGGATGAGTTCTCATTGACCTGAAGCCATGTACATTATAATCAGGGCGGAGGAAGCGCTCTTTAGTTTTTTACAGGCCCCACTCAATTGATGCGATTAGGTTATTTAGCATAAAACTTTCATCGCATCAGCTGATGCGATTAGGCATTATGGGGTTAATCAGTAGTCAATGATCAGCTGATTATTAAGATATTTTAAATGTGATTAATCTTCATGATATTACTGGTAGCACAAAGTTAAAGACATCATCCTAATGTTATTTTCAACTTTGTTTACTGCCCAATTGCTGTTTCCAGAATGGAGAGTAAACAATTTTAGTCACTTGCCCCTCTTCTATAGTCTAGTTTTGCTTTGTTGCAACATCTTGTTTTGTGCATCCCGATTGTAATTTGTTAGAATTTGTCATTTTTCTTGTTCTTGTGGTGATTGTAGCTGTTACTAGAAATGGTGGTGTACAGAAAATGAATCGATTATGAAGAACTACAGTATAGCAAGATGAAAAACTTGGTTCTTTTATTTTCATTATCCTTCTATCTGTTCTATAATATGGGAAATGGTAAAAATAAACAGGAGGAGCACAAAACAATAAAATCAATAAAGTACGGTAACTAAGAGACATTTGTATAGAAACGTGTGAAATAAATGCTTTGGAGAGAGAGTATCTGAGTTTTGGTAACATCACCATACTCACATACTAACATTAATAATCTATGTAGGTTAGTACAAGACAGAAATAAGCTTATTCAGCTAATTAATCAGTCAAAAGCCTGATTACCGATTAATCGGCAAAGTGGCCGATTAGGCTAATTACTGATTACCTACCGATTAATTGGCCCAACCCTGTAGGCACTGCATGTTGAAGGTACTGGTACTGAATCTGCTCATTCCCTCTATTCTGGTATGACCACTAGATGATCAAATGTGCTGGATAACAGCCAGTTATATGACCCCCCAGGCAGCTTACCACAGCTTGAGTTCCTCCACAGTCTTTGTACACATCATACAGCAGAGAAAAAACTGGGGGGGTGGGGGGTTATGCACTTTATCCCACTTTGATTGTTACAGCATCCAAGAAAGGATCCTAGACCTTGCAGCAAGGACTCTTTGAGCTAATGGCCTTTCTTTCCCCTGCACAACTAGGAATTAATAGCTTCCATGACTAGTGATACAAACTCAACTTATGACAGTTGTGGGAGGGACCAAAATGTCTGCATATAGCTGATTTTCACCAGAAGTACATCCATCATTGTATAACGACAACAGAGTATTTGTAGATATCATTAGACCATCCACTCCACCTTAAGTCACACCATGTTTAACATGTCATCCCAAGCACCTAAAAAGGGGTCTGGGGGAATACAGTATCCCAGAATGGAAGACCTTGAGACCAAAACTGTTTAGAGAATATCGGGATGGCAAGAAAGACAAGCATACAGCAGCCTTGAGGCTATTTTCTAGAGAACCACAGGTTATCATTACTGTCTACCTGTCTATTGACCGACTCCTTAATGCTGTAAGGGTTGGCCACAAACAAATTATCTCCATGTCATTCTGTCCTTTGCCATTTGGCTGTCCTCCCTCCAACTCAAAAACTCCCTCCCATATATATCTCTCCACTTCATCCCATCCTTGGTCTCCCACTCCACCTCATTCCCATACACTCTTCTAGTCAGTCTCTCAGTATCCATCCTCATCACATGGCCAAACCATCTCAAAGTACTTTTCTTAACACTTTCAATCACATCTACTTCAACACCACAATGCAACATAACCTCCTTATTTGTCTGTTTGTCTTTCCATGTGGTTTCACATGCTCCTCTTAAGTAATCATTTCCACTACTCTCACTCTGGTATCACGTCCTTCACTGGAAGGACAGGAGTCGAAGCTTCACATCCATACCATAGAGTGGAAATCACAATATCATCATGCAGCAACTAGATTTTATTTATTTATTATTATTATTTTTTTTTTACATCCATGCACACTTCCCTCTTTTTATCACTGCTTTCAATGACCCAGCAATCTTTCTACTCTTCTGTACCCTTCCAAGCGCTTCATAATACCGTCTTTACAAATCAAAGAAAAATACCTATATTCATGCTGCATATATCAATTTCTTCTCTTACCTCTTCTTCTTTGTTACTACAAGAAGATCAGTGAAGAGGAAAAAGTAGAGTGTGCACTTGGAGATGCGCTTGCCAAATGTTAGCTTGCCATCATTTTCCCGCCAAGTTAGCCGTATTAGTTCCCCTTTCTTGACCAGCCAACGAGAAGCAGAAATCAGTGGGATGGCCTTCACCTCTCGGAAATCCAACTGTCGTGAAAGAATTAGCATCTCTTCCATCCTTTCCATCTTCCGTGCCCCTTCATTACATTCTGCCACTATCTGTTAAGAAAAGCATTTATGAATTAGCACAATATTATTATACTGTAGTGAAATGTCTATCTCATCTCAGCTCTCATCTCATCAGCCGTTTGAGTGTCCACTGCAGGACTGGCCTATCCTGACCGAAGTGGGGACGATACAGCCAATGTATCTCTACCAAGTGGTTTAGGCTGTCTGGTAGAGACTGTATGTAGGGTGAGAAGTGCTTGTAAGTGTAATTGTTGTGTTGGACTGGCTTTGGATGTGTGTGTAGTCTGTGGCTGCAGCAGCCACGACGCCAGCCTACTGAAATGTGCTCAGTGCGGAGAAATAAGAAAAAAAAAAAAAAAAAAAATTGTGTTTTTTCAACTCGTGTTTTAGCCCACTTATCCTTAACCCCTTAACCGCAGGGCGTCACTTTCGTGACACTTGGGAGCAAGGGATCATACCGCGGGGCGTCACTTTTTTGATTCTGTGTTATTTTGAATTCACCCGGGCTTTCAAGAGGTGGCTTGTATCATCTATCAGTACTACCAGTGTCCAGCTATACTCAGTTCTGCTAATGTCACCTGTACTCCCATTCACTGTTGACAATTTAGCCATTTTTCTCCTGTCCTTGACTCCCCCCCTCCTTACCTCCCCTCCATTACCCTCTCCTCCCGCCTGACCAGCTGTGCTGCGCTACACGAATGCTGGACGGATTTTTCCATTCATTTTATCCATTGAAATGTGCCTTTTGCACTATTCTTATACAAAATAATATATAAATGAAAGAGAAAAGGTAATTGATACTGCCATACATATGGAATGGGCTAAGTATCACCTGGCAACACCTCACGTACAAAAGAAAAGGGGAAAAGAAGTGTGTGGTAATCATAGGGGCATTTGTCTTCTTAGTATAATAGGAAAAGTGTATGGTAGGATACTTATTGACAGAGTTAGAGAAAGAACAGAGAAATTAGTTGGAGAAGTACAGGGAGGCTTTAGGAAGGAAAGAGGTTGTGTAGATCAGATATTCATTCTTAGATCTTTAGTGGAAGAGTTTCTAGAGAAGGGAAAGAAGTTGTATGTGGCTTTCATGGATTTGGAGAAAGCATATGACAGGGTGGATAGACAAGGATTGTGGAAAGTGTTAAAAATATATGGAGTAGATGGGAAGTTGCTGAATGCTGTAAAGAGTATGTACGATGGTGCGAAGGCTGCAGTGCGTGTGGATGGTGAACTAAGTGAATTTTTCTCTTTGAAAGTTGGGTTGAAACAGGGATGTGTCATGTCTCCATAGTTGTTCAATCTGTACATGGATGGGGTAGTAAATGAGGTACAAGGTAGGGTAATGGATGTTGGAGTGGCCCTGGTGAGAGAGGATAGTGTTTGGAAACTCCCTGTACTGTTGTTTGCAGATGATACTGTGTTGTTGAGTGAAGACGAAGGGGAGCCGCAAGGCTTGGTGGATGAGTTTGGGAGTGTGTGTAAGAAACGGAATCTAAAAGTGAATGTAGGGAAGAGTAAAGTGATGGTATTTGAGAGAGGTGAAGTCAGTGAATGTACAGCGAGGTTGGATGGTGAGGAATTGGAAAATGTGAGTACGTTTAAGTACTTGGGTAGTGTGATGAGTAAGGATGGAGGTTTGGAGGGGGAAGTGCTTGAAAGGGTACAGCAAGGAAGAAAGGTTGCTGGTTCTTTGAAAGCAGTGATAAGAAACAGGGAAGTAAGCATGGAAGTGAAAAAGTTACTACATGACAGTATTGTGATACCAACTCTAACGTATGGAAGTGAAGCTTGGACGTTGTTGGAAGGACACAAGTCAAGAGTGAGAGCATTGGAAATGAGTTATTTAAGAGGAGCCTGTGGAGTCACATGGAGAGACAGGCTGACGAATGAGGATATAAAGGAGCATTGTGGTGTGGAAGTGGATGTGATAGGAAGCGTTATGAGGAACACACTGAGGTGGTTTGGCCATGTGAAGAGGATGGAGGGTGAAAGACTGACGAAGAGAGTGTATGTGAGTGAGGTGGAGGCCGAGGATAAGATGGAGGGATGGGGTGGAGAGGTATATGAGAGAGGGGGGTGTGAGTTGGGAGCAGGGCAGTGAAATGGCGGGGGACAGGGCGACTTGGAGGCGATTTGTTTGTGGCCACCCCAAACGGGATTGAGGTATCTGGCAATAGATAGATAGACAGATAGTACACCTCACGTGCACTCATTCGCTAATTTTCACTGTTTATTTCCCCTTGAAATATGCCGTATGACTTGTTCTCAAAACAATAATATATATAAGAAAGGAAGGGAGAAGCCTAAGTGATATTTATATTCATCTGGAACTACCTAATTTATTATGTATTGTCTAGATTTCCTGCCAATCATTTCATAGTGTATATATTAGCAGCTGTCACCACGCTGACATTGGCAACCCTTCACTGCCCCAAGGCACCATCATTCAGTTTACTGTCGTCTTTCAAGGCGAAACTACATCGGATTCACGCCTGTCCAATTCCACCACTTTTTAGCCCCGTGCAAAGGGCCCTGTGACCTCTACCCCTACTAAACCTCGTGTGGAAAGGGGTAAAGGGCTACGTGACTCTGCTGTGGAACGTGAACTGGCTAATTTATCAATGATAATGATGGACAGTGACTATGATCTATCTGGTGCCTCTAAAACAGTGCAAGTGGAAATGTAAATAATATGTAAACAGCAAGTGAAAGCAATGAATGTAAATATAACTGAACAGTGGAAAATAGTTTTATAAGTTACTGCATGTAACAGTGCATAACACAGTGTAAATAAAATAGAAATGTAAATAATGTAAATAAAATTGAGAATGAAAATAGAAATGTAAATAAGTAGTAATATAAGAATAAGAGTATATATACTAGGAGTAATGAAAGGGAAAGTGAAAGTTTCGCTCTAGCATGTATGAATACTGGCAGTAATGAAAGTGAAAGTGACAGCTTTGCTCTCTATGCTAGTATACAAAACGAGAAAGGGAATGCCTGGAGTGAAAATAAACAACTACTCGTTTCGTTTCGTTTCGTTTTTAAAGGCTTCAACATGCTTGCATGTGTCGGCCTTGGTCACCTAATGGCGGCTCTCCATGCTGCACGATCCATTGCAGCCTCCCTGTTCAGTCCCTTAACCCTAAGGTCACACTTAATGACCTCGTCCCATGTCTTTCTTGGTCTATCCCTCATAACCCCACCCCCAATATTAACATTTCTCACCTTCCTCACCCAATTATCATCCCCCATCCTCTCCACATGTCCAAACCACCTCAATCTACCTCTCCTCATCACAACACCAATACACTCCAGTCCCATCCTACCTCTCAACTCTTCCATTGTAAACCCAGCCCCTCTAGGCCTTGGACGCAGGGACGCACTGCACATCCACCTAATCATTGTCATTTCTGTACGTCTGAGCCGGCGAATATCTTCCTCCCTCACTGCCCAGGTCTCACTGCCATACAGCATTACACTCCTAACACATGCTGCATACAAAGACCCCTTAGCACGTAGGGAGAGCCCTCTCAATGTCAGGAGAGGCAAGAGCTCCCTGAACTTCTTCCAACCACTTCTCACCCTAGCCACAGAGCTAGCTCCAGCCCCACCTCCAGCACACAACATGTCTCCCAAATAACAAAACTCTTCCACACACTCAAGAGATTCACCTGCAAGTTCAATCCTTTCACGTCTGACAATCTCCACCTGCTCACCCAGGCACGCCATACACATAAAATCAGCATTATCTCGCAGTCTACCTCTGATACCACTACATCTCTTATGCACCCATTTATCACACACACCGCACAAGATGGAATTACTTCCCACGCCCTTGTGGCAAACTGCACATGGCCACTCTCCCTCGTCTTTGACAGTACCACCACCAACCCTAGATATCATCACTTTTGTTTTATCTGCATTTACCCTTAAACCCTTTTGCCCCATACCATCTCTCCACTTCCTAAACATTTCCTCCACCTCCCTTTCATTCTCTGCAATCAACACCAAATCATCAGCATACAACAACTCCCACGGGAGTCCGTTTCTAAAGTCACGTGAAAGGGCTTCAAGTACCATGATAAACAACATTGGACTCAAGACTGACCCCTGATGCACACCAACATTCACGGAAAACTCATCACTCAAATCTCCATTCACTCTCACCTGGGTGTGAGTACCCACATACATGGCCATAACCACCCTAACCAGCCACTCCTCCAAGCCAAGCTTTCTCATTGCCCACTTCACCACCTCTCTAGGGACTCTGTCAAAGGCCTTTTCCAAATCAACAAAAACAAAATAAAGATCCCTTCTCCTACCAATATATTTTTCCTGAAGCTGTCGAACAATGAATATGGCATCAGTGGTCCCCCTACCTGGCATGAAACTGAACTGCATCTCATCAATATTCACTCTTCCTCTAATCATACCTTCTAAAACTCTCTCCATTACCTTCATTATCTGATCTAAAAGCTTTATACCTCTATAATTTCCTCTTTCCAGGGCATCACCCTTCCCTTTATACACATTTACAATTACACTCTTCAGCCAATCATCTGGGACAACACACTCATAAATAATCCTATTTATCAGGTCAGTGACTAAACTCACCCCTATATCGCCTGAGGCCTTCAACATTTCGGCAGTCAACCCAGACACACCTGCTGCCTTCCCAACCCTCATCCTGCCTATTGCCTCACTCACAGTAGCAGTATCAATCAAAGGCCAAGGGCCAGACACTGGATCTGCTAGCTCCAAACCTTCCCTGTCCCAGTCAAACTCCTCATTCAACAACCGGTTATAATGCTCTCTCCATGCATCTTTAATATCCTCACTGTTCACCACTACCCTTCCTTCATCATTCTTCACACACTGCTTACCTACGATATCCCAATTATCCCTCTTCACCTGACCTGCCACCCTAAATATATTTTTCCTTTCCCCATGATTTAGGTTATCAAGTAATTGTCTCTGTGACTCAGACTTTGCCCTGTATACCTCTCTTCTAGCCCTATGCTTGGCAGCCAAATATTCCTCTTTGCTACCACCCTTCTTCCATTCCCGGAAAAGCCTTCTTTTCTCCTTAATTGCAGCTTCTACACCCTCATCCCACCACCAAGTTACTTTATGTCTTGGTGGTCCTCTTGTCCAGCCGCATGTTACATCAGTAACTCTCAAGAAATTGTTCTTGAGGGCTCTGTACTGTTCATTAACGCCTCTGTCTACAGCTCCCTGTTCAGCCACCACTCTCCTCAACTCGCTATAGAAGGCATCCCTTACTACTTGGTTTTTCAGCTTCCATATTTTCCTCCTAGGTACATAAGTCCTCTTTTTCATCACTTGTTCTTTAAGCACCATATCACAAATCAACAGTTTGTGCTGCTGCACACACTCCTCACTTCCTATAACTTTAACATCCCTCACTAACCTCCTATCGGCCCTCCTAACCAGAAAATAATCTATCTGACTGCTATTTCCCCCAGACTCATACGTAATTAACCTACTGTCTCTTTTCCTAAAATATGTGTTGCACACAATCATATCCGTTGCCTCCCCAAACTCGAGTATCCTTTCCCCTTCTGCATTCCTTAGACCATACGCACATCCCCCATGCACTCCTTCATAACCTTGTGCTGCTTCACCTACATGACCATCTAAATCCCCTCCCAAAATCACTATCTCATCATCCCGCATACCACCCACTACACGTATTGAAAGAAACTTATAGATAAATATTGTAAATATAATTAAGTGTAATAAAGTACTAAGAATATGAAGTGTGAGTGTGTTTATAAATAATAAATGACAGCTCTGCCTCAGAATACCATCGGGGACCCAGCACAGGAGGAAAGCTCGTATCCGCCCGTAATTTACATTGCTTTCACAGTGTTTTTTTTTTTTTTTTTTTTTTTTTTTTTTTTTTGGCATATGGATTCCAAACTACTTGAAATTCATAGAATAGTGTTTGTAGTTATAATATCAGGCAGTGGTAACCATATTACGGGGTATCGGGAAGTGTAAAGTGGAGATTTTGTTACCCAACTTCAGAAGTCTCTACAAGTCCTACGGTAGATGATGAAGGTTCAACAAACATCCCAGGGGAAAGCTGGAGGTATGTGCCACAGGCATATATAATTTCAATATTCTAGGACTAATAACTGATTTTTGGCAAATATTTTTAAAAAGTCAGTCAGAGTGCGAATATCCTCATGGCTCGGAGAACGATTTGAGAGAATACAAGGTGTATTTTGATCGTCTGATGAGGTGGAAATTTCCACTAAACCACAAGATTTTTTCCATACAAACTAGGGTTAGTGCCACATTACCTCATCACAATAATTACATTAATAATAATAATCATAATAATAATAATAATAATACAGTAATCCCCGTACTTTTCAGACGACCACTTTCTGGACACCCCACTTACCGGACATTGTGAGCCTGGACCTTCGGAACCCAAAAATGGCCCCCCCCCCCAAAAAAAAAATACCCCCAAAATCCTAATTTTTTCCCACCCGTAATTTGTAATTGCCGCGTGGTACCGAAAAGCTGTTACACCACGGACCCTTCACCCCTTCCTTCCTCCTCCCTCCCCTGTCAGGGTTGCCATTTGGTATTTTTCATTACTAATGTGGGCTAATTTGGTAATGAAAAATTCATTTGGTAATGAATCAGAATAATGCATTACCAAATGGATTTTTCACAGTTATGAGGATACACTGGATGGAGATGGTGGATTGTTTGCTCTCTCTGATTAATCTGCTAGCCAACATAGCGTGAAAATAATCAACATGCTGTTAATTATAAGAAGAGTGATTACATGTATTTCCACTTGTATATATAATTAGTGAAGAATAAATGCTAGCATTACGAATTTGGTAATGAAAAGTTAAATTTGGTAATGAAAATTGAAGAGTTTGGTAATGTGGCTGTTGCGATCTGGCAACTCTGTTTCCCCGTCACCAACACTCCAACAGTTATATACTGCCTATCTTCGATCGCGAGTAGAGGCTTATCGTAGTGGAAGCCACATGAGCTCATTTTTTGTGAATAAACAGTGAATAAACTGCAATACCTCGCCACTAGACCACACAGGAATTTACAGCGTTATGCAGTGTTAAGAAATTAGAATTTAGAGTGCAAAGGATTAACTGTGGGGTACAAATTGGCGGTTGAAACTGGAGTGGTGCAGTTAAGAACAATTTGCAGTGTTAAACAAATTATAACTCACAGTGCAAAGAGCTAAGTGCAGCACAACACTGGATTACTGTACATGCTTCAAGAGCATTTTCACCACTGCCAAAACCTTACAAAAGGCAGCCACAAACGTGCTGTAAGTACCCTGGCTGAGGTACAGTCACTTCTAATTCCTCATTCTTTGGTTCCATTTCATTTATTTCATGCTCTATGTCCATTATTGGTGTGAATAGGGTCTTAAATAGGTTTAAATAGGTGCTATGCATGTCCAG
Source organism: Coenobita brevimanus (assembly GCF_032717465.1). Taxonomy (NCBI): domain Eukaryota; kingdom Metazoa; phylum Arthropoda; class Malacostraca; order Decapoda; family Coenobitidae; genus Coenobita; species Coenobita brevimanus. The sequence goes on from NC_137007.1 coordinate 7,093,485, forward strand.
TAGGGAGTTATTTAGGTGGCTTTCAAAGTTAGGCTGGGTTAGGGTCCTTAACCCTTTAAACGCGGATCGTCGCGTTTGCGACGCTCGGCAAAAAGGATGTAACGGCGGAGCGTCGCGTTTGCAATTCTAGTAAATTTTGAATAACCGCGGGCAGGCAGGCTCCAGCTGGTATTGTCTATCAGTACCACCACCCTTTAGCTACTTTTAGCACACTTGACCTTTGTACCACTGACCTCCGTTGTTGCCAAGTATCGCGTTTTTCCCCCGTCCCCCCCCCACCACGGCCCCTGCCAGCCTGGCTGTGATACATGGCAGCGCTCTGAGTGCTCAGAACTGTAAATCTACGCTCTCCTCTCACAAGCAGTTTATGTTAATAGGAAATGCTTGTTTCCCCAGTTGTAACACTAGCTTTTTTTCTCACGGTTTGCCCCTGTTTAGCGTCAGTTTACCGCAGGCTTTCAAAGTGATATTATGGCGAGTTATAGCTCTTCCGAGTCAGTGCAAGCGGCCGACAGGAACGAGAATAAAGTGACGGGCATAAGGCAGAATAAAAAGCGTGCCGTGGTGATCTTTTGGGAAGTAATATGATTGAAAATAATGTAGTATACATGTTTTTAGCTGTGAAAATGGAAATGTTTGTTGAGTGACGGGAAGACCGCCGCCACACTGCATGTCGGCCGTACGCTCTGTTGATTTAGCCTTATTTTCAGTGTTTATTGTACAAATACGGATTCCTAACTACCTTTACGTTGTAGTATAAAGTTTACTGTGACAGAATGAGGCTGTGGTAGAGGGGAAACCGGGTTGCTGGAGGTGTGAAAGTGAAGATTTGGTTACCCAACTTTGCAAGTCTCCACAAGTCCTTGGGTAGTCCACAAAGGCTCAACACCTGTCTCTGGAGAAAGCTGAATGTAAGTACTATCTGCCATACCAAGTAAAATGTTCTAGGGTTAATCTCTGATTTTTGGCGAATATTTTCCTACAGGTACTCAGACCGCGATACAACCCCGCCACTTGGGGGGACGCGACTGTACACGGCCGCGTTTAAGGGGTTAAGTACCAGTCCAGGAGCCAGGGGCCCACTTTCAGGACAGGACCACTTTCCGGACATGCCTTTGGCTCTGTTACATCAGATACTAGATGGATTACTGTAATAATAATAATAATAAATAGAAAAATACTTCTAGCCAGTTTCATATGGTTTTATTGCAATATTCCAGTGTTTATGCTAGACTTTAGCGAAACAGTAGTGATAAGAGGAAAATTACAAACTAAACTTTCATGAGTGACTTTTTTTTTTAAATTACCAATTCTATCTATCTATCTATCTATTGCCAGACGCCTCAATCCCGTTTGGGGTGGCCACAAACAAATCGCCTCCAAGTCGCCCTGTCCCCCGCCATTTCACTGCCCTGCTCCCAACTCACACCCCCCTCTCTCATATACCTCTCCACCCCATCCCTCCATCTCATCCTCGGCCTCCCCCTCCCTCTTCCCCCCTCCACCTCACTCACATACACTCTCTTCGTCAGTCTTTCACCCTCCATCCTCTCCACATGGCCAAACCACCTCAGTGTGTTCCTCATAACGCTTCCTATCACATCCACATCCACACCACAATGCTCCTTTATATCCTCATTCGTCAGCCTGTCTCTCCACGTGACTCCACAGGCTCCTCTCAAATAACTCATTTCCACTGCTCTCACTCTTGACTTGTGTCCTTCCAACAATGTCCAAGCTTCACTTCCGTACGTTAGAGTTGGTATCACAATACTGTCATGTAGTAACTTTTTCACTTCCATGCTCACTTCCCTGTTTCTTATCACTGCTTTCAAGGAACCAGCAACCTTTCTTCCCTGCTGTACCCTTTCAAGCACTTCACCCTCCAAACCTCCATCCTTACTCATCACACTACCCAAATACTTAAACGTACTCACATTTTCCAATTCCTCACCATCCAACCTCGCTGTACATTCACTAACTTCACCTCTCTCAAAGACCATCACTTTACTCTTCCCTACATTCACCTTTAGGTTCCGTTCCTTACACACTCTCTCAAACTCATCCACCAAGCCTTGCAGCTCCCCTTCGTCTTCACTCAACAACACAGTATCATCTGCAAACAACAGTACAGGGAGTTTCCAAACACTATCCTCTCTCACCAGGGCCACTCCAACATCCATTACCCTACCTTGTACCTCATTTACTACCCCATCCATGTACAGATTGAACAACCATGGAGACATGACACATCCCTGTTTCAAACCAACTTTCAAAGAGAAAAATTCACTTAGTTCACCATCCACGCGCACAGCAGCCTTCGCACCATCGTACATACTCTTCACAGCATTCAACAGCTTCCCATCTACTCCATATATTCTTAACACTTTCCACAATCCTTGTCTATCCACCCTGTCATATGCTTTCTCCAAATCCATGAAAGCCACATACAACTTCTTTCCCTTCTCTAGAAACTTTTCCACTAAAGACCTAAGAATGAATATCTGATCTACACAACCTCTTCCCTTCCTAAAGCCTCCCTGTTCTTCTCCAACTAATTTCTCTGTTCTTTCTCTAACTCTGTCTATAAGTATCCTACCATACACTTTTCCTATTATACTAAGAAGACAAATGCCCCTATGATTACCACACACTTCTTTTTCCCCTTTTCCTTTGTACAAGGGGATAATTATACCTGACTTCCAATCCTCCGGGACTCTACCTTCCTCCCAGGCCAATCTCCACATCTTCCACATCCATTCTACTACTATCTCTCCCCCATGCTTCAGCATTTCACCACACACTCCATCAATTCCTGGGGCTTTCCCCGATTTAACTTTCTTCATTGCTTCCACAACTTCTATCCTACTGATTTCTTCTTGTCTTCTCACCTCCCTCCTTCTCCCAGCCATTCCCCAGCCACTTATACTCGCATTACTTCCATCCTCTTCGTTCAACAATTCCTTAAAGTGTTCTCTCCATCTGCTCAATTTTTCTCCCTTCTCCACTAGTAATCTACCATTCTTATCTTTCACTCCCCTGCTAACTTCACTTCCACCCTGTCTTACTCTTTTCACTTCTCTCCAGAACATTTTCTTACAGTCCCTCCACTTTACACTCAAATTCCTTCCAAATTCCTCATCCACTCTCTTCTTACTCTCTCTTACTAACCTTTTCACCTCTCTCTTCCTTTCCACATATAACTCTCTCTTCCGCCTCTCAACTTCTTCCACGCCCCTATTTCTCATCCATTCATTGTATGCTTTCTTCTTTTGTGCCACAGCCTGTTTCACCTCTTCAGTCCACCACGCTGTTCCTTGCACCCCCCTCCGTCTTCTCTTCCTTCCACACACCACATCACACGCTGCACATATTTCTTCTGTAAATATCTTACACACACCTTCCACGTCTCCCATCTGCTCCAATTCATATTTGCCCAATCGTTCCTCCACTTCTCTCTTATACTCTGCCTTTTTCTCATCCTCTTGTAACCTTTCCACTCTCCTTGCAACTACTCCTTCCTCTCGTCTTTCCCTTCTCCTATTCCTCCATCTTACTTTCATCCTAATTCTGGCCACCACCAAGTAGTGGTCAGAAAGTCCACTCCCCCAACCTCTATACACTCTTGCATCCTTTACACATCTTCGCATCCTTTCATCCACACACACATAATCAATCATTGCCTTCCTTTCATGCAGTTCACCACCCACCCTTCTCATCACTCGCCATGTATACCTGTGGATCATTTTATGCCTGAAGAGGGTATTGGCTATCACCAACCCCCTCCCAGCACAAATGTCCACTAACGCACTCCCATTCTCATCTATCTCAGCAGGCACACCCCACTCACCAACTATTCCATCCACCTTCACATTACCAACTTTACCATTCATATCACCAATCAAAAACACTCTCTCATTCCTTCCAAACTTTTCCATGCACACCTCCACATTTGTCCAGAACTCTTCTCTCACTCTTCTAGCACGATCTTGCGTTGGCGCATACACACACACAATCGCCCACATTTGTATTCCAACTTTCAGCTTTACCCACACAATCCTTGACCCAACTGATCCATACTGTCTTATGCTCTTCTTCCATCTTTTACTCACAACTATACACACTCCTTCCTTTGCCCTCTCATTCTCATCTACTCCTGCACATATACCCCATCCATACTCCCATTCTCTCACACTTTCTCCTCTCCATTTTGTTTCAGTTATTCCACATACATCCACTTTCGCACCCTCAAGCACCTGGACAATCTCTCTCTCTTTCACCTCGTCATTAGCTCCTCTTACATTCCATGTACTCATTACCAAGACCTTTGTCCGGTCCTGGGTCGTCAACGTTTGGTCAGTCCTTGTCCGAGGCTTCTTGTTTGTTTTTTTAGTTAGTTGTTTTCCGGGGAGGGGCACTAACCCTCCGCCAACCCTTTTAGTCGCCTTTTACGACAAGCAGGGATACTGGGGGAGTATTCTTGAAAAACCCTCCTACCCCCAGGGGGTAAGTTTTTACTTTTATAAAACTTATTGATATAATGTCATGAGTCATTTCATAGCACTGTTGCACAGTTTGCAGCTGCAAAAATGATCGCTAACTAATGTGCTTAGCATCATGACTTCTCTGATTATTGCAAAAATATCACTAAGGCACTTGTATTTTATCACAGTAATTCACAGTGTAATATAAAATAACACTTTCAGCCCCTCTAGTATGATTTGCATGCGATTTGGGTGCATATTTCGTCCTATTTACGAGACCGGGGGGGGGGGGAACAAACTGGTTTAGACCAGCTCATCGAGGGTATGTGTACACATGTGCATGTATGTACGTATAGTATTATTTAATACTAGGGTAATTGTCAGTGTTTAAAACTTTAACCACTAATGTCAGAGTCACCCATCCACCAATAATAATTAAAATCAAACACTTTTAGCCAGTCTCCTATGATTTTGTTACAATATTCCAGTGTTTACATTAGACTTTAGCGAAACAGTAACGATGTGAGGAAAATCATTACAAACTTTATCAAACCATGAATTACTTTTTTAGTACCACTTACTTTTATAAGGCTTATTGATATAATGTCATGAGTCATTTCATACACGGTTTGCAACCGCAAAAATGATTGCTTGTCAATGCGCTTAGCACACAGTTTCTTTGAATATTGCAAAAATATCACTAAGTCACCTGTATTTTATCACAGTAAATCACAGTATAATATAACACTTTCAGCCACACTAGTGCGATTTGGGTGCGTATTACCTTGTATTATTTACGAGAGAGAGAGAGAGGGCAGGGAGGTGGTGCAAACTGGTTCAGACCACCTCACTGAGGGTATGTGTACACGTTTGCATGTATGTACGTATACTGTCATTTAGTACTAGGGTAATTATCAGTGTTTAAAAGTTTAACCCCTAAAGTTAGAGTCACTCATCCAACAAATGAAATTTTTCTCCATAAGTTATGCGTTTCAATTAGTGTGATATCAAATAGTGCGCGCTCGCACATTCACCATACAGGCGCATTAATTGGGACCAAGGTGTGTGTGTGTGTGTGTGTGTGTGTGTGTGTGTGTGTGTGTGTGTGTGTGTGTGTGTGTATATATATATATATATATATAAATATATCTATATATATATAAATATATATATATATATATATATATACAGTATATGGTGGTAGGTGGTAGCAACCATCATCCACTCACTTCATGTAGTGCTGCCTGCTTTTTCCTTAGCCTTTATCATTCTTTTTCCGTGCCTGCCCTCCTCTCTTCCTGTTTCTCCCATCTTTGCTGTCACTTCTTATTGCTTTTCTTTCTTTTACAGGTGGCTGTACATTGAGTGACAAGCCAAATGGTTTCCAGTAAGCCAAGAAACCATTTACAACTCTGGGTGGTAACCACATAACCAAACCATACGTGCTTGCTACATGTCAACAAGTGGGTTGGTGGAGGATTAGTGCCCCTCCCCGTAAAACAAATAACTCAAAGTCAAATCGCCACCCCTTATGAGATTATGGCATCTGGCAATAGATAGATAGAGAGATAGAAATGTCTAACCTGGCAATCTCTCCTTTTTACTTCTGAACACAAGAGGACCTATGCACGTAGCAGGAAAATATGGAAGCTGAAAAACCAAGCAGTAAGGGATGCCTTCTACAGCGAGATGAGGAGAGTAGTGGCTCAATAGGGAGGTGTGGATGGAAGTGTCAGTGAGCAGTACAGAGCCCTCAAGAGTAACCTCTTGAGAATTACTGATTCAGTATGTGGATGGACAAGAGGTCCACCAAGACACAAAAAAGTGACTTGGTGGTGAGGTGTGGATGTAGAAGCTGCAGTTAAAGAGAAAAGAAGGCTTTCCTGGGAATGAAAGAAGGGTGGTAACAAAGAGGAATACTTGGCTGCCAAGCGTAGGGCTAGAAAAGAGGCATACAGGGCAAAGTCTGAGTCACAGAGACTTTCATTTGACAACCTAAATCGTGTGGAAGAGAAGAATATGATTTTTAAGGCAGCAAATCTGATGAAGAGGAAGAATAGGGTTATCATAGGCGAGCAGTGTGTGAAGAATGATGAAGGAAGGGTTGCCATGAACAGTGGGGATATTAAAGACGCATGGAGACCGTATTACAGCCAGTTGTTAAATGAGGAGTTTGACCAGGACAGGGAAGGTTTGGAGCCAGCAAATCCAGTGTTTGGCCCTTGGCCTTTGATTGACACTGCTACTGTGAGCAGGGCAATAGGCAGGATGCAGGTGGGGAAGGCAACAGGTGTCTGTGGGATGACTGCTGAAATGTTGAAAGCCTCAGGAGATAGAGGAGCAAGGTTAGTCACTGACCTTGTATATATGATTATATACAAGTGTGTTGTCCCAGATGACTGGCTGAAGAGTGTAATTGTGAATGTGTACAAGGGAAAGGGTGATGCCCTGGGAAGAGGAAATTATAGAGGCATAAAGCTTTTAAAAGAGATAATGAAAGTAATGGAGAGTTCTAGAAGGTATGATTAGAGAAAGAGTGAATATTGATGAGATGCAGTTTGGGTTTATGCTAGGCAAAGGGACCACTGACGTGATATTCACTGTTCAATAGCTTCAGGAGAAATATATAGGAAAGAAAAGGGAACTGTACTTTGTTTCTGTTGATTTGGAGAAGGCCTTTGACATTGTCTCTAGAGAGGTGATAAGGTGGGCAATGAGAAAGCCTGGGATTGAAGAGTGGCTGGTTAGGGTCGTTGTGGCCATGTATGAGGGTGCTTACACCCAGGTAAGGGTGAATGGAGATATGAGTGATGAGTTTTCCATGAATGTTGGTGTGCATCGGGGGTCAGTCTTGAGCCCCTTGTTGTTTATTTTTATTTATTCTTTTTTTTATTTTTTTTTTTATGCTAAGAAGAAGGAACCAAAGGCCACGAGCCCGCAATAACTGTTCCTTCCAAGAGAAAAACAAAATATGAGAGAGAGCCAAATTCAAGATCCGATCATTTCGAGATGCCTGGACACACTGCGTTTGAAAGACTGGAGATCATAGGAAGCAGGAAATACAGACAGAGGGAGACAGATCCAGTGCTGACCTGTTGCATAAATGAAGGACTGGGGGTACTGGGAGTAACGGTTAACTCTTGAGAGAGTTGGACAGAAAAGGGATGAGAGTTTGCTGCTAGACGGGTGCTATGCGCCCATCGTAGAGGTGGAGGAATGCAAGCAGACAGTTCAGAGGAGCAGTGACCATTGAAGTAGTGATAGAAAAGAGATAAAGAGGCAGCAGTGCAGCGAAGAGACAGAGGTTGAAGGAAGCCAGTAAGAGGAGGAGAGTTAATGAGACGAAAAGTCTTTGAGTCCACCCTATCGAGAAGAGCTGTATGTGGGGAACCTCCCTACACATGCGAGTTGTACTCCACACAGGGGCAGATAAAACCCATGTATAGAGTCAACAATTGTGCAGAGGTAAAGAAGGAATGGAGTCAGCTGAGCACACCTAATCTCTTGGAAGCAGATTTTACAAAAGATGTAATATGATCTTTCCAAGATAAGTCCCGAGTGAATGAAACCCCAAGGATGGTCAAGGATGATGCAGGATTAAGCTGAATATTATTAAACATTAGTGGGTACACCTGTGGAAGATTTTGTCAGGTTGATAGGTGTAAGAATTGAGTCTTTGATGCATTAAAAACAACAACATTATTTTTACCCCAGTCAGAGATACAAGCCAAGTCAGACACCAGGTGTGTCACACCCTCATCCCTCGTTTGCTGAAGTAACTGCTGAGATGGACATTGCAGGAACCGAATGGAAAGGTGAAGGGTGGAGTCATCAGCGTACGAGTGGATAGGGTTAGATGTACAGCTTAGAAGGTCATTGATGAATAAAAGGAAGAGAGTTGGTGATAGGACAGAGCCCTGAGGAACACCACTGTTGAAAGATCTTGGAGAAGAATGATGGCCGTCTACAACAGCGGCTATAGAATGACCAGAAAGGAAGCTATAGATGAAGGCACGGATAGAAGGATAGAAACGGTAAGAGGGCAGTTTGGAAATTAAAGATTTATGCCAGACTTGATCAAAAGCCTTTGAGATGTCAAGTGCAATGGCAAAGCTTTTGCCAAAGTCCCGAAAGGAGGATGACCAGGAGTCTGAAAGGTAGGTGAGAAGATCGCCAGTGGAGCATCCCTGACGGAAACCGTACTGACGATCAGAAAGAAAGTTGTAATGGGAAAGATGCTTTAAAATTTTTCTATTAAGAATTGACTCAAAACTTTTGAGATACAGGATGTTAAAGCAATTGGACGATAGTTAGTGGGTTGGGAATGGTCACCCTTCTTTGGGACTGGCTGAATAAGAGCAAACTTCCAGCAAGAAGGAAAGGTCAAGATGATAGACAAAGGTGAAAGAACAACAGGAGGGACTCCATCAGGCCCATATGCCTAGTTAGTATTGAGGTCTGTGACGGCAGAAAATACATCAGCTGAAGAAATTTTAATGTCAGCCATGAGGAAGTCAGAGGGTAGAAGTGATGGACAAACTGCACCGGAATCGTCTAAGGTGGAATTGGAGGAGAAAGTCTAGATGAAGAGATCTGCTTTATCAGTAGAAGAAATAGCTACAGAACCATCAGAGTAGAAAAGAGGAGGGAAGAATGACGAGGCAAAGCTGCTAGAAAGACCCCTGGCAAGGTGCCAGGAGGAATAGGAAGAATTTAAGTTAGAGTTAAGAGCATTCAGTATGGATGAAACCATTCTTAGCAGAAAGAAGAACAGACTTAGCACGATTCCGGGCAGAAACGTAAAGATGATGTGATTCAGGGGTAGGTTGGCTCCAGCACCCTCTATAGGCCCTTTCCCTGTTGCAGACAGCACTAGAACAAGCGAGACCAAACCAAGGCTCTTCTGTGCCAGACAAAGGATATGAGAAAGGAATGCATGCTTCCATGACTGAGAGAATAACCTCTGTAATGCACAAGGCACACCCAGATGGCTCCCGGTCATGGAAGCAACAATCACTCCAGGGAAAATCAAAGAAGTACTGCCCGAGGGCCCCCCAACCCGCAGCTCCAAAGTGCCACAGACAACACTTCACTGGAGGATCCACAGGCCGCACCAGAGCAATAGGACAGGTCAAGGTGACAAGGTTGCAGAGAATGAAAGGCAGGCGGAGGAAAGATTTAGGAAGTGGAGAGATGGTATGGGGCACAAGGGCTTATGAGTAAATGCAGATAAAACAAAAGTGATGGTATCTAGGGCTGGGGGCGGTACTATCAAAGCAAAGGAAGGCTGGCCATGTGCGATTTGTCATTAGGGCATGGGAAGTAATTCCATCTTGTGCAGTGTTTGTGATAAGTGGGTCCATAAAAGATGTAGTGGTATTAAGGTAGAGTGCAAGATAATGCTGATTTCATGTGTGTGTGGTTTGTCAGGGAGAGCATGTGGATACTGCCAGGTGTGAAAGGATTGAACTTGCTGGTGAGTCTCTTGAGTGTGTGCAAGAGTTTTGTTATATGGGAGACATGTTATGCGCTGGAGGTGGGGCAGGAGCTTGCTCTGTGGCTAGAGTGAGGAGTGGTTGGAATAAGTTCAGGGAGCCACTGGTTCTGATATTGAGAGGACTCTCCCTCCGTGCTAAGGGATCTTTGTATGTGGCATGTGTTAGGAGTGTAATGGTGTATGGTAGTGAGACCTGGGCAGTAAAGGAAGAGGATATTCGCAGACTCAAACATACAGAAATGACAATGATTAGGCAAATGTGCAGTGAGTCCTTGAGTGCAAGGCCTGGGGGGGCTAGGCTTACGATGGAAGAGTTGAGAGGTAGGATGAGACTAGATTGTACTGGTGTTGTGATGAGGAGATATATGTTAAGATGGTTTGGGCATGTGGAGAGGATGGGGAATGATAACTGGGTGCAGAAAGTGAGAAGTGTTAATGTTGAGGGTAGGGTAGTGAGAGGTAGACCAAAAATGACCAGGAACGAGGTCACAAGTGTGACCTCAGGGTTAACTGACTAAATAGGGAAGCTGCCAGAGATCAAGCAGCATGGAGAGCCACCATTAGGTGACCAACACCAATGCATGCAAGCATGTTGGAGCCTTCAAAAACGAGAGTGGAAACGAAAACATTTGATTATCATTTTTTTTTTTTCCCCATTCATTCATTCTCAAACCCATGAACTGAGCACCATGAGAGAAAGCGGTGACAGTTGAACCTGGGGAACCTTCAGTATCAGGTCTGTACTACAGTGGGTTTTCCAGATACTGTATCATGAAATGAAAATGAATAATAAGTGCAAGTCCATGTAAAAGAAATATTGTACACTCTCACTGTCTGCAATGGGAAAACTCCATCCCTAACATCTGTCACATTATAATAAACAGTCTACCAGTAATGCAAATAAAAGAACTTTGGGAAAATAAGTATAACAGACTCAATATGATGAACCAGTATGTGATGAATTACTTCTATGATGACAAATTTATGACACTTTTGACGTACAAAAGAATTTTCATTTATACGATCATTATCGTCGTGTACGAAGCTTCACTGGTCCACATACAATTGCATTTATACGATCACACACTTGCAAGTCTAGAGTCATTTGGTTGTTCCAAGATGGCCTTTGCACTCATTACTATTGGGTTTGTTCATGTCAGTGATGGACTAAGAATGTGGTGTTGGAGCACAAGCTGGATGTTAAGTACAGTGAAGTGAAATACCTACCAGTCTCATTGAGTTGGAAACTTGTTTTTAGACTTACTTTTGATGGTAAGCAGCAAATGAACTGAAATAACTACCAGTTTAGGGAGTTGGAACTTGTTTTTAAACTTTGTGGATGGGTGACCCTTGGTCAAAAACATATCCCCACTGAATGCATGTTATAACTGACAATATACAATAAATTGTTATGCAATGGATTTTCCCAAATGCACCCTCATTGTAGAATGAGGACATTCTGTAATTCCATCCCAATCTCAAGACCAAAGTCCCCCTTCTGACCTACTACAACACTTTCCATAGCCATCCCCCACTTCTTAAAGAGCCCCATACACAGCTCCTTCATATATGCCTCTCACAGCCACCACACTCAGACCTCCTCTTCCTATCAAGGCCTTCACAGCATTTCCCACCCTCCTTCCCTGTGCCACTGTACTCTCCCCATACCTTGCACATCCACCTCTCCTCTCTACCACTGTACCCAGGAACTCAAACTCTCTCAGCAATTCAGGTCTCTCCCCACTCAACATAATGCCACACTGGGAATCAGTTATTCAGGGCCATATTAACCATGAGGCACTGGAGGCACTGGCCTCAGGCCCCCAGACTCCAAGGGGCCCCCAGATTCTAAGGATATAAATATATGCCATCAAATTTTGATATCATTGAAGAATTTTCTAGAAAGAAAGCTAGAAAAGTGTTTAAGTTACCAATAGTTATAGACTTTGATTTTTGAATAAACAATAGTAACAAGCAATTTATTTATTTTGTTCTTGTTATTTACATATACAATTAGGGTTGGTTGAATTTTGATGATATCGTTGAAGAATTTTCTAGAAAGAAAGAAAAATGTTTAAGTTACCAAAAGTTGTGGACTTTGTTTATAGTAACAAGCATTTTTTTTCTTGTTATTTACATATACATTTAGAGTTGGCTGAATTTTGATATCATTGAAGAATTTTCTAGAAATAAAGAAAAGTGTTTAAGTTGCCAAAAGTTCTGGCCTTTGTTTTTTGACTAAACAATAGTAACAAGCAATTTTTTTTATTTTTTGTTTTTGTTACTTACTGTACATAAAGATTTAGGGGTGGGGGACCCCAAGCCGATCTGAGCCTCAGGCCCCTATTAAGCTTAATCTGGCCCTGCAGCTACTCTCTCAACAACCACCATCCTACTCCTGTCTACACCCAGTTTCATGATACAATGCTCACAGACATCTCCAAAACTCAGCACCAGCCTACCAAGCTCCTGTCTGCTACTTTCAAGCAGCATTGCATCATTTGCATGAATCAGATCTGAGACACTCCATCTTCACCATTCAGTACTAAAACTATCCCTTTCTCCATTACCCATGTTTTTATCTCTTTCATATCCCAATTCATATACGGTCAATCATCTAGTAAAGGTGGCCAGTAAGGACTGGACAAGGACGATGCCACACACACCCATGTCACTCAGCAATATGTTTGCATGTAAAGTAGTACGATGTGTTCTGGCAGCTTTTCAAAACTCTCACTTCTACCCCTTCTTACCACCATACCCTATATAAACTAAGCCCTACTTATACCCACCATCAGGTAAAACACTGAGAGATAACTATTGTAATTAAGAACATGAATGGTATTAAAACAGCATTAATAAAAACAAAAGGAAGACTGGGTACCTGTGTGTTGTTGATGTGTAACTCTGCAGAACTTTCCCCCCACCCCCCATCCCCAATGTCGTTGTCGTCATTGTTGAGATGTTGCTGCTCCTGCTCTTCCTTCTGCAGTATCTTAGTCAAATCCTTCAATGGTGCTTTCATTCACGCAATACTTTTTCGCCATTTCTACCTATCTTTTTCCCTGCTTTAACTCCTTTATTATCTCATACCTCTGGGCATATGTGAAGATGTGCTGCTTTCTAGGTGGCTGGGGTAGATCATGTGGCATGACTATGAGTCAATGTCCTCATTCGACACTCATTTACACAAAAAATCTTGCTGCACAGCATGGGTAGAACTCGGTGAGAAGCAGGAAAGGACTGAGTGTGTCCAAGACAGGTACCAGGATGTAAGCCGGCCAATCATGACGAGTCTGGCGGGTGACGTCACCGTGCGCAACTTTCAAATTGTGTCACCGACTTCCCATGTAAGCTCGAGTTTCTACCCATGCTGATTATGATCTGTCATATATTATGCTGACAGAGTTAGAACAAAAACTCGTTACTCAACTGTGCGTTACTCAAGGATTGACTGTATCTATTTACAGTAATCATTCCAATAACCGATGTAACAGAGCCAAAGGCATGTCCGGAAATTGGGTTTGTCTGGGAAATGGGAAAATGCCTCCTGGACAGGTACTTATGGACCCTAACCCAACCTAACTCAGAAAACCACCTAAATAACTCCTTACCAGACATGCATAGCACCTATTTAAGACCTTATTCACACAAATAAAGGACAGAAAGCATGAAATAAATGAAAAGGAACCTGAGAATGAGGAATTAGAAGTCTATCTATCTATCTATCAATTGCCAGATGCCATAATCCCGTAAGGGGTGGCCACTTGACTTTTGAGTTATTTGTTTTATGGAGAGGGGCACTAACCCTCCACCAACTCACTTGTTGACACATAGGGAGCACATATGGTTTGGTTATATGGTTACCACCCAGCGTTGTAAATGGTTTCTTGGCTTACAGGAAACCATTTGGCTTGTCACTCAATGTAAAGCCACCTGTAAAGGAAAGAAAAGCAATAAGAAGTGACAGGAAAGATGGGAGAAATTGGAAGAGAGGGGGGGGAGGGAAGGCACAGAAAAAGAATGATAAAGGCTATGGAAGTAGACAGCACTACAAGTGAGTGGATGTAGGTTGCCACCACCTACCACTAAGGAATTAGAAGTGAGTATGGAAAATATTTAGCAGTGTACAGGGTATTTACAATATGTCCATGGCCATTACAAAGATTAACCCGCCTCCTCTAAGGCTCTGGCAGTGGTGAAAATGCTCTTGAAGCATGTACAGTAATCCAGAGTTGTGTTGCACTTAATCCTTTGCACTGTGAATTATAACTGTTTAACACTGCACATTCTGTTCTTACTTGCGCCACGCCAGTTGCAACACGCTAGTTTGGACTCAGCATTTAATCCTTTGCACTCTGAATTCTAATTTCTTAACACTGCGCAATACTGTAAATTCCATATATACAGTATATATTGTTACACAGCCTATGATTTCATCATCCTTTGTGTAATTTTAACGCACAGTATGCTGCATGTTTGATCACGAGCGTGTTCTGCCTCAGTCCCCCCCTTCTACCGTTATAGTAGAGTAAGTCGTCCTTTCTGTTGTTCAGAGCAGGATTGTCAGCTCTTTGTCCCCTATGGCTTCACTTGCGCGTCCTTCTTATAAGTTCTATCAAGCTCTGCTGGCCCCTATATAATGAGCTCAGTCTCTGCATCATTGCCACTTAGATCTACTCCTCATTTTGTTCACATCTCTGTCCTCCCCTGTACAGTTATTATTATTGTGAGTGCTCAGGAAGTCTCCAACCATCTAGCAGCTGTGTGTAATTTGAGTATAATCGTTGTTGCATTTTTTCTTGTACTGTGTAGCATAAGGTTAGTTCTTGGGCCTGGTAGGGTTTTTGTAATTTATGTGAGGTTCTTGTTGTCAGCCATCATTAATAATATTTTGTATCTGTAATAATATATCTGGCATTCACTGAGTATTATCTGGTATCTCATTTTAACAGGGCTGACTTAGGTAAATTTACTCTTGCTAATTTCGTGTTAATAGAGGCTATTGCAGTTAACCATATATTTAACCTGTTTTTTGCCATTACATTATCCTTATGAGTCCTGAATGTTTTGTTGTTAGTTTGAGCATTAAACTTTAACTTGTAATTTTACCTAACTCTTTTGTTTTGAACCTGGAACTTTACGGGACAGTAGTGATTTTTAGTATTCTCACTTAAAGTGTACATTATCTTTCTCTGTTCCGTAACATAAATTTGGCGACCTCTTATCAGGATATTCAGGATATTATCATAAGGATATTGCTTGATATTTTGTGACTGTGATTTATTCATGATGTCTACTATTACTACACTTGATGAAGCCAAAGATTTTTTGTCAAATGTGCAAACAATGCTGGATGTAGAAAACAGAACAAAGAATGAACTTAAGCTTGTTGCTCAACAATTGGGAATTGCTGTTTGCTCTCATCATTCTAAAGATCAAATTGTTGACATGATTAATGAAAGCTTGTTTAATGTAACTCCTCCAAATGAGCAAACGCAGATTGAATTAGCTAAGTTACAGCTAGCCCTGCAGGAGGCTCAGGCTAAGGAGGCGGAGTCTCGTGCTAAGGAGGCTGAGGCGCAAGTTGAACTTGCCAGGATTCAGGCAGACCATGAGTATCGCATGAAACAAGGTGGAACTGGATCATTTAGCTCTGATGATTTTGATGTGGCTAAAAATGATAAACATGTCCCTCCTTTTAATGAATCTGATTTAACAAAGTATTATCAGTTGTTTGAGAGGGTAGCTACAGGTTTTAATTGGCCCAAAAAATATTGGCCAGTACTCCTTCAAAATGTTCTCACCGGTAAAGCTCAAGTAACTTATGCATCTTTGCCTCAGGATCAATCTGATAATTATGATGTAGTTAAGAGCTTGATTCTTAAGGCCTATGAGCTTGTTCCTGAAGCCTATAGAGTAAAATTTAGGACAACTTACAAGCAAGATAAGCAATCCCATGTTGAGTATGCAAAAATCAAAGAAGATCTGTTAGAGCTGTGGTTAAATTCTAAGAATGTGGATTCTGATTTCGGTAAATTTAAGGAGTTGATTTTGCTGGAGGACTTCAAAAGGTGTAGTGTATTTATAAAGATGTAAGCCTATATCTTGATGAGAGAAGAATAGATAATTTGTCTGATGCTGCAGTTTTAACTGATGAATATGTTCTCACTCACAAGAGATATTCTAGAGAAAAAGGGAAAGCTGAGAGTAAGTACGTTGCCTCTACTCAGAGTACAGGTAACAGGAAAGAGAATAAAGATGATGTTTCTCAGGAAGTAAATACCAGCTTCACCTCTAGATTTCAGAAAAGTAAATGTACTTATTGTAGTAAGCTTGGTCATACTACGGAGAAATGTTTCAGGAGACAGTGTGATGTGAACAAAAAGGAGTCTTTAAATATTCAGTCAATTGGTCTAGTGTCCACTCTTGAGAGTTCCCAGAATTCTTTAACTGAGTTAACTGAACCTGCTTTGAGGGGTAACTTAAATTCTCATGATGGAGCTCCTCTTTTGAGCAGTAACGTGGGTGACACTCTCAAGAGTTCATGTGCTAATTTCCTGTCTGATGGTTTTGTCAGTCCTCTGGACAGTAATGACAGGAAATCAGTTAAAATATATCGTGATACAGGTGCTTGCCAATCCCTTATGCTGACCAGTGTTCTAGGCTCTAATGTTAATTCCTCTGATGAAACTGTAATCTTACAAGGTGTAGGGAATAATTACTTCTCTGTCCCTCTGTGCAGAGTGAATTTAGAGTCTGGTTTTGTTAATGGTTCCGTTATGGTTGGGTTGGTTGAGACACTCCCAATGTCAGGTGTAACTTTCTTACTTGGAAATGATATTGGTGGAAGTCAAGTGTGTCCAGCTCCTCAGTTGTCTAGTGAGCCAGTGGCTGCGGCCCGGGATTGTGATGTCCCTGATGTGTTCCCTGCATGTGCTGTCACTAGGGCTAAGTCTAAAGTTACTGGTGATTTAGAGAATAATGATGATGATGATGTTATCCTAGCTGACACTTTTCTTGCTAATTTGGACCACTCATCAGATGAGGCAGTACCCTGTAGTGTTGATAATCTGTCTCGTCAAGAGTTGGTTGAGTTGCAGGTTGCTGACCCTGAGTTGAAAGGTCTAGCTAACTCTGCTTACAGTGAAGAAGAGTCAGCCGGTGCTTCTACTTGTTATTATGTAAAGTCAGGAGTACTTATGAGGAAGTGGAGACCCCCAACAGCATCAGCCGACTGTGAATGGGAGGTTGTACATCAAGTTGTCATCCCTCGTGTTTGTAGGCAGGATATCATTAGAGTGGCTCATGATTCCAGTTTGGCAGGACACCTTGGAGTGAGGAAGACTGGCACGCATTTTGAAACACTTCTACTGGCCAGGTATCTTCAGGGATGTTTCCTGGTATTGTAAGTCTTGTCGCACCTGTCAAGTTGTGGGGAAGTGTAATCAGACCGAAAAGGTTGCACCTCTAGTTCCCATTCCTCCTTTTGAGGCGCCTTTCACCCGTGTGTTGGTGGATATTGTGGGCCCTCTTCCTAAGACTTCTTCAGGATTTTCTTATGTGTTGACCCTGATTGATATGGCTACTCGTTATCCTGAAGCCATTCCACTTAGAAATATCTCAGCAAAGAACGTGGTTAAGGAAATGCTAGGGTTCTTCACAAAGTTTGGTCTGCCCAAGGAGGTACAGTCAGACCGGGGAAGTAATTTCATGTCAAACATTTTCAAGCAGTCTCTGAAAGAGTTGGGCATCACCCAGATCACGTCTTCAGCTTACCATCCCCAGACCCAAGGAGCGTTGGAGAGATATCATCAAACACTCAAATCGATGCTCAAGAAATACTGTTTGGAACATCAGAAAGACTGGGATAAAGGTCTTCCATTCGTTGTGCTTGCCGCAAGAGAATCTCCAAATGAATCACTGGGCTTCTCACCTTTTGAACTACTGTTTGGCCATGAAGTAAGAGAACCCCTTAAGCTACTCAAGGAATGCTGGCTGTTGGAGGAAGATGATGTCAACCTGCTGGAGTATGTGATGAAGTTCAAAGAACGGCTGTCCACTGCTTTACAGCTGGCGAGAGAGAATTTAGGAGCTGCTCAGGAGAAGATGAAGACTTGGTATGATAAGAAGTCCAGGTTACGCCACTTTCAGCCAGGAGATCAGGTTTTGATTCTGCTACCGGTGCATGGGCAACCTCTTCAAGCTAAGTTTAGTGGTCCTTATTTCGTGGAGAAGAAACTTAGTGATGTCAACTAAGTCATCGCCACACCAGATCGTAGAAAGAACAAGCAACTATGTCACATCAACATGCTAAAGCTATATCACAGGCGGGACGAAAATAATCCAGTCTGCACTGTAGCTGTTCCACCCGAGTCTGCAAGTGAAGCTCTCCCATGCAGTATGAGCCTGAGTGATAGTTTGGGGAAGAATCCTGATATCATGAATGATCTCCAGACTAAGCTTTCTCATCTACCTCCCGAGGAAAGGCAGGAGTTTTCGGCATTACTGCAGGAGTACTCGCAAGTGTTCCGTGCCACTCCAGGAAGAACCACTGTGTTGATGCATGATGTCGATGTTGGAGACGCAAAGCCAATTAAACTGCCTCCTTACCGTGTGAACCCAGTGAAAGTTCCTCTCATCCAGAAGGAGCTTGGCTACCTGTTGGACCACAAGATGATTGAGCCCTGTCAGAGCAAGTGGGATTCTCCTGTCACTTTAGTCCCTAAGCCAGGTGGGTCACAGCGGCTTTGCATCGACTACAGACGTGTTAATTAGATAACCAAAACAGACACTTACCCTCTCCCTCGCGTAGAAGATTGCATAGACAAGATCGGAAAGGCCAGGTACATAAGTAAGTTTGATTTGTTAAAGGGATACTGGCAAGTACCTATGACTGAACGTGCTAAGGAGATCTCATGTTTTGTAACACTAGGAAAGACTTTTGCATGTTCTGTAATGCCATATGGTATGAAGAATGCACCAGCCACATTTCAGAAGCTCATGAATGTTGTAACAGAGGGTTTGGCGGGTGTGTTGTTTATATTGATGATGTATTAATCTTCAGTGACACTTGGAAAGATCACCTATGCCATGTCAGTAAATTTCTTGAGCGTTTCGTTCATGCTAATCTTGTAGCTAATTTATCAAAGTGTGAGTTTGGTCAAGCTAAAGTTCAGTACCTTGGGTACGTAATTGGTGATGGACATGTTGCACCACCAGGAGCTAAGGTTCAGGTTATAAGTGATCTTCCCAGACCTAAAAGTAGGAAAGAGCTACAAAGATTTTTGGGAATGGTAGGTTATTACCGGAGATTTGTTCTTAACTTTTCAATTCTTGTATCACCACTTACAGACCTACTGAAAAAGGGAGTTAAATTTGTCTGGACCGATAACTGTGAATCCTCTTTCAACAAACTGAAAGCTATCCTATTAAGTCAGCCAGTGCTTGCTACTCCAAATTTTGCTAAGCCTTTTAAGATGGCTGTTGATACAAGTGATACAGGAGCTGGGGCTGTTTTGCTGCAAGAGGATGATCAGGGTATTGAACACCCTGTATCTTATTACAGTAAGAAGTTCACTCCACCTCAAAAGAACTACTCAACTATTGAGAAAGAGCTTTTGGCCTTGATTTTGGGTTTACAGCATTTTTCATTTTATTTGTGTTCTGGTTTTGACCCCATAGTCATTTATACCGATCATAACCCACTGAAATTCCTTAGTAAGTTTAAAGATAAAAATCAGAGATTGACAAGATGGAGTCTACTTCTTCAGGAGTATTCATTAGACATACAACATGTCAAGGGGAAAGAAAATGTTATTGCAGATTGCTTATCTAGACTTTAGACAGATTGTTTTAGAGTAATAAGAAATTTCCTTTGTAAATTTCTTTTTCTTTGTGGGGAGGTGTTACATAGCCTATGATTTCATCATCCTTTGTGTAATTTTAACGCACAGTATGCTGCATGTTTGATCACGAGCGTGTTCTGCCTCAGTCCCCCCCTTCTACCGTTATAGTAGAGTAAGTCGTCCTTTCTGTTGTTCAGAGCAGGATTGTCAGCTCTTTGTCCCTTATGGCTTCACTTGCGCGTCCTTCTTATAAGTTCTATCAAGCTCTGCTGGCCCCTATATAATGAGCTCAGTCTCTGCATCATTGCCACTTAGATCTACTCCTCATTTTGTTCACATCTCTGTCCTCCCCTGTACAGTTATTATTATTGTGAGTGCTCAGGAAGTCTCCAACCATCTAGCAGCTGTGTGTAATTTGAGTATAACCGTTGTTGCATTTTTTCTTGTACTGTGTAGCATAAGGTTAGTTCTTGGGCCTGGTAGGGTTTTTGTAATTTATGTGAGGTTCTTGTTGTCAGCCATCATTAATAATATTTTGTATCTGTAATAATATATCTGGCATTCACTGAGTATTATCTGGTATCTCATTTTAACAGGGCTGACTTAGGTAAATTTACTCTTGCTAATTTCGTGTTAATAGAGGCTATTGCAGTTAACCATATATTTAACCTGTTTTTTGCCATTACATTATCCTTATGAGTCCTGAATGTTTTGTTGTTAGTTTGAGCATTAAACTTTAACTTGTAATTTTACCTAACTCTTTTGTTCTGAACCTGGAACTTTACGGGACAGTAGTGATTTTTAGTATTCTCACTTAAAGTGTACATTATCTTTCTCTGTTCCGTAACAATATATATATATATATATATATATATATATATATATACTGTATATAGCAGCCGTGGCTCAGTGGGTTAGAGTGCACCGCTCTGACCGAAGGGTCGGAGGATTGAATCCACCCAAGGGTCATTGGTAGACATCAGGAAGGGCATCCGGTCATAAAATGCTACATGCTCCAGTCCAAAGGCCTCTACCCAGGGGCAAAGCCTTAGCCCTTCGGGAATACCTGGCGTAAAACCAAATTATTATTTATATATGTGTATATATATATATATATATATATATATATATTATATATATATATATATATATATATATATATATTTAAAAAAAAAAAAAAAATCACAAAAATGAGGCTCAATGTTGTAAGGCTGGAGGTGAATTAGGAAGCAAAAGCATGGCTATGAGATTCGCTGTAAAGAAGTATAAGTAAAAACTCTTCAATGTACACTACAGTACTTTAAGGCTGTAGGTTATAGTATGTCCTGTATGTATTTTTACTCTATCTAGAAAAATGTAATAATAAAGTACAAATAGAATGGTGGGAAAGAAAATGAAAACATTCAAGGATCTAGCAGGTTCTGTACAGGATTTTCATGCAAAATTAAAGTTATTCATACCTGCTGGTGAGTGGGTATAGGCGAGGCCTTTCCTGTTATTATACATTAAAAATGTACCATCATAATCATCAGCCACATATACTGTATATATATCTATATCTATCTATCTATCTATCTATTTATATATACCGAAATAAAAGGTCAGGGTGTTGATACTTGTACTTTGGGTATTGTTTTCATATGCCCGGTTTGCGATGTTTAGATGCAAGATGGCGCTCAGCATAGTGGTTGGCCACTCTCTTCCTACTCTATGGTGCTGCCATTTATACCAACATAACCAATTTCCGGTGGCATATCTGGCCGTGGAATTTTTTTTGAGCCCCAGGAGCAATCACTCGTCACAGATAACTGATTTTCAAACTGTCGTCAGGTTTTTTGTGGATTTTTTTTTGTTTATGCATTATTTTCTCATTGCTATCCTATGTGTCTTTTTGATGTATCAATATGGCAGAAAGACAAGAAAACAGTGCCAAAATTAGGAGGGGTACTGTCTAGTAGTGTATAGTTTTTTTTTTTTTTTTTTTTTTTTTTTAAGGGTTTTCTTGGTGTTTAGCATTACTTTGGGTATTCCTATGTGTGATTTGATGTCTAAATATGGCAGATTGACCTGAAAACAATGCCAAAATTAGGGGAGGGGTACTGTACATACAGTAGTGTATAGATCAGGCAATTTTTTATTTTTTTTCCATAGTTTTCTTGGTGTTTAGCATTAATGTACTTTGGATATTTCTGTGTGTGTTTTGATGTCAAAATATGGCAGAATGACTGGAAAACACTGCCAAAATATGGAGGGGTACTGTACATACTGTAGTGTTTATGGAGGGTGTTTTTTGGTTTTCAATGTTTTTTCTGCATGGTTTTCATGGTGTTTAGCATTACTTTGGATATTCCTTAGTAAGTTATTATGTCTAAATATGCTTGAATGACCGGAAAACACTGCCAAATTAAGTACAGGTACTGTACAAATAGGTTTAGGTATAGGATGGAGGTTGAGTTTAGGAGGGTCTGGGTATGGCAGGGGAATAGTGTTCATTATCCAGATGTTGCCAATACCCGGACATGCCTTCGGCTCTATTATGTCCGGATAAATAAGGGAATACTGTATATTAAACAAACATGGGGAAATCACACAATCCCATCTCAATTCAACACTAACCCTGAACCATCTAGATGCCCACCCACCCTTTCGCAGGCCTCACAACCATGATAAAAGCTCTTAACAGAATTCATCAGCTCATCATCTATGCCACACTTGCATAAAACTTACCTAATCCTTCTCTGTTTACCTTATAACATGACTTATTAAATTTGACCATTAGTACTTGGTCATTGCAGCACTGAGTTTCAGTATTCTTATTAATGGATTTAGCAAGGTGCCAGACAGTTTTGAAAACTATGCAAAATATGCTTTGAAAGGCATCTTCACTCCTCTATCATCTCCTCTGAGACTTCAGTTTTCTTGTAGTTTTACAGTTGCTGAGTCTTTCTCAAACCAAAGAATTCACAGCATTTTCATCCGTTCAGAGCTTACTAGGCTCTGCTATGGCTGCAGAGGAGGAAAAGAGATACTGGCAACTGTCAGTCAAAACATGCAATTAAAATCTTCAAGTGCTAGAATTCCTGTGTTATTTTTCTTTTCCTACCCCAAGCAGATATTGGTGAGTCATTGAATGCTTGGCAAATTCTTCACTAATGAGACAATGTTTCAGTTTCAAAATGACACTAACTGATTGACAGTCACAGATGAGGTTTTATTACCCTACATTGTGGCATCACCCACCTTTGTTTTTATTTTTTTATTTTTTTAAAGCCCTGTTTTTCCACCTTTTGTCTTCCCCCTATGGTATTAGTGGGCCCAAGTAAGCGCTGAATGAAGGAAAACTGAGTTATGATTTTTTGTCTCATGAAGAGCTCAACAATCATAAAATTGCATGAAAAACTGGAGGCTCAGACAAGACCATTAGATGAGTGAAGATGGCCATCAAATCATATTCTGCATACGTTTCAAAACTGTCTGCCACCATACAAAATCTAATATTAGCAATACTGAAAGCAAGCCAAGGGTGCAATGACCATGTACTAATGGCCAAATATAATAAGTCTTTATAATACTTCTCTTTCATTCTGTCTATAAAAACTACTTGTATACTGTATAGTACTGAATGCTGTATTTCATGACAAGAGCAGGTAATTCATGAGACAGCTGGAGATGCTGGGGGGACTAATTTTGGGGAGACAAAATCATAAAGGGTAACTGAGAATACTTTGCTCCCTTACTGTACATACCAATAAATTTGGCATAAATCACTACATGACATCAATACTAACCTTGGTAAGGGTGGCAAGGGCAACTTTGTACTGATGCCACATAGGAGTACCATATTCCAGGCGGTGGAAGATGGCATCCACTAGAAGGGGAAGGCGGGTGATTCTCTGCATCGGCAGCATCAGAAATGAATGCATGGCCAGTGACTGACAAACTGGTGAAGTTTCAAGCTGGTTCAGCACCTCCAGAAATCGAGGGTTGTTTTCTCTGCATAAAGTCACACATACTTACAATAGTTTCATATTTGTCATGAAGTTGTTTATGAAATATAATACAAATGCCAGAAATGCTGCTGCTGTATTTCTTCTATTTTTTAGTGGTGATAGCAGTGGATAACAATAATCATATACAGGATACCAATGTAAACATATACAGTACAAATTTTCACTGAGATATACTGTAAGTCTAACTTTTGGCTAAGACTACCTAAAAATCTATACAGTATGTTGTATTTTAAATCTCTAAGAGGCTGAGAGGGAAACTTCCTCCAGCCGAACTCTCTTCGGTAAAATATACATATTACTCCATTAAATAACTTGTAGAGACAAAATATCCTCACTTTAGCTCCTTCAAGGTACGATCCTGGTAAATCTGGTTGGAACAGTATTTAATGTATACTTGGAAGTTTGTCGCAGCATGGTGGCAGATGATGTCAGCAATATTAGAGATTCTCACTGACTCTTGCCATCGCTTTTCTAGATCAGCCAAAAACAGCTCAGAACACCGCTTCACTGTGGAAGAAAGAAAAAAAAAAAAACTAATTAGTGGAACAAATAAAACCATTGACCCGTCTTGTCCCGTTGATGTACATATGCGCCCGAACATTTTGTCACTGTGACTCCTGTTAACGTTTATAAATTGCAAGGTCCTTCATTTGCACATTTTTCAAATTTCGTGCATGATTTTTGGTATGTATACGTGGGACAACTTCCTCTACCCAAGGACAGGCAGGAACAATGCCTTATCTTGTGTGACCCCCCCCCCTGCACGCCATTGTCTCGACAACTCAGCTGTTACCAGTGACCTGGCCAGTAAAGACATGAAGCGCCACGGTACAAAATTCAAGGCGAGAGTGATTCCCCAGTTGATGACAATGTGGAGGACAAAGTTTACGTGGCGTTACAGGAACAAACAATGAGATGTGATGAGCAGGTAATGTCGCCAAAAAAAGGTGGAGTTTGGTGAGTGAAACAACTCTTACATCACCTATATTACTGTGTGAAAATCAATATACTCTTGTACTACATATAAATTCGTATCAAATAAATAAATATCCAACTACAGTAACACCTCAATATAACGGACTTCAATAGTCTCGAATTCGCTTTTATCGGACTCGAGGAGCTACCAGGCTAAATTCCTATATATCGGAAAAAGTCCGATAAAGCCAGAAGCAGTCCGGACTGCCTGACCACTTCAGCTATGTTCACCACAATAAGGTAAATAAAAAACCTGTTTATCAGTGTACAGTACAGTATTATTATATATATTATACCATTTGATTACTGTAGTGAAGTTATAACACAGTATAGTACTGCAATGGTAGTCAAAACAGTTTAGAAACTGTTCATGCAATCTGGACTAATGTCTGATATATCGGAAAAAATCCGGTTTAACAGGTGGAAGTCCGGATGTCGCTTTTTTCGGAATGGTTTGGGCCCCTATTAGTCCATTATAGTGAGGTCTTACTGTGTTCTGAGAGGTCTGGAATAGTTACCCCTCCCATAGTAAACATTTTCTCTGGAGCCAGGCCCCATAGAATACAGTGCCAGATGAGGGTTTGGTCACCTGTACCAGCATTTTTAAGCTCATATGAGCAATTTCTAAATGAATTTTCGATGTTTCTCATAAAAAGCGAAGGTTTTAGAGAGAAAAAAAAAAAAAAATGAAAATGAAAATCTGCCAGGCTTGGGGGAGGTTACTGGTGAAAAATCTGCTGGGGTGGGGCAGGTTAAAAACCTTCATTACATTTAAAAAGAAAGAATATTACAACAGTATTAGCTCTAGGAGAAACAAAACCATGACTAAACTTGCATGCCCTGATAACACTACCTTTCATGCTTATGTGGGAAATATTACAAAAGAAACTTCTGGTCAGTGATAATTATCTTTAGATACAGGAGCATCTCTAGGAGTGGTTCTGTCCATCTACAACCAGTATCTCATAGACCAAGTGCATCATTTGCAAATTTAAGCATCCTGGGTGAGGCCCCATATCAGGGCCCTGAAGCACCAGCTTCATGCCCATAAACTTTAACAACTTTAGCTAAGTCCCATATCAGATCCTTAAAGCTCTTGCAACAATCTAGTACTTTTGTACTTCCTTTCTAATGCACCTGACTCTTTGCATGGGTTAGGAAGAACATTTTCAAGATCCAATAGTCCAGCAGTCCACCAACACACTAACAGTACATTAAGAGTGCAAACTGTTTTCATGAAATTCAAATACAGTACTCAAAATAAACCATGCCATAGCTGAAGTCTGTATCTGAATCTGCCTCCAACACACCACCACCAAATACCTCTACCAACCCTCATGTAATCTTCTACTAATTCCCACTTTAGATGGTATCATATGGAACACATACAGCTGTACCTCCTATTACACGGGCCCCACTTGTATCTGCCAATATTTGGCGAGGCACCCATTAACTGTTTTTCTTTATTTATATTAAAAAAAAAAAAAAAAAAAAAAAAAAAAAAAAAAAAGCGAGGTTGTTTAAAAATCCCATGTGGTGACATTTACACCACAGTCTTGACTCCCATCTTGTGTGCCTTTTCTGCTTTGATAGAGATGTGTTTGACAGAAACTGGCCTGGTGTTGATTCGCAATGCTATTCTGCATAAAAAAAAACTAACCATGCAGGCCAGTGAGTGCAGTGGGTGTTATCTACAGTTCAGTGATGTCCTGCCAGTGACTTTGTGTATGACAGTGGCCTGGTTATGTCTCCATTGGTGCTGTGCGAGTGTCCACTGGTATGGTTGTTCCCTGTGTGCTTCTTTATTTGCCATGCCAGTGACTCTTGCTTCAGTTGTACAGTGGATGTGTCTCCTGTGGACCCTGCCAGTGACTTTTTGTGGCCTATGTGTCTCCAGTGGTGATGTGCTGGTGATCTTTGGTATGGCTGTCCCCTATGTGCATCTCCATTAGCCCTGTCCGTGTGCATCTCCATTAGCCCTGTCTGTGACTTGTTTTGGTCATACAGTGTGTGTGTTTTTGTAATTTCCAGTGGACCCTGACAGTAAGTCTTGCTACAGTCATACAGTGTTACATATCTCCAGTGGACCCTGCCACTGACTTTTTATGGCCTGTGTGTGTTGCCCGTGAAGCTATGCTACTAACTTTTGTTGTAAGTGTTACTGTACTGTACACAACCAGTAATTTGTGCTACCCACCCAGTGTGTGCTCAGTCATGGCATCATCTTCCCCTTCATTGCTAAAGGGAACCATAAGCTTCAAGTTGGGGGGGGGAAGCCTGGACAACCAGGAAGGGGCTGTGGATGTGCTAGTGCTTGCAAGGTTAATAAGTCAACAGTGCAAACAGCGAAAAACACAGAGCCTGTTGAACAAGCTTGGTACTTCTCAACAACCTCTGTGAGTGAAACTAGATCAATGGTGGTTTATAAAGTGTTAACCAAAACAAAGAGAATTCTTATGAGCTTTATCCTGCCTCAGTGTAAGCAGAATCTCCCAAAAGAAACCAACATTATGAGGTGTAAAGCTAAGGAAATCTTCATGAGAGTGGCGCATACCATGGGAGTTGAAAGTCCTCTTTCATTTAACGCAAGCAAAGGTGGCTCCAGAAGTTTATGCAAAGAACTGTGCTACACTACACAGTAAGGCAGGCAGTACTGCTCGGACTGCTGCTAACTCTTTTCCTCCCAACCTTCAGAGGACTGTAGAGAAAGGTGGTTACCAGGTAGACAAAGTGTTTAATATGCACAAGTCCAGCCTCTTTTGGGAGAGTCTCCCTTCCTCTACATTTCTCACTCAGATGGAAAAGAGCTCCCTAGGTTTTAAGGCAAGCAAGTATTGCCTTACTCTGCTGTTAGCATCAATGCAACTGGCGATTGCAAACTGTGGCCAGTGGTGTTTCACCAGTCGGCCAGGCTGAGGTCACTCATGGGTGTTGGTTTAGATAAGCTAGGTATTACTAAACTTTCAACCATAAAGGCTGGGTGACTGTCAGTCATCACAATGCTATTTGACATGTTCATACCCACTGCAAGTAGCTCAAGTTGCCATCCAAGATTATCCTGATGCCTGATAACTGGCCCAACCATGCAGCCTACCTAATTGGTTGCCACCCTGCTGCCGACGTCCTCCTCATGCCAATTAACAATCTCTGAATGAAATAACTCCACTGAACCAAAAATAATAGCAACTTTCATGGGAGATTCTCTGAAATTTGTCTCTGAGCAAGTGCTTGAAGCAACAGCAAGGAGCAAGGAATTAAGAAGTTTGGAGGCAAAGCATCTACGGATGAGAGGTGGGGATTAATGTTGACTTTTCCACAGTGCAGTCAGTGATGCACTTCTACCTCAGCAGCATATATCAAGCAATTTTGGAAAAATTACAGCCTGAAGGATGCACTATTAAATGTGGGTAGTGTGTGGGGCAACATAATGCCTGAAATGATCAAGTATGGGAAGAAAATTGTTGCCCCATGTCTACTCCACTATCTCTCCCTCTTCATGGATGATCTGGTGGCTGAGGTGGAAGCTGTTCAATGCATTCCAGGTGAGGGATTTTGGTGACATCACCCAGGAATACATGCTGGAGATGCTGGGAGAGGACCAGATGTCACTGGATATCACTGCCTTGGATAATGATGCTGCAGCAGCACAGGAAGCGGTTTAAGACAGCCAGAGCAAAAACCAAGGCCACAACAAACTCCACCAAAACACAGGATGCTACACAAAACCTTCCACCTTGGTGACCAGATTATGGGTGAGATGCAAGAAATTTATGACCTCCCCATCTACGACAAGCTTCATGAACAGCTGGATCAGGCTTTAAGTAAAGTCTGCACAGGTCTTTCTAACTCTGTCAACAATAGGGATCAGCATCTCATCATGACCAACCAGATCCACCTTAGACTCCATCACTCCCCCCCTCTGACTTCCTCATGGCTGACATTAAAATTTCTTCAACTGGTGAATTTTCTACCATCACTAACCTCAATGCTAACAAGGCATGTGGGCCTGATGGGATCCCTCCTGTTGTCCACAAAAACTGTGCTTCTGTGCTTACACCCTGCCTAGGTAAACTCTTTCGCCTTTTTCTATCAACTTGTACCTTTCCTCCATGCTGGAAGTTTGCTCTCATTCAGCTGATCCCAAAGAAGGGTGACCATTCCCAACCCTGTAACTATTGTCCAATTGCTTTAACATCCTGTGTCTCAAAAGTTTTCGAGTCTATTCTTAACAGAAAAATTTTAAAGCATTTTTCCTATCACAGCCTTCCTTCTGATCGCCGGTATGGGTTCCGTCAGGGACGCTTCACTGGCAATCTTCTCACCTACCTCTCAGACTCCTGGTCATCCTCCTTTCGGGACTTTGACGAAAGCTTTGCCATTCCACTTGACATCTCTAAGGCTGTCGATCGAGTCTGGCATAAATCTTTAATTTCCAAACTGCCCTCTTACGGTTTCTATCCTTCTATCGGTGCCTTCATCTATTATTTCCTTTCTGGTCTTCTACAGCTGCTGTTGTTGACGGTCACCATTCTTCTTCTAGATTTATCAACAGTGGTGTTCCTCAGGGCTCTGTCCTATCACCAACTCTCTTCCTTTTATTCATCAATGACTTTCTGAGCTGTACATCTAACCCTATCCACTCATACATTGATGATTCCATCCTTCACTTTTCCATCCAGCTCCCACAACGTCCATCTCAGCAGTTACTTCAACAAACAAGGGATGAGACTATGGCACACCTAATGCCTGACTTGGGTCGTATCTCAGACCAGGGTAAAAGTAATCTTGTTGTTTTTCTATCTATCTATCTATTGCCAGACGCCATAATCCCGTAAGGGGTGGCCATTTGACTTTGAGTTAGTTGTTAATGCATCAAAAACCCAGGTCTTACACTTATCAACCCGACAAAATCTTCCACAGGAGTACCCACTAATTTTTGATAATATCCAGCCTAGTCCTGCATCATCCTAAAACATACTTGAGGTTTCATTCATTCATTCATTCATTGCCAGACGCCATGTATCCCAAACGGGGTGGTCAAGGGCTTAGAGTTCATTGTTTTACAGGGAGGGGCACTAATCCTCCACCAACCCCACTTGACACGTAGGGAGAGCGTTATGCCAACAGCATCTGGTGTTCCCAGGCGGTCACCCATCCAAGTACTAACCAGACCCAACGTTGCTTAACTTCGCTGATCGGACGGGAAGCGGTGTACTCAACGTGGCATGGAAAGATCATGTAACATCTCTTGTAAAATCTGCTTCCAAGAGATTAGGTGTGCTAAGAGCCGACTCCATACCTTCTTTACCCCTGCACAGTTGTTGACTTTACACACAGGTTGTATTCGCCCCTGTGTAGATTACAACTCTCATGTGTGGGAAGGCTCTTCAAAATACAGCTCTTCTCAATAGGGTGGAGTCAAAGTCTTTTTGTCTCATTAACTCTCCTCCTCTTACTGGCTCTCTTCAACCTCTGTCTTTTCACTGCACTGTTGCATCTTTATCTCTTTTCTGTCGCTACATCAATGGTCACTGGTCTTCTGAGCTGTCTGCTTGCATCCCTCCACCTCTACGACAGGCGTGAAGCACCCATCTAGCAGGAAACTCTCATCTCTTTTCTGTCCAACTCTAATGCAAGAGTTAACTGTTACTCCCAGTCCTTCATTTACACAACAGGCCAATTCTGGAACTGTATCCTTCTATCTGTATTTCCTATTTCCTATGATCTCCAGTCTTTCAAATTCAGTGTGTCCAGGCATCTCGAAATGAATGGATCTTGAACTTGGCTCTCTGTTGTATCGTTTTTGTTTTTTCTTGGAAGGAACAATTTGTGGGCTCCTTGCCTTTGGTTCATTCTTTCTTGCATTAAAATAAAGAAAAAAGTCCACTCTCCCCACCTCAACCAGACTAACCAGGCTCAGCAGATGACCCACCTGCACCAGCTCAAACTTTTTCAGGTGACAGTGAAGAATCTGAGGAGTTCGTGAGTACAGCTTAACACCCCTATTGGGGAGTTGAAGGCAGGTCCCAGACCCAGCTTCAGGTCTCCCCCACCCTTTCTTCAACCAACCAACAGTTGTTATTGTCTGATATATAAACCGGTACATATATAGATAGATAGATAGATAGACAGATAGATATACTGGTATATATATACTGTGTACTGTGGTTGAGAAGATTAGGAGAAATACACTGAGGTGGTTTGGGCATGTGGAGAGAATGGAGAATGAACGACTGACTAAGAGGGCGTATGTGAGGTGAGGTGGAGGGAGGGAGAGGGAGGGGTTGACCGAGGATGAGGTGGAGGGATGAAGTTGAGAGGTATATGAGGGAGGGGGGAGTGAGTTGGGGGGAGGGTAGTCAAATGGTGGGTGACAGAACGACTTAGAGGCATTTTGTCTGTGGCCACCCTTTGCGGGATTAGGGCATCGAGATATAGATATATAGATAGATAGTATATATATATATATATATATATATATATATCAGTGTTGTAGTCAAGACCAGGCATCTCGAGACCAAGACCAAGACCACGTCAAGTGAGACCAAGATCAAGACCATGACCACATCAAACTGGTCTTGAGACCTACAACACTGGTATCTATAGACAGTACAACGCTGTATGGCGCACTGTGAATTGAATCAGCCATGATTTTTCTCCGTATATCATCATAAATTCCAATCTTCCCCACGTCGCGATGCACTTTGTAATGCTGGTCTTGACCTGGTCTCGAGTCAAAACTGCGAGACCAGAAGCTTTGAAACCAAGATCAAGACCAAGACCATGTCAAGCGAGACCAAGATCAAGACCAAGACCGCGTCAAACTGGTCTCAAGACCAAGACCGGTCTTGAGACCTACAACACTGATATATATATATATATATACAGTATACATCTATTGCCAGATACCTCAATCCCGTACGGGGTGGCCACAAACGAATCGCCTCCACGTCACCCTGTCCCCCGCCATTTCATTGCCCTGCTCTCAACTCACACCCCCCTCTCTCATATACCTCTCCACCCCATCCCTCCATCTCATCCTCGGCCTCCCCCTCCCTCTCCTCCCCTCCACCAACTCACATACATTTTCCTCATCAGTCTCTCACCCTCCAACCTCTCCACATGGCCAAACCACCTCAGTGTGTTCCTCCAAACGCTTCCTAGCACATCCACATCCACACCACAACGCTCCTTCATATCCTCATTTGTCAGCCTGTCTTTCCATGTGACTCCACAGGCTCCTCTTAAATAACTCACTTCCACTGCTTTCACTCTTGACTTGTCCTTCCAACAACGTCTAAGCTTCACTTCCATACGTTGGAGTTGGTATCACAATACTGTCATGTAGTAACTTTTTCACTTCCATGCTCACTTCCCTGTTTCTTATCACTGCTTTCAAGGAACCAGCAACCTTTCTTCCTTGTACCCTTTCAAGCATTTCACCCTCCAAACTCCCATCCTTACTCATCACACTACCCAAGTACTTAAATGTACTCACATTTTCCATTTCCTCACCATCCAACCTCACTGTACATTCGCTGACTTCACCTCTCTCAAAGACCATCACTTTACAGTACAGAGAGTTTCCAAACACTACCCTCTCTCACCAGGGCCACTCCAACATCCACTGCCCTACCTTGTACCTCTTTTATTACCCCATCCATGTACAGATTGAACAACCATGAAGACATGACACATCCTTGTTTGAACCCAACCTTCAAAGAGAAAAATTCACTCAGTTCACCATCCACACGCACTGCAGCCTTAGCACCATCATACACACTCTTCACAGCATTCAACAACTTCCCATCTACTCCATATATTCTTAATACTTTCCACAATCCTTGTCTATCCACCCTATCATATGCTTTCTCCAAATCCATAAAAGCCCATACAACTTCTTTCCCTTCTCTAGAAACTTTTCCACTAAAGATCTAAGAATGAATATCTGATCTACACAACCTCTTCCCTTCCTAAAGCCTCCCTGTTCTTCTCCAACTAATTACTCTGTTCTTTCCCTAACTCTGTCAATAAGTATCCTACCGTACACTTTTCCTATTACACTAAGAAGACAAATGCCCCTATGATTACCACACGCTTCTTTTTCCCCTTTTCCTTTGTACAAGGGAATAATTATACCTGACTTCCAATCCTCCGGGACTCTACCTTCCTCCCAGGCCAATCTGCACATCTTCCACATCCATTCTATTACTATCTCTCCCCCATACTTCAGCATTTCAACACACACTCCATCAATTCCTGGGGCTTTCCGCGATTTGACTTTCTCCATTGCTTGTACAACTTCTATGCTATTGATTTCTTCCCATCTTCTCACCTCCCTCCCTCTCCCAGCTATTCCCCAGCCACTTATACTCGCATTACTTCCATCCTCTATGTTCAACAATTCCTTAACCCGCGGCGTCCCGTCGACGTTCTTCCACGTCCTCACGTTTTGTCACTGCCAATCCCGTCGACGTTCTTTAATGTCCTGCAATTGCAAGGTTCATAATTTCCACAATTTTCAAAATTCACGCGAGATTTTCGATTCGCCCACCTACCCAAGCCTCCCCTACCTGCCGCCAGGTGGGCAGCGTCCCAGACCCCGCGTGACCCGCGCTCGCCCTTGTCTCGGTCACTCACCTGTTAGCAGTGACCCAGGTCAGACATGGCGCGTAAAGGTCTCTCAGACGACAAAATAGCATCCGCCCTGGAGGCCTTCACTGGAGATAGTGATTCTCCACTTGATGATGATGTGGTGGATCGAGATTACGTCCAGCCTGAGGAGGAAATAACAAGCAGTGATGAGGAGGTCCCTTCGCCCCGGAAAAAGCGGTATGTGACATATCGTAAGGCAAGGGAAGGCCAGCCTGCACCCCAACCACCTGCACGGACCTCTCTCCATCCCCTAGAGAGAGATTCTGATGAGGACGAGGATGAGGACGATGACGATGATGGCGGCTTAGGACGTGATTGCCTCGTGGTCGGGGAAGGAAAAAATCTCACCCCGAGGATCAGAAGGTGGGGCGAGAAGACAAATAAGGTATGGTCCAAGTGTTTTGTCTGGGGAAGTCGAAAGTGGTGTGGTGGGAGTGCGGGGTGAAAGGGAAAGTGGTGTGGCGGGAGCGCGGGGTGAAAGGGAAAGTGGTGTGGCGGGAGTGCGGGGTGAAAGGGAAAGTGGTGTGAGGGAGGCAGCACGAGCACGTGGTGCACGTAGGCCTAGGGGAGAGGAGGTGGAGCCACTCCCCAGCACGTCTTTCACCCCACAATATTCCCAAACTTCCTCCCCACAGCCCCAGGATGTGGGGAAAGGAAGGAAAGGGAAGGGAAAGGGTAAAGGAAAAGGGAGAGGGAAGAGAAGTGCGAGTGATGAAAGGCGCCGCTCTCCACCTCCCCAACCTCCCCCACCACCCTCACCTCCCCACCCTGACGAAGGCGACGATGGGGACGTGGCTGGAGACGGTGGTGTCTCGTGGAACTGGGAAGATGGGAGTAATTTTACTCTCATCATTCACCCTTTCACTGAGGAGTGGCGGTCTGGTTGCACGGCTCCAGGTGTGCATGCGGGTTCCACTAGGGTGGATTTCTTCCACTTGTTCTTTGGGGAGGCGTTTGTGGGGCGCATAGTGGAACAGACAAACATATTTTCACGAACACAGCGCCGTGAAAGTGAACGTTTGGGAACAACGAGCAGGCATTCCCAGCAATATGACTATCCTGTGACAATTTCTGAGATGTTCTTATTTTTTGCCCTGGTTCTCTTGATGGGTGTGGTAAGAAAAAACCAAATTCCTGCATACTGGACAACTGACCCAATGATCCTCACACCTTTCTTTGGAAAGGTGATGAGTCGTAATAGATTTCAGCAGATTCTCGGCCGCCTCCACTTTTTTGATGCAGAAGATCCAGCTAATGCAAATAACACTGATAAAATGAGGAGAATTAGGCTGGTATTTGATCATTTACGGGAAATGTTCCGCTCCTCATTTTATCCTTACAGAGACCTCGTCATAGACGAGAGTCTTGTGTTGTGGAGAGGCAATATTTCCTTTCGCCAGTACATACTCAGCAAGAGACACCGTTTCGGGTTCAAGATCTTTGTTATGTGTGACTGTAAGACTGGTTATGTGCAAGACATAGTCTTGTACACGGGAGCACAGACAGATATAACAGAAGATCGTAGTGTAGGACTCTCAGGGGCCGTGGTGAAGACAATGATAGAGGAGTACCTTCATCGTGGTCATGTGTTGTACCTGGATAACTGGTACACTAGCCCTCTTCTCGCTAGGTTCCTCCACCAACACGACACCGGAGTCTGTGGTACAGTCAAGAGAAACCGTCGCCATATGGTCAAGATAGGGAGGAAACTTGACAAGAACGAGGTGGTTTTCTTCCAGGCAAATAACATCCTTGCCACCCTGTGGAACCACAACAGGGAAGTTTGCCTCCTATCAACTGCACACAGCCCCCTGATGCACCGCACAGACTCCGTTGATCACCGTAGCGAGAGGAGGCACAACGTCTGGAAACCCGAGTCTGTACTGGACTATAATCTGAACATGAGGCAAGTGGATCAGTCAGACTCGATGATTTCCAGTGTTGACTGTGCCAGGACCACGATGAAGTGGTACAAAAAGCTCTTTTTCCACTTGCTCGACATCACGGTCTTGAACGCACACTACCTGCACGCCATGACAACAGGAGTATCAGAGACCTTTGAGGGGTTTGTGAGGGAGCTGGCACGTGAAATAATCGCCAGGCATGCCCAGGACAGACCCATACACCGCACCCACACCCCCATGGCTGCCCAGACTCCCCTAGGCCTCACAGGACGCCACTATCCTAGCACAATCCCTTCCGAACCAAACCGTCGTAAACCCCAGCGCCGCTGCCATGTATGCAAGCACTCGACAGTCAGACCAGCCACTCAGAGAAAAGACACAAGGTACGAGTGTGTAGAGTGCAATGTTGCACTGTGCCTTCAGCCATGTTTCAGAGAGTACCATAACTTCCTACACTACTGAAACTGTGTGGGATGGCGATATGACGCTCAGTATAATGGTAAGGCCAGTCAGTATGTGCTAAGTCTTATATAAAGTTGAAATGGGTGTAATGTTTGCAGGAAAGTAATGTATAAGTTGAGAAATAGTGTAAGTTGAAAGAAGTGATATCAAAACTACACCCACTGTGTAAATCTGCGAAAATATAACGCTCAGTATAACACTCTGGTCAGTAAATATGTGATAGCAAGAATATAAAGTGGAAACGGGTGTAATGTTAGCAGGAAAGTAAAGTATAAGTTGAAAAATAGTGTAAGTTGTAACAATTGATGTCACGAGTACACCCACTGTTTAAATCTGCGTAAATATTACGCTCAGTAGAACATTCTGGTCAGTAAGTATGTGATAGGAATGACATAAAGTGGAAAAGGGTGTAATGTTAGTAGGAAAGTAGTTTATAAGTTGAATACTAGTGTAAGATGAAACAAATGATATCGCGATAACACTCACTGTGTAAATATGCGATAATATGACGCTCAGTAGAATAGTAAGGTCTCCAATTATGTGACAGCAATTATATCAAGTGGAAACATGTGCAATGTTAGTGGAGAAGTATTATATAAGTACAAAAATAGGTTGTAAGTTGAAATGGTAGTCATAGCAACTTCACCGTCTGTGTTATTATGCGCTATTATTACGCTAAATATTTACGTAAGGCCTCAAACTATCTCAAAACAGTTCTCAAAAGTGGAAAAGTGTATAATGTTATTAGGAAAGTATTATGTAAGTTGAAAAAACACAATACGAGTTGAAACAACAGTCACAGCGAGTTCACTCACTACGTAAATAAGCGCTAACATTACGCTAAACGTTATCGAAAGGCCTGTGAATACGTAAAAACAGTTCAATAAAATGTAAAATGGTATAATGTTATTGGAGATGTATTATGTCAGTAGAAAAAATGTTATGTATCAGGATTCAGGAATGTTAGCGATTCATCGTGACCAGTCTGGCCGATTTTGCTCGGTTCGCACGATGGTACAATGCTTATTTCAGCTCTATTTTTGTATAAAATCCAATTTACTCTTGTATCACATGTTTTTATGTTTGTAATAAATACATATCTACTTACTTTCATTGGTTTCCCAGACTTATAATACCATAGAAAATGTGAGAGCCTCAGACCACCTACACAGAAAACGGTACCAGGTGTAACGAAGGTATACCTGTTTAAGCCACTTATGGACCCCGGTGAACACTTTCTTGGTGACTGACCATTGTTTCTGACCAAAAGCGAAAGTTTTAGCAAAAAAAATTTGGGTCCAAAAATGGTCGGGATTCGGGGGTACCAGTGGTGAAAAAGTGGTCGGGACGGGGCGGGTTAAAGTGTTCTCTCCATCTGCTCACTTTTTCTCCCTTCTCCACTAGCAATCTACCATTTTTATCTTTCACTCCCCTGCTAACTTCACTGCCACTCTGTCTTACTCTCTTCACCTCTTTCCAGAACATTTTCCTAGTCCCTCCAATTTACACTCAAATTCCTTCCAAATTCCTCATCCATTCTCTTCTTACTTTCTCTTACTAATCTTTTTACCTCTCTTCCTCTTTACATATAACTCTCTCTTCCGTCTCTCAACTTCTTCCACACCCTTTTTTCTCATCCACTCACTATATATATACCAGGTATATATATATATATATATATATATATATATATATATATATATATTTTGTGTGTGTGTGTGTGTGTGTGTGTGCAAGTTAGAAGGAACCAAAGGCCAGGAGGCTGCAAACCGTTCCTCCCAAGAAAAAAACAAAATACAAAAGAAAGAAAGCCAAATTCAAGATCCGTTCATTTCGAGATGCCTGGACACACTGTGTTTTAAAGACTGGAGATCACTGGAAGCAGGAAATACAGACAGAGGGACAGTTTCTGAGTTGACCTGTTGCATAAATGAAGGACTGGAAGTAAGTAACAGTTAACTCTTGTATTAGACAGCTGGATAGAAAAGGGATGAGAGTTTGTTGCTAGACGGGTGCTATGCGTCCGTCATAGAGGTGGTGGGATGCAACCTGACAGTTCAGAAGAGCAGTGACCATTGAAGCAGCGACAGAAAAAGAGATAAAGAGGCAACTGTGTGGCGAATAGACAGAGGTTGAAGGGAGCGAGTAAGAGGAGGCTAGTTAACAAGACGAAAAGCCTTTGACTCCAACTTACTGAGAAGAGCTGTATGTGAGAGCCTTAGTACGGAGTCGGCTTAGCAAACCTAGTCTCTTGGAAGCAGATTTTACAAGAGATGTAATACGATCTTCCCAAGATAAATCCCATGTGAATAAAACCCCAAGTATGTTTAAGGATGATGCAGGATTGAGCTGGATCGTTTTGTTTCATTTCGTTTTTAAAGGCTCCAACATGCTTGCATGTGTCGGCCTTGGTCATCTAAAGGCGGCCCTCCATGCTGCATGATCTATTGCAGCCACCCTGGTCAGTCCCTTAACCCTGAGGTCACAATGACCTCGTCTCATGTCTTTCTCGGCCTACCCCTCATAACCCCACTACCAATATTAACACTTCTCACCTTCCTCACCCAATTATCATCCCCCATCCTCTCCACATGCCCAAACCATCTCAATTTACATCTCCTCATCACAACACCAATACACTCCAGTCCCATCCTATCTCTCAACTCTTCCATCGTAAATCCAGCCCCCCTAGACCTTGCACGTAGGGACGCACTACACATCCACCTAATCACTGTCATTTCTGTACGTCTGAGCCTGCGAATATCCTCCTCCTTTACTGCCCAGGTCTCTACCATACAGCATTACACTCCTAACACATGCTGCATACAATGACCCCTTAGCATGTAGAGAGAGTCCTCTTAACGTCAGGAGAGGCAACAGCTCCCTGAACTTCTTCCAACCACTTCTCACCCTAGCCACAGAGCTAGCTCCAGCCCCACCTCCAGCACACAACATGTCTCCCAAATAACAAAACTTTTCCACACACTCAAGAGATTCACCAGCAGGTTCAATCCTTTCACGCCTGACAATCTCCACCTGCTCTCCCTGACACACCTTACACATAAAATCAGCATTATCTCGCAGTCTACCTCTGATACCACTACAACTATTGTGCACCCATTTATCACAAACACCGCACAAGATGGAATTACTTCCCACGCCCTTGTGGCAAACTGCACATGGCCACTCTCCCTCATCTTTGACAGTACCGCCACCAACCCTAGATATCATCACTTTTGTTTTAGCATATTTTTTATATTATTATTAAAAATTATTGGGTACTCCTGTGGAAAATTTTGTCAGGTTAAGAGGTGCAAGAACTGAGTCTCTGAAGCATTAAAAACAAGATTACTTTTACCCTAGTCAGAGATACGAGCCAAGTCAGACATTAAGTGTGCCATAGCCTCATCCCTTGTTTGTTGACGTAACTGCTGAGACAGACGTTGCAGGAACCAAATGGAAAGATGAACGGTGGAATCATTAGTGTATGAGTGGAGAGGGTTAGCTGTACAGCTTACAAGGTCATTGATGAATAAATTGAATAAAGTTGGTGATAGGACAGAGCCCCGAGGAACACCAATGTTGATAGATCCTGGAGAAGAACAGTGACCATCTACAACAGCAGCTATTGAACGACCAGATAGGAAGCTATAAATGAAGGCAAAGATGGAAGGATAGAAATCGTAAGAGGGCAGTTTGGAATTTAGAGATTTATGCCAGACTCGATTGAAAGTCTTTGAGATGTCAAGTGCAATGGCAAAGCTTTTGCCAAAGTCCCGAAAGGAGGATGACCAGGAATCTGAAAGGTAGGTGTGAAGATAATCAATGAAGCATCCCTGACGGAACCCATACTGACAATCAGAAAGAAGGTTGTGATAGGAATGATGCTTTAAAATTTTTCTGTTAACAAACTCGAAAACTTTTGAGACACAGTATGTTAAGGCAACTGGGCGATAGTTATAGGGTTGGGAATCGTCACCCTTCTTTGGGACTGGCTGAATGAAAGCAAATTTCCAGCCAGAAGGAAAGGTACAAGTTGACAGATAAAGGCGAAAGTGTTTACTTAGGCATTGTGTAAGCACAGAAGCACAATTCTTGAGGACAACAAGAGGGACCCCATTAGGCACATATACCTTGTTAGTATTGAGGCCAGTGATGGCAGAAAATACATCAGTTGAAGAAATTTTAATGTCAGCCAAGAGGAAGTCAGGGGGGGGAAGTGATGGAGGAACAGCATCCAAATCATCAAAGGTGGAATTGGAGGAGAAAGCCTAGTGAAGGGATCTGCTCTATCAGTAGAAATAGCTACAGAACCATCATAGTAGAAAAGAGGAGGGAAGGATGATGATGTAAAGCTGTTAGAAAGGTTTTTGTCTTGGTGCCAGAAGGAGCAGGAAGAATTCGAGTTGGAGAGTTGAGAACATTTAGAACGGAGGAAAATATTTTTAGCAGAGCAAAGAACAGACTTAGCATGATTCCAGACAGAAACATAAAAAAGATGTGATTCAGGGGTGGGTTGGCTCTGGTACCTTTTATTGGCCTTCTCCTTGTTGTGAACAGCATTAGAACAAGTCATTAGTCAAAGGATATGAGAAAGGAATGTATGCTTTCATGCCCAAAAGAATAACCTCCATAACGTGCATGGCACACTCAAGTGACTCCCAGCCATGGAAGCAATAATTATTCCAGGGAAAATTAGTTAAGTACTGCCTGAGGACCTCCCAATCAGCAGCTCCAAAGTGCCACAACCAACATTTTTTGGCGGGTCGACAGGCTGTGCTGGAGCGATAGGAGAGTTAAAGGTAATAAGGTTGTGACTGGAGGAGCCCAACGGAGAGGAAAGATTAACAGTGTAAGCAGAAGGATTAGTTGTAAGGAAGAGGCCCAATACGTTGGAACTCTCTCCAAGGTGGTCAGGGATATGGGTACGGTGCTGTACAAGCTGCACAAGGTCATTAAGGGTAGAAAAGATGTAGGCTTGTTCACCAAGGGATCAGTGAAAGGAGAGGAGAGCCAAAGGTGATGGTGAACATTGAAATCTCCTAGAATGGAGGTTTCAAAGAAAGGAGAAATGGATAGGATGTGTTCCATCATAGTCGATGAAGTTTTCATAGTCAGTAGTATTTTGGAATAAGTAAACAGCACAGATATATTTAGTTACAAAATGACAGGAAAGCCAAAGCCAGAGAGCAGAATATTCAGAAGATTCAAGCTCACGAACACGAGAGCAAGATAAGTCGTTGCATACATATACACAACAGCCACCTTTGGCTTTGAAATAAATATAGAGAAAAAAGGAGGATACAGAAAAGGGTTTGCTATCAGCTGCCTCA
The DNA here is from genome assembly GCF_032717465.1 of Coenobita brevimanus. Taxonomy (NCBI): domain Eukaryota; kingdom Metazoa; phylum Arthropoda; class Malacostraca; order Decapoda; family Coenobitidae; genus Coenobita; species Coenobita brevimanus. The sequence goes on from NC_137007.1 coordinate 7,134,653, forward strand.
GACAGCTGAGTCTCAATTAAGAAGAGAAGGCGAGGTTTAGAGGAGGAAAGGTGGTGCCCAACGGAGGGAAAGGTAGAGAAAAGGCAACGAATGCTGCAGAAATGTAGAAGTGAGTCAGACAGTGGTTCCAGGCAGCTCGATGTGTCGTCACTGGGAGAGGGGTGAATGGTGGGGGCATTTAGTGTCCCCCCCCCCCTCGTGGACTCTGAGGCTTGGTTATTAGCCCCCCCCCCTTTTTTTTTAAAGGAAGTGCAGTGTTTAATGTGCATGTAGTTTGGTGCTGACTGTGAAGAGGAACTTATATTGGAGAGTATGCTGGCCTACTCTCTGAGTTACTGACACACGAAAAAGTTCAGCAAAGGGGGATGGTCAGGAACTAGTCCTGAGGGCTGATGAAATGGAAGCTCCAGCTCTCCCTGTCATCAGCTTTCCATCCATCTTGGGAGTACTGCCCTGCTCGACTGGTGCTACAGGCTATTTCTCTGTTCTAAGCCTCTTTAATGTCACTGTCTAATGTCAGCTTAACCTCTAGACAGTATGTTATGCCTTTAGGAAACAACTATCATCTAGTTGGGAATACTGAGAATTTTAGTAGACAAGGAGGGGTCTGGCTGGGGACTTGGAAGATACAGTAGCTTTACTGTAATGATTAACCTCTTAACCGCGGGGCGTCACTTTCATGACGCTTGGGAGTAAGGGATCATACCGGGGGGCGTCACTTTTGTGATACTGTGTTATTTTGAATTCACCCAGGCTTCCAAGTGGTGGCTTGTATCATCTATCAGTACTGCCAATGTCCAACACTAGTCAGCACTCCTAATCTCATCTGTGCTCCCATCCATTGTTAACAATTTAGCCATTTCTCCCCGTTCTTGACTCCCCTCCCTACCCCCCCTCCATTACCCTATCCTCTCGCCTGCCCGGCAGTGCTACGCTAAGTAAATCTTCCCTGGAATTTTTCACTGATTTCATACATTGAAATAAGCCCTATGCCCTAGTCTTATACCAAATAATATATACAAGAAAGAAATAAGGTAAGTGAGAGTGCCATACACCTGGAATTGGCTAATTATCACCTGACAACACCTCACGTGCACTCATTCGCTACTTTTCGCTGTTTATTTCCCCTTGAAATATGAAGTATAATCTATTTTCGTAATAAATATACATATAAGGAGGGAAGGGAGAAGCCTAAGTGATATTTACATTCACCTGGAACTACCTAATTTATAATGTATTGTCTAGATTTCCTGCCATTCATTTCACTGCTATATATTAGCTACTGTTAAGAGGCTAACGTTGGCAGTAATGCATTTCCCTAGGTAGGCCACCACCCTGGCCCACCCTTATCAGTTCACTCTCATCTTCCAATGTGGAGGTACGTCTGTTTGCTCTTGCTAACTTCAGGGACTTTTCACCCCCATGCAAAGGGCCCTGTGACCTTTACCCCCTACTAAACCTCGTGTGGAAAGAGGTAAAGGGCTGACAATTGATACAAGAGTGACTACAATCTTTCTATTGAGTAAAACAGTGCAAGTGGAATTGTAAATAATGTGTAAACAGCAAGTGAAAGTAATGAATGTAAATATACGTGAACAGTGGAAAATAGTTTTATAAGTTACTTCAAGTGACAGTGCATAACACAGTGTAAATAAAATAGAAATGTAAATAACGTAAATAAAATAGAGAACGTAAATAGAAATGTAAATGAGTAGTATTATAAGAATACGAGTATATACCCTAGAAGTAATGAAAGTGAAAGTTTCACTCTAGCATGTCTGAATACTATGAGTTATGAGAGTGAAGGTGAAAGTGACATTCACTCTCAATGCTAGTATACAGGACGAGAAAGTGAATGCTACGTATTTTACTGAAAGAAATTGAATCCCTACAGTGACAATAAACTAATACTACTGAAGGAAACTTATGGATAAAGACTGTAGATATATATAAGTGTTATATAGTAACAGAAATATAAAGTGTGAGGGGTTTTAAGGAAAATAAATGACAGAATACCAACAGCGAACTAGCACAAGTGGGAAGGTCATACGCGCTCGTAATTTTCATTGCTTTCACAGTGGTTTTTATTTGGAGTATGGATCCCAAACTACTTGATAATCATAAAGTAGTGTTTATAGTGTTAATATCTGGCTGTGGTAATCATATTACGGGTTGTCGGGAAGTGTAAAGTGGAGACTTCGTTACCCAAATTCAGAGGTCTCCACAAGTCCTACGGTAATCGACGAAGGCTCAACAAACATCCCAGGAGAAAGCTGAAGGTATGTGCCATATGCATATGTAATTTTAATATTCTAGGACTAATAACTGATTTTTGGCAAATATTTTTTGAGAGTCTGTCGGAGCCCGAATAACCCCTCTGGGACGCAAAATATTGGGAAACATGCCCGCGGTGTAAGGGTTAAAGGAACCTGCTTATGCAGATTCCACGTGCAGGGTCTGCCGTGTTAATACTTTAGCCATGTAGGTGGACGTATGACTGTATGTCAGTCAGCTGGATATTACTCAACATGCTTTCTGGACAATGCCATATCAACTGCTATTATGGTTATTAGATATGGCTTCTTGATTACATATTACAAGTTTGTGTATTTGCATTTGTCTTTGTTATTACCTCCTTTCTTACTACTATGCAGCAATGACCTATGCTGCTACACTGTCAAGAACAGTTTTTTTATCAAACAATCAATCAAATACTTTTCTTTATAAACAATACACCACTACTCAATGCTCTGATCTGAGATATGATATCTAATGTGAAGTTTTAGTTTGTTGGGTTAATACTTTCTAGATTCTTCCAAACTGATTCAATATACAAACCTGGAAGGATGTCTGAGAAGAGGATGTGCCGTTCCCTTCTGCTAAGCACAGCATCTTCCCCCTCCTCCACAAAGGCTGGACATTGGACAAAGTGTGTCACAAGAACATTGAGACTCTTCAGGTATGATGCCTCTGAAGTTATCATCTCAAACATGGCCTCTTGCATCTTCCTTTCTTGGCTACTGATGTCATCTGCAACAACCAGTCAATATTTAACCAACAGCTGTAAGGTTAATATAGTACAGGTATTGAGAATATTCATTACAGTATACAGGGTGACTCAGGAGATAACATACTAACTTAAGGTGATTCCCCAGGTCATTCTAAGACAAAATATTCTGTAAACATAAGATGCACAATGGCTGTTGGTATTTCAAACTGATGGTGGTAGTGGGAGGGATCAGTTTTCATACACTGCTGCAAATGTCCATACTCATACTTTTTTTTTTTTTTTTTTTTACCGAGATGGCCAAAAAAATTAATCTCTAAACACACTGTAGACTGAAAAAAATTAATCCATCCATCCATCCATCATCCAATCCTATGCTGCCCATAAGGAACAGAGGAGCCCGGCATTAGGCAAGTTGGTCCTGACATTTATGAGAAAAAAAAAAAAATTAAAATAAATACAATACAATGGTGAGTACAGATGCTCACCTCATCATCACCACTCAGATAAAAACAACCAGAACTCCATAACCACTCTGAATCTGATGATTGTTTACAATACATTTTTGTCTTAGAACATCGTGAATCATCTGAAGCCAGTGCAACTCCTGGGACAACCAGTAGATTCATGGGCCTATACTAGTATGCTATGTACTGTATGGTATTTTATATACCAGTATATATACTGTGCATGTACATATATATATATATATATATATATATATATATATATATATATATATATATATATATATATAAAATAAAATATATAGAGAGAGAGAGGGAGAGAGAGAGAGAGAGAAATATCCCTCATTTATGGGGACATAATAGAGCCACAGGCATGGCCAGGTAGTGGCAACATCCGGATAATGAACACTATTCCCCTACTATACCAAGACCCTACCTATGCCCAACCTCCAACCTATACATAACCTATTTGTACAGTACCTATGCTTAATTTGGCAGTGTTTTCTGGTCATTCAGGCATCAAAACACACACAGGAATATCCAAAGTAATGCTAAACACCAAGAAAACCATGCGGTAAAACCACTGAAAACCAAAAAAACACCCTACGTAAACACTACTGTATGTACAGTACCCCTCCTTATTTGGGCAGTGCTTTCCGGTCATTCTGCCATACAGTAATCCCTGTAATAACCGGACACCCTAATTTCCGGACATTTTGGGCCTGGGCCTTCGGAACCCCCAAACGGCCAAAAAATGAGGGGGGGGGGGGACTAATTTTTCCCACCCGTAATTTGAAATTGCCATGCGGCGCCGAAGAGCTGTGTTTACACACAGCCACCGGCCCCCTGCTGTTCCTTTCCTCTCCCCAGTCACTGCCTAACTACCATCGTGAGTAGATGTTCGTTGCAGTGGATGCCGCATGTGCTCGTTTTTGTGAATAAACTGCAATACCTCGCCACTAGACCACATGGGAATATACAGTGTTGTACAGTGTTAAGAAATTAGAATTTAGAGTGCAAAGGATTAAGTGTGCAGTGCAAACTGGCGGTTGAAACTGGCGTGGCGCAGTTAAGAACAGAATGTGCAGTGTTAAACAATTATAACTCACAGTGCAAAGAATTAAGTGCTGCACAACACTGGATTACTGTATGTGCTTCAAGGGCATTTTCACCACTGCCAGAGCCTTAGAGGAGGTGGCCACAGAGGTGCTGTAATTACCCTGTACACTGCTAAATATTTTCCATACTCACTTCTAATTCCTCATTCTCTGGTTCCATTTCATTTATTTCATCCTTTATGTCCATTACTGGTGTGAACAGGGTTTTAAATAGGTGCTATGCATGTTCGGTAGGAAGTTATTTAGGTGGTTTTCAATGTTAGGCTGGGTTAGGGTCCGTAAGTACCAGTCCAGGAGGCAGGGGCCCAATATCCGGACAGGCCCAATTTCCGGACATGATATCTATCTATCTATTGCCAGACGCCTCAATCCCGTTTGGGGTGGCCACAAACAAATCGCCTCCAAGTCGCCTTGTCCCCCACCATTTCACTGCCCTGCTCCCAACTCACACCCCCCTCTCTCATATACCTCTCCACCCCATCCCTCCATCTCATCCTCGGCCTCCCCCTCCCTCTTCCCCCCTCCACCTCACTCACATACACTCTCTTCATCAGTCTTTCACCCTCCATCCTCTTCACATGGCCAAACCACCTCAGTGTGTTCCTCATAACGCTTCCTATCACATCCACATCCACACCACAACGCTCCTTTATATCCTCATTCGTCAGTCGGTCTCTCCATGTGACTCCACAGGCTCCTCTTAAATAACTCATTTCCACTGCTCTCACTCTTGACTTGTGTCCTTCCAACAACGTCCAAGCTTCACTTCCGTACGTTAGAGTTGGTATCACAATACTGTCATGTAGTAACTTTTTCACTTCCATGCTCACTTCCCTGCTTCTTATCACTGCTTTTAAGGAACCAGCAACCTTTCTTCCCTGCTGTACCCTTTCAAGCACTTCACCCTCCAAACCTCCATCCTTACTCATCACACTACCCAAATACTTAAACGTACTCACATTTTCCAATTCCTCACCATCCAACCTCGCTGTACATTCACTGACTTCACCTCTCTCAAAGACCATCACTTTACTCTTCCCTACATTCACCTTTAGATTCCATTTCTTACACACTCTCCCAAACTCATCCACCAAGCCTTGCAGCTCCTCTTCATCTTCACTCAACAACACAGTATCATCTGTAAACAACAGTACAGGGAGTTTCCAAACACTATCCTCTCTCACCAGGGCCACTCCAACATCCACTACCCTACCTTGTACCTCTTTTATTGCCCCATCCATGTACAGATTGAACAACCATGGAGTCATGACACATCGCTGTTTCAACCCAACTTTCAAAGAGAAAAATTCACTTAGTTCACCATCCACACGCACTGAAGCCTTCGCACCATCGTACATACTCTTCACAGCATTCAACAACTTCCCATCTACTCCATATATTCTTAACACTTTCCACAATCCTTGTCTATCCACCCCGTCATATGCTTTCCCCAAATCCATGAAAGCCGCGTACAACTTCTTTCCCTCCTCTAGAAACTTTTCCACTAAAGATCTAAGGATGAATATCTGATCTATATATATATATATATATATACAGTACCCTCGCGTCCAACATGCGTTTGTCCAGCACGATTCACGTCCAGCACGGAGAGCAAAAAATTAGTATGATTTAATTTGATTTAAGTACTGTAAAACGGGTGCGAAAGCATAACACTGACGAAGCTTCGAGAAGTGGGTGAAATCCGCAGAGTTCGGCTCCAGCACGATCACCCCTGGTCCAACACAGTCATACTGGACGTTCCCGTGACGCTGACAGCCAATCAAAACTTCTGATCAAGTAGCCTCCCCCGCCCGCTATCGTGACGAGATCGTGATGTCGCACAAAGAAAAACGCTTCTGCTCTCATATGATGTTTTGTTTAAATTTCTCCCGCCACAGCGCCACTCAGTTGCATAATTCACATTGGACGGTGCTTTTTTCTCGCTACATTTTCTGCCCTTGCTACTGCATTTTACCCCGCTCACGATGCCTAGGAAGCCTTCTGAAAACCCCAAGAAGCGGCGGCACCTCCCTCAGGCCACCAAGCTAGAATTCATTGAGAGGCAGAAGAAAGGGGAGAGGAATTTCAAAGGATTTATGAGGGAGATTGAGAAGGAGCAGCAGCCATTACCCGCTAGTGACACCAGCAGCCATCCTCCAGGGACCCAGTAGGACTACCTAGTCTCGGATATCACCTTCCATTCCCATCAAGCCCACCAACATTATCCTAAAAGGTTAGTTATCATTCATAGTACAGTATCATTTATTATAATTACAGTAGTACCAATATATGTATAGGTATATGGTAGGTATTTAGGGTGACTTTTCCTAGGGTTGCTGACATAATTCATTTTTCCCCATAAGCTCTGTTGTTTGTCCAACACGTTTTTGGTCCAACACTGGACCCATGCATGACAATATTACCGTGTTGGACGCGAGGGTACTGTATATATATGTATACTGAAACCTCGATTTAAGGGACTAAATTGGGAATCAACTTGTCCCTTCCTTGAAAATGTCCCTTACTTGAAATTGTCCCATATTTGAAAATGCCCCATACTTGATAATGTCTCTTACTTGAAAATGTACCTTACTAGACAATGTCCCTTACTTCATAATGTCCCTCACTTGAAAATGTCTGTTGTTTTACCACATATAAAGACTGTCTTATTATGAAATGCAATGATTGTTTCACTTATCTTACTTATTTATATGATTATGAATATTATTTTATACGTACTGTATAAAGAAACATACAGTATTAATCTGTATAACCTAGACATTACGTATCATTTCTGAATGGTCTTGTCTGTTTGTCAAGTACAATATGGAGTCCCTTAAATCAGAAATCCCTTAAATGGAGGTCCCCTAAATCGAGGTTTGAGTGTAGAGAGAGAGAGAGAGAGATAAACAGATAGATAGATAGATAGATCTATCTATTGCCAGACGCCTCAATCCCGTTTGGGGTGGCCACAAACAAATCGCCTCCACGTCACCCTGTCCCCCGCCATTTCACTGTCCCGCTCCCAACTCACCCCCCCCCCTCTCTCATATACCTCTCCACCCCATCCCTCCATCTCATCCTCGGCCTCCCCCTCCCTCTTCCCCCCTCCACCTCACTCATATACACTCTCTTTGTCAGTCTCTCACCCTCCATCCTCTCCACATGGCCAAACCACCTCAGTGTGTTCCTCCTACCGCTTCCTATCACATCCACATCCACACCACAACGCTCCTTTATATCCCCATTTGTCAGCCGGTCTCTCCACGTGACTCCACAGGCTCCGCTTAAATAACTCATTTCCACTGCTCTCACTCTTAACTTGTGTCCTTCCAGCAACGTCCAAGCTTCACTTCCGTACGTTAGAGTTGGTATCACAATACTGTCATGTAGTAACTTTTTCACTTCCATGCTCACTTCCCTGCTTCTTATCACTGCTTTCAAGGAACCAGCAACCTTTCTTCCCTGCTGTACCCTATCAAGCACTTTACCCTCCAAACCTTCATCCATACTCATCACACTACCCAAGTACTTAAACGTACTCACATTTTCCAATTCCTCACCATCTAACCTCGCTGTACATTCACTGACTTCACCTCTCTCAAAGACCATCACTTTACTCTTCCCTACATTCACCTTTAGATTCCGTTTCTTACGCACTCTCCCAAACTCATCCACCAAGCCTTGCAGCTCCCCTTCGTCTTCACTCAACAACACAGTATCATCTGCAAACAACAGTACAGGGAGTTTCCAGACATTACCCTCTCTCACCAGGGCCACTCCAACATCCACTACCCTACCTTGTACCTCTTTTATTACCCCATCTATGTACAGATTGAACAGCCATGGAGACATGACACATCCCTGTTTCAACCCAACCTTCAAAGAGAAAAATTCACTTAGTTCACCATCCACAGGCACAGCAGCCTTCGCACCATCGTACATACTCTTCACAGCACTCAACAACTTCCCATCTTCTCCATATATTCTTAATACTTTCCACAATCCTTGTCTATCCACCCTGTCATATGCTTTCTCCAAATCCACGGAAGCCACGTACAACTTCTTTCCCTTCTCTAGAAACTTTTCCACTAAAGATCTAAGAATGAATATCTGATCTACACAACCTCTTCCCTTCCTAAAGCCTCCCTGTTCTTCTCCAACTAATTCCTCTGTTCTTTCTCTAACTCTGTCAATAAGTAACGGTATCCTACCATACACTTTTCCTATTATACTAAGACAGATGCCCCTAAGATTACCAAACACTTCTTTTTCCCTTTTTCCTTTGTACAAGGGAATAATTATACCAGACTTCCAATCCTCCGGGACTCTACCTTCCTCCCAGGCCAATCTGCACATTTTCCACATCCATTCTACTAGTATCTCTCCCCAATACTTCAGCATTTCACCACACACTTCATCAATTCCTTGGGCTTTTCCCAATTTAACTTCCCTTCATTGCTTCCACAACTTCTGTCCTTCTGATTTCTTCCTGTCTTCTCACCTCTCTCCTTCTCCCAGCCATTCCCCAACCACTTATACTCACATTACTTCCATCCTCTATGTTCAACAATTCCTTAAAGTGTTCTCTCCATCTGCTCACTTTTTCTCCCTTCTCCACTAGTAATCTACCATTTTTATCTTTCACTCCCCTGCTAACTTCACTTCCACCCTGTCTTACTCTTTTCACCTCTTTCCAGAACATTTTCATACAGTCCCTCCACTTTACACTCAAACTCCTTCCAAATTCCTCATCCACTCTCTTCTTACTCTCTCTTACTAATCTTTTCACCTCTCTCTTTCTCTCTACATATGACTCTCTCTTCCGCCTCTCAACTTCTTCCACGCCCCTATTTCTCATCCATTCATTGTATGCTTTCTTCTTTTGTGCCACAGCCTGTCTCACCTCTTCAGTTCACCACGCTGTTCCTTGCACCTCCCTCCGTCTTCTCTTCACCCCACACACCACATCACATGCTGCACATATTTCTTCTGTAAATATCCTACACACACCTTCCATGTCTCCCATCTGCTCCAATTCATATTTGCCCAATCGTTCCTCCACTTCTCTCTTATACTCTGCCTTTTTCTCATCCTCTTGTAACCTTTCCACTCTCCTTACAAATACTCCTTCTTCCCGTCCTTCCCTTCTCCTGTTTCTCCATCCTAATTGGATCTTGATTCTTACTGCCACCAAGTTGTGGTCAGAAAGTCCACTCCCCCAACCTCTATAAGCTCTTGCATCCATTACACATTTTCGCATCCTTTCATCCACACACACATAATCAGTCATTGCCTTCCTTTCATTCAGTTCACCACCCACCCTTCTCATCACTCGACATGTATACCTGTGGATCATTTTGTGCCTGAAGAGGGTATTGGCTATCACCAACCCCCTCCCAGCACAAATGTCCACTAACGCACTGCCATTCTCATCTATCTCAGCAGGCACATCCCACTCACCAACTATTCCATCCACCTTCGCATTCCCTACTTTACCATTCATATCACCGATCAAAAACACTCTCTCATTCCTTCCTTCAAGCAGCTTGGCTTCTTCAATTTCATTCCGTGTCCTCTATTACTCTCTTATCCCATACAAACAGATCTCTGTCAGTTTTATCTACTCCCATCATGGTCCTGAACACTGCAATCATGTCGCCCCTCTCTCTCCTTTCCTCTAAAGAAGGCAAATCCAGCTTTTCCTGCCTCTCTCTCTGTACAATAGATCTGCCAGGCTGGGGACCATCATGGTTGCTCTTCTTTGTATTCTCTCAATCTTGTTTATATCTTTCTTTTTGTGTGGGGACCACAATACTGCTGCATATTCCAACCTGGGGCAGATCATGGCCACTATCAATTTTTTCATCATCTCCTCATCCATGTAATGAAATGCTACGCTTATGTCAGTCAAGAGATTATACGTCTCTCTAACTATCTTGTTAATACGTTTTTCAGGTGACAAACTATCCTGGACCAGCACTCCCAAATCTTTCTCTTCTCTCGCTTTTGTGATTAGTTCATTACCCATCAAATAATTCAGTGATGGCCTCTTGGTACTTTTACCAATTTCCAATACAGTAATCCCTCCAATATCCGACGTAATAGAGCCATAGGCAGGTCCGGATAGTGGTCCTGTCCGGATATTTTGCCCCAGCTTATGGACTTATACTTATGGACCCTAACTCTGAAAAACACCTATACAACTCCCTCTGGACATGCATTGCACCTATTTAAGACCCAAATCACACCAATAAGGGACATAACAGACTGAAATAAATGCAAAAGAACCATAAAATGAGGTTTTAGAGGTGAGTTTATACAATATTAAACATTCTGGGTACTTACAAGTCCCTTGCTCCTGAACTGGTTTGAACCGCCAGTTTGCAGTCCACAGTTAATCCTCTGCACTCTAAATTCTAATTTCTTAACACTGCACAACACTGTAAATTCCTGTGTGTTCTAGTGGCAAGGTATTGCAGTTTATTCACTGTTTACTCACAAAAAACAAGCACCTGTGGCTTGCACTGTTATGAGTATCTGCTCTCCATCGGAGTTAAGCTGTGACTGTTGATGTTGGTGGGGTAACAGAGTTGCCAGATCACAACAGCCACATTACCAATCTCCTCAACTTTCATTGTCAAATATAACTTTTCATTACCAAATTCGTAAAGCTAGCATATATTCTTCACTAATTATATATACAAGTGGAAATACATGTAATCACTCTCCTTATAACTAACACCATGTTGATTATTTTTACACTATGTAGGGTAGCAGATTAATCAGAGAGAGCAAACAATCCACCATCTCCATCCTGTGTATCCTCATACATGTGAAAAATCCATTTGGTAATGCATTATTCTAATTCATTACCAAACGAATTTTTTATTACCAAATTGGCCCACACTTGCTAATGAAAAATACCAAATGGCAACCTGACAGGGGAGGGGGGAGGGGGAGGAAGGAAGGGGTGAAGGAACCATGGTGTAACAGCTGTTCGGCGCCAGGCGGGAATTTCAAATTATGGGAGGGAAAAAAAGTCAGATTTTTTTCGAATTTTTTGCGGTTTTTGGCCCATTTTGGGAATATTGGATCCCAGGAGGATTATGTCCGGTTAGTGGGGATGTTCGGATATTGGGCGTTTGGATATTAGAGGGATTACTTTTACATTTCTTTGCGTTGAATTTCATTTCCCACATACGGCTCCAATCACGTATCCTATCCAGGTCCTCCTCAACCTCTACCTTCCTCAAGATCTTTGCATCATCAGCAAACAGACTTGCATAACTGTTCACTCCATCTACCATATCATTTACGTAAATCAGGAGCATTACTGGCTCAAACACCGAGCCCAGTGGGACTCCACTTGTTACTTCCCTCCATCCAGACATCCTATCCTTTATTACTGTCCTCATTTGTCTGTCTCTCAAAAAGTCTCTCATCCATTCCAGAAGATATCCATTCAGTCCTCCTATATGTTCTAGTTTCCATATTAGTCTCTTATGGGGTACCTTGTCAAAAGCCTTCTCCAAATCTAAATACACACAATCCACCCAACCGTCTCTCTCCTGTACCACATCAGTTGCTCATGAGTAAAAGCTCAACAAGTTGGAAACACATGACTTTCCAGTTCTGAACCAAACTGACTTTCAGCCAAAATATTCATCTCTTCCAGATATTTTATCCATCTACATTTCAGGATTCTCTCGCACAATTTTGTGACCATGCTGGTTAGGGACACTGTTCTATAATTCAGGGGTTCTTCCCTGTTTCCTCCCTTATAAATTGGTACCACATTTGCCCTCTTCCATTCTTGAGGCACCTTCCCCTCTTCCAGAGAACACACAATTAAGCTGTGAATCTTGTCTGCCAGTTGTTCTCTGCATTCCTTCAGTACCCAATCAGAGATTCCATCTGGTCCTAGGGCAGTGGTTCTTAACCTTTTTTGAGTCATGGACCCCTTCGAGAATCTGGTGAAAGCTATGAACCCATTCCCTACAAAAATGCACATATGCACATAAACACAGCATTTTGCATGTAATTAATATACTTCCTTTTACTTAAAACTACCACACGCACTGTATGACATACACAAAGTACAAAACAGTCTTTACAAGAATTATGTTTCTCACTCTTTTTCATGCAAAAACTAATGGACACTCGATGAAAAAACAAAATACATCCAACTTGTGCAAATTAAACAAAACAAAACTTTAATCCAGCTCAAAGGTTCATTTCAATGAGAAGGTTGTTGTTTGGTTTGGATATGGAGACGAAATTGTGGAGTGGTCTTTAACAAGGCAACAAGCATGTCATCGCTGACATCCAGTTGATTTCGACTTTTCGTTTTGATAGAAACAAGCGCTGAAAACCGTGACTCACAAAGGTATGTAGTAGCAATCGTAATCAGAGCACTCATAGCCCACTTTGCCAGACAAGGGTAGGCTTATGTCAACGAACACCAGAAGTCTTCAAGACTAATTCCCCCCCCCCCAGCTAATGATGCCAGATGGGATCAAGCAATATCGCTAAATTGTTCTCAATTATTCTGATCTTCACGGACCCCCTGAAGCCCATCTATGGACCCCAGGTTAAGAACCCCTGTCCTAGGGCTTTCCTTACATCTTGAGTTTCCAGTAATTTATACACTTCCTGTATTTCCACTTTTATATCTCTTATTACTACACTTCTAGTCACTCCCTCCCCTTCCACAAACTCCTTTTCATTAGTGATAACCGATTGGAAGCATTTGTTCATTAGTTCAGCTTGCATTGCCGCATCTTTTCAGTTTGGTGATTCCTTCCTTTTGTTTCAATTTGCCATTCACAAATCTATAAAACAGTTTGGGTTCATCCATACAACAATCTATTATACCCTTTTCAAAGTTCCTTTATTCCTCTCTACGTATTCTTGTATATTCATTTCTAGTTCTTTTATATTCTTCCTTTGTTCTGTTGTTACCTCTCTTTCTCCAGTTGTTCCATGTCATGTCTCTATCTTTTTTTTTTGCTATCATACACCTTCTATTAAACTACTCCTTTTTCCTGTTTTCTTTCCCCCTTAATCTTGGCACATACTTTTCCACTCCCAAATTATAGAGGTCTAGAAAGATATCCCATTTCCTCTGTATCTCTCTTGTTTCTCTGAATTTTCTCTAATCTGCATTTTCGAAAAATTTTCTCAATCCTGTAAAGTTTGCTTTCCCAGTTGTATCTTCCCTGCCTATAAAGCTCATCTTTTGGCACCACGTTCCCTAATATCGTCTGGAACTCAATGACCACATGATCACTTATTCCTAGAGTGCACAGATATTTCAAATATTCTATTACATCGGGTTCTTTGATAAACAGTAAATCTAGTCTTGCTGGTGTGTCCTCACCTCAGAATCGTGTTATTTCTTTGACCCACTGTGTCATCACATTATTCACTGTTATATTTAATAATACAGTGTCCCACGAATCTTCGCTGTCTCCTGAGTCCCATTCCTCCCAGTTTACCTCTTTACAATTAAAGTTGCCCATTAAAACTATATTGTTGCTTTTCTTAATCATTTTCTGTAGATAACTGGCCATGTCTGACAACATCTGGTATTCATCATCATTCCATCCTCTAGTCTTAGGGGGAACATACACTACCGCCATATCTCCCTTGCCATTCTCTCCAATTTCTGATTTCACATTTATCAGTTCAGCCCTGCCCTCTCCCATTTCCACAGTATCTACATTTATGTTGTTCTTCACTGCTATCATCACTCCTCCTCCAATTTTTTCTTTTCTGTCTCTTCTCCACAGTTTGTATTTACCATCTCTCAGATGGACCTTCTCTTAACTTGGCCTCTACAAAGCACATAACATCAAGTTCATGTACCCTCAAGAAATCATTGATTTCTAACCTTGCCGATATTAAACCATCAACATTAGTATATGCCACCTTCAAGTTGTTTTTGTTGTTTTTAATACCCTCTTCTCTCCTTCTCTCTATCAGTACCACTTCCTCAATTTCTAATCCATAACTCTCCAATAAAACACTGTCTTCTCTTCCTGTTCTCTGTTGTGTGTGTGTGTGTGTGTGTGTGTGTGTGTGTGTGTGTGTGTGTGTGTGTGTGTGTGTGTGTGTGTGTGTGTGTGTGTGTGTGTGTGTGTATTTACCTACTGTATTTGTATTTACCTAACTGTAATATACAGGAATTGAGCAATGCTCATGTTGTCCTGTCTCCATATTCACATTTATCTGGTCTACTATTACACACATGAATGTTTTTCGCCTGCACCACCTCTTCGTCTAAGTTGTTCCAAATACTTATGCTTTGCGCAGTGGCAGTATCGTAACCAATGAGGTCTTGCCTAAGTGATGTATTTGCTGCTGCTATAAAGCTCGAACTGGGAAAAGTTGTCAATACCTCCTCAGCACTTTTGCGGCACCTCTGTTTGGGTTACCTTTCCTAGAAGGGTAGTCAAGTCGTACCCCATCTGCTCGTGGTGACCTCGCAGACACCCTGTTTTTTTCCATTTCTATTCTTTGTGTTTTTTTCAGTTTTCTTTTTTCCCCTAAATTAGGGTGACACAAATGGGGGCTGTTGTTGTTGTCATTTTGTTTTGTTTTTTGTTCTCTTTTACCATGAGCAAACAACATAAGTGCCCTTGCTGCAGTAGGTCTGTAGCAAAAAGTGGACAACACTGGGCCCTGGGAAGGAAGAGGAGCAAGCCAGTTTTGAGCCTTCTGTGGTGTGAAATTCCTGGTCCTTCATTACACAAGTTGTGTTTTTTTCTTCACAAATTCCAAGGATGCCTGTTATATGAATGAACTTGAATATGAAATATCTGTAAGATATGTAATTATGTACCTCACCTTGGACTCTGATTTTCAATACTAAAGGATAAATTTTCTGCCTAAGAGTTATTGAAGCTTTCTGCCTAAGAGCTGTTGGTTGTGAGGTTGGTCAGCCAGCCTCCAGTCAAACATCTCTCTTATGGTACTTTTCAGGTCACTTTTAATCAGCCACTAACTCCTATTACACTCTATTAGAGTATTTTACAATGTTACCATAACTAAAAATACAAAAATAAAATGATGTGTGAGGTACATACTGAGAAGACCACTTTCTATAACCTCTGGCAGTTCACACCAGAGTGTCCTTCGCCCATCAGCTGGGGTGACCAGTTCCATTGCAGATAACCTGGACTGCAGCCGCCTCCCATTTCCACTACCACCACTACCATCATGTTGGCCATCATTGATTACCTGATGAACAATGGGATAAATGTTAAAAGAAATTATACTTATTTTTTACCAAGGGCAGGTATTAAAAACTTAGATTTAAATTTAGTATTGGACAGAGATGCAGTGCTGCAGGCTCATGGAAGTGCCACTCCACTACCTCCAATGAAGCTGTTCATCTTCAGAAATGTTTCTCTTATTGATACTTTAGCAGAAGAATCAAACTTAACTGCCAAAGTACATTAATGTTTGTAATTCATAGTGGTACAGAACTGTAACTATATATATAATGGAATAAGAATTGAAAATTACATCAGTGTTTTTACAGCTCCCACACCTAAATTTTGCACTGCAACCCTAGTACCAGACCACTCTTTATGACTCCCAAATAAAAAAAATTACATAATAAATATTTAGTAGCATAACCATTGCAGGTGCCTCTTCATTGGTGGCTGCACCATATCTTGAAGGGACAGATCTCAACTCCTCTTCATATGTCATGTAGCTTTGAGATGGCTGGTGTTTTCAGCTTCACCGTGCCAGCAGGGGGAAATGCAATTCAGGCAGAATGCTAAATGACCTCTGGGGTTGAAGTATGTAACCTCCAGCACACTCAAAACTTCATGCACATCCCTTTTTTTTCTAACTATAGGTAATGTCAAACTGCATATAAAGGAGGATTTCTGACCACTGTGTCGTTCACCCTAAGATCATAGACTGGAAATACAGAAAAAACATTCAGGGCCATGATGGACAAATGTAAGCATCTGGTAACTTCAGCTTGAACCAAGCGAGGATCAGGACAAAGCAATTTTAACAACACTTACATCTGACATGTACTGTGGGTAAAAAAAAGTATTGGTGCACTGGGGGTCCGATGCATACTGAAAATATTCGAACATTACCAATGTGTCATTGTGTATGAACAATGTCTGTTTATGTAATTATAACATTTCCTATATGTTTGCATGAAGATATTGCTATCTGGCGATATATGACACCTCTCGACATCAGGGCTATCAACGTGTGGTAGGTTAGACACTAATATTTCAGTGACCTTCATTCTGTGGTCCAAAATGTTTCATACATATTGTGCACTGATAATTTTTTTTACCCATAATACAACATTTAAAGACTTGACTGACATTAAAATTTCTTCAGCTGATGTATTTTCTGCCATCACAGGCCTAAATACTAACAAGGCATATGGGCCTGATGGAGTCCCTCCTGTTGTTCTCAAGAACTGTGCTTCAGTGCTTACACCCTGCCTAGGCAAACTCTTTCGCCTTTGTCTATCAACTTGTACCTTCCCTTCTTGCTGGAAGTTTGCTCTCATTCAGCCAGTCCCAAAGAAGGGTGACCATTCCCAACCCTCTATTGTCCAATTGCTTTAACATCCTGTATCTCGAAAGTTTTCAAGTCAATTCTTAATAGAAAAATTTTAAAGCATCCTTCCTATCACAACCTTCTTTCCGATCATCAATAAGGTTTCCGTCAGGGATGCTCCACTGGCGATCTTCTCACCTACCTTTCAGACTCCAGGTCATCCTCCTTTCAGGACTTTGGCGAAAGCTTTGCCATTGCACTTGACATCTGAAAGGCTTTCAATTGAGTCTGGCATAAATCTTTAATTTCCAAACTGCCCTCTTATGGTTTCTATCCTTCTATCTGTGCCTTCATCTATAGCTTCCTTTCTGGTCGTTCTATAGCCGCTGTTGTAGACGGCCATCGTACTTCTCCTAGATCTACCAACAGTGGTGTTCCTAAGGGCTCTGTCATATCACCAACTCTCTTACTTTTATTCATCAATGACCTTCTAAGCTGTACATCTAACCCTATCCACTCAAATGCTGATGACTCCACCCTTCGCCTTTCCATTCGGTTCCCGCAACGCCCATCTCAGCAGTTACTTCAACAAACAAGGGATGAGGCTATGGCACACCTAATGTCTGACTTGGCTCGCATCTCCGACTGGGATAAAAATAATCCTGTTGTTTTTAATGCACCAAAGACTCAGTTCTTACACCTATCAACCCGACAAAATCTTCTGCAGGTGTACCCACTAATGTTTACTAATATTCAACTTAATAATGCATCATCCTTAAATATGCTTGGGGTTTCATTCACTCGGGACTTATCTTGGAAAGATCATATTACATCTCTTGTAAAATCTGCTTCCAAGAGATTAGGTGTGCTAAGCCGACTCCATTCCTTCCTTACCCCTGCACAACTGTTGACTCTATACGAGGGTTTTATCCGCCCCGGTGTGAAGTACAGCTCTCATGTGTGGGGAGGATCCCCACATACAGCTCTTCTCAATAGGGTGGAGTCAAAGGCTTTTCTTCTCATTAACTCTCCCCCTCTTACTGGCTCCCTTCATCTTTATCTTTTTTCTATCGCTACTTCAATGGTCATTGCTCCTCTGAACTGTCTGCTTGCATCCCTCCATCTCTACGATGGGCGCATAGTACCCGTCTAGCAGCAAACTCTCATCCCTTTTCTGTCCAACTCGCTAATGAAAGAGTTAACCATTACTCTCAGTCCTTCATTTACACAACAGGTCAACTCTGGAACTGTCTCCCTCTGTATTTCCTGCTTCCTATGATCTCAAGTCTTTCAAACGTAGTGTGTTCAGGCATCTCGAAATGATCAGATCTATAATTTGGCTCTCTCCTGCATTTTGTTTTTCTCTTGGAGGGAACAGTTACTGCGGGCTTGTGGCCTTTGGTTCCTTCTTCCTCACATTAAAAAAAAAAAAAAAAAAAAAAAAAAAAAAAAAAAAACTTGGTCCTACACAATACAAAACACAACAAATTTCACATAAAATCACTATGCATCCCACAACAACCACACCCCTCGACAACCCAACACTCATCCAAACTATCATTTAATCCTCCCCTAACTCAAAGCACATTAAAATACTACCAACATGCTGCCCACAAACAACCATCCCTGTCACCACCTCATGAAACTGCCTCAAAAAGACACTTTACAATACTCTTCATTCTCAGAGACAGTAATATCAGACAGAAGCACTTTAACAACAGCACAAAATGCAATGTTGACAGCCTCAATTACGAAACACAACTTGGGGAATCCGGGCACAAACAGAACATACTAGGCTATAAAAAAAAAAAAAAGAGAACCGGAAATGAAAAGTTCTTAATTCCCCAATAGTCATTACTAAGTAAGAAACTAATTACTGTACTGTACATACAAATTCACCTTGACCACACCAATGTCCAAGGTAACAATCTTACTGCCAATCAATTAGCTTTGGACAAAAAATGGAATGCATGCATACATGTGCATGCATGCATGCACACCCACTTACATGTGGGAACATTTTGGAAATACTGTACTGTATAATTGTTAAACACCAATATACCAGCAGTCATAAACATTCCATCCAAAAGTTCCCCTCAAACATCATGCAACACACCATGAATCCTAAACCAGTTCCCTAATAGACATAACAGATGTCAACTTAATGCCCAAGACAGCACAGTGCTAGGACAATGAAACTAACACAAGAGGACAGTGTATTGTGACTCAAAAAAAAAAAAAAAAAAAAAAAAAAAGTCTATACACTGTATCTGGCAGACTTTGCAGTATCCTCCTAGACACTTTCTGATCTCCCTGTCTCTCCAAAAACACTAGTCAGCTTGCAGCTAATGGGTCTATATCAGAAACAGCATTACGGAAATCCACTCTATGGAAGTTAAAAAGCCTAAGGGAAAATCAGCTTATGGCCAACACCCTCCCCACAACCACTCCTAATGACCCCAAAAACCTGCCATAATCACCTGAAACTGGCCTTCAGTGTGCCAGACAACGATAAACATAATTAAAAGCACATTATACTGTAAGTAACCTAGTGTGAGGAGGCAGACCACACCATCATCCACTTGGTGGCTGAAAATGGCCGTATTAGGTGCATGTTTCTGCCACCTAATACGACTGCTCTCATCCAACCAATGGACCAAGGAGTGATCGTGGCAACAAAGCGCCTATACCGAAGGAAGTTCCTGGACGAGGTGATGGTTGTTCTCGAGGACGAGGACGAGCGCAGGGAGGGACGGGACACGCGAGGCCAGCGGACTCTGGAAAACCTTCACCGCTATAACATCAAGTCTGCAATCTACAACTGGGCCAGTGCATGGAAGGAAGTCCCTGTCAAGACTTTAGAAAATGGTTGGTCTCGTCTGCCTTTCGGAACAGATGTGGAGTACGATTTTCTAGGGTTTGACGTGGATGACTTCCATGCACGGCTATGTACGTATGGCGGCGATGTTGATGTGGACGATGTGCACGAGTGGTTGGATGACGACGAGGGCGATCCTGGGTATCAGACATTGTCTGATACCGAGATCGCATCTTCAGTTGCAGGTGTCAGTACCCAGCTTGAAGATTCCGACGAGGATGGCGACGATGATGCGGACTCCTCTCAGCGTGACACTACTCCTGCCATCCCCAAGCTGAGCGCACTCCGGGAACACCTAGAGTTCGTTCTCGACTACCTGGAACACCCGGACTGCGACAGGGAGATGGAGCCCTTGGGACTTGTGGAGGAAGTGCGTGCTTTCAGGCAGCGCATCACCAATCGTCAGAATCGTCGGTCCTTGCGTCAATCAACGATTGACAGTTTTTTCAGACCCGTGACCCCCGCTGAGCCCAGCCTGGCTCCACTCCGTTGCCTCCCCAAGACAGGGCCTCATGCTCTGAGCCACACCCCAGCACATCAGCCACGGTGGAGTCACCGCTTGACGTGAGTTTGCGTCTGTCTTCAGAGTCATCTGCAGTGGGTACGCCATCACCACGACCCAGCGACGCACCCCTAGGTCACCTGCCAGTGATACTCTCGGATTCTGACAGTGATTAAACAGCAAGAACTCTCCACTAGACCACATGGGAATTTACAGTGTTGTGCACTGAAAAAAAAAGTGTGTTGTGTTAAGGATTTACAGTTGTGAGTGAAAAGACTAATTTGGAACAAAATTTAACATAATTAGACTTGTTTGTTTTTGCTTTAGAAAATGGTTAGAAGAGTGGGAAAAGTTAAAGTGCAGAGTGCAACACTTAGTAAGTTACAATGGAGATTAAGTTAGACAAGAGTGCGCACTGTGAAGAGAATGGACTTCTGAGTGCGCTTGACTAAGTTCAGAGCAAGACTTCATGAACAGTGTACTGGAAGTGCTTCAGGAAATCCTTCTTACTGTCAGAGTCCGAGAGGAGGTGGTTATTCATCGAGATGGCCATGGACTTGCTGTAAGTAGGCAGAATGTTTCGTACTGCACTTTTATCCATACTATACTTACCTCAAACACCTCATTTCACTCTTTAATGTCCTTTATTGGTGTGAATAGGGTGTTAGGAGCTATGCATGTGCAGTAGGAAGGTGTTTTTCTGAGTTAGGCTAGGTTAGGGTCCATAAGTACCAGTCCAGGAGCCAGGCACTTGTAAGTACCCAGAATGTTGAATATTGTATGAACCTACCTCTAAACCCTCATTTTATGGTTCTTTTGCATTTATTTCAGTCATTTATGTGCCTTATTGGTGTGATTTGGGTCTTAAATAGGTGCTATGCATGTCCAGAGGGAGTTGTATAGGTGTTTCTCTGAGTTAGGGTCCATAAGTACAAGTCCATAGGCTGGGGCCCAATATCCGGACAGGACCACTATCCGGACCTATTACGTCGGATATTGGAGGGATTGCTGTATATATACTGTACCTTTTTCTCCTACTCTGTTCATATTCAGGTGGAAATGACAATTAGGTTTTGGAATCAGTACATGAAAGTGCTATATTGTGAATGTTACTTGATAAGGATACAGGGTCTGGTCTCTTAGACTATGTGGATTTTTTTTTTCCCCCACTTTACTTCCAAATTTAACAAAAAGCCCCTACATAATAACTACATGTTGTCACACGATATCATTTCATTTTCAAAGGCTCCAACAGGCTTGCATACGTCGGCCTTGGTCACCTAATGGTGGTTCTCCATGCTGCTCAATCTCTAGCAGCCTCCCTATTCAGTCCCTTATCCCTGAGGTCAGGCTCAATGACCTCATCACAGGCATTTTTTGGTCTACCTCTCTCAACCCTATCTCTAATGTTAACAATTCTCACTTTCTTCAATCACTTGTCATCCTCCATCTTCTCCACATGCCAAAACTACCTCAATCTACCCCTCCTCATCACAACAACAATAAACTCCAGTCCCATCCTAACTCTAAACACTTCCATCGTAAACCTAGCCCCCCTAGGCCTCGCACTAAAGGGTGCACTGCACATCCACCTAATCACTGTCATTTCTGTATGTCTGAGCCTGCAAATATCCTCTTCCTATACTGCCCAGTCTCACTACCATACAGCATTACACTCCTAACACATGCCACATGCAAAGATCCTTTAGCACGGAGGGAGAGCCCTCTCAGTATCGGCAGAGGCAACAGCTCCCTGAACTTTTTTCCAACCACTCCTTGCACTAGCCAAGAGCCAGCCCCACCTCCAGCACTTAACACGTCTCCCTGATAACAAAACTCTTCCACATACTCGACAGACTCACCAGCAATATCAATCCTTTCATGCCTGATGATCTTCATGTGCTCTCCCTGACACACTGCACACATGAAATCAGCATTATCTCAGAGTCTATCTCTTGTGCACCCACTTATCACATAACACTGCACAAGATGGAATGACAATATATTCCACTTAAACACACTGCTCTAGAAAGTGCACCAGGCACTTAATTCTAAATTCACTTTAATACAGAGGAAGCACTGCAGTGGGATAATTGAAT
The DNA here is from genome assembly GCF_032717465.1 of Coenobita brevimanus. Lineage (NCBI taxonomy): Eukaryota > Metazoa > Arthropoda > Malacostraca > Decapoda > Coenobitidae > Coenobita > Coenobita brevimanus. The sequence continues at coordinate 7,157,270 of NC_137007.1, forward strand.
GCAGGGAGTTCAATGGTGTGGAATACTTTTGTTAATCTGTATTTCATATGAATACTGATGGTGGAGGGGAGAGCTGTGGCCTGGTGTCTGAAAGGAGGTGAAATTAATCCTGGGCTGTAGCAGGGAACAGAATCATTAACTTAATTTTGAAAGGCTTTTTATATGCTTACATGTGTCAAGTCTTACTCACCTGATGTGGCTTTCCATGCTGTGAAATATCCAGTTGAATTTCTCTTCAATCCCTTAACCTTGAGCCCATTATAGGACCTCAAATGCTCTTAGTCCTCTACCTACCACTTTCACACTCATCTATCTTCACCCAGTTTTCCATTGGGTGTGATCTCAGGGTTAAATGACTGAATAGGGTAGCTGCCAGAGATGAAGCAGCATGGAGAGCCATCATTAGGTAACAAAGACCGACAAATGCAAGCATGCTGGAGCCTTCAAAAATGAATGAACGAATTCTCTCCACATGTCAAAATCATCTACGGCTCCACATAAGCATCACATCACTAATGCCTTCATTTCCCACCTAGCCATCCTCAACTCTGTACGCTCAAATCTACACGTTTTCCACCTTTACTTCCCGTGTTTCACTACCATAAAAGATTACACTTCTTACACAAAGAGAATACAATTTTCATTTGGCCCTCATTCCATACTCAGAACAAAAACCCATCTGCACCACAATCTGTAACAAATTTAAAAAGGATCTACCCAAATTACACTGTGGACATCAACCATCCCTAGCTAATTGCATACAAACACAGACTAGGTAACACTACAAGGGATTATGGCTGCATCCTATAGCATGCAACATGTCGTGTCAAATTACTGGCCATTCCCACAACTGAAGAAACAACACCACATCCAAAGTACCTGGAGATGCAGTTCCCCCTGTGGAGTTCCTTGGCTGACTCTGTATCACAGGTATGCTCAGTGCAGATGATGATGTTGCTCAACAACAACAACAACAACAAAACATCAAACTACCAGCAAGACTAAAAGCTTAATTCTCTGTGTTGTACTTGTATACAATAACCTATACTTTTAAATTAATCATATCATACAAACATGGAATTAAAAAAAGTAACTTACCTCATAGTCATCCTCGGAGGAGCAGTCACCCTGGTTTTGCGCTGCTCGTTCCAAAACAGTGGCTGTGTAGAACTGGTAGAGTGGCTCATCAGCAAAATGTGAACTTACATACAGTGGCTCGTCTTGTATAAGGGCATTACAGCTGAAGTCCAGGTAGCTGTTGTTATCACCATCTATTGGAGATGGGGATATGTGAAGGAGAGAAGTCTTGCTTGAAGAAGGTTTGAGGGCTGGTAAAGGGGCAGGGGTGCGTCGAGCTGGAAGTGGGGGTGGGGCAGATGCTATATCACCAGGTCGAATGTAGCCTTCACTAGAGCCATGTGACCCCACACTAGCCACAGATGTCCTGGCATTAGGTACATTGAGTGCGACAGAATTAGTGACATCTGATCCTAGGGGTCTTTCATCACCACTAGAGTCCCCACCGTGGCCACTGCTATGATTGCCATGAATTCTGGAGTCTTTAAAGTGACTGCTGAGTGTTGAAGCATCTATGGTTGCATACTTGACTGAATTTGGTCGAAGTCCTATGTAACCAGCATCATCTGGGTGAACCAAAACAGGAACTGGAGATGTGTCACTACTGGAACAATCTGAGGTGCGCAGGACACGCCGCCCTGGAGGAGCCATTGGACCAGAAGACAGTATTTGGTTAAGTCGAGATGCTACTTCAGTCTTGCTCAGTTCTTCACCTTCACCGCCATCATCACCATCTTTATCTGTACCACAAGTAATAATTTATTAGTCATTATTGCAAGCTGATTAATTCAGCAATGCTCAAATATACTTTGTCATCAACACCATCATCATCTCAGCCATTACTCCCATAAAAAGATGGATGAGGTAGGATCCAAGATAAAGCAAAATATAATGGTGTGAGACCTATAAACATTATGCCCAGAGATATGGTCCACAAAATCATTCACACATCCAAGCCTTCAAAATCATGACTCAACCTTTACAGATCCTTACATATGCACATCACATACACTAGTCAGATGTGAATTATTCTGTTGATCCATCCATCCATCCATCATCCAGTCCTATGCTGCCCCATGGGGAGTGTAGGAACCCAGGGTTAGGCAAGTTGGTCCTGACATTTAAGATAAGAGTGACCAGCCTCACTCATCAGAGTGGTAATACGTGAGCAATAAAACCCAACCTCCCCTTGGATATAAACCTACACAGGCTTAATCCAATTGGAGCACCTTAATAACCCACTAAACCACCAGGTGCCATAATCTGGTTATATGGTTACCATCCAATGTACTAAATGGTTTCCTGGTGCACAGGAAACCATTTGACTTGTCACTCAGTGTAGAGTCACCTATAGGCAAATGGAAGAGGAAAGAATGAAGGAAAGAAAGAGAGAAGACGGGGGGTAAAGTCATCTATAGGCAGAAGAAAGAGGAAACAATGAAGGAAAGAAAGACAAAAGAGGAAGGAAAGAAGAAAGGAAAGGGCAGACACCCAAAGCAGCAGTACATCGAGTGCATGGATGGTGAGTGCCCCCACCTACCACTGTTCTGTTGATTACCCAGTTAAAAAAAAGAATACCAAACCCCTTTCATGTGTGTCGCTTTACATACCTCCTCTATTGATCCGAGTCCCTTGTCAGTTTCTAAACTTTACTAACTTCCATTACTTGCTTTCTCACATATGCAGTTACCACCTTCATCTACCTTCTTAAAGCCTATTAAGCCCAGTTTCACTTTCAGAGTCAATCACTCACACATCCCTAGTTCACCATCCTATTTATATCCATACCCCCCACACGACCATCCCACCTAGGTATACATTCTTCTACCCCACTTTCAATAGACTTTCTTATTATAAATCTTTCAGGAATCACAGCGCTCCTTAGCCTATTCAGTCTACACAAACCATATTCAGTACTTAACAGAACATTTCCACTGCTCTTACTTATGACTTATCACATCCTAAATTCAATTTAGGTCAGTGTACTGTGGGGTACGGGGGTCATCACCTTCGATAGTGGAGGCCTTCCAAGTGAAGGAGGGGCAGGAGTGAAAAGAACCTTTTACAAATGGGTGAAGTCAGGCTAATATGTAGCTATATGAAGTAGGTAATTAATACCAAAGCACTATTCACAGGTTCAGGATGCAGTATTCCCAATACCATATGGAAAAACAAAAACAAAAAATGGTACATAAGCATGGTGTGTCATCTTTACATCTTCAGTTTATTGTGAATTCTAAGGAATCATCATTCCAAAGCTTCTTACAGATGGGATGAAAAAACTTAGTACCGGCAATAAAGTCTGCGTATTTCAAGGTATTCATCGTCATCATCCAGACCTCCTTTCCCACCCTAGGATGGGATGAGGAGTAGCAATGTCCAGACAGCCCAAATTTGCCCAATCCAATGGGCCATGCTTCCATTCACTCCTCATTCAAGCCACCAGAATCCAGGCTCTATCAGATACGCCAAAAACATTCACCACGTTCTGTAGTTTCATATAACGTATCCGATAGAGTCAGTCCTGACGCTGTCATGTTACAAAGGGGTGCCAAACCCCTGATCATGCACTTATCACAATATTCATCCAGCCAGCTCAATCTATTGTCAGTTCCCTAGCCTCACTGACTTCCAAACCTCTCTTCCTCACACAGTCATCCACCATATCCCTCTACCTTCTCCTTGGTCTACCTTGCCTCCTCCCTCCTTCAAATTCACTCAGACATACCTTTTTTACCACTCCATTGTTAACCATTCTTTCCACATGACCATACCATCTCAGGACACTCTCTTCGATTCTGGTGTCCACAGACTTCCTCACTCCACATCTTTCATGAATCATATTATTTTGTATCCTATCCACTCTCTGTATTCCACATACATTCCTCAGCAGTCCCATCTCCACTGCTCTCACTCTCACTCACTCTTGACTTTTCATTTTCATGTCACACCATAGTCTCACATCCTTATGTTAAAGCTGGCACTAACACTTCTTCATGTAAGCCTCGTGCAGCTGCAACACTCAAGCCTCTGTTTCTTATCAAGGCCCTCATTGCACCAGCTACTTTCCTTCTTTGTGTCATTCTACTTTCCGCTTTTTTTTGCACATTTTCCTCTCTTTTCTATCACTGTACCCAGGTATTTGAACTCTCTCACCAATTCCAGTCTTTCTCCATTCACTGTAACATTGCACTGGGGTCACCTTCTCTCTCAATAACCATCACTTTACTCTTTTCTACATTTACTCTCAAGGCACGACACTCACAGACATCAACAAAACTCTGCACTAGTCTACCAAGTTCTTGTTCGGTATTTGCAAGCAGTACTGCATCATCAGCATACAACAAATTTGAGATATTCCATCCATCACCATTCATTACCTATGCCATCCCATATAAACATACCAAAGAATAAAGTCAGGGTGGCTTAAAAAAAAAATAAGTTTTAGAACAACATTATGAACTACGAAACTTTTGTCATTTTCACGATATGCTGAATAATGTTAATAGGTTGCAATGAACTGCTGTGGTCTCCTAACTTTCACAATGAAAGTAATAAATGATGTTTTTGTTCACTTTCTGAATGTTTGTATACTGTATGTAAAATAAATGTCATAACAATTATGAGCACATATTACTAGTGGGGGCTTTTTATGATCCACAGTGGGTCCTCCTGCTCAAACTATTTCCATGGATCTTCACTGCATTCTGAACACTGATAGTACCCATATATTTTTTTCAGTATAATACAGTGATGAATGAAAAAGTACTTATAATTTAGCATCATTACCAGTATGTGACTCTCAAAATGTAAAAAAGCATGGCCCCATTCAGTATGACCTCTTACATGATATTGAAACCTTTGACATAACTCCACTGATTAGGGCCTGCATGTGGTGGCTCTGTGGACCCTCAGTGAAGCAGCTGAAGCACCCACTCAGGAACCAAACCACTTTAAATTTCCCTGCACCTCAGCATGGGGAAGGACTCCTAATGTGACTCTAGTGAAACACTGTCTACCACAACGGGGTATTGACATGGTTTATGTACTGTATTAAACTTGTATGAAAACCCCACAGATACAGTGACTTACCAGGGGTCAACAGGTTTGCTCAGCCAAACAGACTACAGTTCAACAACAGCAACAATAACACTGCTTTAGAATGCTATTCTATCTATCTATCTATAGCCCGACGCCCTAATCCTGCAAAGGATGGCCGCAGACAAAACGCCTCCAAGTCGCTCTGTCACCCACCATTTGACTACCCTCCCCCCAACTCACCCCCCCCTCCCTCATATACCTCTCAACTCCATCCCTCCACCTCATCCTCAGCCTACCTCTCCCTCTCCCTCCCTCCACCTCACCTACATACACCCTCTTAGTCAGTCTTTCATTCTCCATTCTCTTCACATGTCCAAACCACCTCAGTGTATTTCTCCTAATCTTCTCAACCACATCCACATCCACCCCACAGCGTTCCTTCACTTCTTCATTCGTCAACCTGTCCCTCCATGTCACTCCACATGCTCCTCTCAAGTAACTCATTTCCACTGCTCTCACTCTTGACTTGTTCCCCTCTTGCAAGGTCCATGCCTCACTTCCACAAATGCCTTACTAACAAATCCACACAATATGTAACTGATGGCATCAACTCTGCACAACCTGCATAATGTACACTTCTTGCAACAACAGACATAAGTAAAGCCCTTGACGTCATCCCGTGATGTAAAGTAATCACCAGAATCTACAACACAAACAAGTGAATTTTTCTCTTTGAAAGTTGGTTTGAAACAGGGATGTGTCATGTCTCCATGGTTGTTCAATCTGTACATGGATGGGGTAATAAAAGAGGTACAAGGTAGGGTAGTGGATGTTGGAGTAGCCCTGGTGAGAGAGGATATTGTTTGGAAACTCCCTGTACTGTTGTTTGCAGATGGTACTGTGTTGTTGAGTGAAGACGAACGGGAGCTCCAAGGCTTGGTGGATGAGTTTGAGAGAGTGTGTAAGAAACGGAATCTAAAGGTGAATGTAGGAAAGAGTAAAGTGATGGTCTTTGAGAAAGGTGAAGTTAGTGAATGTACAGCGAGGCTGGATGGTAAGGAATTGGAAAATGTGAGTACGATTAAGTACTTGGGTAGTGTGATGAGTAAGGATGGAGGTTTGGAGGATGAAGTGCTTGAAAGGGTACAGCAGGGAAGAAAGGTTGCTGGTTCTTTGAAAGCAGTGATAAGAAACAGGGAAGTGAGCATGGAAGTGAAAAAGTTACTACATGACAGTATTGTGATACCAACTCTAACGTATGGAAGTGAAGCTTGGACATTGTTGGAAGGACAAGTCAAGAGTGAGAGCAGTGGAAATGAGTTATTTAAGAGGAGCCTGTGGAGTCACGTGGAGAGACAGGCTGACAAATGAGGATATAAAGGAGCGTTGTGGTGTTGATGTGGATGTGATAGGAAGCGTTATGAGGAACACACTGATGTGGTTTGGCCATGTGGAGAGGATGGAGGGTGAAAGACTGACGAAGAGTGTGTATGTGAGTGAGGTGGAGGGGGGAAGCGGGAGGGGGAGGCCGAGGATGAGATGGAGGGATGGGGTGGAGAGGTATATGAGAGAGGGGGGTGTGAGTTGGGAGCAGGGCAGTGAAATGGCAGGGGACAGGGCGACTTGGAGGCGATTTGTTTGTGGCCACCCCGAATGGGATTGAGGCATCTGCCAATAGATAGATAGAGATGTGTTAGGAGTGTAATGCTGTATGGCAGTGAGACCTGGGCACTGAAGGAGGAAGACATTTGCCGGCTCAGACGTACAGAAATGACAATGATTAGGTGGATGTGCAGTGCATCCCTGTGTCCAAGGCCTGGAGGGGCTGGGTTTACAATGGAAGAGTTGAGAGGTAGGATGGGACTGGAGTGTATTGGTGTTGTGATGAGGAGAGGTAGATTGAGGTGGTTTGGACATTTGGAGAAGATGGGGGATGATAATTGGGTGAGGAAGGTGAGAAGTGTTAATATTGGGGGTGGGGTTATGAGGGGTAGACCGAGAAAGACATGGGACGAGGTCATTAAGTGTGACCTTAGGGTTAAGGGACTGAACAGGGAGGCTGCAATGGATCGTGCAGCGTGGAGAGCCGCCATTGGGTGACCAAGGCCGACACATGCAAGCATGTTGGAGCCTTTAAAAACGAAAATGAAAACAAATGATAAAATAAAAATGACACTTCACTTCTAAATGACTTACCGACATGAAATAATAATATTTCCTGAAACATACTAACATTATCCCATACTGCAATTTCAGAAAATCCTGTCAAAGTTTTCTTCATCTTAAGAATATTTTTACATTGCTTTCCTTCTCAGCAGATTCAGTTTTTATACGTCCACATGTAATGTGGAGAAAACAAAGTTTACAACCAGCACTTCCTGTCTCTAATTTTGAAAGTTTGAAAATAAAAAGCAATATTGTTTTTGACAGATATGGTTTTTGGTTTATTAACCCCTTAACTGCGGGCGTCACTTTCGTGCCGCTTGGGAGCAAGGGATCATACCGCGGGGCGACACTTTTGTGATTCTGTGTTATTTTGAATTCGCCCTGGCTTTCAAGTGGTGGCTTGTATCATCTACCAGTACTGCCAATGTCCAACACTAGTCAGCACTCCTAATTTCATCTGCACTCCCATCCATTGTTGACAAGTTAGCCATTTCTCCCTGTTCTCGACTCCCCTCCCTACCTCCCCTCCATTACCCTATCCTCTCGCCTGCCCGGCCGTGCTACGCTAAGTAAATCTTCCCTGGAATTTTCCACTGATTTCATCCATTGAAATAAGCCCTATGCCCTATTCTTATACGAAATAATATATACAAAAAAGAAATAAGGTAAGTGATAGTGCCATACACCTGGAATTGGCTAATTATCACCTGACAACACCTCACGTGCACTCGGTCGCTAATTTTCGCTGTTTATTTCCCCTTGAAATATGCCGTATAATCTATTTTCGTAATATATATACATATAAAGAGGGAAGGGAGAAGCCTAAGTGATATTTACATTCACCTAGAACTACAGTACCTAATTTATTATGTATTGTCTTGGTTTCCTGCCAATCATTTCATTGCTATATATTAGCAGGTACCATAGGGCAGAAGTTGGTAGTATTGCACCTACCCTAACTAGGTGGCAGGAGGTCACCACTATCAGTTCACCGTCGTCTTTGAAAGTGGAAGTATGTCTGATTTGCTCCTGCTAACTTCCGCCGCTTTATAGCCCCACGCAAAGGGCCCTGTGACCTTTACCCCCTACTAAATCTCGTGTGGAAAGAGGTGAAGGGCTGACAATTGAGAGAGATTGACTATGATCTTTTTATTGAGTAAAACAGTGCAAGTGGAATTGTAAATAAAGTGTAAATAATGTGTAAGCAGCAAGAAAGCAATGAAAGTAAATATAAGTGAACAGTGGAAAATAGTTTTATAAGTTACTTCAAGTGACAGTGCATAACACAGTGTAAATAAAATAGAAATGTAAATAATGTAAATAAAGTAGAGAACGTAAATAGAAATGTAAATGAGTGGTATTATAAGAATACGAGTATATATACTAGGAGTAATGAAAGAGAAAGTTTCACTCTAGCATGTATGAATACTATGAGTTATGAGAGTGAAGGTGAAAGTGACATTCACTCTCAATGCTAGTATACAGGACGAGAAAGTGAATGCTACGTATTTTACTGAAAGAAATTGAATCCCTACAGTGACAATAAACTACTATTACTGAAGGAAACTTATGGATAAAGACTGTAGATATACATAAGTGTTATAAAGTAACAGAAATATAAACTGTGAGTGTTTTTATGAATAATAGACAACACTAGCGGCGAACGATCGGAAGTGGGATGGTCATACGCCCTCGTAATTTTCATTGCTTTCACAGTGTTTTTTTTGGGGAGTATGGATTCCAAATTATTTGAGAATCATAGATTAGTGTTTCTAGTGTTAATATCAGGCTGTGGTAATCATATTACGAGTTGTCGGGAAGTGTAAAGTGGAGACTTCGTTACCCAACTTCAGAGGTCTCCACAAGTCCTACGGTACTCGATGAAGGCTCAACAAACACCCAAGGAGAAAGCTGACGGTATGTGCCATAAGTATATGTGATTTTAATATTCTAAGACTAATAACTGATTTTTGGCAAGTATTTCTTGAGAGGCTGTCGGAGCGCGAATATGCCCGCGGGAGCCGCAAGTCAAAGCAAAACAAGCCCACGGTGTAAGGGTTAAGAAGTGGGGTAAATTTGTTATATAACAGTAATCATTACTGGAGTTAACTTATATTGTATGTTGTCTCATATCATTACCAAATATCAATAATTCTATAGCAATATATTATAAGCATTGTTTTGTGTTTAAAACAGATGTATTTTATGGGCTTAGATATTTGGTTATCAAAAGCTATTATTACTGTTAAGATAATGTGTGAAATCACTTGTGCAACAGAATTTTCAATAATAATTATTTAGAAGATTGAGAAATGCAAGTATACTGTATAATTACCAAAGAAAGGAGAGTAGCAAGGCAACTGACTCTTTCTCCTACTATTGTGTAGTGTGAACTGATCTTTGCCAGCTCATGAGTTGTGCTGTGCTCTCAAGCCTCTCATGCTGAAGCATGTTTTGCTGTGTAGCAGGAAGCCCAAGGATAACAGCCAAACGGGTCAAAAAATGATTGTGTTCAATTCCCTCATTCAAATAACTGTGTGAAAATAAGATTTTATTGGGCTGTTCATATTTATGTATAGCGGAAACATTATTTTATTTAAATTTAAGGTCAAACTTTGAAAAAACCCACTTTTGCCCGGGTTTTGGAGGGTATTTTGTGGGGGGGGGGGAAACTGGGTTGGGCTTAAAAAAAAAAAAAAAAAAAAAGTTTTTTTTTTTTTGCCAACCCTGATACCCATACTGGCACCAACAATAGTATAAGCATAGGAAATTCAAATTTATTAGGGATTTATTCAGGGATGTTGCAGTCAGAGCCAGGTCTTAGTTAAGCTGCAGTATACATGTTGAGATTTCTGTGTGTGTCCATGTAAGTCTCCATAACAGGCCTTCATCACTTGCACACCTGCCTAGAAGCTCTGACCTAATAGCCCCTTGTCCCACTGTAGGACTTGAGCAGCACTAGCACTGGACACAGGGCTTGATATAACAACAGTTTCTTCAAGAGAGGTTTGCATCCAGTGATGCTATCTCAAAAGCAATGGCCAAAAAGACATGGTTTCTGTGTTGAATGTGATGCCATGGAGACAAAACTGGCAACCTGTAAGACACAAGGCAATGGGAGTCCAGATGGATGAACTCTGCATCTCAAGCAACAAAAAGAAGTCAGCATCCAGAACTGACCAACCTGACACATCTTGTGCTGACATGAAGCAGTGGGAGGCAGGTATATTTCTTTGGACAGATGTTCATCTTATCCCAGTTCAAAAGACAACAAATATAAATGATAACAAAAGACAAACACTGAAACATAAACCAACCAACAATTAAAGGTGAACCCCCCCCCCCAAAAAAAAAGGCAAGATGAGCAAGTATCACTAAACTACACCCAGAGAGAAAACTGCATGCATGCAGAGAGTACAATTCAGAGTATAAGATCCTTGCTACATAAAATGAAAGAGAAATCGGAAAGAATTATACTAACTGGGGACTTCAATACAAATATAAATTGGAATACTCTAGATATAAATAGCCAAGAAAGCTGTTGGGACCAAAAGCTCCTGGATCTCGTACAAGAGTTTTTCTTAACGCAACATGTGATGGAAACCACTAGAAAAAGAGGACTTGATGTACCTTCAGTGCTAGATCTAATATTTACTAGGCAAGAAAATGACATTGACAGTTTAATATATCACCCTCCACTCGGCAAAAGCGATCATGCAGTACTAAATTATAACTTCAGGATAGCATATGACATAGTAAACAGCAATGACAGTTACAAAAAGAGCCTAAACTATAAAAAGGGATATTACCAAGACCTAAAGAAGTATTTCTTAGAAGTTGATTGGGAAAATGAGCTTAGAGGACAAGATTTAAATGCTGTATATAAAAAATTTTGTGAATTTTATGAAATAGGAGTCCAGAAGTATATCCCACAGCACAAGGAAGCAGATAAGAAAATACAGAAATGGTTCAATGCAGAATGTAAAAAATCAAAAGAAAGAAGAGATTTGTTGTGGAATAGATACAGAAGACACAATAGTGAAAGGGCATATAATAATTACAAACAGGCAAGAAACGACTATACAAGAATAAGGAGGGAAGCCCAAAAACAGTTTGAGGAGGATATAATAAATAAAAGTAGTGATCAACCAAAGCTGTTTTACAGCTATATCAGAAGCAAAACCAAAGTAAAAGATATAATACAATCCATTATGGACGAGGGAATCACTTATACACAAGAGAAAGATATTTGTGAAGCACTAAATAAGAATTTCCAATTAGTTTTTACAGAAGAAAAAAATTTTGAAAGGGACTATGTGGAACACTCATGTCCACACATACAACCAGATATACAAATAGCAGAAAAAGTAATACAGGAGGAGTTAAGTAGATTAGACAGAGGAAAAGCAAGTGGTCCTGATGAAATTTCATGTTGGGTGTTACGAGAATGTGCAAAGGAGTTAAGTAAACCATTATTTTTAATTTTCAAGAAATCCCTGAGTCAAGGGAAACTACCTGATATTTGGAAAAAAGCAAATATAGTCCCCTTATTCAAGAAAGGAAATAGACAAAATCCTCTCAACTACCGACCAGTATCACTGACCAGTGTTGTAAGCAAGGTATTAGAAAAACTTATAAGAAAAGCTTGGGTAAATCATCTAGAAGAACACAGTATGATAACAGAAAGACAGTTTGGTTTCAGAAAAGGAAAATCATGTGTTACTAATTTGTTGAGCTACTATGACAGAGTAACAAACACAATACAGGAAAGGGAAGGATGGGTGGACAGTATCTATTTAGATTTCAAGAAAGCTTTTGACACAGTACCACACCAAAGACTTTTATGGAAGCTGTACCATCAAGGAGGAATTCGAGGCAAACTGTTTTGTTGGATGCAAGACTTTCTCATAAAAAGAGAAATGAGGACAGTACTAAGAGGAAACTACTCATCATGGAAAGAAGTGACTAGTGGAGTACCACAGGGTTCGGTGCTGGCACCAATCATGTTTTTAGTGTACATAAATGATATAAACAGTAACACTGGAAATGAGAGCTATCTGAATATGTTTGCAGATGATGCAAAAATACAAAGGAGAATTACTAGCACAGACTCTTGTAGGGAGCTACAAGAAGAATTAAATAAACTTCATGAATGGAGTAGTACATGGCAAATGGAATTCAATGTGGACAAGTGTCATGTAATCAAGTTTGGTAAAAGTGGAAAAAGACCTGATTGGGATTATAAGTTGGGAAATAAAACCCTATACACATCAGAAAGAGAGAAAGACCTAGGTGTGATTATCAATAACAGACTATCTCCGGCTGACCACATCAGCGAGATGGTATGGAACATGTATACACTGCTTGCAAATATGAGAATAGCATTCACATACATAAATGAAGACATGCTAAGAAGGATAATAACATCATTCATTAGACCAACCCTGGAATATGCATCAATAGTCTGGAGTCCTCATCTCAAAAAGCACATAGACAAGATTGAAAAAGTTCAAAGGGCCGCTACAAGATGGATACCAAGCTTAAGGGACCTAAGCTACGAAGAAAGACTAAATAAACTGAATCTACCAACACTACAGGAGAGAAGGAAAAGAGGTGACATGATAATGCTATATAAGTGCATATCAGGAAAGGAGAAAATAGATATAAATGATTACTTAACATATGGAGAAGCATCAGCAAGAGGACACTGCAAAAAACTGCATAAGAAGAGAGGTGATAAAGACGTAAGGAAATTCAGTTTCCCAAACAGAGCAATTGATCAATGGAATGCACTACCGAATGAAATAGTGTGTGCCAAAACAATTCACAAATTTAAGGATATGTACGATAAATATGGTTTAAGACACGGGACAGTACGAGCTTGACTCATTCCTGTAAAGATACAATTAGGTAAGAACACACATACACACACATACATAAGGAATACCTGACTCACCTGGGCCAAGCAGGCTTACCAGGAAAGGAAAGGGAGAGGGGAAACAGGAGGTGGGGGGAAGGGGAGGGGGAGAAACTTGGATGAGAAGAGGAGAAATGAACAAGCACTAACTACCTTGCCATAACATTCATAAATATCTAACAACTCACACTACAGAGGCAAAATGACATCCACAAAGAACACAATGCTATGATGAACAGCCTGGAAGAACACAGGAAAGCGTCTGCAATAGAACACAGTGGAAAAAATAGCCAAAACCAAACAAGACAGGCAAGGCTAGTACACTCTAAGAGAATGACAGGGACAAAAGACCTTTCGCTATGCACCTGACAACTTCACCAAAGGAACATTATCATACCTATAAGTAGGGAGATTCACATCAATGGAATTCTCTGTGCCTGTCAACACAAATGTGATTTTTGTTTCTATAGAATAACTATGTAATAAGGAGTATGGGATACTTAGCTCTTCAGGCACTAAACACAAAGGGAGTAGTTAAGAATCATTTACTTTGCAAAAATGTTGTCATGTCAAAGTTGCATGAACATTGGCAATACGGTAACCAACCCATACCTATAAATAAGCAATACTACTTTCCATTATCAAAAGTACAGAACAGTAACTACAGGCAGTGTTGTATAATACATAAGGTTTAAAAGAGATACCCGGTACAGCACCTGAAGAATTCGTTTGGAACAGACGACAGGATATTAAATGGTTGTTGCAGGTATACTTGTATTACACTAGAAAACTAAAAGCTACATTATGCTAGAATGATTACTTACCAGTAATTTTCCATACAGCAAAGCACCTGCCAAAGTTCTTAGTCCCATCTAGCTGCACTAACATGGGACTTTACTGAACTTTATCCAATGATCATCATTAATCATCAACTTCAAACTACTGTTTTCAGTAATAAAAACAGAGGTAGGCAGAAATCACGAAAGGGGGGAAGTGACAGATTTTGTAGTGAAACTCGTAATCTCACATAGGGTGTGCCTTAATATCACACTACAGATAAAGTATTGTAAGCCACATTTCACATACTCTACTGCACTATATTAGCTACGACAAGCATAAATGCAGCACTGATGATATGGGTATTTAAAAAATCAGTGTACCTTTTGGTGGTGGTGCAGGAGGGGCTGTGCGGGGTCTGACAGGGCCCTGACCACCAGATCCAGAAGAGTTCTTCCTCCCATAGTTGGCTGAGGTGGGTCGGCGGGCAATTACTGCTGTTGGGTGGGATTCAGAATGGTGTAATGGGGGTGCAGGTGCATCAGCTGAGCCTTGTGTAGTCAGGGAAACCAGTGAGGGGGTGCTGGACTTGCGCTGATCATGAGCACTAACCGAAGATACAACACTCTCAGAATCAGATCGCACTGTGCGCTGAGATGTATCAGATAACTCTCCGTTGTCCTGGCCTGCACCACCAGCCTCAATGGTCAGTGTCAAGTAGAATGTGGCAGATTCCTTCTTAGTTGGGGTTGGACCACTCACCACATTGGCCATGGAACCTGAAGAGGACTTGCGGCAAAAATGATTCTTAAATGACCACTTCCGTTTCTCAGCACTGGTTGGACTTGGTTCGCTGGTTAGATCTGGAAAAGGGCAAAGAGGGAGTGCTATAGTTCATACATTTCAAAGAGACTGAGATTCTGGTTCTTTTCCAGCTTATTTTTTGTAGCTCAACACCAGAATAAGACACTAGGACCACTCCACATTAATGCCAAAGCAATTTCCTCATAACTACCACCATATTAATGTCAATTTACTGTTACAAGATGGAGAGGTGGAAATCTTATACCTATTTAAAGTGAACAAACTATCCACCTTTATCTGTCTATTGCCAGATGCCACAATCCTGTAAGGGATAGCCACAAACAAATCGTCTCCATGTCGCACAATCCTCCATCATGTCACTGCCCTCCCCCCAGCTCACCCCCCTCCCCTCTCATATACAGTACCTCTCCATCCATCTCTCTCATCCTCAGCCTCCCCATCCCTCTCCCTCCCCTCCAACTCACATACACTCTCCTCATTAGTCTCTCGCTCTCCATCCTCTCCACATGGCCAAGCCACCTCGGCGTATTTCTGCTAACGCTTTCTATCACATCCACATAACGTTCCTTCAATTCTTCATTTACCACTCTGTCTCTCCATGTAACTTCACATGCTCCTCTCAGATAACTAATTTCCACTGCTCTCACTCTTCACCTGTGTCCTTCCAACAAGGTAGAAGCTTCACTGCCATACATCGGAATTGGTATCACAATGCTATTGTGCAGCGATATTTTTACTTAAATGTTCACCTCCCTATTTCTTATCACTGCTTTCAAAGAACCAACAACCTTTCTTCCTTATTGTACCCTTTCAAGCACTTCATCCTCCAAACTCCCATCCTTACTCATCACACTACCCAAGTATGTAAATGCACTCACAGCTTCCACTTCTTCATCATCCAATCTTAATGTACATTTGGTGACTTCATTTCTCTCGAAGACCATAACTTTACTCTTCCCTACATTCACTTTTAGATTCTGTTTCTTACACACTCTCCCAAATTCATTCACTAAGCCTTGAAGTTCCCCTTCATCTTCGTTTAACAGTAGTCTCATCTGCAAACAAGAGTATGAGAAGTTTCCTACCGATGCCCTCTCCCATTTGGACTGCTCCAACATTCACTGCCCTACCTTGTACCTCTTTATAACCCCATCCTAGACTGGACAGCCATGGAGACACGACACATCCAATTTCAATCCAACATTCAGATAGAAAAATTCACTAAGTTCACTATCCATACGCACTGCAGCCTTAGCACCCCCATACACTCTTCGTGGCATTCAACAACTGCCCATTTACTCATATTCTTATTATTTTCCACATTCCTTGTCAATCCACTCTGTCATATGCTTTCTCCAAATCCATGAAGGCCACATACAACTTCTTTCCCTTCTCTAGAAACTATTCCATTAACCCGCCGGGTCCCGCTGACGTATATATACATCCACAAGTTTTGTCACTGTCAGTCCCGTCGACGTATATAAACGCGAATCAATTGCAAGGTCCCTAATTTGCACAATTTTCAATTTTCGGCGTGATTTTTGGTACGTATACACGGGACACCTTCCTATACAAGATGCCAGGCAGGGATAATGTCTTACCCTGCATGACCCCCCCCCCTCGCATGCCACTGTCTCGGCAATTCACCTGTTACCAGAGTGAAGACATGTCGTGCCATGGTACGAAATTCAAGGCCAGAGTGATTCCCCAATCGATGACAATGTAGAGGACAAAGTTTACGTAGCATTAGAGGAAGAAACAGTCAGAAATGATGATTAGGTAATGTTGCCCAAAAAGGTCAGGTATGTTTGTGTGTTTGGTGAGTGAAACAATGCTTATATTGCCTATATTACTGTGTGAAAACCAATATACTCTCGTACTGCATATAAATTTGTATCAAATAAATAAATAAATACCATTTATGAGTGGTGTGGAATAGTTACCCTCCCACAGAACTCGTTTTCTTTGGAGCCAGCCTGATAGAAAACCCAGTAAGGTAAGGAGTACTGCTACCTGCATCGAGTATTTTAAACCTCAGGTGAGCGATTTCTCTATGAATTTTCAATGTTTCTCACCAAAAGCAGAGGTTTGAGCCAAAAATTTTTTTTTCCAAAATTGGTCAAGATTGGGGGGAGTCAATGGTAGAAAATCGGTCGGGATCGGGCGGGTTAAAGACCTAAGGATGAATATTTGATCTACAAGACTTCTTTCCTTCCTAAAACCTCCCTGTTCTTCTCCTATTAGTTCCCCTGTTATTTCCCTAACTCTGTCAATAAATATCCTACTGTATACTTTTCCACTAAGTAGACAAATGCCACTATGATTATCACACACTTCTTTTTCCCCTTTTCCTTTGTACAAGGAAATAATTATACCTGACTTCCAATCCTCCAGGACTTTACCTTCCTCCCAGGCCAATCTGCACATCTTTCATATCCATTCTACTACTATCTCTCACCCATGCTTGAGCACTTCACCACACACCTGATCAATTCCTGAGCCTTTCTCCAGTTTGACTTTCTTCACTGCTTCCACTACTTCCATCCTACTAATCTCTTCCTCCTTTCTCATCTCTCTCCTTCTCCCAGCCATTCCCAAGCCACTTATACTTGCATTACTTTCATTCTCTAAGTTTAACAGTTCCTTAAAGTGTTCTCTCCATCTGCTCACTTTTTCTCCGTTCTCCACTATCAATCTGCCATTTTTATCTTTCATTCCCGTACTAACTTCTCTATCACCCTATCTAACTCTCTTTACCTCCTTCCAGAACATCTTATATTCCCACCACTTTCCACTCAAATTCTTTCCAGATTCCTCATCCACTCTTCTCTCACTTACTAATCTTTTCACCTCTCTCTTCCTCGCAACATATAACTCACTTCTGTCTCTCAACTTCCTCCATCCCTTAGCTTATCATCCAATCACTAAATATCATTCATTCATTCATCATCAAATCCAGTGTTCCCCCATGAGGAACGTAGGAGCCTGGGTCTAGGCATGTTGGTGCTGACATTTAAGATGAGAGTGACCAGCATCACTCATTCCTGAGTGGCATTATGTTAGCAATAAACTCCAACCACCTCTTGGATATAAACCTGCACCGGCTCAATCCGATTCGAGTGTCTTAATTACTCACTAAACTACCAGGTGCCATAACTTGGTTACATGGTTACCACCCAGTGCAGTAAATGGTCTCCTGGCATACAAGAAACCATTTGGCTTGACACTCAATGTAGAGTCACCCATAGGCAGAAGGAAGAGGAAACAATGAAGGAAAAAAAGACAGAAGAGGGAGTGTAGAGTCACCCATAGGCATAAGGAAGAGGAAAGAATAATACACTTAAATTTGTCGCAGTCTACAACAATAATTTTTCTACATATCATTTTCCAAACATGTACCCCACCGTAATGCCTGTACAGTACTTCAATATGAAAGGCAGACAGGGTCACAGCTAATGGGTGACAGAGGCAACTGCCACCCTGGGTGCCAAGCAAAGGAAGGGTGTCAAAATGACACAAGAAATGGTATACTTCATCCCTATCACTCCTCAAACTCATTTCCCCCATTTAGCTTTTCGTCATTTCCTCATTAGCAATCCTGATTTTAAATACAACCCACTTTCTGGAGTGGAGTACAGACTTCAAAAGCAGGTTTTCAGCCTTTGGTTCTCTCTTTTTCTTTTTTTTCAGTGAAGTCATTATCATCTTATCCTTATTTTTCACTTATAAATGAGATGGACATGATCCAGAAATAGGTCAAGGAAAGTTCAAACATAATATACTACCAACCATCAGCAGAGTGGCCAGTGATATTTATCATGCATACAATGGCCCATCACTCAAGTCTGGAAAATTTATTAACTCCATACTACAGGTTCCACAAAAAATGTGCTTAATGTGATTACAGTAAGTCACTTCCAAAACCTAGGGAATAGAGACTACTCTGTCTACTGCCAAGGTAAAAAAAAAAAAAAAAGTCATGTTAAAACACACTGTACTTCATTAATCCATTTCAATCCTTCATCAATTTAGCTGCTTCCTCAGCTTCCACTTCCTATTTTTCTCAGATTCACTCCCCACATCTAGCTACTTTGGCCTTTCGTACCTCTTGCCACCCTTTTTCACTCTCATATTGTAAACTCTATTCACCCCCATATTTATATCCATTCTACAGTTTGATCACATACTTTCTCCTTAATCATTCACTGATCTCAATACTTTTAATCTTTTCTAAACCACACCCTCACATCCAACTTAAAAGCCCCATTTCCAATATTCTCAATCTCAGCTTTTAAAACTCATTACCATATCATCCTCTCCATGTTACTGAAACAATGAAAAAGGTCAGGAAAAGAAAATGGCCCATAGCTGTCCTCAAAGATGATGAAATGAAAGTTCCACTTAACCCTATCACCAGTTTTTCATCCCCTCACCCACCCTCCAGAAGTACTGCCTTGTTTGACTGGTGCAACAGCCTCCTCCCTCAATACTTTATCTAGAATTATGTTGTTGCAGTTGTGGTCCCAGGCTCAACTGTATGTGAACCCAGTGGACTGCAGTCCAACATCCTTCATTCAGGGGATAGGGAGGGAAAGGAGGGAGGTCTGTATGACTGGACATGGTTTTATGTGCCACACCACAAGAAGGCATCCCTCTCCAGCACCTACCAAAACTATAAATGCTATAAACATCTTACAACCTTTCTCATGTGCTTCATCAACTACCTGCCTTATTCCAGTTATTAAAGTCACATCCCCACTACCACTCTCAAAACCAATTCACTCGCTTGACATTCTGATTCTTTCTTACCTTTGCTATCTCTGTTTTTCCATGTAACTTTTCTGAACACTAAACAGGCTTATTCCATTATAACTTCTGTACTTTCTTTGACAGCTGTTACCGGAGGTCATAGCATTTTTCTACTCCACTCATCCAGGCTTTCTAACATTACAGAACTTCCTATAAACACTTTATTGCACACTCTCCTCTACATCAAGTAATCACAAATCAACATCCCTTGACTTCCCATTCACTGTATTTTCACAACTGTCTTGATTTCTGCCAATGACACTTTCTAAGGCACCAAATTCTTTCTTTGTGTAGCACCAAACCTGACTCTGCTCTCATCATTTTCAAAACAGCCTTCCCATTTGCCTCTTATTCACATACATTTCTTGCCATTAGTTGCTCCTATTTCATCCTTTAAATCTTTCCAATATTTCCCACCTTCATCAATATAAATCTGCAGCCCTCTCAAAACACTTTCCTATTTTAAGAAACATTAATTTTTCTCCAAATGAATATCTTTTCCATGAGTCCCACTTTAATATTTCCTCTCTTATAACAGAACTCTTTTCTTGAATGCATCCCAAACACATTTTCCTTTCTCTCTGTCACGAATCAAATTCGCGACATTTCCCTTTTGTGAAAAACACGAACTATTAGTGGAAAATTCACTGTGTATCGCTCAGTTAACCATTTCTCTCTCCATTTCGGGGTATACTTTTCAAAACATTCGTCACTTTCAAAAGTGACCGATTTAATGCACGTCACTAAGTGCTCTACTGAGCGATACAATTGTTTCTTTATTGTTCGCCCCTGCTTGCCTCAACCGTTATCCACGTCTTCTTCCGGTGGCTTGTGCGTCCTACCCATACATCATTTGAATTCAGTCCAGTGTTTGCTTTGACGGAGAGAGGTCCTGTGCTCCAGAAGTGTGAGAGGAGAGGTCAGCTAGCACCCAAGCTCCACAAGATCACAGTTATCCAAGCTCCCACCCCCTGGGTGATACACAGCATTCATCGACTAGTATTTCCTTCTTGTATTTTTCTAGTCTTAAGAGTTTAATTAAGGTGTTTTTCCTAGGCGTAAGGATTTAGCTTTTGCGTGAGTGAGTGAGTGCGATCTCATTAATTTGATTTTGAATTGTAATGTGAAATTTATTTTTTGTAATCAATAAATTTAACAGTTCTTTTTCTTGAGCTTAATGTAAAGTAAACTCTTGTTTCATTTCTCCAAATTAAGCTTATTTTCCATATAGCTCCTAGCTTGCATAAACGTTTTGCTATTCATAACTGGTACTTAGACCAGTCTTGCCGTATTAACTTAAAATCCATTGTGCCACCTAGGAGTTAAGCATCAGCAAGAACCTGATATTATTATTAGTATTAGTTATTTATTGTCAGGGGTGAAGTAACTTTCTCCAGAGGCTAACAGTACTAATTCAGCATTTGTGAGTAATTAGTCTCTGGTGTGTACAGTTGAGAAAGTTTATAAATTCTCGTTCTTAGAGAATTGTTGCTTGATTTAGCAAGACAATCATTGTCCCTGCTCTTCAATATTGTTGAACATTATTATCAATTAAATAATATTCAGCATTTTTTTTAAATCCCAGTGATATTTTTAAAAACCCCGTGACACTCTCCTACCAGAGGTGCCAGTTATGGAGGTGTCTGGGGGTGTCCCCAAATCAGATCCTCACCACCTCCATTGGACCCCATTTGAAATTTCAGATTATTTTACCCCTGGAGAGCAATAATGGTTCTGTAGATAGCTATTGCCAAGTGACTTCTTGGCCGAAATTTCGAGTCTTGCAGAATTGAATGAAACGTACATCATCGTCTTGGGAATGTTCGCGCACGTCCGGCAATACATATATATATGACCACATAAAGTCATATGGTGGCGAGATAAAATGGCCAGAAGATGAACAGCTGGTGGTGCGAGCAACCCAACCACTCATGATAAGCGAGGTGAGGAAGGGCATTATCTGGGAAAAACAGCCTATATTTACCATGGCCTTGGGCAAGGACCACCTGTGATTATTGTATCATCAACCCATTGTCTCTCTCTCTCTCTCTCTCTCTCTCAAACTACTAGAAATGACCGTACAATATACTGGTAACTCTCTCTCTCTAACTACTAGAAATGACCATACAATATACTCGTAACTCTCTCTCTCTAACTACTAGAAATGACCATACAATATACTCGTAACTCTCTCTCTCTCTCACTCTCAAACTATGATAAATTACCTTACGCACCACTGACAAAGCATACATTATTGTACAATACACTCGTAACTCTCTCTCTCTCTAACTACCAGAAATGACTGTACAATATACTCATAACTCTCTCTCCCTCTCTCAGAAAAATGCCACTAACTCTAACAAAACAGATTCTTTTTATCTCTCTCTCGTGTGTGTGTGTGTGTGTGTGTGTGTGTGTGTGTGTGTGTGTGTGTGTGTGTGTGTGTGTGTACTTACCTAATTGTATCTTTACAGGAATTAGTCAAGCTCGTACTATCCCGTGTCTTAAACCATATTTATCGTACATATCCTTAAATTTGTGAATTGTTTTGGCACACACTATTTCATTCGGTAGTGCATTCCATTGATCAATTGCTCTGTTTGGGAAACTGAATTTCCTTACGTCTTTCTCACCTCTCTTCTTATGCAGCTTTTTGCAGTGTCCTCTTGCTGATGCTTCTCCATATGTTAAGTAATCATTTATGTCTATTTTCTCCTTTCCTGATATGCACTTATATAGCATTATCATGTCACCTCTTTTCCTTCTCTCCTGTAGTGTTGGTAGATTCAGTTTATTTAGTCTTTCTTCGTAGCTTAGGTCCTTTAAGCTTGGTATCCATCTTGTAGTGGCCCTTTGAACTTTTTCAATCTTGTCTATATGCTTTTTGAGATGAGGACTCCAGACTACTGATGCATATTCCAGGGTTGGTCTAATGAATGATGTTATTATCCTTCTTAGCATGTCTTCATTTATATATGTGAATGCCGGAGATAGTCTGTTATTAATAATCACACCTAAGTCTTTCTCTCTTTCTGATGTGTATAGGGTTTTATTTCCTAACTTATAATCTCAATCAGGTCTTTTTCCACTTTTACCAAACTTGATTACATGACACTTGTCCACATTGAATTCCATTTGCCATGTACTACTCCATTCATGAATTTTATTTAATTCTTCTTGTAGCTCTTTACAAGAGTCTGTGTTAGTAATTCTCCTTTGTATTTTTGCATCATCTGCAAACATATTCAGATAGCTCTCATTTCCAGTGTTACTGTTTATATCATTTATATACACTAAAAACATGATTGGTGCCAGCACTGAATCCTGTGGTACTCCACTAGTCACTTCTTTCCATGATGAGTAGTTTCCTCTTAGTACTCTCCTCATTTCTCTTTTTATGAGAAAGTATTTCATCCAACAAAAAAGTTTGCCTCGAATTCCTCCTTGATGGTACAGTTTCCATACAAGTCTTTGGTGTGGTACTGTGTCAAAAGCTTTCTTGAAATCTAAATAGATACTGTCCACACCCATCCTTCCCTTTCCTGTATTGTGTTTGTTACTCTGTCATAGTAGCTCAACAGATTAGTAACACATGATTTTCCTTTTCTGAAACCAAACTGTCTTTCTGTTATCATACTGTGTTCTTCTAGATGATTTACCTAAGCTTTTCTTATAAGTTTTTCTAATACCTTGCTTACAACACTGGTCAGTGATACTGGTCGGTAGTTGAGTGGATTTTGTCTATTTCCTTTCTTGAATAAGGGGACAATATTTGCTTTTTTCCAAATATCAGGTAGTTTACCTTGACTCAGGGATTTCTTGAAAATTAAAAATAATGGTTTACTTAACTCCTTTGCACATTCTCGTAATACCCAACATGAAATTTCATCAGGACCACTTGCTTTTCCTCTGTCTAATCTACTTAACTCCTCCTGTATTACTTTTTCTGCTATTTGTATATCTGGTAGTATGTGTGGACATGTGTGTTCCACATAGTCCCTCTCAAAATTTATTTCTTCTGTAAAAACTAATTGGAATTTCTTATTTAGTGCTTCACAAATATCTTTCTCTTGTGTATAAGTGATTCCCTCGTCCATAATGGATTGTATTATATCTTTTACTTTGGTTTTGCTTCTGATATAGCTGTAAAACAGCTTTGGTTGATCACTACTTTTATTTATTATATCCTCCTCAAACTGTTTTTGGGCTTCCCTCCTTATTCTTGTACTGTATAGTCGTTTCTTGCCTGTTTGTAATAATTATACACCCTTTCACTATTGTGTCTTCTGTATCTATTCCACAACAAATCTCTTCTTTCTTTTGATTTTTTACATTCTGCATTGAACCATTTCTGTATTTTCTTATCTGCTTCCTTGTGCTGTGGGATGTACTTCTGGACTCCTATTTCATAAAATTCACAAAATTTTTTATATACAGCATTTAAATCTTGTCCTCTAAGCTCATTTTCCCAATCAACTTCTAAGAAATACTTCTTTAGGTCTTGATAATTTCCCTTTTTATAGTTTAGGCTCTTTTTGTAACTGCCATTGCTATTTACTATGTCATATGCTATCCTGAAGTTATAATTTAGTACTGCATGATCGCTTTTGCCGAGTGGAGGGTGATATATTAAACTGTCAATATCATTTTCTTGCCTAGTAAATATTAGATCTAGCACTGAAGGTACATCAAGTCCTCTTTTTCAGGTGGTTTCCCTCACATGTTGCGTTAAGAAAAACTCTTGTACGAGATCCAGGAGCTTTTGGTCCCAACAGCTTTCTTGGCTATTTATATCTAGAGTATTCCAATCTATATTTGTATTGAAGTCCCCAGTTAGTATAATTCTTTCTGATTTCTCTTCCATTTTATGTAGCAATGATCTTATACTCTGAATTGTACTCTCTGCCAGGTCCTCATATTCGTCTCTTTCCCATGTGTTTGATCTGGGTGGCATGTACAAATTGGCTACAATTACTTTACCTTCAGATGTGTCGATCTCTACTGCAATCAGTTCTACTTGTGATGGTATATCTAGTTTTATTTCCTTGACTTTTAGATTTTTCTTAGTTAATATTATAATTCCTCCTCCTTTTTTTAAATTTCTGTCTCTTCTCCATATATTGTATTCCTCTAAGTTTAGTATGTCATCGGATATCCTTGGTGTTAATTTTGTTTCAGTTAGGCATATTATTTGTGGTTCATTTTCTCTGACATAATCATTCATCTCTAGTAATTTAGATACCATTCCATCCACATTTGAGTACATCAACTTTATCATCTTGTTTATATACTTGTCATGACATGGTTCTACTACCTTCCTCCTTTTTCTTCCATCCTGTTTGTGTACCACTTTCGTACCTGCAATCCTATTACTTTGCAAAAAAATTTCTTCTTCTCCTCTTCTGATCTTCCCTCATTTTTTGTTTTTGCTTCCTCCCTTTTCTCTTTCAGTAATTCCCCAATTCCTCTTGTGTTAGGCATCTTTTTATCCATACATTTTTGAACTCCTCTTTTTCCATAGGATTCTTTGCATTTTTTAGTATCTCTTCCATAGTGTTTACACTCTGGAAAGTCACCTTTAGAGGTCTTGTCTTGCTTTTCTCGTATTTCCCTAACCTTTTGTGTTCCTCTATGTCTTTACTACAGATTTCCTCTGATACTTCTTTCAGTAAGTTCATTACATTTGTCATCTCCTTTTTGTCTCTTGTGATCTTGTTTTTAACTTCTTCCTCTTCTATACCAGTGATTACTACTGATTTGTTTATCTCTACTGAATCTCTGACTAACTTTGTGTGTGTGTGTGTGTGTGTGTGTGTGTGTGTGTGTGTGTGTGTGTGTGTGTGTGTGTGTGTGTGTGTGTGTAATATTCTGCCTCATATTACACCACAACAAGCTATTACATTCATGAATGACTAAGCTTTCGGTGCCATGTTAAGGAAGTTTCATCCATGTATCATCTGGAAGCACAATAAACGTAAGGTGATGTGAATAAAAGGAAAAATGAAGGTAGTGATACAAGGTTCTCATTCACGGACTTTGCACATAAACATATCATAGTTACTATTTTTCAAAGACCTTTTGTGAGCTTCTTGGTTACATAAAGATGCATGAATGAAATTATTTGTAATGAAAAGTGATCATGACTGACATAAAAGCTTATTTGTTCGGTTTATATTTTTTTGTCACCCAGGCACATGCCCGAGTGATGGATAGATCTTTCACTCGTCTGACAGCTTGAAGCTCCGTGGTGTGGTGGTCTGAGTGATTGACCTGGGAATGACATTTGCCTCAGAGGTCAGGAGGCAAGGGATCGAATCTCCTGATGGGTGTAGGGGAGATTTTTGGAACTGGAAAGAAAATTATTACTGTATTACGAGTATTATTTTTTTTTATAAACTCATGTCATATTATTCATAGGAGCAAAACTCCTATGAATAATATGACATGAGTTTATTTTTTATTATCTTTTTATGAATCATAGTACAAAATAATTTATTTTTCATACATAGCCTACAAGTAATGTACAACAGACATAAACATTTTATACCCGTATAAAATACACTTGACATTCTAGGCCTAACTTTCTATATAAAACTAAAACATAAGATTGTCCAAACCATTTTCAAAGTTAGTTCCATGTCGTCAGGGGTGATACCAGGTGCCTGTGAGGAGGGAGTGGTGGTAGGGCATGCTGTTAGTACTGCTTGAAGGTGTGGTAGTCATGGAAGCAGTCACCCAGGCACAGGCCTACATTGCATTCCTTGCACAAGACCGAGACCCTAGTGCACTTGCGGGGTCTGTGGACTCTGTGCATGCAGACCTGGCAGTTCAGCTGCATCCTCCTGCCTCCGACGATGACACTGGGGACAGGGTAGTGGCGCAACACTTAATCTTGCACTCTGTCTGGGAGCTCCACAGGGCGCCATCCTCTGCCTGTCATGGTGGTAGCACCGAAGTCCTGCAGGAGCTGGAAGGCACAGTTATAGATGAAGTTCTGAACTTCGTTTTTTTGTGGGGGGCGATGTCCTTCTGTACGAACCACAAGTTATAGGCATTCAGGATGGTGATATTGACCATGTGGAGGAACAATTTGTGGTACCACTTTACCGACTTCCTGATACACTCAACACCAGCCAGCTGACAGTCTGACTTGTCAACGATCCTCATGTGTTGTGTGTAGTCCACCACAGCACCAGGTTCTCTGATGTGTTTCTGGATGCAGTAGTGAACTTTCCCCATGTCCACCATGTCTCCCTTATGGACTGTTGTGAAGAGATGAACAGGCTGCTGGTCTTTTCACTTGATGGCGAGAATCTCCCCCAACTTCTTGAGCTGGAGGTAAAGGTTCTTCTTCTTCCTCCTGCGACCGCACCCATGGTGCTCCTGGGCCAGCTGCTTGTCGTCAGGAGTGTCACTCGATGATGGGTCATCGAGGGGGATCCTGTTGCCCTTGAATTTCAGCATGCCCTTCCTGGTGGCTCTCACAGTGCCGAAGAATCCAGTCCTGTTCTCGTGCAGGAATTTGCAAAGGGCAGGACTTGTCTACCAGTTGTCGGTATACAAGACATTACATTGTCCAGGAATGGCTCCAATATTTTCTTTATCACATTACCAAACAACCCCAGGGGGTTGTTGGATGCCGCTTTGGGGATATCTATGTCCGTGCCAGTGTAGACAGTCATGTCAAGCACAATGCCGGTCTTGCAATGACACAGGGAGAAAAGTTTTATTCCAAAACGGTGCCTCTTCAGGGGGATGTACTGTTTGAAGATGAGCCGTCCTTTGAAGAGCATGAGGGACTTCTCACACACCATGTTACCAAAGGGATAGAAGAACCTCTTGAACCTCACCAGCAGCATGGAGAAGTCCCTGATCTTCCAGATCCTGTCATCATGACACGGCTTTTCACTGTCTGTGAAATGTAAAAACTTCAACAGCAACGAACACCCGTCACGAGCCAAGTATTTCCCGAAGATCGGAGTCCCAAAGAGTTCATCTGCCCTCCAGTATTCCTGCAGGACACACTTCATCAAAGGCATGATCATCAGCAGGGCCAACATCACAAGCAGCTCTGACAGCATCCTGTCCCTTTTTGATCGAGGACTTATGAAATCCATTCTTTCCTGGATCCAAAGCTGATAGGCATTGGTCTGGTCAGTCACGAAATTCATAAGTTCCTCATCAAAAAATGCCCAGAAATAATCACTTTCCCGAGCATTTCGTCACATGGCCAGGCTGGGGTAGATCCACACTGAGTTGCATCAAATGGATGCAACTGAGACTGGAAATTCGCCCCATCAGACCATGTGAAGCACCGTGGATCGACGGGAGCACCATCACCATCTCCATCGTCGTCACCATCATCACTGGGATGTTCACAGAAGGTCACCTCGTTCCCTGATTCGTCTTCTTCATAAACACAATCAGGGTCTCTGTGCACTGATTCACTGGCTGATTCAGCCCCCTAACCCAGTGCCACCACGTCAGCATCAAGCCCTCCGTCAGCCCCCTCGTCATCCCCTTCGTGCCCATCATCGCAGAAAAGGATGGTACCGTATTTAGAAGGGGTGAAGGGCTTATGACAGTGAGGCCTCTTGGCAGCAGGGATGGCAGCAGTAGAGGTGATGGCAGTGGTGGAAGTGGTGGCAGAGATTGGAATGGTGGCAAAGGTGACAGTGGTAGCAGTGGCGGTGTGGGAAGGCGTGGTGGTTGTGAGCAGTGGTGTAGGGGTGACTGTGGGGGGAGGTGTAATTTTCCAATGACAAGGCAGCCCCTTCCCTTTCCTCCCTGCCTGAATGCCTCTAGACTTTCCCCCCTGCGAAGGGCCTGCTACAATGCCTCCTGTAGCAGTAGTTATTCAAGCAGTGGTGGCAGTGATGGCAGAGGTCTTGAATAATGATCTCTTCGCAGATGCCTTTTTGGTGCCTGACGCAGCCTTCTTTTTCTTCCGTGGGGCTTGTTGGGCCTGGTACTCTTCATCAGATGAAGTGTCATCTGGAGGGACGTACGAGGGCCTCCTGGTGGGCGCTTAGGTCGTGCACCACCACCGGAAGGGCAAGTGCCGGGTGCACGGTTGGTGGCATCACGGAACGATGATTGACCTGTGCACTCCATGGTGTCCATGCGTATTCTGAGCGTATATGGGGCAGTGCGTGGGTGGTATCGAGAGTTGCTGCTTGCCCCTATATCTCATACAAATTTCAGCAACCTAATCCTTGTGGTATGTTTTTGGTACGCCTTTGAAAATTGCGCTCATTTGAGGCCTATCGCTTTCAACTGTGTCAAGTCCCAAATGAGGCCTATCGCACTCCTTGGGTTAATGTTTGAATGAATAATGTGTACCATTGGACCCCCAAATAACATGGCTTGGGCTCACCTTTGCTCCCCCATCCATTGAGACCTGGCTATGCCACTGTCTCTCACTTACCTTTCTACTTTCATAATGGACTACTTTGTTCCTGCCTAATATATGCCTTGGTCAGCACTCCATACAGCACTGCAGGTAGAATGTATATGGCATAACTCTAATAATACATCTTATGATCTTATAACAGGTCAAAACTGTGGTTATCTACTGTATCAGATAACATACAAAATAACCCCTCTTCATAACACTCACTTTCGGTGCTCTTGAGGTCCGAGGCACTGAATGTTCCTTTTTTCTTTATTTTGCTTAACCCAGTTACCACTTCATTCTTTGTCTGGGACCAGTTGCGTCGTAGCCTTCTCATCCCTAAATTGGCTGCCTCTGCTATCTTTGTTATTCCATGTTGTTGCTGGTGTGGCTGGGGCTCCAGATTAGAAGAATGCAGATGAAGGGCTGTGTCAGTGGATGAGACTTCTGACCTCAAGGAGTCGTGATGATCACGGGAGATTTGTGGAGGCAACTCATCAGGAAACTGAAATGGATATGTACAATAGTTATGAGAGTGATATGGAAAGAATATTATATATATACACATATATATAAAGTATGCTTGCATCCAGTCGGCTTACGTGGGCCAATTACACTTGGTTCACAGACTACACACACATCCAAAGCCACTCCCACACTACAATTACACTTACATGCACTTCTCACCCTACAAACAATCTCTACTAGACAGCCTAAGCCACTTGGTAGATACATTGGCTGTATCATCCCCACTTCGGGCGGGATAGGCTGGTCCTGCAGTGGACACACAAACGGCTGATGAGATGAGATATATACACTCAATCCTCGTAATCAGAGTGTTTATAAACCACGGATTCGTAATCCGCAGGAAAGTGGCTGTCAGACTGCCAGCACTCTTAAACCGCCGTTAAGTCACGAAAATCGCGGATCTAGGCACCAAAGTGGGCCTTTTCCGAGGAGAATCGTAAACCGCAGCATTCAATTTGATAGCTGCGACCCAACAACCAATCACCACCCGTCCCTGGTGGCAAGTGTGCATACTAATGCCGCAGAGTTAATGAGAAACATCAGGAACTTATCACCCACTATTTTGCCCGGGTAAGGGCAGAAGCCGAGCCTGAACCACAGCCTGGCCCTTCACACACTGAGGACGTGGATGACGTAGCATCAGTCATCTCTGAGGCAGACTTTGAGGGCTTCCTGAGGGAGGCTGAGGAACTGGAGAAGGGAGAACAGCATGAGAGAGCACCCCCACCTCATGCTGAGAGGTTCTAAGTTCTTTCCAACACCACCCCACTTCATTCACTTAAGCAATATCGTCCTAGGATTAAGGTGAGATCCCTTAACCCTGCTTATTTCTATTAAATACAAGAACTGAATATTCCTAAATTTGTATGTTTGTGTTTGATGGTGCCTAGATAGATGTAGGTAGGGTGCCTTGGGGGGTGGCTGGCCAAAGTCCAGACCCTAATTCATTTTTCACATAAGAGTTATTATTTATAAACCGCAGAACTTGTAATCCGCGGCAGTGGTCCAGACCCAAATTGCCGCGGATTACGAGGACTGAGTGTATATATATTATATATATATATATATATATGGCTGAATCGGTAGAGAGGCGGCCTGCAGTCCTGATGGACCTAGGTTCGAATCCCGGATGGGACAGGGAACTGTTTAAGGATTTGAATTTCATAAAAGCAGACTTTCCTGTTCTACCAGATGACCCGCCGACACATCATAAAAGTACCCCCGCTAATACCAATACATCAGTCCTGTATGAGGCAGCCCTAGCATGTATTCAATATGGACTGTGGGTGTTAGTGCTGAAGTGGTGACATGTGGAGGTGTACGAGGATTACTGGGCCTTGGGATAGGCTACTGCACCTGAGATATAGGCCCTGAAGCCTTTGCCCAGAGTTGGACACATTAATATATATACATATATATATATATATATATATATATATCTATCTATCTATCTATCTATTGCCAGACGCCTCAATCCCGTTTGGGGTGGCCATAAACAAATCGTCTCCACGTCGCTCTGTCCTCCGCCATTTCACTGCCCTGCTCCCAACCCACACCCCCCTCTCTCATATACCTCTCCACCCTATCCCTCCATCTCATCCTCGGCCTCCCCCTCCCTCTTCCGCCTTCCACCTCACTCACGTACACTCTCTTCGTCAGTCTCTCACCCTCCATCCTCTCCACATGGCCAAACCACCTCAGTGTGTTCCTCATAACGCTTCCTATCACATCCACATCCACACCACAACACTCCTTTATATCCTCATTCGTCAGCCTGTCTCTCCATGTGACTCCACAGGCTCCTCTTAAATATCTTATTTCCACTGCTCTCACTCTTGACTTGTGTCCTTCAAGCAACATCCAAGCTTCACTTCCATACATTACAGTTGGTATCACAATACTGTCATGTAGTAACTTTTTCACTTCCATGCTCACTTCCCTGTTTCTTATCACTGCTTTCAAAGAACCAGCAACCTTTCTTCCCTGCTGTACCCTTTCAAGCATTTCACCCTCCAAACCTCTATCCATACTCATCACACTATCCAAGTACTTAAATGTACTCACATTTTCCAATTCCTCACCATCCAACCTTGCTGTACATTCACTGACTTCACCTCTCTCAAAGACCATCACTTTACTCTTCCCTACATTCACCTTTAGATTCCGTTTCTTACACACTCTCCCAAACTCATCCACCAATCCTTGCAGCTCCCCTTCGTCTTCACTCAACAACACAGTATCATCTGCAAACAACAGTACAGGGAGTTTCCAAACACTATCCTCTCGCACCAGGGCCACTCCAACATCCACTACCCTACCTTGTACCTCTTTAATTACCCCATCCATGTACAGATTGAACAACCATGGA
The DNA here is from genome assembly GCF_032717465.1 of Coenobita brevimanus. Lineage (NCBI taxonomy): Eukaryota > Metazoa > Arthropoda > Malacostraca > Decapoda > Coenobitidae > Coenobita > Coenobita brevimanus. Next base: position 7,189,172 of record NC_137007.1, read on the forward strand.
GACATGACACATCCCTGTTTCAACCCAACCTTCAAAGAGAAAAATTCACTTAGTTCACCATCCACACGCACTGCAGCCTTCGCACCATCGTACATATTCTTCACAGAATTCAACAACTTCCCATCTACTCCATATATTCTTCATACTTTCCACAATCCTTGTCTATCCACCCTGTCACATGCTTTCTCCAAATCCATGAAAGCCGCATACAACGTCTTTTCCTTCTCTAGAAACTTTTCCACTAAAGATCTAAGAATGAATATCTAATCTACACAACCTCTTCCCTTCCTAAAGCCTCCCTGTTCTTCTCCTACTAATTCCTCTGTTCTTTCTCTAACTCTGTCAATAAGTACCCTACCATACACTTTTCCTATTATACTAAGAAGACAAATGCCCCTATGATTACCACACACTTCTTTTTCCCCTTTTCCTTTGTACAAGGGAATAATTATACCTGACTTCCAATCCTCCGGGACTCTACCTTCCTCCCAGGCCAATCTGCACATTTTCCACATCCATTCTACTACTATCTCTTCCCCATGCTTCAGCATTTCACCACACACTCCATCAATTCCTGGGGCTTTCCCCAATTTAACTTTCTTCATTGCTTCCACAACTTCTATCCTACTGATTTCTTTTTGTCTTCTCACCTCCCTCCTTCTCCCAGCCATTCCTCAGCCACTTATACTCGCACTACTTCCATCCTCTATGTTCAAGAATTCCTTAAAGTGTTCTCTCCATCTGCTCACTTTTTCTCCCTTCTCCACTAGTAATCTACCATTTTTATCTTTCACTCCCCTGCTAACTTCACTTCCACCCTGTCTTACTCTTTTCACCTCTTTCCAGAACATTTTCTTACAGTCTCTCCACTTTACACTCAAGCTCCTTCCAAATTCCTCATCCGCTCTCTTCTTACTCTCTCTTACTAATCTTTTCACCTCTCTCTTTCTTTCTACGTATAACTCTCTCTTCTGCCTCTCAACTTCTTCCATGCCCCTATTTCTCATCCATTCATTGTATGCTTTCTTCTTTTGTGCCACAGCCTGTTCCATACGTAACCATAAAAAATTAGGGGTTTGCTTAAACCTCCATGCACTAAAGTCAATTCAGTACAGTAACATGGCCTTAAGTGTTCAATTACACTTACTTTCTTTCTTCTTTTTTTCATGCAAAGAAACTGAACCAATAAATAATATGCAATGCCACTGGAAACCAACAAATAATATGAACTGAAACTATATCTCATCATCATGGCTGGACTTATTCTACTTTGAACATTTTTCATGACACAGCTCTTGTATAAGAGTGCACTGTGGCTTGTGCACTATGGTTCAAATTCAAAAGGTGACTAGACACCTTTATATCATATGAGATGCTACTAGGGATGCAGGTTGGTCTGCTATAAATGTTCTAGACTACAGTAGTCTAGCCTTGGCCCCTAAGTTCCAAGGTGGACAATACAGGAATCGTAGTTTGCTCTTATGTTACCCTGTCAAAGATCCTAAGCAATTTGCAGCCATTTCACATCACTCAGTGGCACAATGTCAGCCAAATATCATGGCTCTACACCTCTTCCATAATACTGTATCACGAGCTGTCAATCACTACACCATTAAGAACTGAGTATGGTAACCTAAGAGATTCATTCGTCCCTCATAAAAGATTCAAATTTCATGTTATCACAAATTATTATTCGAGTTATGGGAGTGGCCCAGTTCAGTCAGATAAAAAAGTGTCTAAAGTTCCTGTCACTCACTGACAAAAATTGTCTTACCTGTGGTCTCAGACGACAATATGCATCATCTGAATCATCAGAATCGAAGGAATCATCATATTCATTATCATCCTGCCGCTGGAAGCATTCATCATCATCCTCTACATCCCCATCATCATCATCATCTTCCTCTTCCTGGGAGGGGCTAATCACCTCATAAATGGCCTCATAATGACCACCAGTCCCATCATCTTCTTCAGATTCACCACCTGGGAGTGGATTATAATGAATAATTAGGTAAACAAAACTGAGATATCCTTCACTACTGAATCTCAAGCAGAATGCCTCTCTGCGTACATAAATGCAGTAGCTACATTCTGGTAATATTTCAACATACTTTCTTTCATGGAGCAAACATAAACAGATTGTTTTTAATGAAAGCTAAGGTAATGCTTCATTTGGCTCTCATATTATTACACAGAAAATTATATAAAAACTTTTTAAAGAAAAAATGCCTAACTTACGCAGCATAAAAGACTAACTGCATGAGATTCAGGTATGAGTTCCCAATATTGAGATTGCATCACATATACACAAGCAATAACTGTATTATTCTGAACTTGCAGAGTACAACATTACACAAACATCAAAAATATAATATGTAATGATACTTGGTTCAGTTACATGTCAATGTAGGTACTCAGCTAAGAAGACATTGTAATACTGTGGTTATGTCCCAAATAACGTGTCAAGTATGAGTCTACATTCAACACCTGTGAGCATGTCAAGTTCGTCAACAGTTTCAGACAGCTGTCATATTCAACCCAGTACAAGCAGATGTAAAGTTAGCTAGTACACTAATCCAAATTATATACAGCACATAAGTTAAGATTTAGCAAAATGCAAAGCATAGGAAATGGTTTAATACTGCAGTTGGACATCGGTTATTCTGTTGGAATGAATTAAAAATGCCATAGTTCTCTACACTTTAAAGAAATCTTGGGTGAATTCAGCTCTATTGCAAAAACTACAAGAATATACTGTATTACTATACATACAATGAATAATGATGCTTTTGTGCACTACATTTGTTGTAGCGTGGGATTTTTGGTGTACCAGTGTTATAGTGGTATATGGGAATAATGGCTTACCATGGAAGTGAAGTGTTTGTTGATAAACAGGGGGTAAGTTCTTAATAATTAAGGACACTCAAAACCAAACATTTTAAAATGAGGAACCAGTGTTATACAGGGTTTTTGGTTTGCACACAGACTATTGTTGATGCATTTCTTTCACATCACAGCATACAGTAAGGAAGCTTATACTGTACTTTGAGAAAAGGATATTTTTGCCAGCACCTTTTCACTTCAGTCCAAATGATCACTCTCAATACTTTACGGTACTTCCCATGTTACTAAAGGCTTTGACAGAATGTTTATAGCCTGGTGGGGTGGACGGTGGGGGGCTTGTATACCAATTAAATTATGTTACCTGATGATGTATGGCAACTATTGTATGTGGGGTGGCAAGTTGGAGCAGTAAAGGATGGATTCAAGACAGCATTATGACATATCAAAGACATTTATAATTGTGTCACAGGGCAGTTCACTACTTTGAAACCCCAGAAGACTTTCAGGATTTTCATTATTAATGAAGCAAATTATCCACTCATTGCCAGACGCCACATTCCCGTAAGGGGTGGCCATTTGACTTTGAGTTATTTGTTTTAAGGGGAAGGGCACTAACCCTCCACCAACCCACTTGCTGACACATAGGGAGGACTTATAGTTTGGTTATATGGTTACCACCCAGCATTGTAAATGGTTTCTTGGCTTACAGGAAACCATTTGGCTTGTCACTCAATGTAAAGCCACCAGTAAAGGAAAGAAAAGTAGTAAGAAGTGAGAGGAAAGATGGGAGAAACAGGAAGAGAAAATTACCGTAAGTGAAATCTGGTGCATACTTTCTTCACTTCATTACAATTTATCCAAAATTATACCAAGTTTTGAAAGCTGCCTCCTTTGACATTTGAACATAACTGAACCCGGTGTTCCAAACTAGCAAATTTTCAGTGGAACTTACCCAATAAGATGGCTGCCTTCTTTCCAAGAGTTTTCTATAAGCTAATCATGTGAGGCTTGTTTATGAATCCTTTTCCCTAATAGGGACCTAACATCCACGGGGAAAAAAATTAGTTAATCACGAAAATTAAAAATATTCCATCACAGCATGGAATGATAACTTAATCAATGCAGCTGAACAACTGATGCCTACTCAGCACTACGCTGGAGGAAGAACAGCATTTCATTTCCTGCATGTCTCTTCATATTCGAAGGATGTGGAGATTCTCAAATAAAGTGTAACTGACATGCAGTTAAACCAAAGTTTTTAAGTGTAGTTCCATTTAAATCCATTCATTAATAACATATATACAGAACTGATGTTATTCTGGGAGCTCAAAGTAGTGAATCACCCTTTATGTAGTGTTAAACATTATTCCGTGATGTTACTTACAATTGATAAATATATAATAATGTGGTGTACTTCTGATGTACACACAAGAATGAATCATAAATTATAACAGCATCATTTGTTTTCATAATTCTGAAATTGGTTCTTGCCTGAGGGTATCATCCTATCACTGACAAAACCAAGGCAATGGAAACCTAAAATATATTTTCTGAGAACTGTATTTCGGTGAGGTACTAGTGAAACCACCAAACTACAGAACTGTGCTTATTTTGCATTTGCATGTGATTACTCAATATTATAGGCAAACTATCAATACTGAAATAAATCTGGGAAGCACAAGCTCCTATGCATACCATATAATTGGTGTCCAGCTACTGTATACTATATATAGCTTCTGTACATAATAAGCACATGTTATGAGGTTATATATTAATGGTTAGTTTGAGATGGATGTAAGCAAACCAGCTAATATGTGTGCAGTACAGTATCTTAAATAACAATTTTGCAACTGCTGTGTACAAGATGCTAAATCATCATCATCATCCCACTACTATAAATGGATGGGTAAGATTTAGACACTGGACATGGGATGTTGTTGTTGTGGCCCTTGGCTCATCTAGATATACAGTACACCCGATGGCTTGAAGAAATCTGGGTACTGTTCTTACACCGAATGGGCCCAAAGATATGTTGAAGTTATTCTGAAGAACTGCCGGGGCAGTGAGAGTGAGGTGAATGGGGCGAACGTGTGTTATGTTGAGTGAAGACACAGTAAATTGTTGGAGAGTTGCATTTTGTGCTTATATTGATGTATAATACCTAGTGATGTTAACTGTTAGGCCAGCCTTGTCACTAAGGAGCAATAAAACCATTTTCAATATAGGCAGCATGCACATCATCCATCCAGGTTTATCCCTCACCAGTTTGTGTGCTCCTTTGTTTTTCACACCTCACTTCCTAACATTCACTTACCATTTCCAGACATCTCTTTGACCTGTGCATCTTCCTGCAGTCAGATTCACCTCCATACAATTTTCACCGCCTTATTAATATTACTTCTCTCTGTGACAATACCACTCATGCACATACAGTAAACTACTATCCCTTGAATAACAGACACTCTTGTTCCACATCTATTACAAATTGCCGCACATCTTATCCTATCATATCCACGCACCCAGCAATTTTATTTCACAGCTCTTTCTTAGACTTTTCACACACAATAGCATCAACCACAACAGTCATGAATGAAAGTCCTAGCATAATACAGTACTCAGTATGGTAGGTAGCATGAGAAAGAGTGTGGTGCTTCTGCTACATGAAGGAAATGAGTATAGAGTCTTCAAGAGAAATGAAGTCACTGAATGCACAGTGAGGCTGGATAGTGAGATAATGGAAAATGTGAGTGCACTGAAGTATAGTGTGATGAGTAGGGATGGAAGTTTAGGGCATGAACTGCTTGAATGGGTATAACAGGGAAGAGGGGTTGCTGGTTCTCTGAAAGCAGTGATAAGAAACAGGAAAGCAAACATGGAGGTAAAAAAGTCACTGCATGATAGTACTGTGATATCCGCTCTAATAGATGGAAGTGAAGCTTGGACCTTGTTTTAAGGACACAAGTCAAGAGTGAGAGCAGTGGAAATGATTCACCTGTGAGGAGCATATGGAGTTGTATGGAGAGACAATGACAAATGAGAAAGTGAAGGAGCAGTGTGGTGTGGATGTGGATGCAATAGAAAACATTAGGAGAAATACAGAGATGGTTTGGCCAAGTAGGGAAGATGGAGACTAGAGATTAACGAGGAGAGTGTATGTGCGGTGGAGAGGTGGGTGGAAAAGGGAGGGGGTGGCAGAGAATGAGATGGAAGGATGAGGTGGAGAGGTATATGAGGGAGGGGTGTGTGAACTGGGGGGAGGACAGCAAAATGGCAGAGGACAGGGTGACACTGAGGCGATTTGTCTGTGGCCACCCCTAACGGGATTCAGGCACCTGGTTATAGATAGATAGATGGGGTCTTGGAAAACATACTGTCAAGTCTATGGCCGGAATAGTACAGATCAGGGTGGGGGAGGGGGGGGAAGTGAACCTGAAGGCTCCACATTACACTAAATCAGAGGTAGTGTAGCCTACAGCTGATCAAAAAAAATATTATGCAGAAGGGGTACAATGATACTCTAAATATTCAATACAGCTTACTTAGACCAGAAAAATTACTTTATTATCTGAATATGCATACAATAATGCAACTGACTAGAAAATACCACAAGCAAACAATGTATGACAATCTTATGTGGGCAAGTTTATGAATGGAAGGAAAGATCATTAAGCAATTTCCAATACTTTTCTCCCTGACTGTACATACATAATACTTATTGGGGGGGGGGGGTTCCCTTCGACAGTGGCGGCAGCCAGCTCCAATGGTAAATTTTTAAAAAATATTGAAAATCTTGTGACCATGTGCAGTGGGTAATGAATACCACAGCACTATTCAAAGATTCAAGATGCAGGATTTCCACTCTCACATTAAAAATAAAAAATAGTTAAGGTTTCTACTATATTCACTTTCCAAATGATCAAATTTGTATAATAAATGTGCCTCTCGAAACAGTAGTAAACTCGCTTCATCTGAGGGGGTCTCCTATGGCCCATGATATGTCCAGCATCATGTATTTCCATGGGTTTTCATTGTATCCGGGGGGATCAACGTCCCTCTCCGCATTTCAAACAGTCTCTTTTCACAGCTCAGCATTCATAATAGAAGGATGGTCATTTAAGGCCATGTTAAAATGAACTGGGTATAGTAGAGGACGCAATGTGTTGGTTGTACTTTTTTTTTTCTTTAAGTTGTGACAGATGACTGTTTTCTAGGTAAAAAACAAATCTGTAGTATCTATAAGTGATTATTATGCATATTACACTTGATATTCTAGCTGGTTATTTATATACTGTACTTGTTTAACAGGCAAAATAAATCGCTGTGGAAGGGGTGTTATGATATCTCCGAAACGGATAGAAATATAACCCAAAGGATAACTTAGGCTACTTTGTATAATGGCAGCGGCTGACCATATTGCAAGGTATGTGATGTTAATGAGCGAGTAAGTGTAGAGACTATGCCAACAGAGCACAGCACCAGGCCAGAAACTGCCAATACGTAGCACAAATTGCAACTCCTTCTGCACAAGTACAGCATTATAATCAGCTTCAAATTTGCTATTTCCTGACGATTCTATTCAGCTTTGAATTTTCAAACAGGCACAAAAAAAGAAAAAAAGTATATGCTTCATTAATCCTTTGACTACAAGAGGGTGTCTCCTAGGCTGAATGAAATCGTCTAGTAGGAGCAAGCAATTACAAAAAGACGTAACAAATTATTAGTCATGCACAAGTACCGCCATGCTGCCCCCAGTTACACTTCATCACCACATGTACACAGGACCAAGACCAATCCAGGGGTCAGGACTGAGATTCACAAACAAACTTATTATCAATTCTCTGTAGAAATAACTTTGATCTGTTCTGAAGGAATGACATACAAGTGAGTGTGCAGAATCCTCATGGGCCTTTAGTTGTTCTTGCCAAAAAATAGATAAATATATCAACGGTACGACTAAAAGCCATCTCACGATGGATCTCACCACCCACGTTGCCGGAAGTTTTTCCTCGGCACATAATATTTCACCTCCATTTCTGATTTGACGTAAATTCAAGATGTAAAACATACTCAATCAAAGCCAGCCAGCCAACCTCACAACTGATAATATTACCACTCTGCTCGCTTCGCAATGCGGGTGGTAAGCGAGCAGAGTGATATGTTTCCCACCTGCGTTGCGAAGCGAACAGAGTGGTAATGTTTACCACCCGCGTTGCCAAGCGAGTGGAGAGGTAATGTTTTCAGTTGTGAGGTTGGCTGGCTGGTTTGTTTGTGTGTGGGTAAACAAGATATCCCATGAATGGCTTGAACTATCAACATGAAACTTTCAGAGTATCAAGATATGGCCAAAATCTGGGACGAGTTCGAAAATGGGCACTCAGGGTCAAGGTCACCAAAATGGCTGCCAAAGGTCAACTAGTTGACCTTTGGTGAACTTGATCTTGACCCCGGGTACCCATTTTCAAGGCTGTCCAAGATTTTGGTCATATCTTGAAACCCTGAACGTTTCATGTTGATGTCTCAAGTCATTTATGAGATACCTTGTTCACCCACACACAAACACAGCCAGCCAGCCAACCTCACAACTGAAAACATTACTACTCTGCTTGCCTACCATCTGCGTTGTGAAGCGAGCGGAGAGGTAATGTTTTCAGATGTGAGGCTGGCTGGTTGGCTTTGAGTGTGTGTATTTTACACCCTGAATTTACGTCAAATCAGAAATGGAGGTGCAAATTTATGTGCGGGAAAAAAAAACTTTCTGGCCACGCGGGTGGTAAGATCCCATCGTGAGATGGCTGCTAGTTTCAGTTGTGAGGTTGGCTGGCTGGCTTTGTTTGTGTGTGGGTAAATATCTCATGAACGGCTTGAGCTATCAACATAAAACTTTCAGGGTATCAAGATATGGCCAAAATCTTGGATTACTTCGAAAATGGGCACTCGGGGTCAAGGTCACTAAAGGTCAACTAGCTGGCCTTTGGCAGCCATTTTGGCGACCCTGACCTTGACCCCGAGTGCCCATTTTCGAACTCATCGAAGATTTTGGCCATATCTTGATACCCTGAAAGTTTCATGCTGATAGCTCAAGCCGTTCATGAGATATTTGTTTACCCACAAACAAAGTCAGCCAGCCAACCTCACAGCTGAAAACATTACCACTCCGTTCGTTTCACAACGTGGGAGGTAAATATAGAACTGATAGCAAATAAATTTGAGAATCTCACCTCATACATACGATCATTTCCCTCTCGTGTCCCTAATTTGTCTCTAAGGAAAAACACCACAAGGAAAAGCTTCTGCACTCTCCTCCCTAGAAAAACACACCGTACCTATGAGGCGGAACTGATAATAATTTTGTTTGTCAATGAATGTCCTAGCTATTATGGTTCGGCTTTGAAACTTCCCTTATCCTTCCTGGGGAAAAAAAAAAAAAATATTCTAGGAAACAGGAAGCTTCGCAACACCTCTTCCTTAAAGATTTGTGAATATTACACCATAACATCGCAATTTACTTTAATGTCAACACAGTTCACATAACGTGCGAAGCAATAATGAGGTGAAACGTGGAGAATAAATCGCCAAGGAAGAGGTTGTACGAAACCCCCAAAGCCGGTTGCAATACGGCACAAAGTTAGCATAGAAAGCGGATCTTAGACTGTTAGTAAATATACCTCCAGGGCGATGGTCAAAAGCTGCACTTAATCCCTTCAGTCCGGTGACGTATTTTTGTAAATTAGTCTTGCTACCTCCAGGCGATTTCATTCGACTTAGAACAGGTCTTCTCAGCGAAGGGGTTAATGGCAGCAATATAGAGATCCCCTCCAGAGCTGAATAAAATCGTCTGATGGTGGCAGTTATAAGAAATACGTCATGGGAGTGAAGAATTTAACTTACCTGTAGCTGAAGATCATGGCTGCTGGTTATACACTCACCTCTTCTATAGTATCAAGAGTCCACACTACCTCACTCATCAACAGAGGACATGACGTCACAGTTTGGTCAGTTACGTCATCAACACGTCATCATAACATGTGGGCGGGAACCTTGGCTGGAGTTGTGGTGATGGTGGTCGGGGGGTAGATGGTGGTGGTGGTGGGGGAGGGAGAGGAAGGGCAGGGGAACAAAAGCCGGGCACCAATTTCCTCTTTATCACTGAACACCTTCCAATTCAAAATCACGGGCCGTGTTTATAAATTCTCCTAAGCCATATTCGTGTATGAAACTGCTTGCATACACTTTGGGCCTGACTCAAATGCAACCAAATGTTCAATAATAAAAACGGAAATAATATCAATGCAAAAAAATTACACTAATTAACTGTTATGAAGACTATGAACTTTTATAAATACGACCCGCGAGATTTACATGTTTCTTGACAGTTTTCTCTCCCTTTCGTTCCATCTCTGCATCCTCCACCACCCCATATGCACACATACGCACAAACCACCGCCCCTCTTGTTGCAGATGTCACACACTTTCCAACAAACCTACTTTCGTGCTAGTTCAGAGAGAGAAGCGACACAGTTAAGTTCAGTCATTTCTAGCAGTAAGTCACGTTCAGTTGGCTCAGGTCGTCTCGGTTTCTCATCGTAAAATTAAAAAAAAAAAAAAAAAATCGCAACTCATAAACTTCAGAATGTCAGATCAAAGGGATGTAAATGCGAATAACTGAGGCTGATAAGAGGCAAGTGCACAGACTAAGCTAACATTAAATAATAGCCTAACTACACCCATTACTATACCCAATAATGATTAAAGTCCAATCAACTACTATTCGAGTAATAATAATAATAATAATAATAATAATAATAACAAGTGAAAGATACATAAAATCATTCCTATCTCAACATGATCTATAAAACCCGCGAAGAACTTCTCACGCGTCGAAATCACCGGTACACAAACCTTCGACGTAGAGGCTCATCTCCTGAGCTTCGTTCTCGTCGCCCTCGTAGAAGATGCTCCTGATCTTGGCGTTCTCGTAGTAGAGGCTGGAGGAGGTGGTGCTGGCGGCTGAGGATGAGATGAGGGAGGCATTGTAGTAGCCGGGGGAGTAGGCGCAGTCGTAGTAGTTACTGCCCGAAGCCTCAAGTGATTCGTCTGCCGGTCCGAGCAGGATGGTGGACGAAGATGTGACGTACACTGCAGGAGGGGGCGTCAGGATTGGGTGCGGGTCAGTTCAGGGGATAGCAATGTAATGATACAAAGAGAGAGAGAGAGAGAGAGAGAGAGAGGAAGGGGGAGAGAGAGAGAGAGAGAGAGAGAGAGAGAGAGAGAGTGTGTGTGTGTGTGTGTGTGTGTGTGTGTGTGTGTGTGTGTGTGTGTGTGTGTGTGTGTGTGTGTGTGTGTGTGTGTGCGTGCGCGCGCGCACACACAGAAGGCTATGTAAATGATCTTTGTTATTCAGGACGTCATCTTTATTTTATTTAGCAACCCCTGCACGATTTTATTTAAATTACGAAAACATTTTCATACCGAAGTGATTAATGAAAGCAATATCATACACCTTCAGTTCTATAAACTCTATAGAGGACCGTAAGGAAATGCCAAAATTAAAATGTATACGATGTCCACAGGGTGAAAGGACCACATATATAGCAAGCCTATACGGAGTGGGCTATTTGTCAATATCATTTACATAATAACGAGATTAAAATATGTAAGTGGTTCACGGGTTGAAATACATATATTATATGGAAAGGGCTTTTTGTCAGTGACATGTTACTGATTTTGAAAGTTTTACATCAAGCATTCACAAGCTTCAGTTATGTTCTTTTGATATACGTTCTGGAAATAAAAAGACTGTATTGGATAGAAAGTATGCTGCAACTTATGCCAGAGGCGCATTTTGGTGGTGAGATGAAGTTAAAGATGATAGCCTGCAGTGAGAACAACAACAACTGTGAGAAAAGAAACCGAAGAGACAATGTATGGGAAACACAAGGTCAATGGGTAACCAGTGGAAGGGAGAGAGTGGTCCTCCCTGCTTATATGGCCGCCCTCAGGGTCACGGCCACACAGCACACAACAACATTATTCAAACAAAGGGAACAATCCAGATTCATAAGAATCCCTCACACTATCAATACCCAGCATGTGGCCATTTATTTCATACAGTCTAATGTGGTGGTAAAACAAACATTTCGAAAATAAAACAAACACCAGGAGTGATATAAGATTGGAGGTTTCGATGCACTCGACACAAATGATACGAATATGTTACCAAGCTATACAGCTTTGCACCATCTCTTTCTCTTCACTCTAAACCTACCCTTTCCATTCCTTTCCCCGATTCATCTCGTCTCTTGTACCGGTATAACTTATCCATGTTTCACCTATCATCCCTGTCCACTTAACATCCCAGTTATTTCTGAATAACACCGCACTCTTAAATGATTAATGAGGACATAAGACACATAGAGTAACCGTACACGTCCACTGCAGGACTAGACTTTTCATCGGAGGGAGTAAAAGTCACAATCAACCCTTCCCCATGCAGTCTAAGTACGAATGGGAAAGGGGTATCTGTAGTGAGTGATGCATGTGAAAGTCTGTCATCAGCAGAACCGACAGGGTGCATACATTTGAAGCATATGAAAGAACATACTCCCGCCATCCACTCCAAATGTTCGCCGCGGCTTTCTTTCGAACATAAGGAAGAGTTCGTCGACAGTCCTATGGCAGCATTGTGTCCTGTTTTCCATAATTCTCATCTCTCACCCAACAACAGAGAGTATCCCACCTTCTTATACTCCTTTTCTGAGATTCTTACTACTGTCATAGAAAAGCAGTTCATGAAACACCTTCTACTATCACAGCCGATTGAGAATACGTAGCCACCACACCATCGTGGCTCCCAAACAAATTTGCATACTTTACTCTGGGAAGTTAATGTTCTTGAATAAGCAACTAAAGCACATTCGACTTCACATAAACTTATATCAACAAACAAACGATACTCCAGACATATAGCATGTTCGTATTTCCAGTGTCCTTGAAGCGCCACCCTCTCTCTTCTCGTTTTCTATACATCCTCCGCCGTTACCTCAGCTGTTTTCATCATCCTCATTCTCTTCAACTCTCACCCTGATATCCTTATGATAATACTTTGCATTTCTTTTGCTTGGTCTTTTTTCTATTTCGCATTCCTATCCTACTTCCATTTATCTCGCTTCTACTTGTCTTCCTTCCTTACTCCTCCCCTGTATTTTAATGTCATTCTTCCTTCCCTCTCCCTTGCCTTCTGTCCCTCCTTTCCATCTTTTTACCCTGCTTTTCTTCTCCCCTTCATCTTTCCTTCCCCCGTTTAATTCTACATCTTCTGCCTCATCTTTTGTCTTTTCTTCATCCTTCCGTTCCCTTCCCTTCATTCTCTCTCTTCCTTTCCTTCTCCTCTAGTTTGCAGTTTCCTTCCCAACCCTCCCCCCCCCCCCTTCAACACACCTCACAAGCCACAACGAGCACCACCTTCCCGCACACAACCTATAATGGCGCCCTTGGAACCTTACTCTCCCCTATAACACCAAATGGACCAGAAAAAACAAATAACGAGAGAGAGAGAGAGAGAGAGAGAGAGAGAGAGAGAGAGAGAGAGAGAGAGAGAGAATCACCAGCTTTGTGGGGGAGGTGGAGAGGAATAACACCAGCAATAATAGAGCCTGGGGAAAAAAAAAAAAAAAAAAAAAAAAAGAGGTGAAAGTTACGAGAATTAAGAAGAATTTAAGGAAGGAATGAGAAGTGAAGGAAAGTTAGTAGGGGAGGGAAGGAAGAGCAAGCTGAGACGAGAAAAAGATGAATGATGGAAGAAATAAAGAGGGAGGACGCAAGTAAGAAGAGAAGGAGGGATGGAGAAGTGAGAGAAAAAAAAAAGAAATATGGGTGGAATGGAAAGATGGCAGTATCAGAATATAGTGTAAAGGGCAGCTAGTGTGAGTAGGGAGGAAAATGAATGAATGAAGAATGGGAAGAAAGACACTGAAATGTGGTACCAGACACGAGGGCTAGTTTGGGAGGGTGGAAGGGAGGGAAGGAAGGAGGAAGGGACAATGACAGGAGGATGGATCGGATGGGGGGGGGGGAATTGTGTGGGATGTACACACACACACACACACACACACACACACACACACACACACAGGTCATGCAAGGCTGGTGCAACATCAAGCTCAGATTACATGAAATACAAGAAGGCAAATCACAGAAAAACACTGGACACCGAAACCCGCCAACACAACCAAGTGATGTCATGAAAAAATACAACTTTCACAACGAGGACCATCGCCACATGCAACAAGAACAACAAGAAGCAGCCTGAGGTACGCAACTTGGCCGGGGGAGAGGTAGAAGACACGACAGGTAACATTAGCAGACATGACAGGTAACATTAGTTCTTGTGATACTCTGGCATAAGGCTGCAGGTTACATCGAGTGGGGACAGTGCAACGACGAAGGGAGGGTTGCAAGTTGTGGGTGGGAAGGAAAGAAGGAAGGAAGGAAGCCAGGAAGGAAGGCTGGATGGAAAGGAGGAAGGAAGGGACTCTGCGAAGAGAAAGGAAGGATGAAGGGTTTGAAGAAAGAAAGGCGGGAAAGAGGAGTGGAAGAGAGGGTAAAGATGGAAGGAAGGAGGTTGTAAGACGAAAAGACGTGAAAGAAAGAATAAAGAAGTGTGAGAAGGCAGGCAGAGAGGGAGGCAGGGCTATTAGAAGGAATAGAGGAAAGAAGGAAAGAAAAAGGAAGGAGGAAGGGAGGAGAGTTTGAGACGACAGAAGGTATGGGAGGTGTGGAGTGGACGATCACAAGCTAACCACTGTCAGTAACAAGCATCCACACCAAACACAACACTGACTCCCACTACTGTCTTGTGTTTCCCGGTATGTGCCTTGTATCTGTCCTGCCCTTACCCTAACCCCCCATGACTTCACCCTGCAGGAAAAAGGAGGGGTGTGGAGGGACGAGAGGGACAATGTGGGAAGGCAGAAGGGAGGAAGGATGTGGGAAGACAGGAGCGAGGAAGGATGTGGGAAGACAGGAGCGAGGGAGGGTGTGGGAAGGCAGGAGCGAGGGAGGGTGTGGGAAGGCAGGAGCGAGGGAGGGTGTGGGAAGGCAGGAACGAGGGAGGGTGTGGGATGGCAGGAGCGAGGGAGGGTGTGGGAAGGCAGGAGCGAGGGAGGGTGTGGGACGGCAGGAGCGAGGGAGGGTGTGGGAAGGCAGGAACGAGGGAGGGTGTGGGAAGGCAGGAGCGAGGGAGGGTGTGGGAAGGCAGGAGCGAGGGAGGGTGTGGGAAGGCAGGAGCGAGGAAGGGTGTGGGAAGGCAGAAGCGGGGGAGGGTGTGGGATGCAGGAGAGAGGGTGAGTGTGGGATGCAGGAGAGAGGGTGAGTGTGGGATGCAGGAGAGAGGGTGGGTGTGGGAAGCAGAAGGGAGGGAGGGTGTGGGAAGACAGGAACGAAGGAGGGTGAGGGACAGGGGCGAGGGAGGGTGTGGGAAGACAAGAGCGAGGGAGGTGTGAGAAGCACGAGGAAAGGAAGGTGTGGGAAAGAAGGAAGGAAGCAGATTGTGTGGAGACAGAAGGGAGTTTGTGGACAGACGAGGAGGGATTTTTGAGGCGGAGGAGAGACTGAAAGGGAGGATATGAAGTGTGGACAAAGGCACGACGGAGTAACAAATACTTGTACTTGGGAGTGGAAGACGGCAAGGTGGACTGGGCAGAGTATATAATATATTGGGAACTGAAAAATTCTTGGTGAATAACAGGAAGTGTTAGCCGGGGGGGAAAGGGAAGAGGAGAGGGAATGGTACATAAGAACATAAGAGAGGATAACTGCAGTAGGCCGGTTGGCCCATGCTAGGCAGCTCGTAGAAGAGTAACTGAACTACTAGAATGAGATAAGGATAGCAAAGAAGAAGGAAGAGGAGAAACAGCGCGCGCGCGCGCACACACACACACACACACACACACACACACACACACACACGAAGGCTGGATAAAAAAAAAATGGCGATATCAAAACTGGAGGACGAAAGGCATGAGGATCAGAGTGAGAAAATAGAGGAAGAAGGGAAGAAGGAACTGAATGAGATTAAAGGAAAGGGGGAAGGAGACAGTGAAATGAAAGAGGGAGATGGGGAGAAGGAAAGAAATGAGGTGAAGAGAGATGTAAAAGAGAGAGTGCAGTTGCTCCATCCCTAATTGAGCCAAGCCCCACCCAGTCCTCCCTTGCAGCGTTACCAACACCCACTCACAGAATTACCAACATCCACACTCATCTCTCCAACACGCGTCTCTGTACTCTCTAAAAGTCTAATTTAACCTCTAAAGCTATATGATGTAAGTTGTTTTATATTTTTGCTGTCTCCAAGCGATTAGATTAAGCAATGGAGTGGTTTTTCGAAATGGCTGGGTTAGTTTCAGCCTTCACTAACTCGTTCACTACGAGGGAGTCCTCTATGCAATAAAAAAAAAAAAATCCGACGTCGGCTAAAAGAACGTCAACGAACTGAAGGGAGTCAAATTATTGAGCGGTTACCTCCTTCAATAAGAGCGGTATTTTCTACACTAAACATCTTCATCATCATAATCATCATCACCTGGCGGCTGCAACAAACTGTGCACAGCAATTCCTAACCTAGTACTCAAGGAGGTTTTGGAGACTTTTCTAATCCATTCAGTACTCAGGGACTTTTGTAAGTTGAATAAAATCATCTGGCAACAGGAAAACTATATTAACAATGACAAAATCGTACTGACAGCCTTAATAACTTCAAAATGTACGACACAGTAATTCCTAACCTCGTATCAAAACTATGTGATGCAATAAACGACAAGCAAATTAATCGCAAAAATCACACTACCCATATTACCAGAGGACGTTTTTTTTTTCTTCTACTGTCAGTCATTATATTCAATTTCGGAAAGATCTCCATTAGTGAATGGGTAATTGAAAGCCATATCTCTCCCCTGCAGTTCCGAAAATGTCTCCAAGCTGAATAAAATCGCCTGGAAGTAGCAAGACTAAAACCCATAAATACGCCATATCACTGAAGGAGCTAACATGCAAACAATCCCCTCTCACAGCCTTCACTAACTCGTTCACTACGAGGGAGTCCTCTATGCAATAAACTTCAAAACACTGCAGAAACACTAACGAGAAGCTTTCAGTCACATGACCTTTTATTTTTTTTATCTCTTGAAGCCTGGGGGGGGGGAAGGGACTGAATACAGCCTCCATAACCTCTTAATTACTAGGGTGCTCTCCTAGGTCAAATAAATAAATAAATAAATAAATGAACGAAGTATACGATATAATGACGACCTAGGGAGGAAATACTTACAGAATATAATTCACGATGTCTGCGTTTTGTTTTTCCACTAAACACGACCAGTTTTCAAGTTCCAGTGTTGAATATCAACATAATTACTGTATATACAGTATATGGCTCAGAGGAAGACCACGAGCACCATATCGGTATCTTGCAGGGTTCGGGAATGGGGGTACACGTCCAATCCTGACCCTTGGGGGAAAAAAAAAAATCATCTTTCAAGAGAACGAAACTGAGTTTAGTAAGGGTATGCTTCCAATGCAGGCTCCGTTAGCTGTCTGACACAACAGGAACTATACTTGAGGGTTCGGGGAGGGACACAGCCCCTATTGCCAACCCCGTAAGATAATTTACAGTTTAAAAAAATGACGGAAGGAAATTTCACTGTGAATAGATACAAGCCCAAGAAGGTTCTGGGCACCAAATGGAATAAACGTTATGAGTGAAGAACACCCTCTTCCTACAAATCCTCATGCGTGTACCGCTGAGTTTTATCCATGGTGTTGTGGTTACATCTGCTGCCCATAACTTGCCTAACCTCAGCACCCTCGGCCAGCAATGTTAGTTAATAAAAATTGCACGGCGTCCTGGTGGTAAACAAAGAAGCGGCCTGTGACCCTCAGTGCTGCTGCTGCCAGCGCCATAATACCAACCACCATTGAACCCTAAAATACCGGCCGCGGCGGAATGTGAAGTGATAGACACCAAGATCAAGCCACTGGACCGAAAAACCGGCGCGTGCATACATATGAGCCCTCGTGCGAGGTCCACTTCTATATTAAGAGGTACGTTCATGCAGATGTTGCTTTTGGTAATACGAAACACGTTAGAAATCAAACATATTTCAAGGTACAACACCAGTAATAAATCAGCCCAGAAGAGCGGAGTGGTCGGCCACTGACAACATGACCTTGGCATTTCCTTTCTTTACAACTATATTTTTTGCTCATCTCGAAGCTCCAAGTCGCGGCTTAAAACAATACGGAAATAAAAAAGATATTAATCATAATAAGATGTTGTGGGAACTGAATTACAGGGTAAGATGAGCTGATAAGGCATAAGCTGTGTGTGGAGGTCAGCACACAGTTAAAACAGCCTCTGTAAAAGTCATCACTCCACTACGACGCAATGAACCACAGACTACACACACAAGCACACTTGCTGACTGTTGCTACAAAACCTATTACATGTTTCTGATATTATGAGGCTTCTGAAAACAACACACCACCATTACAAATAAAATTAAGAAACAAACAAAATCCTAGAAATAATGGCTGTCGAAAATGTGAAATTTCAAATCTAGTACAGCGTCTCTGTGCTATGTGATTGTCAAGACTGACATCCTCATTTATATTCTTCAACCTACTCTGACTTTCCCCACGTAGTTCCTTAATCATCTGAATCACGTCGACCGAAATTAGTGAAATCTTAAATCCCATTCACTTTCTCTCCGAGCTCGTATTTGTGACTGCTCTTCAGTTACTTGCTATATTGTAATGCTTACAACAATATTAGTCAGCCTCACGTTAATATCTCCCTATAACTCCGCCA
Source organism: Coenobita brevimanus (assembly GCF_032717465.1). Classification (NCBI taxonomy): domain Eukaryota; kingdom Metazoa; phylum Arthropoda; class Malacostraca; order Decapoda; family Coenobitidae; genus Coenobita; species Coenobita brevimanus. Next base: position 7,207,878 of record NC_137007.1, read on the forward strand.
CCGTAACTTGGCAAAGATTTCGTCATTTTACAGCTTATTTCCTGTAGCTCACTGGCAGATCAAGATACTTCAGCTCTACATCATTTCCAAAACACTTTCGCGACCAGCACCATATTATATTGGTAATCTCTTGTAAGGTGCTGGAGAGGGACGCCTTCATGTGGTGGGTATTTAGGGTACAGTATATAACCGAACAGCCCTCAACTCCCTATCCCCCGAAATGGGAAAACAACAACAACAACAACAATCTTGTTACAGCTTAGCATTCAAGATGGAGATGGTAATTTTGAACCAAGTTAAAGTGAATACAGAAATGCATAGATCAGTTTTACAAATCGCAGAAACTTCGTGAATGTCTTTCGGTCCACGTGAATGCCTTTCGGTCCATTCCGTTTCTCTTGGTCCTGAAACCCTTCGATTAGCACTAAAGGGAAAATTATTAAAAACATATTCTGATAGTTAATGTGACAATAATATCAGTCAGATGGTGCACTTTAAATTTACTATTACAATCTCCAGACGATTTTAATTAACTTTGACCTAAATCCCGCCAGTCACAGGATTACTGAAGACTGTACAGTACGTTATCTATCATTTTTGAAGTCACCATAAATCAGAATAAAAATGTGTAGTAGTATCAAGAAACAGCCACAACTCTGTCATCTGGCTGAAGAGGTTAATGATGTATTTCAGTGCGGTGAAGGCCCAGTGATCCAGCTGTAGCCATCCCGCCAGGCCCTGAGGACACCCGCGGCGGCCCCACACTCGCCAGCAGCATGACCAGCACCCTCCATAGGTGTGAGGTGCACGAGGACACACGGATTATCTTTACCAGGCCACGTTATAAGCCCCAAACACCTACATAACAGCATTCAGCACCAAAACTCATAACCACGCATAGTATTCATTCACTCAAAACCACGCACAGTATTCATTCACCCATAACCGCACTCAGTATTCCCTCACTCACTCATAACCGCACTCAGTATTCACTCACTCACTCAAAACTGCACTCAGTATTAACCCACTCATAACCACATCCAACATTCACTCAGTCTTTCAGAACTCAAAACCACACTCTACATTTACTTACTCAATAACTCCTAACTATGCTCCCACAATTACAACCTTCAGCTCAAAGACGTCCACTGCTTTGCACTGGTTAAAACTAGGCGTGAATCAGTGCAGGGAGGGATGTCCTCATGACTCATCGGTCTTTCGCCCATATTCTGTATTCGCACATTGCCTTACTCCTTAGTGTAGGGAGAGGGATAGGAGCATGGAGGTAGCATAGGAGAGTGGGAGGCAGAGGGAGGAGGATGTGAAGGAGAGAAGGTGGGGTAGAAGGGAGGGAGAGAAATGGGCAGGTTGGCAGGTGACCAGGAACGGGCTTGGGTCGAGGTGAGGTTCGGCCATTGCACCGGAACTCACCCCCCCCCCCAACCCGACATGCCTCTCCTTCAAGCTAAATTATCTACTTCTTTCTTCTCCTCCCTCTCCCTCTCTCCTTACTCCCCCCCCCTTCTCTCTCTCTCTCTCTCTCTCTCTCTCTCTCCTCCTCCAAACGGAAGTAGTCAAAGGAGAAACCTCTGACTGTACAGTACATCAATAACAAGTGCAGTGCCCCAGGATTCAATTACAAGTCAACTGTTATTTTTCATCAACAATAGAGATGCGGCCATCATCACTCGATTTGCAACATTTGCTGTCGACACAAAGCTAAACAGTAATGCTTCGTTACTCGTGAAAACAGAAGAACTACGAAGTGATTTGGTTATGACAGGAGAGTGGTTTGAACAGTGGCAACTGCTGTTCAACCTGGTCAAATGTATGGTGATGCTCACTGGTCCTGCAAATCCAAGGTGTACTCTCTGTGAGGAAGTGCAGTCGGCAGTATTGACTTGTAGACAGACCCAAGTGTAACATCAGCAGACCTCAAGTTCTCCTAATAATGCAATGAAGGAGAGATGAAAGCACAGAGGCTTCTAAGTCTATAAAGAGGCGATTTAAGTACAGAAACAAGGACATAGTTCTCTCTCTACAATTCCCCTATATGGCTGCATCTGGTACATGCTGTGCATATCTGGCCACCGATTCTGAAATCGCAAGCTTGACAGAGTACAGGGGCGAGCTGCTAAATCGCTAAAACGGGCACACGAGATACTCGAAAGCTTGCAGACACTGGGATTCTTTTCGTCAGAGACTAGGCATGTACGCTGACACCTAACTGAGGTTCACAAAATCCTTCACGGGTTTAAATACATCGACTACCAACACATACAGTAATTAGTTTAAATATCAACTCATTTAGGAATCATGGATGCAAGCTCAACTTAAGTGTTTCATACTAAAATATTTAATTTCTTAGGTTACAAGATCTGTAGTACCAGAAATCAGCTATCGAAAGCTAGAAGTTGTTTACAGTTCCTTGACAGAACAGATCAAGACTTAGTTACACAAAGCACAGTTAAACCTTGTTTAATAGTAGAATGAATGTCTCCTTCTATCCTGCAAAATTTCCTGGCCTGAACTTTTCCAACTACGGTAAGTTATTTCTTTTTTCGTGCCCACGCTGCGGGTGGTAGAGGCGGGTGGGAAGAGCCTTCAATTTTGCTGTACTTTTTCTCACTATTTGAGTAGCAACGTGTATCTGGCAACTTCATTAATGGTACATCCTCAAAATGGGTCGTAAGACCTTTTGAAGTAATACTTGTCCTTGTAGCGCGCACTCTCTCTCTCTCTCTCTCTCTCTCTCTCTCTCTCTCTCACCGGAACTAACCCTTCCCCCGCCACACGCCTCTCCTCCAGGCTAGCTTATCTATTCCTTTCTTACACTGACCTTCACCTTACCCTCCACCTCCCTCCCCCTCGCTCACCTTCCCTCGCCCGTCTCTCTTTACCCAGCACATCCTCCTTTCACAAACTACTCTTTGGCAAACCCACTATCCCTTTCCAGTATAACGCCGCCTGAACATCCGCCTCTCTCCTTCCAAACCCAAACACTCGCCCACACCCTCCTTTCTTCGCTCACAGGCTCGTATTTTAGGTGGCTTGAGATTTCGTAGCATCTCTTCCTTAGCGATTTATTCTGCCTGTTCTGCCTATATATCTCTTCTGCTAAATGTGTCGGTACTTAACACGATATGCATAACATACGAGAATACAGAGATTTAGTTGACAGAATAATTCGCTACGGATGATGTGTTACGAAGACTATTCTACGAGCTCACTCCTCACCCTGCGCCCACGCACACTCTTTCTCCTCAGTCACCTACACCTACACCCACTCTCCCGTACCCGACACACACTGGCATGTCCTTCAACTCACCCTAACCCCACACCTTCCCTACTCTATGTCCACTCTGACGACCTAAAACTGCCATCTCTTCATCTTGAATGCCGGACACTAGAATATGATGCTACTAACGAAATATGGAGAGGACGTAGAGCCAAATTATTATATTATTCTGCCAATGAACCTTTGGAAATATAGTGCATCCGTCTTATTATTATTATTATTCTTTTTTTTTTTTTTTCAATACCTACGCGATTATATTTAGCTCTCGAAGAGGAGATGTCAGATTTAGCTTTCATTAGTCCCTTCACTACAAGAGTTCTACGTTAATCCTCTATAAGCACCAGGATTAACAAAGTCATCGTAGTGAAGCAGCTTGGCAAAGGACCCCTACGCTGTTATCACCACACACCATATTGTCATCACCACACCCATTTCTTGTGCCTCTCGGCCTCCCTTTTAGCCTTCTGCCACCAATCCCTACGTCCCCTTCCCTTAACCCCATCAGCCAGAGGAAGGCCTTTTCCTGACATTCTTGCTAGTCATACGATTGTTAATTTTCTAGATCTTTCGAACAGTTCTCCACTAGGACGTCTCTTTTTTGATGAAAATGATCGCGCAGAAGAAGAAGAAGAGTAAAATACAACTAACTTCGTCTCACTGAAGGGGTTAATCATTCTGTGTCAACTATCTGTACCCCCAAGACCTTGGTGTGTGTGTTCCCATTACAAACACGGCCATGCTACACTACACTACACCTACGAGGTAACACCCACAGACACACTTTGCGCTAGTCAAATATATACTGCGCATTTACCATATGTCAAGCATGAGAACTCGAACAGCTTTATATCTAGATTTGGTCATGCATAAATATTTATATTATATCAATCTGTCCGCTTTCAGAACGGTATAAATGGTCATTCCAACTGAAGCCATACCTTGAACAAATGGTTTATCTAGCAGTTCTAAATAAATAATACTGTCTTTGACGTATCTAACAAAAACAAAAATATTCTATCCTGTCACCAAACACATCCCTCCCGCCCACCTCCCTTACCTAATAGGTATTCCTCATTCCTCTTCCTACCCACCACCTGGGACGGTATTCATATAACTTCTTAATCAATTTTTACCATACAAGTATCCACAGCTAATAACTATATTTTTATTTTTCGTATATTCCATTTTAATTTTCAGTCTAGTTATACTGTGACATGGTTAGTAGTTGTACGTGTGAAAAGAAATGTATAAACTAGTCCTACACAAGTTAAGCTACAGGAAGGCTATGGATATTGCCCGTCCTTCCCTTTGCTATACCCGGGTTTACCACACCCACTCCTGCCCCTCAGCACCAGGAAGGGAAGGCCGCCACTAAGAGAACATGCCACACCTCTTTTATCGAATAGGTAAAGTATAAGCATACAATTTTTACTAGCATACACTCATTTCTTACTTGATACATTTACATATGGCAATTTACATTGCTAAAATTACATCATAAGCCTTTCGTACAAATGCTTTCTAAGTGGTCCTGTGTAATGTACTAATAAAACTGACCGGGATGCCAACAGAATGTGGCACGTGACCCAAGTACAAGGGCTAGTTTGTCAGTTGGTCAACTAGTATACTGTGCATGTTAAAAAAGTCCCTGCCACCCGGGGTACAACAACCTCAGCTGTCGCCCCTACCGTTACCCACACCTACCCCGCCGCTGGATGCCACAGTTAACAGGTGAATGAATGATGGCACAGTTAGTGAGAGAATGTGTTATCACGTGTATGCTTGGAGAGGCAGGAAGGTTATCGGTGCACTGCGAGTGAGGTAAAGAAATAACCAACGAAAGTCACAGGGTACGCTAAACATATCATCACTACCAAGCTTAAACAAAAGACGAGAACTACGAACACGCCCCTGCCTTTACATAACTCACAATATACCTGAGTTCTCAGCAGCAGCCTCCCTTCAACATCTACATGAAATCCTCTTCCTAAAGGCGTCTAGATACTCTTCAAGCCAAACTACGGCACTAATTCTGAAAGGAACTAGTTGGTGTATCGAAGGAGTCAGCGAAAATGTGAGTTCCGCGTCACATGCCCAGCTGACGTCACCAGATAAAACCCACGTCGATATAACTGTACCCAGCCGACCTCCGTATGGCCTACACTGTGGTGGCCTCTCTCTGGCCATTCGTATTCTGAGTCACACTTTTACCGAGATAAGCGATATAGGAAAAATATTACTAGTAAATAAGAAGACAGGCACACAACTGAGAACAACAAGCTACTTTAAGATGATTTTGTTCAAGATTATGCAATGATGTAGCCAGGATGAAAACAATGATGATAACATACTATTTAATCTTAATGTATAGTAGCAGAAACTTAAGCAGTAGCAGGGCAAACTCTTCAATGCAAATCAATGGACGTTTTTTAAAGGCTAGCTAAGATAAATGGGAGTAATTTGCATACTGCGGTACAACGAGTGACCAAACAGAATAATACCGAAGTCTGGGAGAGAAAAAATAGGGATGAAGAAAAATTAGGCAGACAGGAAGTAAGGGAGGATGGGAAGATGATACAGACAAAGGAGGTGGATGGAGGAAGAAAGGGGTACAGGAGGGGGGGAAAGACAGATGGAAGGATAGGAGGGTCACGGACAGTAGGGAAGATGACAAGGAAAGGAGAAGCTACTGAGAGGAGGGAAAGATGGATGAAGAAAGGAAAGAAGGGAGTAGAGACAGAAGGGAGAGGTGGATGAAGGAGAGAAAGAAGCAGGCAGACAGACGGAAGAGGTGAATGATGGAACGAAAGAAGCGGGTCGAGACAGGAAGGGAGGATGGAAAGAGGTATGGGACAGGAAGGAATGGAAGGAATGAAGGACAACATGGAGATGGAAGGAAGTAGGAAAGATGAAAGGGGTGAAGAACGGGAAGGGATAAGGACAAGTAGAAGGAAAGAAAGAAGGGACAGAAGGGAAAGACGGAAGAAATGAAGGAAGGAAGGGACGGGAGAAAAACGGAAGAAAGGAAAGAATGAAGAGAGGAAGAGAAGGTGGTACAGACAGGAGGGAAGGAAGGAAGGAAGACAAGAAAGGCAGGCCGGTATCAATTTCACTGTCATGCAAGGCTTCGTGGGTTTTGTGGAAAGGACGTGGAAGCAATGAACTGACTGACGGAATAAAGAACAGGATATGAGGCATGGTGGGCAAAGAGGACGATCTGGATTTAAAAAAAAAAAAAAAATCCAATAAAGGATGAATAAGAGTATAAATTCAAAGGAAGGAGGGAAAAGTTACGCATGAAAAAAAAATAATGGGAATATATGTTTGAAACTGCCAAAAACAGGAAGGAGTAAATGAATGAAAGACAAAGCAAGCATAATGATTGATGAGTAAAGATAAATTAAGAAAGGAAAGAAACAGGAATGAAACTGAATAATGAAATGAATGAAGTAGTGATAAAACACCGGGAATATGAGGGAGGAATAAAATATAAAAATGGAAAGTGAGATTAAAGGGAAAAAAAATAGGTAGGACAGACAACGCAGCAAGGCGAAGAGAGGAGGCCAAGAGGCAAGAGATAACCCTGAAGGATGAATATTCAAGGAGGAAGAAGACATGACAAGAGAATGATGATGGAATAATACAAAGCTTAATCCCTTCAGCCCCATGACGTACTGTAAGCTTCCTTGATCTACGCTTTCTCCAGACGATTTTACTCAGTTTACGGGAGATTTTCTTAACTGGGGAGGTTAAATACAGCCTTCATTAACCCCTTCAATGTGAGACGTCTTTCCTATGCTGATATAAATTGTCTGAGCGGAGCAAGAATAAAACAGAATATTACATCTTTGGAGTGAAGGGATACTGAGATGTGAAGAGAAGCTGTGATTATAAAGGAAGTAAATAAAAGAAGGAAAGCTGTGTGTGTGTGTGTGTGTGTGTGTGTGTGTGTGTGTGTGTGTGTGTGTGTGTGTGTGTGTGTGTGTGTGTGTGTGTGTGTGTGTGTGTGTCTACCACCATTAAGAGCAGTGTGTGCGTCTGTGCAGGTGGTAATGGTGTGAGCGTGAAGGTGCGTGAACGTGAGAGTGGGATGCACGAACAAACATACTTGGCGGCCAGGTGTCAAGGGCAGGTGGGGCGAAGTAAACCGTGAAAATGATTGTGACAAAGATGGCAGCACGATACAATCACAAAATCATAATTACAGGATCAACAATAAAACAAAATTAACACGAAAAATGCAACAATACACAAAATCCTGCAATAATAACAATAATGATAATAGTTAAATAATACCAGCAACATAATGTGGTAAACATTACTTTTACTAATTTCCTTCCTTCCTCTTACTACAACCACAAACGATGAATAATAATAATAATAATAATAATAATAATAATAATAGGAAATGAGGCCAAACTATAACATGGAATGATAAAACAAAACTGCAGCACCAAGAAGCTAACAAGAGTGGAGAGAGCACTTATGAGAATTAGTGGTGGTGGTGGGAAATGACTCCACTTAAGTAAACCCTCCTCCATTCACCCTCCCTCCCTCATTCACTCACACAACTCTCTCTCTCTCTCTCTCTCTCTCTCTCTCTCACTTTTGCTAGGTGCCTTTGTTTTTCTTTTGTCGTAGTAATCTAATCTCCGCTCCAGTCGCTCTTTCATTTCTAAACTGTCCTTCATCCTCCACATCCCTCCCTCCCTCTCCTTTCTTCTTTCTTTCCCATTCCCCTTTCTCCTTAATCCCTCTCTCTGCCCAATCCCTCCTCTCCTTACCAAATCCCTCCCTCTCCTTAGGCAATTCTTCCCTCTTCTTCCCTCCCTCCCTCCCTTTTCACTCCCTACTTCCCTCCTTTCTTCCCCCCTTCCCTGCCTGTCTCCTTCAAGGGAAGAACAAGGAATAACTCCGTCGCCCACACTGCTTCCAGAGGTCACCCCTGACTGACTGACTGACAAACACACACACACTTGGCCTTCCCCCAACTCACAAACCCACACCACCATAACAAACACTTCATACACACAAATTAACAACCTACACTGTTCCACATGACAATTTCACACCGTCTGTATACAAACCTTGACTCAAATCTTGCCTGTTATCATCTACTCGCAGATTCAGTTACCTTTACTTCTCCCTTGCGTTCTCGTTTTGTCTGGGAATTATCGTTTTAACTTCACTGTAAGAGGTTCCCGCAGGGCTAAGTAAAATCGTATGGCATCATTGTATTGAGGAAAAGTGCTGGCTTTCTATTTTATTCCTTCCTTTTGCTGGACACCCTTCCCTCAGCTGGTCAGGGAGAGAGAATGAAGGAGCAGGGGGTGGCGAGGTGTGAGGGGGAGGAGAGAGGAGGAGACAGAAGGGAAGAGAAGGAAGTGAGAAGAGATAAGGGTGAGTGGATGAAGGGGAGAGAGGAGTGAGGGAAAATGCAGGAGAGGAGGGGAGGGGAGGGAAGGGATGGGGAGAGGAGGGGAAGGACGAGGAAAAGAAGGGAAAATAGAGGAAATGGGGGGAAGGGGAGGGGAAAGGAAGAAAAAAAAGAAAAGGAGGGGAAAGGGGATGGAAAATTGGAGGAAAAGGAGGGGAAGAATGATTGAAAGAGGAGGGAAAGGAGAGGAAAGAAGGAAGGGAGGGGAAAGAGGAGGGATAGGAGAGAAAAATGGGGGAAATAAGGGGAAAGAGGAGGGAAAAGGAAAGATACGTGGGAGGAAGAAGTTGTGGAGGACATGAGGGGAAGGAGGGGGAGAGGAAGGAACACTGGCTGGGGGAGGGAAAGTGAGCGGAGGGGAGGGGGAGGGAGAGGGGAAGGAAAGAGGAACTGAGGGTTAAGCCACTCTTACCAGTTCCGGTCATTTCTCCTAATTTGGCATCGTTAACGCCTTCACACGCACACACACACATATATACACACAGCCCTTGCACACATATAAATATACAGTTACATACACATACATACATACATATTACCCAGTCACACACAACCACACATACACACACACACACACACACATAGGCATAAACAAACAGCAATACTCCCTGTGCTCTGATCGTTACGCTACAAAGGGAGATATTTTGAGAGACGAATAATAAACAAGGCGCCAGAAATCGACAGAAAAATTAGGATGGAAGGCTGGGTAGAAACTTAAAAAAAAAAAAAAAGTAGAGCGTAAACGAAGATAACCGAAAGAAAAGGGAGTAAAGGAGTAATGAAAATAGAAGGAGAAAAGAAGAAGGGAGATAAATCCAGGGGGGGAAAGGCAATAGGAAACGTAAGCTTAAGGAAACTGAGAGTGGATATGGGGAAGGAAATATGATAGGATGGCAGCGTGAAGGGAAACACTAGGATGGAATAGGGAAATGGGGTAAGGATAGCCTTAAAAAAAGATAAAAGGCATATATGGGGGGAAGGATAGATGGAGGGAAGGAGAAAGGAAAGACGGACGGCAGAAAGGAATACCGGAGGGAAGGAAAGAAGTCAAGAAAGGAAAGATGGAAAATGAAAGAGGAAGATGCGAGGAAGGCGAAAGGAAAAAGGAATTTAGTCATGAAAACATACGAGGGAAGAAAGGGGCGGGGCAGGGAAAAAAAGAAAGGAGAAGACAAGAAGAAAGAAGAGAAAGTGAGTGAAGAAAAACTGGGAGAGCGAGGCGGAATGTGAAAGTGAAGGCAGGAAAAATATGGATGACAGAGAAAATGAAAGTTGACAAGGAAGAGAGGAAGTAAGGGAGGAAAGAGAAAAGGAAAATGGGAAGAAGTACGGAAGGAAGAACGATGAAAAAGGAAAAGACAGAAAAAAAACAATAGGAATGAGGAAAGAAAGGAAAAAAATGGGAAGGAAAGAGAATGAAGTGGGAAAGAAACATGGAAGGGAGGAAGGAAGAGGGGGAGAGTAAATGAAGGAAGGTTGAATGAGCTGAGGGAAGGCTGTGGTCAGTGGCAGCAGAAAAACTAACAGGAGGGGGAACTTGAGAACTCACCCGTGCATACAGAGAGTGGGGGGTGAGAAGGGAGGGAGAGAGGGAGGGAGGGGGGGAGAGAAGGGAGGAGGGAGAGAGGAAGAAAAGAGAGGCAGGGAGAAGGAAAGGAAATTAAGGGAAGGAAGAATGGAGAGGAAATGTGAAGGAAGGTGAGAGAAGTAGTGTGATAGGATAAGAGGAACGAAGAAAATATCCCAGAGAGAGAGAGAGAGAGGATAGGTGAAGAAGAAAGGAAAGGAATAGAGAAACGGGGGGGGGGATAAGCTGCAGGAAATAAGCAAATACAGAGACGAGAGGAGGGAGAGGAAGTGAGGACGCGAGGAAAGAGAGGCAGCCTTAAGGAGAGAGAAGAGGGATAAGAGGAAGTAATGGTGGAGAGGAAGCAAGGAGGCGGAGTGTGAAGTTGAGGGAGACTGTGATGATGATGGTGGTGGTGGTGGTGGTACGGAGCAGCGAGCATTGGCCTTCATGGTTATGCCTGACAAGATTCGGAAATTCGTAACTTTCAAACTTCACCATTTACACCACATCCTGCACACACACACACACACACACACACACACACACACACACACACACCACTACACCTACTATCGCTAGTACTGTATACGTGGAAATCACCGTATTCCCGTCGTTCAGGTACAATACTCAGGTGTACTGTGAATACTTTAACTCAATGGACACACAGTTTGTCATTCAGTTATACAAGCCTTTTTCAAGTACCTTATACAAACTAAGGCTATATACAAATCCTACCAAATCCACATATTATATAACACGCAAGTCACTCCGTCCACATCAGTAATATATATATATATATATATATATATATATATATATATATATATATATATATATATATATATATATATTATAATGCAAGAAACCTGGCACAATATTTATGTACGTGAACTAAATCTGCATATAATATATTATCCAGCGGTATGAATATATGAATGAGGCTGCCGGCACAACACTAGGTGGCGTGACAATGAGGCAGGTGGAGGAGCGAGGCGACAGATGGTACTAAGACTACCACCCCCCCACCTGCACCCCTGGACAACCACCCCACACACATGTACCGTAACGCAGCCTAAGGACAGTACCACTCTGCCATGACTACCTTGATCTTCATAACACTCCTTGTTCTAGTTACAATTGTTCTTACATACGAATGACTGATACTGAATCACTGTAAATACGCCAGTAGGTTAGATACGGAGTTGTATTTCTGTCCACCTATATTATGCTTTGTGTATGCCGTAACCTATTGCCTTCCGTCTCCGTACCCCTTCTTTACAGGTATACTCTTACTCTGTCTATATTAACTTGGCTAAAATTGCCATATCTCGAACCCGAATGGGAAGATATGAAAATGATTAACACTACAATATGATGCTAGTCACGAAGAAGTGCAACTGAAATAATGTAGAGCTGTGATATTGTCTCAATCTGGTACTGAGCTTTGTGAAAGCAAAAGGACGAAAAATCTCCGACTAATAAAGCCGGACGAGCTACAGCGCATTATTATTATTATTATTTTTTTTTTGACAGTCAACAAATATGACTGTAGGTGAGGCCAGCAGGTACACCAGTTCCAAGGGCTGACGTCAGGGGCAGAGCAGACAATACTGGGTGACGACATAGGCAGGCAAGGCAGGTAACGGGGAGGGGGGGGGGAGGGGTGCGTAAACAGAGACAACGGCAGAAGAGGGCACGCAGGATTCCAGCAATCAAAAGGCAAGACAAACTGAGAACTAAAATGAATGATGCCAGACTAAATGACATAGTGTTGGGAAGGGCATAGCTAGGCAGGGGAGACTTACATGACGAGGGTAGGGCTGAACAAAGCACACAGAAAGGGCAGGAACAAAATAATGCTGTAAGTATGGAGAGGATGAGACGACACTGAATGATGTGAGGAAAGAAATGAAGGACAGGATGAAGACAGAGAAAAGTGTAGGAGAGTGAATGTGAAAAACAGAAGTGGATGAGAATGAATGAGATGCGTCGGGAAAAGGAGAGGGGCACAGTGAAGGAGATGAAGAGGGACAGCATGAGAGGGAGGACAGTGAAAGATATGGGTAGGGACAGCATGAGAGGGGGGACAGTGAAGAACATGAGTAGGGGAGGATGAGAGGAAGGACAGTGAAGAAGATAAATAGGGAGAGGATGAGGGAAGGACAGTGAAGGAGATGAGTAGGGAGAGAATGAGGATGGAATGAAACATGTGAGTAGGGAGAGAATGAGAGGGAGACAGTGAACAAGGTGAGCTGGGAGAGGATGAGAGGGGGACAGTGAAGGATAGTGTGAGGGCAGAGGCTAGTGTAGGACAAGATGGGCGTGGTTGGGTACCATCCCACGCACACCAGTGACCAAGGACATTCACCGACACGGTCCTTCCTCACTCCTCCTCACTCTGCCTCTTCCTTTCACCTTCACTATTTAATTTTCAGTTTCCCATGACTCACTTTCGGCCGAATAAAATCGTCTATCTAGCTGAAATAAAATACTAGAGCTGTAACGACCATGGTGACAGCATTAACACTCCCAGGCTCTTACGAACACTCAGCCGATATACAACAGTTTCGCGTTAACTGGAATGAAATATGAAGGAAGGCGCTCCCATGGATGGTTTCAATGTCTAGTTGGAAACTTCATTGAAAATGCTACGTTGAATTCTCAGAAAGCAAATAATCGCTCGTTCGCACAAAATATCTTAAGAGTGAATTTGTGAATACTCAAAGGCCAGGATTTAGGAAAATTACTGAAACAAATGATTGCAAGAATTCTGAATAAGCCTCTTGACTGACGTTGCATGGGTCATCATTCCTGCGTTACCGTCCAGCCAGCAGTAAATCTGAGAGCCTGAACTTGTTAGAGAAAGGGACGAGGAAAAAATAAGCGAGAAAAATACAGTAAAACCAACAGAATTACGATAACATTAACGTAACTGGTTGATGTGAACAATCATTATAAAGTGAAAGGAAGATCTTATTACGCTACTTTTACCAACACCAACAGGACGCAAACACCAACTTATTCTTCATCCAGAGTTCATTACATACAAAGAACTGGGCATGAACCGACTTTTCGCCTTCAATGGAGGTTGGCTTACTAGACGATGCCCGTGAAAGTGAAAACTGGTCATAGAAAGAGAAACTACTTTGAAATCATATGCCCGGTAGTGTGATAAACAAAAAGTACTTGAGAGGAGAGAGAGTACATGGATGCTGGGCCAGTGAGCGAGCAGGATGAGTTTTTGTCCCGGCATGATGTTACGTTTTGGCGGGAAAGTTGCACTGGAAAAGGTCTAGCTGGACCATAAGCGTCACTGTTTTTTTCGTGGAAAGAACCGAAGCGTAACTATTGCATTCACTCCGTTTAAGCAGATCCTTTCATCCCATTACTTCCAGCCCCCCTCGCTTCCTCTCCTTAGATCGTTCTGCCTTACTTCTCTTACTTCCACTTCTTCCTCCTCCTTACATCCCTCCCTCCCTCTCTCGCTCCCTCCTTACTTCCCTCCCTACCACTCCTATTTTTACTGTTCCCACTCCTTACTTCCCTTCCTCAATCTCCTTCCCACTCCTTACTTCCCTCCCTTCACTCCATACACCTCTTGCTCCCTCTCCCTACTTTCCTCCCTTCATTTCATACATCCCTGCTTCCCTTCCTATCCCTGCACTCCTTTCCTCCCTCCACCGCTTCCCACTCCTTACTTATCTCCCTCCCTCTCCCTACTTCCCTCCTTTTCTCTCCAAACTTCACTTCCTCCACCCCTTCCCACTTCTTCCTTCTCTCCCTATCACTCTTTCCTTTCCTTCCTATCACTCACATCCACCTACTACCACCCGGCAGGCCTTCTCTACATAATGCACCCCTCAGGCTCACAGGCGACGGCACCAATACACGCACCCTGACTTGATAAACACTAGGCCTTCACGTCACATCCGTCCTAATTCTTTAACACCTTCCACCCTTGGACGCCCTTGTATATTTTTAGGCTTGAAACCGTTAGAGGATTTAATTCACTTTATCTCCTTCAATACCCCGAAGTCTTATTTATTTATTTATCTATTTATTTATGATTCTTGCAGCCTCCATACAATTTTATTTGGTTTAGATGTTTCGAACTAAGTACAACAGAGGTAATGTTCATTAATCTCTTCACTACAAGAGATCTTTCCTAATTTGAAAAAATGCGTCCGAAGGTAGCCAGAATAAAGCATAAAAAGGCGTCATCGGACGAGGGGGGGGGGGGGATGAGGGAGACGTGTCAAACTAGAAGGGTTACAGTCTCAATTAACCTGTGGACTACTAAAAAGCATTTCACGGTATAACAACACAGGCTGATGGTACCATGTTAACCCTCTGACTACTTTGATTTCTCTCAGATGATCAAAATCTTCTAGTATGAGAAAAAAAAAAAAAATGCGTGTCCATGTATGCTAAGGGATTACAAGAGATGGGCCTTATCACTCCACTGGCTACTAGGATATCTCAGGTGAACAAAATCGTTTGGTATTATCCTGCATAAAATACAAAAATATGTCTAGTAGTGACAATCTTAATCACGTAACTATGCTAGAATTCTTAACTATCTCACCAGTGCTACCGCCAGACAATTTATTTGAGCTTAGGAGAGCACTCTCGATGTCTAAATGTTAACCTTTTGTTGCGATTACATTTAACTTCCATTCATATACTTCTATTTTCTTCAGTTTAAGTATGGCTTTCTGAAGGGGCGCTGTAAGATTTAGCCTTTAGTACCCCTTCCAGTACAAGAGGTCAAGCTGAATAAAAGCGTCTGGCAGAGGCAAGAATCATTAATATGAAAAATTTGCCGAGCTGAAATCTTAAAAATGCTTCCTCCGGTACACTCGCAAGCCTTCCACAGCACACCCCCACACCTGCTAATTCCCACGACCTAAACACCTGCAGATCACCTGCGCGCAATCAGTTCGCCTACTATTCCGCTGCATCTGCTCCAAGCTTAGGACACCTCTATCACTTCCTCTCTGATTATTACATCAAAGAGAATCATTTGTGAGCTGAGGGACATGTCAAACCTCCCTTAGCTTTGAAATATCAACAGCACCGGACAGTGAGAAACATATAAGTTTAAAATTTTTTGAACTCTTGTCCCTGACTGAACGTCGAGACCAACTTAGGGGTCTCTTTACACCGGGGCCTTAGACAGATTTTTCCAGTCAAGTAGATCGAGGTAAAAGTTAAAATAAGAACACCCCGTTTCACTTGGCAATGCTCTGGCCCTTTCGTTTTTTAAAGCGACATGAAACAGGTGACAGTGCGAAGCGTTATGCCCCGAACGTGACCCGGTGAAATGCAGTGCTCTTGTTTCAACTTTTACACCAACCTTCACAATCCGACATTTGCATTACAGTAAGTCTGATTCCGACCTGAGTGCGACGGTGCCATTATTCGTGAAACACAGAAAAACTTTAAACTACCTACAAAAGTTTCGCTCGATCTCAACCCTAACTACTACTTCCTTCCAGCCAGGGATAGAGGTGGTTGGCAATCAGAAAATTTGGGTCATATTCAAAGTGGCTTGGGAATATCGTAATGGCTCTTCCTCAGTTATTTATTTTGCACATTACACCTCAATATTCACTTGTATATTACTGACACAAAGTATATCGACTCTGAAACGACACATATAAGAACGAGAATGTTAAGATGGAATATGAAAACAAAGTCGCCAAGGAAGAAGTGCCACGTAGCCACCTATGCCACCCAGAGTAAGGGCCTGACTCACGACTACACCTGCAAGTCACCTGTGTACCCCCAGACCAGCCACAGACCCTATTAATGCTGGTGCGGGAAGCCACATTCAACAAATTTCTGTAAACAAACATAATCCGTCGTGTTGATCCTCCCGCCGCCACCGTCAACACTTTCTCTTCCTTCCCAAAGATGTCATATCCTTCCCGCTCTCTCCAAACATACGGTATCATAAAAAAGAAAAACGCACACATATCCATTCCTTTTTATATAAGAACTTTTCTCTTTTTATATAAGTAAGGGCGTTAATTTTCCTTTCTCCAGCCTTTAATTTTTCTTCGTCCTTTTTGTTCCTATGCACAGTATTCCCACTCTCTTCTTCTTCATATTATTCCTTAATACGCCACTCATAAATTTTCCTTTCTATATCCTTCATTCTCTTGTTTTCCAGTCTCTCTTCTATGCATAGCCTTGACGCTCTCTCAAAGTTCATATAAAACTACATCATCCATTCCTTTCAATGCACTACCTGGTACTTATCTTCCTCACCTTCTACAAGATCAAAATTTTCACTTATAATACCCTATACACAGCCTGTTCACTCTCTCCAAACATTTATATAGTACCTGATACAGTACATCTCCACTCTTTTCCTTCCTTTTATGCCTAGAAGGTTTAATTTTTCCTATTTAAATATTTAACCCCCCCTCTCCTTCTCTCATGTACCCACCCCTACTTCCTCCCCCTCCCCCTTTCACACCTCCTCATCTACCCTTCTTTCTCTCCTCTCTACCTCCCCCTTCCTCACTTACCTCCTCTCTCTCAGATACCCCCTCACTCTTTCACAACCCCTCCTAATTCTACCCCCTCCATCCCCCGCCCTCTCTCTCTACTTTCTCCCCCAATAAGCACCCCCCCTCCCCCAAAACATCTCTAACTCGCACCGCCGCGCCGGAAGACACGACGTTATGGCAAAACCTGTTATGTACTTGACAAAAAAAAAAAAGGCATATATATATGTGTGTGTGTGTGTGTGTGTGTGTGTGTGTGTGTGTGTGTGTGTGTGTGTGTGTGTGTGTGTGTGTGTGTGTGTGTGTGTGTGTGTGTGTGTGTGTGTGTGTGTGTGTGTGTGTGTGTGTGTGTGTGTGTGTGTGTGTGTGTGTGTGTGTGTGTGTGTGTGTGTGTGTGTGTGTGTGTGTGTGTGTGTTCCCATTATATCTCAGGAACGGCTCGAGCTATCAACATGAAACCTTCAGGGTAACAATTTATGGCCAAAATCTTGGACGGACTCAAAAATGGACATTCGGGGTCAAGGTCAAGGACACCAAAATGGCTGCCAAATGTCAACTATTTTTATCGTCCGCCTTCAACACCATTATACAGAATCTCATGAACGACTTGGGCCATCAACATAAAGCCTTCAGGGTATTAAGTTATGGCCTAAATCTTGGACTTGGCCTACAGCATATTCTGGAGGGCAATTAGCATTCGGCTTCCGACTGCTTTTCTTTCATTATTATTATTGTTATTATTATTATTATTATTATCATTATTATTGTCGTTGTTGCTGTGTTGTTTTCGTCCTTGTTTCTGCTGCTACTGATGACGTGTCTAATATGTCGCTACATAATGATGTCAGGCTTTCCTGTTGCCTCCAGACATCTTTATTCATGCTATCTCCAAACTATTTTATTCTTAGTATCTCTATACCACGTTATTCGAGATAGATTCAGGCGATGTTGCTTAGCTTAGAAGGAAGATTATTTGGAAGGATTCAATGTAGGTTTCATTGGCCGCTTCAGTAACAGTCACATTTTCCAGCAGATTAAATTCGTTTCTAAATGGCAATTATAATTCGTAAATGATGTCCTTGGGCTGACGGAGTAAAAAGTCATCGTAGCGAAAGGATTAAGGTTACTCGTACACTTGGGTGGATGGCTAGAAACAGTTTTTGAAAACCATGACCATTTCCTTACATTCTTGCTGTCTCATGTTCTGGCAACGTCTTAAACTTCCCGCTATCTACCAAACATTTCTTCGACGTTTTAATGAAAGCGGGTTGGCTATGAAAGGTTAGAAAGTAAGCCGGACTGTCGGGTTTATTAGAAATCAGTGACATTCCCCGGGTGACGACTGCCCGACCCCCTCATCAAATGGCCCCCACCGACCAAGCTGAACCCAAGAAAACGTGCACAACTTTACCGAGTTCCAACGCTACACCAGTACAGACCACCAATGAAAGGCTGGCCAGGAAATTACTAAACACTTCTTGTTAATTATCAGTCAAATAATGGTCACTGACGCAACACGGTCTATGGTGAATTTAATTAAACTTATCTACTCATCATCGACTTGTGTAGAATCCCATCTGTTTGAAGAATATACAAGATAATATTTTTCGACCGCTCTAGACCACTCAGCAACATCCTTATCAATTAATCCCTTCAACTCAGTTACTTTTCTCACATCAGTGAAGCTGCCTCCATACGACTTTACTCAACATTTGAAGAAACACGTTGCAGTGAGGAAACAATTTCAACTGAATCCTTCCACTATGAAAGGCCTTCCGAAAGCTATAAAAAAATCGCCACAAACCAGAAAAGCCGTCCGCGGGCTGAAGAGTTCATATATTTTACCTTTCAGAGAAATTTTGGCCCAATTAATAAAACAGATGAGTCATACGCAGGCTACCCTCCACCACCAGCCTAATCATTCAGCCATCCACCTCAATCGGCCAACAATTTTCCGGGGCATATTATATCGCGGATCGGCCCCCACTCACGTCGCTACTAATGTGATGGGTGGATACCTCGGTGGCCGCTGGACGTGGAGAAAGCGGCTGACAGATTACACGTCCATTCCTCAGGGCATAACGAGGGCTGGACGCGGGACCATTGTTGTCAAGGAGCTTCGGCCCTTCGCCATCATTATCATGGTCACTGTCAACCGTGTACCACCTTCACTTGAGTCTTCTGGATGCATACGTCTTCATTAGAGTAACAACTTGGGAATTGTTGTTGACATACCGTTGATTATTAGATGAAACTTTTGTTCGTTACTTCACTCGTTTTTCTTATTGTTTTCCATATCACACACTTCTTCATCCTTTAGTGCCAAAAACAGTAACATAGATTCGGTTCACGTTAAAATCATACTTTGTCACAGTTGCTAGGGTCTGGGTCTTATCCTGTTAATACATCGTTTGAATTAAGCAGTAACACTTATTCGTATCATAACTTCTTTTTCATCGATTTACACTCAAACGCCTTTCCTTTTCCACTCACTTTCATCCAACGTCCAGCATCTCCCCTTCTCTTACTCTCTTCCTGACTCTGCACTTCTCATATACCTTAAAAGCAACCACTTACCCACCCCACCTTCACTTGCCCTGAATCACACGCCCTCCACCCTCACCTACAATACCAGCCCTTCCCTTTCACGCCTGACTTCACTTGGTCTTCCCCTCATTCCCTACTTATCTCTTATTCACTCACTCTTCACCGACAAACTGATACACAGATACCGCTCGTCTACTCATTAACCTCTCACTCGCTCTCTCAGCCTAGCCTTTTCAAACAACACAGCTCCCATTCTTTCTACCAGCCATAGGATCGACTCCCATTCCTCACGACTCCCCCCTCCTCTCCCCTCTTCCCCGTCCTGCTATACAAAGCCCTTCACGTAGCACCAGCCTCACGTCCCTTCACTCGCCTTTCGCAGCGTGGGAACTGCTACTATCCAAGTTACGCACCCTCCCATTATGGTACAGCGCGGAGATGGCTGTAGTTCAGGTGATTTTGGTACACATCTCGTAAGTACTGGAAAATTATGGGTAAAGATCTTTGAGGAAAAAACTACTGTGGGAGGAGAATAGACGATATCCTAAGACATTCTGACGGTGAGTTCAGTGGATCCAACCTGAACACCAGGAAACGGAGTGCACAGAAAATGTAGTAATGATTTTTATAGAAGATAACTAAATGTACAGAACTTAAAGGTGCTTGTAATGAATAATACGGAGCAAAATATGAGCCAACAAGATCCTGAACACATCTTGAATTACAGTTTGATGAAATAAATCATTGACTCTGGAAGACTGTTTTATCACAAGCACAGGGGATGACCTTTTTACCTGATTCTAACAATAAGACATTTCGAATACACACATTTATAATAATTCATGAAAGCAGTTATTCAGCTTGACTCAGTACTCTCGAATTTCAGTTCTGAATGAGGAAATTAAACTCAAATGCAATATACAATCCTTCATAAGTGCGAACTATCAAAGTATAATGCTATCATCAATTAAGTGAAAGACTATGTGTAAGAAAATTTAGAAGAGAAAGTTTTGTGCGTGCGCATGAAAATCAGGGCAAGATCATTCCGAGAAGTCAAGACACAAATGCCTCGTGGGGGAGCTCTGTCACGACCACTGACTGTGGAGGAAAAAAAAAGGCACAAGTCAGTGAACACACACACACACACACACACACATACATACACACACACACACACACACACACACACACACAAACACACACACACAACGCAAAGAAAGCTACCATCTAATGTTCTACAACAGTTATTAATGACACTCTAATGTACCCCAACAAATGACATACATCATCAATCATGTATTTTCCAGAATAAAAGCCAAATTTCATAAGACAGTTCACACAGCAACGTAATCTACATGACGAAAGGTGCACCAAGTAGCCTACCTGGCAAGGACTGGTAACATCAAAAGTGGCCGAAGCGGCAGAGTACCAGACACGACTTGCTCATACCTAGGGCAGCCCTTGGTTAGGTGGTGTGTTAGTGATCCGCCCCTCACACACGCTCCTGCTCTCAGCCCTCACACACGTAAATAAATTCCTCTTCCACCCTGCCCCCTTCCCTTTTTCACGCCTGCTTTCTTTTCCCTTTTCACCTACCGTGCTTTTTTACTCTAGCGTCTGCAAGTCTGACACGCTCCTGCACAACGCACATTTTCTCTTACACATTTCAATCAGATGATGTATAATAAACTGTATTCATCCTGTCTTCAGATACTTTCCCTCACTTATTAAAGGCTTATCGTACCCCAGGTGTTAATGAAGGAAATATCTAACCCGTCCAATTCGAAGTCTCTCTAAAACTGAATAAAATCGTCAAAATGTAGCATGAATAAAATACAAAAGACGTTCTCTACGTGAAGTGGTTAAACTTATTCTCTAGTGCCCACAACCTCATTTTTTTCTTGCATCGCTTTTCACATCGTTTTGCTGTGTCCAGTGCACCGCCCCTCACACCTGCTGCAGTTAGAGGATCTGTATTTCTCGTGAACTGGAAGAGCGTTCGCTTCCACTTCCCGTCGAGTCTTTACGTATTTCGTTGAAATCTGTCTTATGGTACATCTTTACACTAAGTACCTATTATCACATCCCACTGCCCGTTTCCTTTGCCTTTCCCACCTCCCCGAAATCCCATCTAATATGGAGCATATGTTCACACAAATACCACTCACAACGTCCACTACCATTATTCTTTGCATTTCCCTCGCCTATTCCACCCAGCTGAAATATTAGGTATAGTCATCGCTTTACACTGATGTCTACCATCATATCAAATACCCGCTTTCTTTGCCCCTCGCACACCATTTCTCTTAACATGCTACTTATCATCACACCCACTGACAGTGAAGACAGACGCCTTCATGTGGTGTGCCTGATACAACTGGGCAACTCCGTTGGCCGGTTATATGAACATCCCTCAAATCCCTTCCTATCGTTCGGAAGGAGAAAAATGAACTACAGAAGAAAGGTAACCTCAGCCTGCAGTTCACAGAGTTCATGTTCAGATTACCCCTGGCCCATAACAACAACAAGCAAACCCAATACTAGTTTCCTTTGCCTTCCTCACCCTGTTCAAATCCTATCTGTTCGTACCAGTACCCATCACCACACCCAATGCCACTTTCATTTACCTTTCTCACCCCTTTCCTCTCCCTCCATTCAGCTTTTCTTCTCAGCCTGGCTAATGTATGCCATTGCCTATTACTCGACCTCATCTCCCTTGTACACAGCCTCCCCACACGCCATCACCTCATCCCTCACTCTCTCCCACAGCCCACCTATCATCACGACCCCTGCCTCCTCTCTAACAGTCCCTCCGCCACTTTCCTTTTCTTTCTCTTGACATTTCAACGCCCCTCTACACCCACGGGCCTCTACACTCTCTAAAGAATATGGAAATACACTCTCTCTACACCCATCTTTTCACTCTCCTTTCCCCACACCCATCGACCAAATTCAAGATAAAACTTACAATCAGTTCCCGGTCGTAAATATAATATGGTTTTGCAGGAAGGACAAGGAGAGGAAAAGGTAGAGCTTTCCAGTGTCTCCTGTTCCTCCTACAAAAAGTTTATTTAAGTTACGGGAGAAAAATTATCGTAAGTTACATATATTTTCTGCAGGAAGAGCAAGGACAAGTGAGAACAGAAGCTTCCAGTGTCTCAGTTCTTCCCTGTCTATTTACACTCTTCTAACTCTTACTTTCTCTCCATCTCTTTGCCTTCCTCTATTTGTTAACCCTTTTCTTCTTCCCTCTTTATATACACACTAACTCATTTTCCCTCCCCTCCCATTATATCTTCCCCTTCCTCAAATTCCTACCATTTTTCCCATGAATATTTTTTTTTTTATTCATGAAAAAGTCAATGGACCGAAGAAAGAAGTAAGACAAATATGAAGAATGTACAAAGAAAGGCACAGGGACACTGACCTGCAGGAGAAAGCCGGAGATAAATCTAGAGACTGGGAAAGAAAGTGAAGGAATGGGAGAACTGATGAAAAAAAAATCAAACGAAAATATGCTAAGGATAATAACAAAAATACTACTACTACTACTACTACTGTAATAATAATAATAATAATAATAACAATAATAATAATAATAACCAAGGAAAAGAAAGCTAGAGAAAAGGCTACTTGCGAGAAACTATAAGGAAGAGAATCGGGCTGACCATGAATAACAGAAGACAGACGAAATGCAAGTTACGATACGAAAGACGTAAAGAAAGCAATTAGCCTCAGGAAGTGAAACAACAGGAGGCTGCAGAAATTAAAGAGTAAGATGATTCGAGAGAGAGAGAGAGAGAGAGAGAGAGAGAGAGAGAGAGAGAGACGGAAGCTGAGTGAAATGAAGAGAAACCAGAGGAAGTGACAGAAATATAAGTTACAGAAGAAGAAGGAAAAAGCAAAAGAGGAGAAGAAAGAAGAGGAAGAGGAAGAAGCCTTACAATTACTGGGTAATAACTGCACGAGGATACTTAAGGCGGACGACCAATGCGACCAGCACTAATAATGTTACGTCCAGGTCCCTACTTGTATTGCTGGGTGAGGAGGGACAAGAGGGGAAACAAACAGACGGAAGGAAATGGAAATAAAAAAACTAAGATAATGGAAGAAATACCGGTAGATGGTGCAGAAGGAAGCAAAATAATAATAATAATAATAATAATAATAATAATAATCCATCCATCATCTAAACCTACGTTGCCCCATGAGAAGGGTAATAATAATAACAAAAATAATGACCATGAATCAATAAAATGTAGGGAAGTGAAAGAAATATGAGGTACAGAAGAAGGCAAGTGAAAAGAAACGATACATGAGGAAGTGAAAAGAAAAGAAACAAAGGGAATAGAAAAAAGAAATAAAAGATAGACTGATGCAAGTGAAAATCGGAGGGGGGCAAGGAAGGAAGGAGGCACACGGAGAAAGAACTGGTCAGACAGGAGGGGGGAGGAATGGGGGGTGGAGTTGTGTAGCGAGGGAAAGTTGCAGGAGAAAACATGTGTACCTGGAGGGACTGTTGGGGAGGGGGGTGTCAGGGAGGGGGGACAGGAAGTGAGGGAGGCTGGATGGAGAGGTGAAAAAAGGGATGTTAACCCCTTCAAACACGGCGACATTTTTACTTTATTCTTGTTATTTTCAGACGATTTTACTCAGTTTAGGTAAGATTCTTTGTCCTGCAGGGGTTTGATACGGGCTTCATTAACCTCATCATTACAAAAATCTCTCTAAAAATTGAATAAAATCGCCTGGTAAAAGAAAGAATGTTATTTACTCTGTCAACATGGTGAAGGGTAAACAGAGATGGGGTGGAATACTAGAGGGACTATGAATGAGAAGAGGGAAAGGGGTGAGGCTGGAGAAACGACGATGCTGTGGAATAGTAAAATGGAGGGAGGGGGAGCTGAGGGGATAGGAGGAGGGGGGGAAAGAGAGTTGGTAGGATGGGAGAAGTGGGGGGAGGACGGAGGCTGGGAGATGGAGGGGGGGATGAGGGCACTGGTACTATCGCTAGGAAGAGAAAGTGAGGCGTGAAAGTGAAAGGTGACCAGGCAGTAGATGACCCGTAGCAAATGCTTGGTAGACGTGCTGGGTAGATAAGCTAAAGATACGCAGCAACAGACACTAACCAACACTGAGAAAAAGACGACTGGTAACCTTATCTCTACATCAGCGCTACACACGATACCACTGGAACCAACCCTAGTGTACAAACAATGCAAGAAAACACAATACAGTAGTGCCAAACACAAGGCACCATACATCACATCAGTCAACCCTGCCACACAGTCCAAGCATCTTCTTTATCTATCTACATTTCTATCCATTCATTTGTCTACCTACCCACCTATCAATACACCTATCTCTATCTGTGTAACTATCTATCATTCAACCTTTTACTGCCCCATCAGAAGAGTAGGGGTCCTGGACTAGGAGAATCAGTCTATACTGTATATCTAAGGAGAGGGCCAAGTCGCCCATCCCTGCTGGCATTACGTGATCAATAAATTTCCTTCGGACGTATATCCTCACTGGTCACATTCGGTTCGAGCTCCTTTACTCATTTGGCCACCAGGCGTCCCACAGTAACGCCGTAAATCATCAGAAGGGAGAAAGCGCTCGCGCACCCTCACACCAGAGTAATTAGAATGAGATATTGTTATCTGACACCAGCAAATACCGATAATAAAATACTGGAAAAGAAGAGCAGGCACGGACGTATATCTGGACCCTGTCGAATGTGATATTACATTAGATCACAAGGGGGAAGGTAAATTCCCAATTTTCATAATTATCGAAACACATGCTGGAAGGGGGAAAAAGTCTGCCTTTCTACCACGTTGCTCACAGTGTTATGGTAAGCTGGAATGAGACCTACCCCTTCCTATCCTTACAGGTTTCACAACTGACCGTCATGAAATAAGGACTTGCCTACATCTTCGCTCACTCAGTTATAGTAAGGGCGCGTCCACACGTGCTCTCGAACATATGTTGGCAACATGGCAGGCAACATGTTCGGGAACATGTTTGCAGCAGTATTTGGACAAATGTATGCAAACATGTTTCAGTGCAGCTTCGAACACTGGCAGCAGTGGCGATGGGATATGTGTGTCCATACCAGGCAGCTGAGACTTCATCATGATGTTGCCAACATGATCTGGACGTTGCTGTTCCCAACATGTTTGCAGCGCGTTCGTTAATGTGTTGCTTACATGTTGCCAACACTTGTTCGAGAACACGTGTGGACACGCCCTAATATGGCCGGTTGTACCTTCACACGACCTGACTGGGAGACAACTGCACTGTTTTCCCCCAGCGGGACCCCTTCCGAGGGAATGCCGGAGGACAGTATTTGATCGAGGAGACGAACTCGTAGTCAAAGTCGTGTAGGAGCACCAGAGAACTAGATTCTACTTAGTCACATCTTGGTACTGACCATCATTGCTATCCATAAAACAGCCTACAAGCAAAAATGCACTGTACTCTGTTTCAGCAGCCGTGATTCTGCTGCACAGCCGAAGATAAATGCGGCTAGTGCTGACTCAAAGTACTTTCATTCGATCGTAATCGTTATCTATTGGATTACATGACTCCTATTTTGGTTACGTGATACGGCTCCAGACTACAATAAATTCACCGACCAGGCTGAGTAAGTTTCAAATTATCCACCCATTCGTCAGGATAGATACCTATTCGTACATCCGCTGCACCCACATGCTCTCCACATATTATGAAGCTTTTACCGCACTCTTTGATAAAGGGTTGCGATTTTCGGCCCCCAGACGAGCAGCAGAAGAACTTTCCGCGTGGCCTTCGTTGGAACACACACAAGGGGCTCTACCAGCCACACAGTACCTCCTAATGAAAGAATGAATAATGTGCCGCGCAAAAACCTAGTATTGTGTGTATTTTATAAAACTAAAAATACAAAGCAATCATAACCTACAAGACCCTCAGTTAAACATATGAAGAAAATATCTCATAATATCAGAAAGCACAGTTATTCCTTATCCCAGGCTCCTTGTTAACCTAGCTGGCAGAGTGCCCGTCTTCCGACTCTCAAGATCATGAGGTCTGGGTTCCAGTCTCCGACTGAGCTGCCTGGCTAAATTAGAGATTCGTGTTCTCTCCAGTACACCGTCAGAGCGTCCTTGTCAACCCGCTCTACACCACATGGGTACGACACAGTGCTGAAGTACCCTCATCACTGGCAAAATTAAAGTCTGCTTAGACCCAGTAAAATGAAACAAGAAATAATGGCAGGGGAAAAGGTAACAGGTTTTGGTGGGAGGTAAACCAAGAGGGAGTATCTGAGAGTGACGATACAAACGATAATAACTACAGGCTCAGCTCTTCCTTATTTGCATGTGAACGAATGGCTTGAGCAGGAGGGGGTTGATGGCGGCGTGGTGGGGGAGGCGGGGGACGGGTTCCGGTAAGAGGGCTGGGGCTGGGACGGGAGTGTGGGCGGCAGTGTGGGCGATGGTGAGATGGTAGTGGTTGTACGTGCCTGTGTGATGGTGTGGGTGGTAGTGCGTCCTGGGATGGTGTGGGTGCTTGTGTGCGTGGTAGTGGGTGCTTGTGTGGTTGTGTGCTTGGTAGTGGGTGCTTGTGTGCGAGGTGGTGGGTGCTTGTGTGCGAGGTGGTGGGTGCTTGTGTGGGTGGTAGTGGGTGCTTGTGTGGTTGCGTGGGTAGTAGTGGATGCTTGTGTGGCTGTGTGGGTGGTAGTGGGTGCTTGTGTGGTTATGTGAGTGGTAGTGGGTGCTTGTGTGGTTGTGTGGGTGGTAGTGGGTGGTTGTGTGGTTGTGTGGGTGGTAGTAGGTGCTTGTGT
Organism: Coenobita brevimanus; assembly: GCF_032717465.1. Classification (NCBI taxonomy): domain Eukaryota; kingdom Metazoa; phylum Arthropoda; class Malacostraca; order Decapoda; family Coenobitidae; genus Coenobita; species Coenobita brevimanus. Next base: position 7,235,076 of record NC_137007.1, read on the forward strand.
GGGTGGTAGTGGGTGCTTGTGTGGTTGTGTGGGTGGTAGCGGGTGGTTGTGTGGGTGGTAGTAGGTGGTTGTGTGGGTGGTAGTAGGTGGTTGTGTGGCTGTGTGGGTGGTTGTGTGTGGTTGTGTGGGTGGTAGTGTGTGGTTGTGTGGGTGGTAGTGTGTGGTTGTATGGGTGGTAGTGTGTGGTTGTGTGGGTGGTAGTGTGTGGTTGTGTGGGTGGTAGTGGGTGCTTGTGTGTGATGGTGTGGGTGATAGTGGGTGCTGTGTGATGGTGTGGGTGGTAGTGGGTGCTTGTGTGATGGTGTGGGTGGTAATGGGTGCTTGTGTGATGGTGTGGGTGGTTGTAGGTTGTTATAAGTGCTCGTGTGATGGGGTGGGTGGAGTGAGCGAGGCGTGTGATTGAAATGGGTTATGTGTGGGAAGGAGTGGTTAATGTGAGTAGGCGACAGGTGTGTGTCAGGTGAACGTCAGATGATTGTGTGTGTGTGTGTGTGTGTGTGTGTGTGTGTACGGTGTGTCAGATGTACTGCACTAATGTCTAAGGTGTGTCAGATCTGGATGCAAAGTGTGTCAGGTGTGAATATAAAGTGTCAGGTATGAAAGTAAGGTGTCAGGTGTGAGCGTACGGTGTGTAAGGTGTGTATGCTTAAGATGTCAGGTGTGAGTGTAAAGTATGTCAGGTATGAATGCAAAATGTGTACCAGGTGTGGGTGCAATTTGTGGGTGCCGTGTGTAAGTAGTCTAGCGTGGTGAAGCTGCCTCAATTTCTTTTTTCCATATCTGACTCGCATTGCACAACGGCCACCGACATGCCAGTCACCCCCGCTTATAACATCGCACTAATCCTGAATGGGACAAACATGTATTCAGTAGGGATGGTGGGTATTTGCACTGAAGTGATGAAATGGGAAGTTGTGTGGCAAGTAATAAATCTGCTGGGTTTCAGGGAACGGATTATCGAGTCTATCCCCAGGTCGAAAACACAAAGAAGTGGGTCGATGTGGGAGTTAGGTGTTGGTGAGTGCCAGGTGTTGACAGATGACAGATGACAGATGTGGGTGCCAGGTGTTGGTCAGTGAGAGGTATGTGACCTAGGTGCAGGTGGGTTAGAGGGGTGGGTGCCAGGTGTACTGTAGATGCGTGACAGGTGTGGGTGCTAGGTGTAGGTGAATGACAGGTGTGGGTGCCAGGTGTAGGTGTGTGACAGTTGTGGGTGACAGGTGTAGGTGGATGACAGGTGTGTTTGCCAGGTGGAGGTGCGTGACAGGTGTTTGCCAGGTGTAGGTGTGTGACAGGTTTGGGTCCCAGGTGTAGGTGCATGACAGGTGTCTGCCAGGTGTAGGTGCGTGACAGTTGTGGGTGCCAAGTATAGGTGCGTGACAGGTGTGGGTGCCAAGTGTACAGCCGGTAAGTGCCAGGTGTGGGTGCATGACAGGTGTCTGCCAGGTGTAGGTGCGTGACAGTTGTGGGTGCCAGGTGTAGGTGCGTGACAGTTGTGGGTGCCAGGTGTAGGTGCGTGACAGGTGCGGGTGCCAAGTGTACAGCCGGTAAGTGCCAGGTGTGGGTGCCAGGTGTAGGTGCATAACGTGTGTTTGCCAGGTGTAGCTGCGTGACAGGTGTGGGTGTCAAGTGTACCGTAGGTAGGTGACAGGTGTACCGTCGGTAAGTGACAGGTGTGATGCCAAGTGTACCGTAGGTATGTGACAGGTGTCCCATTGGTAAGTGACAGGTGTCGGTGCCATGTGTACCGTCGGTAAGTGACAGATGTGGATGCCAGGTGTACCGTCGGTAGGTGACAGGTGTGGGTGCTAGGTGTTCGTGGGTAACAGGTGTGGCTGCCAGGCTTAAGTGGGATGGATGGATGTGAATGCCTGGAGAGGATGTGAGCGCCTGTAGGTGACCTCGTGGGTACATGAGAAAGGGAGGCGAGGGGTGCAAGAAGTGAAGGTGAAAGTGAGTGCAGTTAAGGATACCAATGATGTGGCTGATAAAACTGTATGTGTATTTGGATGTCACACTGTAAGCGTGAAACTATAGGTACATAAATGTAGACCTGTATATGTAGGCGGGCAGGCAGGGCAGTGTAGGGCAGGTGAAAGTGGTGACCCTCACGGCCTCACTCATGCTGACCCGGTCAACCTTTTATGGGGGCGGTTAGGGCGGTGGTGATTTTTAGATAGTTGGTTGTAGGTGGTGGTAGTAATGGTTGTGGGTGGTGGCAGTAGTTGTGGGTGGTAGTGATAGCGGCTGCGCATGGTGGAACTGGTTGTCGGTGGGGATGGCAGTGTGAGGTGGTTGGTGGTAGATATGGTTACAGATGGTGAGTGTGAGGCTAATGGTGAGACAAAGTGGTTATGGACTGGGGACAGTGGCTATGGGTAATAAGTGGAGGAAATGACAATGATTATAGGTGGAAGATAGAATGGTTATGGATAGAGTGGCTATGGGAGGAGAGTACAGGATAGCGATTAGGGATGGAAGAGAGTGGTCATGGATAAAGGGTAGTGGTTAAGGGTGTAGGAGAGTGGATATGGAGTGTTTATGAATGGTAAATATTGGTTATGGGGTGGGAAAGTGTGGGTAGCGGAAGTGACAGTGGGTGGAGGAAAGTGTAAGGCTTGACATATGTTACATGGTGGTTCAAGTGACGGTAATAAGCTTGCGTTACAGAATTAAAGGTTTACGTTTGAATGGGCCTTATGTAAATGCAATACAGGAAAAGTAAACCTAACCACATTACCTAACACCATGCACGATACAGTTCCCCAGTTATCGTATCGCACGCAAAAGCATTCACGCTCGAATGCATCCACCTCCATTTACATATGCAGACCCCTTTCGTTTATTCATTATTAGCTTCACCAGTGCGATGACGTTTCATCATTTTATTTCTGCAACAAGAGGGTGACATTCTTCAAGTCTGCAGAAATCAACCCCTTCCCCGTAAAGGAGATACAAGCTACCCCCTTAACTCTTCAGCATAATGACTTTCTTCAACCTTGTTTTTGTTACAGTTTGGCAATTTAATTTAACATAAGGTAATATTCAGACAAGGAAACGAGAAAGCACACAAGTAAATCTTCTTAATGGTTCTCGATTTTTTGTGCCTTTTCTGTTACATTATCATACCTAACCCCTAATTTCCAGGGTGCAATTCCGAATGATGACGATACCAAGATGATGATGATGGTAAAATACCCCCATCAAACTGGCTACCTACACTCTGGCACCACCACTGATTCACATGAACGTCTCATCCGTCCGAACACATCCATCTTGCCCGCCCCAGCCCCCCTCAGAATATTCATACCACTTTCCCTTTTTCACAATCGACCCACGGTCGCTGTACCACGCGGGGCCACGAAGGAATATTTCTGTGGCACGACTCTCATTCCGCAGACAACCAGTTCTTGATGATTACCTCCCTCATAATCATCACCCGTAATTATAAACAGGCTGGTCCTTATATTGCGCCATTTTTATCTACTGTGGTGCAAGGACGGCTCGGTCTGCTGGTGTGGGGAGTGTAGACATTTTAGCCTGTTCGTGAAATTACTAACCAACCATGCAACCACCGGACATAAAACAGCAAACACTACAAAACCTGAAAAGAGTTATGGCAGGCAGAAAATAATGGAGGGCAGGGTGGGGTAGATACAAGCAACACTGACTGAGCCGTCCTCGAAACACATGAGAACTAGTATGCGTTATACTTGAACCACCCTGCACACTTCACATCAACACTTTCATGATCAGCAAAACTCTAGCATTTAATTCAAGCTTACACAAGGACATTTCAATCAACTGAAAATGGGTCACAGAAGTGTAAGTGTATCAATAACTCTCTCATGGTCGGGAAACTCTAGATTCTACTCCAGTTAATGACACACGATTATATTCAGCTAAAAGTGAGTATTGCAGCCTGAGAGTTTGACCTGACGCCCGTTTCAAAAAAAGGAACTACGAACAGACCGTGATAGAGTACAAATTAATATTCATATATCCTGACTGACTATAATTCACTTCTAAAATAAAAATGTCAGCTCCTTCATACTAATCATCACCGGTAATTATACACACTTCAATAATTGTCATCCGTATAAAAAAAAAAACTACTTCATTACAGACCATGATAATACAATACACATTAATATTCATAAAAACCTAATTGATATCCTAAAAATAAAAATGTTACTTGTAAAAAAAAAAACACACACTGAATATGTAGTCAATTGTTGTAACATTCTACCAAATACCTCAATACTTTCTCCGTGTGGAGGCACAAAAACTGCTACTTTCTTCTGTTTTTGCTGAAACGTGGGGGTTTGCTTACATCATTCTAAACCGGCTAGTTAGACAAGATGGTTACGGGTTGTGTGTGTGTGTGTGTGTGTGTGTGTGTGTGTGTGTGTGTGTGTGTGTGTGTGTGTGTGTGTGTGTGTGTGTGTGTGTGTGTGTGTGTGTGTGTGTGTGTGTGTGTGTGTGTGTGTGTGTGTGTGTGTGTGTGTGTGTGTGTGTGTGTGTGTGTGTGTGTGTGTGTGTGTGTGTGTGTGTGTGTGTGTGTGTGTGTGTGTGTGTGTGTGTGTGTGTGTGTGTGTGTGTGTGTGTGTGTGTGTGTGTGTGTGTGTGTGTGTGTGTGTGTGTGTGTGTGTGTGTGTGTGTGTGTGTGTGTGTGTGTGTGTGTGTGTGTGTGTGTGTGTGTGTGTGTGTGTGTGTGTGTGTGTGTGTGTGTGTGTGTGTGTGTGTGTGTGTGTGTGTGTGTGTGTGTGTGTGTGTGTGTGTGTGTGTGTGTGTGTGTGTGTGTGTGTGTGTGTGTGTGTGTGTGTGTGTGTGTGTGTGTTTCAACAGCACAGAAACTAACCATTTGGAAAAACTAAGTGATCAACCAAAATGAAACATTAAACAATTAAGCTCAACTGGCAAAATGTTGGAAAGGGCAAAATACATTAAACTAAAATGGTACTGTATAACAGGTCGAAAACTGCTCCATCTCCTGACCATAAAACTGTTGAAAACTGCTCCATCTTCTGACCATAAAACTGTTACGTGCATTATTCATTCTCTGACAGACTTAGTTACTGGATACAAAGCAATATGATCCCCTAATTCAAATACGTGTGAGAGCAACAAAAGGCAATAAATGGGCGCAACACTTCCTGGTTTGAATTAGTACGTGGGTGGGTCTCAATTCTACTCTCAGCGGCTGCCCTGACATCACACACTGCCTGGCCAGAGCACAGGTATGGTCACGCGGCATCAAGTTTTTGCCGCCTTAGTTTCACCAGCCTTCTACACTCCCCCCAACCCTACCCCACCTCTCTCTCTGTCCGTCTCTCGTCTCCCTCCCTCCCTCCCTCTCACAGACAGGTGTGGTGCTTAATTATGTGACTAGAGCCACGTTACACCTGCCTGACCAAAAGCACACCTGCGATCATCAACCAGTACCAGCCACACTGCTACGCAACACACACTAACCACGTAACACACTAGGTTAAAATACCTAATCCAGTACTGCTTCTGCTTATGAACTTATACCCTGTCAAGGCTTCCAATACACGTGTCTTAATTTCACAAATTTAAAAATACCCTTGTGTGAAGTTTACATTTAACTGAACATGTATTCGTTTGTATCACTGTGCCTGCAACACTTCTGGGCTTAATATTGAAATAAGTCTTTTATTCGTACTCATTCGCTAACTCCTTCAATCCAAAGCAGTCTTATATTTTTCATCCAATTTCCATACGACTTCGTTCAATGAAGATTACTGTTCGCAAAAGAGGGATCAGATACAGCATTCACTTACTCCTTCACTACTGCTGCGTTATGACACAGAGTAAAATAATGATAGTGACAAGAATATTATGAAAATAATGTTATCGTATTGCAGGGGTTTCTTGGTCAAATAAAAACTACCATGCCTTGACCTACACAACACTGGCATATACATAACATAATGTACTCATTATGAACAACCATTGCCGTTATTAGCTCATGCCTCGATATCCTGCCTGCAACTGCTCTTCTAGATTTATTATTACAATAGGTCTTTTTAATTCTTCCCTCTTATAACGTTCTTGGTAAAATACAAAATGCTGTGACTTACATAGAGGTGTATCACTGACATTTATTTAATATAACCTAAGACTCACTATGAACGATCACTTAGTACTGGGGAAAAAAGATGTATTATATCTACCTTCCTGGGGCTCCTCTTCTTCCTCCTCCTCCTCCTCGGTGGGCGTGGGCGTGGTGGAGTCTGGGGGCGTAGGCGCGCGTGGTTTGTGGTAGTGGTAGGAGCGAGAGGATGAGGTGGAGGAGAAGGAGGACGAGGTGGAGGAGGCGCGGGAGGATAGGGATGAGGGAGGGTGATGGTGGTGGTGGTGGCGCATCATCACAACCTCTGGCCCTGCTGATGTCACGCCCTCAGTCACTGGGTCACATTTAACAAACTCAATTGTACTATTTATTCAATTTTCAGAACAGGGAGACGCCCCGCCCACTGCTGTATCATTATCCTGTGACAGGCTAAGCAAACTTGACCAGAAAGTTCTTGGGAATATTTTACAATTTTGCTTGCAAGTACTTCCCTCCAATCCAAAATTTTTCAGACCCGCATCATCATTTAGGTGCGCTGTAGTTATATGTACGCTGCAAAGGGATCGCAAATGCTCGTTTAGGGAGTGAACACTACTACACACATCATTATCGCTTAGGCCTTCTGTCCCCCGCCCTAAACCTGGCTACAGAAGGCCTATGCGATAATGAATTTTTCTCTCAGCTTGCGTATTATTGCATTAGATATAAATGATATTAGTAAAAATATTCGATTTGAGGGAAGTATATCAGCACCTGCAAACAAAACTATTTCCAAGGATCCAAGAACTTTCTGTTGAAGTATGGATGGCCTGTCACTGGATAACAATGCATCTGTCGGCGGTGCCTACTCGCCTCTGATACGTTAATAAATGTTAGTAGTGATGTACAGATCTCATTTAGAACCAAGAAAGAAACAACACTATTATACACCTTTAAAACACGAACATCATTACTGCCACACATAATTATAAAAAGGAATCAATTCGTGTATAGCTGAGGCCAAGTGAGGTATGGCAGGGTGCACGCGTCAAGTCAATGAGCAGAGTTCCCGCTAGCACTGGAAATTTAGTAGCATCTCTGCCTTAGCTTCCTATTTTGCATATTACACTTTAATATTCCCTAGTATAAATTTATCTCTGCTTGATATCAACAATTTGCACCAGTAACAAACTAGAGGATAGGTAAGAGTAATATGCAAAATAGGCCGCTGAGGAACAAGTACTAAGAAATCTCCAATGTCAGAATACAGCTCAATATCAGAGTGGAGATAAGACGAGCGCAAATAGTCTCCACCAACTTCACTTGTCGTATCGTACAATCGCCACCATAACTCACTGCTCGGCCTTGTGCCATCTTCCTCAGCCTCGCCACAGAGCCTATTGTGTACTCGTTACGCCGCCTCTTTCACAACAAAAGAACGACTCCTCCCCCTCCCTTTCATTCCCCTCCCCCCTTCTCTTCCCCCTCTCCCTCCCCCCATCCAACACAGCCTGCTAACAATGCCATGCCTACATAATTACGCTCAAGAGTCATGCTTAGGCTCCCGTGTTGGGGCCTCATAGTGTATACACACAGAAGTAAAGACAAAGGTTTTGGGTTTACCGTTGAGAGAGAGAGAGAGAGAGAGAGAGAGAGAGAGAATCAAAAACTAGACAGAGATAGAGACGAAAGATTCACCACCAATAACCCCCCAAAAAAATCGCCAACCAACATTACGGCCAACCCCTTCTAATACCACAACCATTATCCTCTCCCTCCTTCACCCAACACCGTAATCAACCTCAGGAGTCCAAATCTGAGTTAGCTGTAAAATAACGGTGGTGAGCGCCCCCCCCCCCACCCTCCTGCGGCACCCACGGATTACGGCGGCGGTAGAGTTACGTCCTTGGCGGTAAACACTGACGGAATGGCGGCTGCAGTCATATCCGCTGACCTAATTTGACCTGATACGCTTGATTTTTATTTTTTTTCCTCTTCTGATACACTCGACCTTTCATTTTTCTTTCTTCTTTTATTTTTGTGTGAAGTGGCTTGAGTAATAACTGGCGACCGAATCTGTCTTGGAGATTTAATAAAATATTCTTTATTTCTCCATTATTTTGGTATCTTAACAATATATATATACCCAGTTTTACTTATTTATTATTATTATTATTATTATTATTATTATTTTATTCTATCCATCATTTCTCATTTATTTTGGTAGCGTTAATAACAACTATTGACAACTAATACGAACCATACCCATTTTTATTATTATTATTATTATTTATCATGATCATCTTCACTAGCACCTTCAGTTACATACGAGGACCCAAACTGACGTAAAATACAATGGAATTTCATTTCTCTTCCCTTAAGTGTTTAACAGCACCCGTTGACTCAGACTACCAGAAAAAAAAAAAAGAAAGAAAAAGAAAAACCTCAATCATACATCAAACTGATAAACCCAATTATTCATTTCCCTCTCACTTGGACGCCTTTAATAACAATGACGGAACCGGAGTAGGCTAACATGAAGATTAATTTTACTTATTTCATTCAAACTGATATGACGTTATTATTGTTTTTCTTTCTGTCTTTTACTTGACCCCCTGACTAACAACCAATGACCCAAAGTGACATGATAATACAATTCACTTCCCTTCCCCTTTCAAACCAACACCAACTACATCCTTTCATTCCGGCGGTAACTACATAAATAAAAAAAAAAAAAAAAGTTAAGATTTACGTTGTCGTCTGGTTAGTGGCGAATGTTTATCCTGGACCACGATGATACTCCTAAGTTGAATTAAAACGTTCGATGATACCAAGAAAAAATTAAGACATGTTGCCGGAGTCTTTACGATACAGCGACCCCAAATTACATGAAATAAATTTTTCATTTCTCTGTCACGCTGATGACTTTTTATAACACCCGGTGACCTAAACTGACATGGAACACTCTCACCTTTTCATTTCTCTTTCTAAGATTAATGTTTGCCGGACGTGTTGCCTGGAAAGAAAATATGAGCAGAATTTTCCGGAGCCCGATGAATGGATTGCATAGTGTTAACCTGGTCACTATCTCCCCAAACGTGAATAAAATGATGTAGGGTGAAATGAAGACATCGAGACGGCAGTATACTTATGGTTAATGGGACTATTTCTTACTCCACCGCTACCCGAGGCCCCTCCAAAGGTAAATGAATTCGTCTGGTGGACGCAAGAACAAAACTAAGAACATATCTTAGTGCAGGAGGTTAATAATGTCTTCAAGGCGCTGTAATATTGGCCTGAACTTTGTGTCCTCAGTGGGGTTTTTTATACAGCCGTAATAAGATGTGTTCTTGGCAGATGAAGACAATACATAATCACACAAATAATTACGATATACTCGTACGAATATAATAGGAATGAGGAAAGCTATACTGGTGAAGAAGTAACTTTAATTCATTCTGTAGTGTGTGTGTGTGTGTGTGTGGTTTTTTTATTGCACTGATGCCACGGCCCAATAATTTGACTGAGCTTCGGTGACCGTGAACCTGGCGGGAAATAGTGACCAGCTACGCGTGTCTCCTGAACAATGGCCAGGATGTGACGCCACCTCAAATAACAGGCCGGGAGAAACTGCTCATACTTCTGATTTTTACCGATATGTATAAAATGTCTTCATACGGTAACAGTTTACTTTAGTCGGAGAATGAATGTACTATCAGTAAGTTCTAGAAGTCACCAGTACAATAATTCAACCTCCTCTTCAGTAAATACACAATCAAGAATCAATTAACAAGTGGGAGGCTTTTTAACTCCACCAACATAATGGGTCTTCCCTCAGTTGAACAAATCCAACTGGCGACAGAAATAAAATAAAAGTCCTCGTCTTACTGAAGGTGTTAACAAGGTAGGTAGACCTACATAGCCACAAGGGCGAACTCTCCTCGTGACCACATGTTCGCCGCCTTGAGCCAACACCTGAATGGACTAACAATGTGCAGATTCACCCCGGCACACACACACACCCAGCACCACACACGCTCCTCAGATCATTCACTGGCACGTACTGCAATCAAATGTACCACTGCGTTCAGAAATACGGTAAAAATACTGTACTTATCTATCAATAAATACATTCACTACGATTGTCAAACTTGTATAGGAATAACACTGATGTTGGCGTTATAATCTAGACGGTATTAATACTACTATATTGTCGCTATTCGTATGATAAATAAATTAATATCACAGTTTTCAAAACGCAGTAACAAACACACACACACACATCTATCTATCAATCTATATACACATTATACGTTTGTGTGTGTGTGTGTGTGTGTGTGTGTGTGTGTGTGTGTGTGTGTGTGTGTGTGTGTGTGTGTGTGTGTGTGTGTGTGTGTGTGTGTGTGTGTGTGTGTGTGTGTGTGTGTGTGTGTGTGTGTGTGTGTGTGTGTGTGTGTGTGTGTGTGTGTGTGTGTGTGTGTAAGTGGGTGAAGGGCGCCATTACAGCATCTGTCATCCCACCTCCAATTACGGCAGCCAATCCACGCTCCCTCCCCCCTCTCTCTGTAATGGCACCATCGCTCATCACCATCCCCCACACAAACACACCTTCCATCTCCTGGTACGGTATCAAGCTGCATAAGGACGAGATAAAGATGACTCGCAAGGATTTACGTTGTGCTTCACGAACTTCCCCAAGGACAACAAAAGGCAAGAGGGCAAGGCAAATGCAGGTATTCTAGAAGTGACAGCTGAAGTGACGCCAAGAAGTAAAACCCAGAAGCTGATATTACCCCTTTCAAACCCGCTATTAACCTCTTGTCACATGATACATTTTTTTCGTTTTATTCTTCCTGCTTCCAGACATTTTTATTCAGCTAGGAAAGGTTCTCTCGTGGTGAATTTAATGGATGCTATATTTACCCCTTCCAGTTAAAGAGCTTTTCCTTGGCTGAAGAAAATCGTCTGAGGGTAGTGAGACTATAACGAAAAGTAAGTCAATGGAGTGAAGATGCTGACCTGTTCACTCAGATGACGTATTATTTCATTTATTCATTTCCTTACTTATTCGTTTGTTTATTTATTTATTGCTGCTGCCAGAGGATTATATTTAGCCTAAGAGATACCCTCAAGTCGGTAGAGGATTAATGAGAAGAATTTGGGCCATTCAGTTCGAAGTCTCTCCCATGTCCTATGAAATCGTCTGGAGATAGCAAGAATAAAATAAGACATACTCGAGCTGAAGAGGTTAATCATAACTTTTGGAAGTAACAGCTACTTTCTTCAAAACACACAAACATGACAATTGTTTCGCCTGTCGTCGCCCACGGAAAAGAAAATATACCTTGAGGTTCACAGCACAAACCTTGAAACGCTCATGGCAGGAATAATACACATACCACACTGGACAAGAAAGAAACATTGTAAAGAAAGTCCTCGCCATATGTAGTTTTTTTTTTTCCCCTGACAATAGCTTTGCAAATTACAGAAAATTTGCTTCCTAAAGTTTCGGCGATACGTACACAGCTGATCTGCCAGTTTCCCAATTTACAGTGACAAATGTAGGGGAAATGTTGCTATATTTTCGAATATATCTCTGACACATAAGTAGGAGCGCCTATAGAGACAAAGGAAGTGGGTATTGCTATTATCTAGGAAAAGAGAATAAAAAGGTGAGGACACAGGCAATACTGATAAAATGACGTACTGGTAACATTACTCACTGACAGCCTACAGGCACTAAGAGGACTATCGAGAGAGAAGAGATTAGCTCTACAAGGCAAAGATGCAACACGGTAACAGTTTATCAAATGGAAGGGGGGAGGGGGATTTCCAGCATCTAATGAGTGACTGAAGGTTACACAAATCACGTGTTCAGCGACAGGCGACCCGATACTTATAGGAAAAAAGATACCTATAGAGGGGAAAAAAAAAAGGGGGGGGGGGGCGGCGGCAAGCAAGCGCGCGCGCGCGCACACACACACACACACACACACACACACACACACACACACACACACACACACATTTAAGTAACCACCAATAATCCTACAACAATGAGCACACGCCGGTACACCTGCCATACACCCCACTCCATCCTTCATCCCATACTTCCCGCACAGCCTGCCTTCCGCGTCGCCCTGCTTCATTCTCACATCCACCATACAATCTTGGGTAAAGAAGTTAATATTTGAGGTTGGTAAAAACAATAATAAGGCTGCCATCAATAACACGACAAAGAAAGGTCTCAGTTCAGTACACCTGCCAACTACCATCAACCCCCTCCCTCATCCCAACCTACCCTTCACCGCTACCGACCCCCTCCCCCTCCCCCACCTCATAATTCCTTGCAACCCCCCTCTTCCGCGTTGTGTGAACCCCGCTACCCCCTCCCCCCTATTCCCCAGGAAAAGCCGAGGAGAAAGCCCACACAAAAGTTGGGTCTGTTTCTCTCACATCCCCATTTTTCCTCTGCCTTCCAGACACCCACATCCATCTCCTTTTCCCTCTTCAGTTTCCACACACACACACACACATATATATATATATATATATATATATATATATATATATATATATATATATATATATATATATATATATATTTTCCTGTGCTTCTTTTGGCTTTTCTTATGTTTTTCACCATTTCAGTTTCCCTCCGCCTCTCCCCAGATGCCCTCCACCCAACAACAATCAAGGGGTTGCCGTCAACAATGTCTCTTAACACTTCCTTTGTTATCTCTCCTCCCGTCCCCACACCGTCATTCCACTAGGTAAACACCCATTATTACGCACCACACACTACAGGAAAGTGGGAAATGATGTTCTGATTACATGCACGAATGTCAGCTTCATCCTAACTATATAAAAAAATGTCAACCTTCTTCATCGTCGATACATGATTATTAAAAGTAGTTAAACCATTTGGAACTATATTTTCATCTTTATCAGACTACCTTTACAGACGATTTTCTTTTAATTAGGGAGGAGCCGTCATTTGTGAAGGAGTTAATGAAGGATACAACTAACCTTTACAGTTCCAAAAATCACGCTAAAACTGAAAATTATAATTACCTTTTGATACTCTGAATAACTTATAAATGACGTCCTCGAGTTTAGGGTGTTATTAGGCACGATAGATTACAGGAAGAGGGAAATTGCTGTTCTAATTACACGCAGGAATGCCAGCTTCCCCGTAATTATATTTAAAAATCATCAACCACTCGTCAATACGTGATAATAAGCAGTAATTTAACCCTTTCACTGCGATGACGTCTGATTTCCGCTTCTTGCTATCTCCAGACGATTTTTATTCAGCTTAGGATGGCGTCCTTGAAAAATATTAACGAAGGCTGCATCTAACCCCTCCAGCTGGAAATCTCTCTCCTCAGCTGAATAAATGAAGCCTGTAGTCAGCAAAAACAATGACGTCCTCGGTGTGAAGGGGCTATTAGGCACGACTGATTACAGGAAAGTGCAAAAACCTGTTTCAATTACACGCAGATGTGCCAATTTCACCGTAATTACATAAAAACATGATGCTATTAACAGCTGTTTTAACGTGTTCAATATAATGATACCTCTTGAATTTTATCTACGTTATCAGCGCACAGTATCATTCAAGGTGCGACGAACTTGATGAAGACGAATATCTAACACCTGAGATTAAAAAAAAAAAAATAACCCATGAATCGGAATGGAACTGTTTAGGGAGAAAATACAACACTCCGGCAATAACAGCATATAGTCTTACAGAAATACATCCATCTCCATCCCCCCCCCCCCTAAAAAAAAAAAAAGTTAAATTGTGTTGGGGCGAAGCGCGCACACACACACACACACACACACACACACACACACACACACACACACACACACACCATCCTGGCATCACGGAACAAAACAAACTCAGGAAAGCTTAATGGGGGAGATGATTCTCGCCCCCGGACAAAAACCTCGAAAATCTGTCAAGAGGTCAACTTTCTCCCGCCCCCCCAACCCTCCCAGGCCGAGTGACAAACAGTAGACGGGAAGGTATACCGGTGATAAGGTTTTCCATTAACCTGTTCAGCAAGAGTGAGTTATATTTATTTGGCCCTATCTCTCTATCGAGTTATGATTATTAGGACCTATCTATCTACCTATCCCTCTATCTATAGCCAGACGCCTTAAATCCATAAGGGGTGGCCACAAACCAATCGTCTCCATGTCACCCTGTCCCCTGCCATTTCGCTGTTCTCTCTCTCACACACACACACCATCCCCTCCCCTCCCTCCCCCTCTCTCTCTCTCGTATACCTCTCTATTAGGACCTACATTACTGATATTTCCACACGATTTTATTTAACTTGGGAGAGACTTTTGGCACTGAAGAGGTTGTAGTTGTTATCGTGACCCAAGACTCATCTGAACGTGAAACCAGTGAACAACAGACTGAAACTGATATCTCCTGCAGTCCATTGTCTTTTCAAAGGGCAGGAAAGGCTGGGGGATGTTTATTATAACCCGGCAGTAGCTATATATGCCACCACGTTAAGGTATTCCTAATTGGTGAGGTAAAAGAAAATATCCATTAAACCCCTAACTACTAAAAGTCTAACTGAACTGAATAAAATCGCCTATAGGTAGCAAAAACAGCAAAAAACAAACCCATATGGAGGTGAAACGCTGAACAAAAAGTTGCGAGTGTCTGCCGGTACGAGGGAATAAAGCTGCTATCAGATGGAAGGTTGATGTCTCTGCAGAATGGCCGACAGAGGTAAAAACTGGAGAGACGAGCAATAACACTAGCCAAACATACACGCCTTAACCCCTCCCAGCACAACATACACGCCTTAACCTCTTCCAGCACATCATTTACTTCTTGTTCTTGCAACCATTCGACGATTCAGGTGGGACTCCTAGTACTGAAGGGGTTAATGAAGGCTGTATCTAACCCCTCTAGTTCAAAAAATTTCTCCTGAGCTGTAAAAAAAAAAAATAAATAAAAAAAAGTCGAGAGCACGAACACGATTAAAATGACTTCCTCGGGTTGATAGGCTTAAGAAAGAATAAAGGCCGGAAAAACAAATACAAGAAAACAAATGAAGTGGATGTCAATGAAGCAGAAGACATAACATGGGTGAAAAATGTTTAATGAACCGAAGAAAACACTACCATCATTGTCTAATTCCTTCAGTGTGAAAAATCTCGTCTGAGCTCAAGAAAATCCTTTAAAGCTGAGACGAATTAAATATGTAAACGTTCCCGGGCTGAGGATAAGAAGAATATATAATGACAGGAAAAAATATAGAAAAAAACGAAGGTAAACGAAGTACAAAAGAGAAAATGAGTGAAAACGTTTAACTAACAGAGGAACATGCTACCGCCATCACTGTAAAGAACCATTAAGCTTTCCACTGCCGAATGTACCAACAATTTCCCTGCTACCTGAGGCCTAGAGGAGGGAAGAAGGGAAAGGGGAGGGACATGAGAGAGAAAGGAGCAGAGATGGGGGGAGGAAAAAGGAGGAAGACAGGAGTAGTGTGTATGTATCTATGGATGTAATATTCAGATTTCACGTAATCATTCATCCCATTTTCTTTATGAGGGGCTTAGCTTTAAACAGTCTTAAACGATGTATCTTTAGCGTACGGAACAACACTACTGCAACAGCTGGGCACATCATGTAAAAACTGCTTAAATAATAACAAAAAGGAGGGAGGAGCAAAGATAGGAGGGAGTAGAAACGGGGAGGGTGACGAGGTAGAAAGGAGGGAGAAGGAGGTAGAAAGGAGGGAAATGGAGAGGTTCAGGAGAAAAGAAGGAACAATTTACATATTAACCTCGGGAAACCTGGCTAATGCTACGCTTGAGGCAGCCCGGGGGGAGGAACAAGCCAAGGGAAGGAAGGAAGGAACTGATGGATGGATGGATGGATGGAATGGCAGAGACTGAAATAACCGTGAAGGGTGAGCTAAGGAAGAGGACTGATAGCGGCAGCGGTACAATCGCCATAGGTAGGAAAAGGAAGAATTACTTTCTCATATATTTTTTGTGTGTGTCCGACACTGGGCACAAGCTTCTCATACTGTTCCCATGACCCAGTAGTCCCCCTCCATTTCATACACCTCCACATGTCACCACTTCGACACTAACACCCACCGCCCAATTGAATACATGCTTGGACTGTCTCATACAGGGATGGTGTATTGGTATTAGAGGTAATAATTTTAAGACAGGTCGGCGGGTCTCTTGGTAGAGCAGTAAAGTCTGTTTTATGAAATTCAAATCCTTAAACTGTTCCTTGCTCCTGCCAGGATTCGAACCTTGGTCCATTAGAATTGCAGGACACTTCTCTATCGATTCAGCCGCCTGCAGGATCCCATCCTATACGTGCGACCTCTTACTATCAAAAATAAGTAAGAAGCACTCAGCTCTAGAGCTCAGTGGTAAAAAGGCAAAGGGAAAGCAAATGGACAAATCGACAAGAGGAAGACCGGGAAGCTGTACAAAGATGATAAAATGGAAATTAACCCTTCACTGGCCAGCGACAGGATACAAACCACTCGGGGGATACTGAAAAGTTAATAAGAGAGAGAACCATCAAGTCTGGGCCATGAGTTCGCCAATATGAGCCAGTAAGCGAAAAGCGGTACCTTCAGATCCGTTTGAAAATGGCATAAGAGGCTACGTAGCACTTCTTTCTTTGCGATTTGTTTTGTATTTTACACCTTAACATTCTCTTGTATGTTATTTATTGCTTTAATCCATGCACTGTTTGCCTTAATAACACACACGTAGAAATAATGGCGTAAGAATCAGATTAAAGCGGTAAGGAATAGGTACTGCGAAAAACCCAAAACCTCTTACATTACGGCCCAAGGAACCACGCCAGGCAACTCCCCCTGGATCAATTTCAGACAGTACTGTATTAAACACTGACACCCCCGAGCATCACTGACCCCTTACCGAGTAGCACCTGGAATATGAGGGACTTGGGGACTCTTGCAAAAATTTATAAGGGATACAGTACTCAGGGGTGGACGTAAGAGCTTTGCGACTATGAGACAGTAGGCGAAGGGTAGCACGCTTAATACCGCCTCTGCATAATTTCATGTGTATCTATTTCGGACAATAAAAGTGTTTAGGTTATAAAAGAGGAACAAGACAAAGGAAAAAGCAGAAGAGTAAAGGTATATTTATAGTGAGAAAAATGGCAGGAATGCAGAGAGAGAGAGAGAGAGAGAGAGAGGTAATTTGGAGAAAACGCATCTATTGTGGGGACAGACAGTAGTGTTGTGACAATACAGTGAAAGTCAGAGGAGGAGGAGGAGGAGGATTGATATGGAAAGAGAAAGCGCAGGAAAACTGATTTCCTTGAGGATACGAAAATAAAATCCAAGAGGAAAAGAAAGAAAAGAAATAAATGATAACATTATGGAAAGAAAAATGAAGAAACAAAGCCAGAATATTACTAAAGGGAATAAAAAGACTGAGAACGTTGTAAAAAAAGAAGAAGAAGAGAATGAAAGGCAGATACCAAAACATTAAATAGTAATGTACAGAGAAGGTAATTTGACTGATATAATAAAAAAAAAGACAACTAGTAAGGAGAACACACACACACACACACACACACAACGTCAATCACACCTGACTACTGGACTTTCCCCAGACGCGACCTATGACCCTCACCACACACATGTACACCTCAAAATACCTACACACTCAAACACGTACACTCACTGTCATAAATTCCTACTGATTCACAGACAGCTAAAAATGTTTGACGTTCCGGAAGAAAAATGAACTCAAAATTACTGCTTTTTCCTGAACAGTGAACATGAAAACATCGAAGTAATTTCTAACTTTGGTGCTTGTTGGTGGGTGTAAGTGGGATGGAACTTTTGACTGCGACTGTACATACAATAATACAAACATAATATTCTCTCTCTCTCTCTCTCTCAACACACATACACACACACATGTTGACACTACAGCCATCTGCTCTCCTATACGTTTACGGGGTGTCAAGTGCAACGTGACAGGCGTGGGGACGATCACATGGGGAGAGGAGGGAGGGGAGAAGGGGAGGGGAGCAGCAATGTAAGGCGGAATGGGTTGTAGAGGGGAAGGGAGAGAATTAATGAGTAAAATAAACTAAGGGGTTTAGGGAAGGGTAAAAATGTCAAGTCCTGAAGGAGTGTTTAAAAATAACAAAAGGGTGGAGGCTGGTGAAGGGGAATAAAAGCAAGAATGTGGAGAGAGAGAGAGAGAGAGAGAGAGAGAGAGAGAGAGAGAGAGAGAGAGAGAGAGGTGACATACGCAAAGGCCAAGTGGAGATGAAGAAAGGAAACACTACACAAAGTCCTTAATGAAAAGAGAATAGGAGTGAGAGGAAGTTTACAGCAACGATTACGAATGAATGAGAAACGAAAGGGAGTGTTGGAAAGAAGGAAACCAAAAAAGAGAGAAAAATAAAGCTTGGGAGAGAATTTAGGCGAGACAGAGACTATCGTGGAAGTCAGTGAACAGCTCCCTGGCGAAAAGTAAACAGTGTGGTATAAACAAAGCTAATGGTGGGTTGGGGCAGGAAGGGCACATGGGGTAAAGCCAACGCGGAAGGGAGGGAGGAAGTAGCAACACAAGTACTTTAGGAAGGAAGGAAGGTTAAGGAAGAAGGAAAGGAAGGAAGGAAGGTTATGGAAGAAGGAAAGGAAGGAAGGAAGGAAGGTTAAGGAAGAAGGAAAGGAAGGAAGGAAGGAAGGTTAAGGAAGAAGGAAAGGAAGGAAGGAAGGAAGGAAGGAAATAGGTAAATAAGTACGTATGCTAATAAGGAAGGAAGAAAGAAATAATGAAATAAGAAAAAGAGTAAATAAGTGCGTAAGTTCGTAAGTAAGGAGGGAAGGATGAAATGGGGTGACATGAAAAAAAACTAGGGAATCATAACATACACATTCAGTCAACAATTTCCCTGGGGATGAGAAAGGAGACCATTATTGTTATATACATAATATTTATTCATTTAGTTATTATCTAAGGGGAAGGAACAGAAAACTATTGGCATGGTAGGCCTGAGATGCTGGTGGGTAGTGGATGGGGGGAGTATACCTCGTTAAATGGGAATAAAATACATGAAAATTGTTTCCTCCAAGAACATGACGTGAAAGGCATGCACATGTTTCTCTCATATACCTTACATCTTGCATCACCGGTAACAAAAGGTGGGAGAAACGCCTGTGAGTGTGTGTGTGTGTGTGTGTGTATGTGGGGGGGGGGAGGCTGGTAAGGCGGCAGAAAGGAAGCCAGACCTGAGGTGAGAAATGTTGTGCAATACGGCACGCTGGTGTGTTCTAATACTTTTGCAACTGATCTAATAAAATGGAGAAAATAAAATTGAAGGGAAGACAGCGTACCAGTGAAGGCAGAGGAAGAGGAAAGAAACACACACACACACACACACACACACACACACACACACACACACACACACACACACACGATAACAAATGAGATGTGATGGGCATAAATACGAATGAAAATATCAGGTAAAAAAATACACATGAAGTCCAACATCCCTTATTTTAATTCAGTATGTGTTGTAAATATCAAAACTATTTACACACACCTGGCAGTAAAAATTAAAAAACTATCATGTCCGTCTTACAGGTACCAGCAGCGACAGAACTATAATGGCTACGTTTTATGTGATTAACTTTGGACATAACAGATTACCTTCTTTTTTGTTATGCCATCTAGAGAAAAAAATATTCAACTTGGGAAGGATCTAGAGCAATGAATGGGTTACTGGAGGCTATCTCTAATCTCTCCAGTCCAAGATGTTTATCCTCAGCTGCATAAAATCGTCAGCAGGTAGCAAGAATAAAATGTGGGTGGAGTCCTCGAGCAGAAGTCAGCCCTTCCATCCAGTGACATATTTTTATTCTTGCCGGCACTAGACGCTATGATTCAGTTTGGGGGAGATACATTGTACTGACGGTGTTAATGAAGGCTATGTATAACTTCTCTAGCTTAAAGTCTCCCAAACTTAGTAAGATACACTTGATATAGTAAAATAAAACAGCAAATAACAGCAGGTGGCTGAAAGCGTTAACTGCATTACTTTCTATAAACCAACGTCAACAAATGTGAACGACAACAAAGATTTACTGTATGCAACTCAAGGCCCATGACAGAGTAATGAGGGCACGTAACACCTTAAACTATTCAAGGCTACTGAAGGAACGGCTTGGCGATCATGGCTTCTTTATCCACAAGTTAAAAAGCTTTCCTTAATTACTTCAGTCAAATGGCGATTTTGTTATTTCTACTACCGATAAGCGATTGTATTACAGCCTCTGAAGGACATAACCTACTCAGATATTAACCCCTTCAGTGTCATGACACTGTTTTCATTTTATTCTAGCTAACTCCAGGTGATATTAATCAGAACAGGGAAGAAGCTCGTAGTGACGGAGTCAAAGAACAATAACTACTTTCCAGCTCTGTTTCCGCCAAACAATTATATCTGTATTACGAAGGCCTCGCACTCTGAGGTGCAACTGGAGTGGCGTTTGAAGGCAGAATGAACCAGAGACCAAGAGGGATGGTGAACGAGAGGGGAAAAGTATGGTAAACAAACAAGGCAGTCGAGAAGGGGAAAGAGGGTGAGGGATGGAGAGAGAGAGAGAGAGAGAGAGAGAGAGAGAGAGAGAGAGAGAGAGAGAGGGGGGGAGGGAGAAACCAGTAAAGTACTGTAAATGTGAAGGGATACGAAGAGCAAAAAGAGAACTACATAGGAAATACAGACAACAGGAGGACTACTGGTCCATTAAGAGGTTATTTGCTGGGGCTTAAAACTAATTACACTAAAGATCTAACCAACCGCTAAAACAGTTGGAAATAATTAGGGAAAAGTAATACCAGAACGGAACATAGTCTAACCAAAGAAAGAGGAGGATGAGGAGGAAAAAGACAACAGGAAAAAGGGAAACGGAAAAATAAAAATGCAGAGAAGTTTGAAGGGGACAAGGATGACTAACAGGCGACTAGCTACAGCAGAAAGAAGAAACAGTCAGTTAAAAAAAAAAAAAAAACACTAAAAGAAGCAGAGAGAGGGGACAAAGGAAGGGTGAAGGCAGAGTAAGAAAATGAGAAGTGGAGGCGAAGTGTATAGGGAGTGAGGTGGGGTTAACGAGTAAGGAGAGAGGTGGGGTTAAATAGCAAGGAGAGAGGTGGGGTTAAATAGTAAGGAGAGAGGTGGGGGTTAAAGAGTAAGGAGAGAGGTGGGGAATAACAGTGCGGGGAAAGGTGGGGTTAAAGAGTAAGGAGAGAGGCAGGAAAAGGGGGTAGATAAGAGAAGTGAGAGGTAAACGGAGGCGGAGTGGAGGTTAGTGAGCGAGGTCAGGAGAGGCAGGCAGCGGAAGAGGGAGCAATAACACAAGTAATGATGATAACACAACAGTAACACACGCACGAGGAAGATATAAATGTGCGGTACGGAGGCGACTGAGGAAAGGAAAGAAATACCGAGGCAAATGGTGAAGAGAGCGAGGCAAGAAGAGAAGAGAGAGGCAATAAGAGAGGAGAGTGTTAAAGAGCAATAAGAGTGAAGACAATGAAACAACGGTAAAACACGAAGGAGGAAGACTATAATGTCAAGGGAAGGAAAAGTGTGATAAATCCAAAGGTAAATTACAAAGGGAAGGAGACACTTAATACAGAGGAAAGAAGAACACAGTCAAGGAGGGAAAATAAAAGTAATGACAATAACACAACAGGAACACACAGAAGGAAGACTACAGTATGAAAAACAAAGACGACTCCAATAAAAAAGAGAGAATGGCAGAGTCAAGCAGCACACAAGAGAGTAAAGACAATAAAACAAGGAGGAACACACACACACACACACACACACACACACACACACACACACACACACACACACACACACACACACACAAAGTTGACAGAGTATATTATGAAAATTGACGGAAAGGCAATAAATCCAATGACAGACTGCACAAGAACGAAGAAAAAGAAGTGAAAAAGGAGAAAAAACAGAGGTAACAAGCTACAACACCCACGAAACACAGAAAATGAAGACTAATGCATCAATACTAAACACGGAAATCAACCCCAGTAACACATTTCTGAAGGAAGGAGGAAAGATATGGACGAATAAGGAGAAAACGATATAGAATTAGTACCACTAGAGGCAATAACACGACAATAAAGTACAAATAAGGAAGATGATAATGTGAGGGGAAGTTATAAATCCAGTGACAAATTAAGGAAGGAACTGAACGGGGACGAGTCAAGGAAGAAAAGTACCGACATGACAATAAAACCCAAGTACAACGCGGAAAGGGAAGATTAACTACTTCACTCCGATGACGTACCCCGTGCTTTATTCTTACTACCTCCAGACGATTGTTATAACTAGGGGAGGTTTTTTGACCTAGAAGAGCTCTATATAGCCTTAATTAAGCCCTTCAGTTCAAGATATCTAAGTTGAAATATATCGTGTGGAAAGTGGCAAGAACAGAGTGGAAAATGTATCACTGTACTGAATGGAGTAAAGGAAGAATCGACGGCAGGAATATGAAGCCAATAACAAATTAAAGATGGCAAAACAGTAAGAAGCAATAAGTAAAGACTACAAAACAGGGTTAAAACGGGGAAGAAAACTAAAGAATCGTTGTTACTGCTTAGTCCCGGCATGTCTGGATGATTAGACCTGCTGACCACAGGTAAGCAACGCTTCTTAGAGGTCGTCCTACAGGTACAGTACAATACATATACCGTGCAGGGACCCGACACCCCCTTGTGGTAGACAGTGTTTCCCTCGGGAAGGACCTGCGTTCTTCCCACACCGAGGTGCATAGATAAATGAGGGTTGCGATATCACACAGGGTGCACACCACCACCACGAATAGGTTCCTCGTCAGCGCCAAGTATCCGTGTGTATCGTAAGGAGATAAAACCAATAACAGATTATGGAACCAAGAAGAAAAGAAAAGAACAATGAGGGAATGGAAGAAAGAACAATAACAGAGGTACCGTTGAGACAACATCGGTAAAACACGGAGGGAGAAGACTAGAGGTAAAAAGCATGGGATTGCGATAAATTCAACATAACACAAACACTGGCCATAAAACAACAGTAAAATAAGGGGAAAAAAAAAAACGAAAGAGTCAATCGAGGAACGGATTCATGAGTAAATTAAAAAATGAATCAGGAAAGGAAGTGAGGAAGAGTATAATCAAGGAGTTGGAGAAAAAGTAATAACAGACGTAAAGACAATAAGACACGAGTAGGACACGGAAGAGGAAGACAATGCATGAGAGAGAGAGAGAGAGAGAGAGAGAGAAAGAGAGAGAGAGAGAGAGAGAAACACATTAACGCCTACCAAGAGCATGAAGGCCATTTAGGTAGGAAATTAGTTAGATGAGTAGGGAAGTGAAAGGAAAAGAAAACAGGAATAGAAAATAAATGATGGATAAACGAGAGAAGAGAAAGTCACACACACACACACACACACACACACACACACACACACACACACACACACACACACACGCACACACGAAGAGAAAGGCATACAGGCACGTCGTGGAGATTAATTTCACGAGACACTACGCAATTATAGAAAAATGATGAGTCAACAGCGGAAAGGAATGGAAGAGAAGATTAGTAAAAGAATGAAAGAAAATGTAGAGGAGGGAGGGAAGGGAGGGATAACAGATAAAACTGACTTAAAGGGAAGAGAGAATGATAGAGAAGACTGAAGGAAAAACAGAATGGGAGGAGGGAAAAGAATGATAATAGTAAACTGAAAGGAAGAGAGGGATGGGAGAGGAATAATACGGCAGAGAGACAGAAGGGAAGCGAACGAAACAGATGGAGGGGTTGAGAGGAGAATATTGGAAAGACAGGAAATTGTAAGAAAGATGGGGAAGGGAGGGAAGAAGAAGAGAAGAATATGAAGGAACGTGAGGATAAGGAAGGGGGAGTAGCAGGAGAAGAGAAAAAAAAATGAAGGAAGGGGGGGGATGGAATATAAATATGAAAGAATGAGAGGAAAATGAGGAATGGTGCGTGAATGGAGGAAAGTGAGAGAAGGTGCGTGAATGGAGGAAAGTGAGGGGAGGTATGTGAATGGAGGAAAGTGAGAGAAGGTGCGTGAATGGAGGAAAGTGAGAGAAGGTGCGTGAATGGAGGAAAGTGAGGGGAGGTATGTGAATGGAGGAAAGTGAGAGAAGGTGCGTGAATGGAGGAAAGTGAGGGGAGGTATGTGAATGGAGGAAAGTGAGGGGAGGTGCGTGAATGGAGGAAAGTGAGGGGAGGTGCGTGAATGGAGGAAAGTGAGGGGAGGTGCGTGAATGGAGGAAAGTGAGGGGAGGTGAATGGAGGAGTGAGGGGAGGTGCGTGAATGGAGGAAAGTGAGGGGAGGTGCGTGAATGGAGGAAAGTGAGGGGAGGTTCGGGAGGAAAGGAGGGAGGTGCGTGAATGGAGGAAAGTGACAGAAGGTGCGTGAATGGAAGAAAGTGAAGGGAGGTGCGTGAATGGAGGAAAGTGAGGGGAGGTGCGTGAATGGAGGAAAGTGAGGGGAGGTGCGTGAATGGAGGAAAGTGAGGGGAGGTGCGTGAATGGAGGAAAGTGAGGGGAGGTGCGTGAATGGACGAAAGTGAGGGGAGTGAAGAAGGAAAGTAAAGAAAAAAAAAGTGAGTGTGAGAGCAGGAGTAGGAGTCTGAGGGTAGGAATGTGGGTGTGAGGGCTGAAATGTGAGTGTGAGCAGAAGCGTGAGTGTGAGTGTGAGGGTAGGAGTGTAAGTGTGGATGTAAGGAATGAAGTGTCAGTGTGAGAGTTGGGGTATGAATGTGAACGTGAGGGCTGGAGTGCGAGTGAGTGGAATGTGAGTGTGCAAGTAGGAATGTGACTATGAAGGTAGGAGTATGAGGGTAGGAATGTGAGCGTGAATGTGAGGGTAGGAATGTGAGCGTGAATGTGAGGGTAGGTGAGGAGGGCAAGAGAGGGCGGGGACGAGTGACATGGGACGGGGAACAGGCTAGAGTGGGGCTGTGACGGAGAACAGGACGGCACACACATGTACGAGAGAGAGAGAGAGAGAGAGAGAGAGAGAGAGAGAGAGAGAGAGAGAGAGAGAGAGAGAATGTACGGTATGTAATGTGTATGTGTATTTTTGCATTGTGTGTGTGTGTGTGTGTGTGTGTGTGTGTGTGTGTGTGTGTGTGTGTGTGTGTGTGTGTGTGTGTGTGTGTCCCCTACAGTCACAATATACTCCAGTCACTGACAATAAAGACATCACTCTCTCTCCCCTCTTTCCCCTTCTCCTTCTGTTTATATTGCACCCTTCACACTGCTTTCTTTCACCTCTCTCTCTCTCTCTCTCTCTCTCTCTCTCCCATTCACCACTCTGCTTACCCTATACTCACCCATTTCCTTCGTGGAAGTTTCTTTTCTTCTCCCCTCTCAGTATCTTTCCTCTTCCATTTTCCCCACTATTCCTCCTCCCTTACCTCCCCTCCCCCCTTTCTCCACTTCATCTTGTACTCTTTCCTCTAAGCTCCACATCTTTTCCTCAGCTTCTTTTCCTTCCCCTCTTTCCCTTTTCTATATTTAAGCTACTGTACCTTCGCCTGCCTTGCTCCATCCACTCTCTGTTCTCGCCCCTTCCTTCTCAGCTCTCTCTTTATCATCACCTTCACTTTCATCTCTTCCCTCGTTTTTTCCTTCTCATTTCCCTCTTCCTTCCTATTTCTATCCCCATCATCAAAATCATCATCAACTTCAACACCATCATCAGCAGCAGCATCTCTTTCTAATTCTTCCTTCCTTCCTCTTCCCTGTTTCCCTCTTCCTTCCTTCATTCTCCCCATCATCACCATCACAATAATCACCATATCCACCATCATCCCATACCTCCATATTTCCTCCTCCTTCCTTCAAACAACTTTCTCCTTCTTACCTTTTCTCTCTCCTTACCTCTTTTCTTCCTCTTCCCCTCACTGCATCCTTCACTTCCATTCCCTGTCTTCCTTAACCCCGCCTCCAGTTCGATTACTTGTTTCAATAATCTGCTTTTCCTTTCTCCACATGAGTTTATTTCCTTCAGTTCCTTTATTTGTATCTTTTCCTTCCTATATCCTCCTCCACCCTTAACCTTACTCCCACCCTCAGCAAGATGACGCCTATTGTATATCATTTTTGCTTCCTCCACTCGGTTTTATTGACTTTACTACCATGACCTACTTTTATTTTTTTATCTTGTTAATGTCAGATCATTTACTCGGCTCTAGAAGGATTTTTCTGCCTTTTTTTCCCCCTCTTTCCTTCCTTCCTCTATATTTCCTTTGTTTCTTTTCCTCGCATTTCTTTCCCTGCTCCATCTTTCCTTCTGCCTCTTCTACTTCCCTTTCCTTCTCTCCTCTATCCATCCCATTTCCCTCTTCTCCTCCCCTTTCTCTCCTTCCTTCATATTTCAATTCTACGTCCTCCTTCACTTTTCCCATCTACCTCCTTCTCTCCCATTTCTTTCCTTCTTCCATCCTATCTTCTGCCTCTTCGTTTCCTCCCTTCCGTCATTCGCATATTCCCTCTATATACTTGTTTTCCTCCCCTTCCCCTCTTCCACTTCCCCCTCCCCTCTCTCTCACGTCCTCCTGTAATCACGCCATCCATTACTCGGGCATGATAGGCTAAGTGGAGGGAGGAAGGCATGTAACCTGGCACTTCTCTTTCCTTTCATCTCACACACTTCCTTCTTTCCATCTACTCTTTCCACTTTCTTCTCCCTCCCCCCCACACTGCATTTCTCTCCCTTTCCTGTCATTTCTCCTTTCTCTCTCTTTAACTACCGGATTCTCTTTCCTCTCTTCTTACTTTCATCTTGTCATCCCCCTCCCCACTTTCCCCACATCCCTCTGCAGTTCCTTCTTTCTCTCTCCCGTCTTTTCTCCCTTCTCTCTCAATCTACCTTATATTCTCTCCACCCTCATCTCACTTACTTTTTTCTTTCCGTCTCTCTCTCCAATTTCTTCTCCCCTTCCCCCTCCTTCTCCACATCCTCCTTTCTCTCTCCTTTCTGTCATTTCTCCCATCTCTCTCTATCTGCCGCATATTATCTAATTACGCTTCTTTCTTCCATCACTCTATTGTCGCTTTCCCTTTTTCTTCCTATGTTATCTTCTATCACATTTTTCCCCTTTCTCTCATGTGCACTGCCTTCCTTCCTTCCCTCTTTATTACCCCCCCCTCTCTCTCTTCTCTCTCTTATCACTTCCGTCTTTCACCCACTTTTTCTCCCTCCTGCATTTTCTTCTTTTCCTCCGTCGTGACTGTTCTCTCTCCTTTTTTCTATCACCCTTTCTCGCACATTTCCTCCTCCCCCTCTCAGCTATTTTCCTCTTTCTTTATCTACACTATCTTTTACCACTCTTCCCTACAAATTACCTCTTGTAACCTCACTGCTCTCTCTCTTCTCTTCCCTCCAATCTTCTGCTAATTTTTGTCACCTTTCATTTTTCCTTCTCTTTTTTTTTCCTTACCATCTAAAAACATTAATACACTTGTTCTTCACTTCCATAATTACTTCCTTCATTTCCCACCCCGCTCCCCCACCACTGCTTACTCATCTCCCAAACACATCACTCCTCAGTCACAAGTGTTCACGGTTATACACTCTCATTCATACAGTTATTTACTCGCTTTCACAATTCTCTCCTGTATACAGTACTGTTATTCATTTCTCTCCTTCCTATTTAATGTCATTCATATTTTTCCTATGTATTTTCACTGATATCTTCTCTCGGTTATTCACTGTCACTCATCTTTTCTATCCACCTTTTTTTTTGTTCCTACTCCGTATGTATGATTATCGATCCATTTTAGAGAGAGAGAGAGAGAGAGAGAGAGTGTGTGTGTGTGTGTGTGTGTGTGTGTAATTCACCGGGTCGGTCAGGATCACTTGATGGTCGTGATCGTCAGCTTTTACCCTCCCGGAAGGGAGCTGAAAGCTCATATAGTCCGATCTAAGGGCAAGGCTGTGACCTTCACACACGCACACACCCGTCCCCTTGCTCAAGGGGGACAGTAACCACCCACTTCGTCAATGAAACTTTTCGCAACCTGAGCGAGGCGCGAACTCCCGTCCACCAGTTGGCAAGCGGGAACGTTGCCACTGCACCAGCGAGCGTGTGTGTGTGTGTGTGTGTGTGTGTGTGTGTGTGTGTGTGTGTGTGTGTGTGTGTGTGTGTGTGTGTGTGTGTGTGTGTGTGTGTGTGTGTGTGATAGGCAAAACTAACCCCTTCCCATGCTGACGAAGTACAATTAGGGAAGGGTTGTGTGTTGGAGGAGTGACGCATGTGAGTCGAAGCGCTGCACTGGCTGTGTTTGTGTTTATGGCCCGTATTCTCGTCGGTCCAGGAAGCTCCCTAACACCTTATCCTATGCGATTTATTTTATTACACATTCCTGTCCTCCTCTGTATTGCATAAATCCTTCCAATAACGCCACACTCTGCATTATTTTGTTTATAACACCTTACTGTCCTCTTCTGTGTTACATAAATCCTTCCAGTATCGCCATACTCTGCACAAATAGCGAACAAAAGAATTTTAACCACCCATATCCAAAAATAAATCGCCAGACCAGTTCGTAAACCACCCAGACACCTCAGGTCTCGCCTCTCATTCCTATCTTTCCACGGCTATTTACACTTCTTCAATCACCGTTCCTGAGGTAACAGTGTGGGAAGGATGGGTAACTACTCATTTTACTCTAACTTGGCCTAGAACTGATATCCCTCCATCTAAAATGTTAGGCCGTAAGAACAGATTAGCACTAAAACATGCTGCTCGTCACAAAGAAGTGCTATGGAAAGGAGGTAGGGTTGGAACACTGTGTTAGTCTGTCAATGAGCTCTGCGAAATAAGTTACTACAGGAAGAAAATCTGGGCCAATTTAAGGTGAAATGAGTATCCTATCCGTCTCTAAACACACGCCCTTGCTACATCTTACCCTCTTATCATTCTCCGTTTGTATTTCCTCTCCATTCCCCTCCTTGCCTTTGCGTACCATTATCTCTTTTCTAATGTATTCTAGCATGTCGGTTATCTTCATATTTTCATCTCCCTCAGTCTAATATATATCTCTCTGACTCTCTCTCTCTCTGCACACACACACACACACACACACACACACACACACACACACTAGCGCTTGCTCGCAAATATCTGTGAGACTAACCAAATACCGTTTTCCATCATGAAATGTTTCCAAATACCATTATCTTTGTTTCTATACAATTACTGAGCCCACACTAATTCTGATCAAAATGCCAAAAAAAAAAAAAAATGCACATTTTTCGCGTGCGCGATACTCGACAATTTCGCGCTGTCGCGTCACGTGTGATCGCCAAAATTTGTTTGGTATTTTTATGACACTCCCTGCATTTACCCCAACTTAATGCAAAAATAATTAGATCGATAGCTATTACCGTTCTCGTAAAAGAAACGAACTCAGAGACAGACACATATATACAGCTCACTTAATTATATATATATATATATATATATATATATATATATATATACCTATCCGTCTATCCAATTTTACAGTATTTATCTATCTATTTCTCTCCAACCCCCTCCCCACGCCCGCACGTACACACAGGCGGCTGTCATTTCCGGCCCGGCGCAGGAATCGGAATAGAAAGTCTTTTGAAGCTTCATTACCCTCCTTCCCACCCCAGCCCCAGTCACTGCCCTGCCCCTCCCCCTCACACCCCCTTACCTCGCTCCCCTCTCCTCCCCTTCCACCGTTTCACTCCCTTCCCCTCACCCCTCCTCCTCTCTCCTACTTTTCCATTTCCCTCATCAAGCCCTGTCCTTTCCCACATATAATTCCATTACGATGTCAAAGAGAACTTTCTCTTTTATCATTTTTCCTTCTATTGCTAATCTCGTCCATTCTCCCTTGCATCTTAGTTACATTACGGATACATCTACCATTTTTCCCTTTCATCTCATTCTTCTACTTCTCACCATCACACACGACAATAAAATTCCATCAAGACATTTTCCATCATTTCCTTTCCATAATTTTTTTTAACACTTTCCCGTCTATTAATACCCCCTGCCATCCTTCCATGTCCCCTCCCCTCACCACACCATACCCACAACATGGTTTCATCCAGGGTTTTTTTGTCCCTGCACGCCTCTCCCCACACCACCGTAACCTCCACCAGACTTTCATCTAAGACCTTTTCTACTACTTTCCTTCCCGTGACTAACTCTCCCAGATTTTCTCCTCTCCTTTTCCTTATTTTTTTTTCCTGTCATTCCTTTATCTGTCTTCCTCTTACCTTTCACTATCGTCTTTTCTCTGCATCTCTCTCTCCTACTTAAATGACGCCCCCTTTACACGCCTATTTTTTTTTTTATGCATCTTGCACACTTCAGTCGGGGATTAACTGTATTAAAATTTCCTACACACACGCCTGCGCACACGCACACGCATGAGAGAGACAGGGAGAACCCCACTGCTCCGTGACCGCCATGATGCCTTTAAAGTCAGTGCACGCTACCCACTTCTCAGCCTACACTCAGTTTCTCACGGCACACTCCACAACCTCAACTCACTCCCTCTTGTTCTCACCCATCACAGCACAGCTTCCTATGACTCACCAAGATGAATTAAATCGTCTAATGTTGGATGGAATAAAATTGTTGAACTGTTCCCGATCATGAGAGGGTTAAGTCTGCTAACCCCTTCCCTCCCTCCCTCTCTCGTCAACCGGAACCCTGTCGCCCCTCAGTGATCCCCCCTGTGCTGGGCCTCCCTCTCTCCTCTATCACTGCTTCCGCACACTTCATATTTCCACTTATTTTTCCTAAGACTAACTTCTTCACAACTCCTAATCCACTGACATTCACATAGACTTCTAACATAATGCCAATACGCCGGGAATCAAACCCGGGACTCTCAGGTGTTAGCCAGGCTTGCCGTGAGTGCTTGGGATAGATTAAATGCATATACTGTACTTGCCCGAGTGCCAGGGGGCTGTCTCATCCTATCGGGCTCACAGCGGGGAGTCGTAGAAACATTGGTTACAAGATTGTGACGATGTTAGGCAACTTCTTCGTGGTCGTGGTGTAGTGGTATGCTGCCTGGCTCACACAAGAGGGTCTCGGGCTCGATTCCCAGCATATTGGCCATATGTTAGATGATTTTTCCTCTGTACAGTACAGGTTTCTCCCTTAACATACACAGACTATTATCTCCTCTGCCCTCGAGATCAGACAGAAACACAGTATAGGATAGACTGAGAGGAAGGAAGAAAGAGCAGTTAACTGGCACTTTAATTTTTTTTTATGTTTCTCGAATTATACAGAACCATTCCTCAGACAGATGTTAAATTAATACCTTATTTCCTTTGTTTTCCCTTACATCCATTTTATCCATTTGTCACTACGAATCTGCTGGTCTACACTGAAAGATATCTCCCTTTCCCTACTTGGTGTACACATATAATAACAGGTTCCCTTACGATCACTAGATGGCAGGTGTCTTTGCATCAACACGTGTCACAAGTTCACCCTGGAGAGTGGCACGTCTTTTAGATCACGATTTCCCACGTTTACCTCACTCTATAAAACCATTTGTCTAATGATCACTAGATGATGGCACGTGTGTGTGTGTGTGTGTGTGTGTGTGTGTGTGTGTGTGTGTGTGTGTGTGTGTGTGTGTGTGTGTGTGTGTGTGTGTGTGTGTGTGTGTGTGTGTGTGTGTGTGTGTGTGTGTGTGTGTGTGTGTGTGTGTGTGTGTGTGTGTGTGTGTGTGTGTGTGTGTGTGTGTGTGTGTGTGTGTGTGTGTGTGTGTGTGTGTGTGTGCGCGCGCGCGCGCGCGCGCGCCACAGGTTTACCAGGAAGGCGGCACATTTATTAGACCTCTACCACCCCCTACTAAAAAAAAAAAAAAAAAAAAAATCCCAAACGATCACTAGAAGGCAACCTCTTTGTATTAAATGTGTTACAAATTTACCTCCGAAAGTGGCACGTCTTGAATCACTACTCTCCTGTACATAACTCACTGACAATTTCCCTCACAACCACTCCCTTGCATCAACACGTGTCCAAGGTGTACAGTTCGGAGAGCCACGCCTGGGGTATCATCTAAGTACTAAACGACAACCCAGCCACTGACACGTTAAATAGCTACAACTTTCCCATCCTCTTTCTCCCTCTCCTCCACCTCTCTGACCTTCCCTTTTCCTCTTGCCTAACCCCTCATTATGATTAGCGTTAATTTGTGGTATTAAGAGTGATTAGAAATGGTGACTGAGACCTGCAGTGGAGAAGGCGATGCTACAATGGCTTAGCTGAAGGGAAAGTAAGTGTGGAAGGAAGGAGAAAGGGAGGAAAGACGATGGAGGAAGAAAAAGGAAGGAAAGAAGGGGAGAGGGATGAAAGATGAAGACGGAGAGGAGAAGGGGGAGGGGAGGGTAAGAAAACGAATAGCGGTGTAAGGAATGCGTGTGAGAATGCTGTGATAACGAGAGATGAAGATGACGGAGGGTGTAAACAGGAAAACAGATGAGAACATCAATATAAGGGGAAGACTGTGAGAGGTAACGGAACAGATATATTGCAGAGAGAGAGAGAGAGAGAGCAATGAGTAATAGAGAAAGGGAGTGTGTGGGACAGCAGGGTGTGAGTCAGAGTGGGGGCGGACACACTGGCTGCTTCATCCCATTAGCTGTTTTGTTGTCAGGGCAGATGTAACACGCTACTACCCCCTCCCGACCCCTACCAATACCCTTCCAGATCTCCTTATCAACCCTCTTTCCCTCCAAATCTCCCTCTAATTCTCTCTCTATCTCCCTCCTCCTTCCCCCCCTCCCCTTTCCCCATATCTCCCTCCCCCTCGCGTTCTCCTCCCTATCTTCCTTTCCCTCTACTATCGCCCATTACCATCGCCCCAATTTCTTACCCTCATCCACCTTCCCTCTCTCTACTTCTGCCCACAGTCTTCTAACCTCCCTCTCCTTTATCCTCCCCTACATCTACCCGCCCATTTTTCTCTATTCTCCACATTCCGACACAGAACGCTTCCTTATCTCTCTCTTTCTCCACCTACTTCCTCTCCCTTCACATACTTTTCTTTACCTACTCCCCTCCACCAACCCTCCTGCCTCACTACTCTCCCCCTACTTCTCTCCTACCTCCCTTTCTTACCTTTTCCTTCTTCCTTGCATTACAAAACAATTACCACCCCCACGCACATTTCAGGGCACGACCTCACTTGCTCGAAATATGTGACTGACAAGGCGAAAGGGAACACAGTACGAGTTAGATACATGCCTATCGACCACACGACGATCCTTAAGGCAGACAAACAGGGCTACAGTTCTTCCATCCTAACTTGGCTCAGATTTCCATCCTTGTGTAGCTTATTCCACGTGGCAAGGGACTGAAAATGAAAATTCTGTGGCTCGACATCCTTTTTATAGAGTTTCTTCGTGACTAGCATCATGTTCTATTTTAATCTACTGTTACCTATTTACGATGGAGAAATGGCGGTTATAGGCCAAGTTAAAGTGAACAGAGTATAGTGTTGCTGCATTAGGAAGAGCCTGAACCCTAAACGGAACCCGGTGGCTAATTTCCTCCTGCCAATCACATGTTTGGGGCAAGTGTGCAGGGCTCTAATTGCAGCCACTCTTCCCCCACTACCCTCCTCCTCTGCACCCCTACCATCCACAGCATCAATACCTCCCTCCTTCCTCTTCACCTCCCCTCCGTACCCCTCACTGCATCATACCTCCAGCCTGTCCTTGCTACCCCCTCTCCCATCCTCTGTTCTCCCACTCCCTCCTCCCCACCGCTCACTGCACCTCTTCCTCCCACCCCCTCCCTCACTGCATCCTCCTCTTAAAGTCTGGTTGTCATGGCGTCTCATCCCCCTATCATCATCATCGTCATGTTTCTGCACCGCTGCATCAGTTTTCTACACGGAGCAGTAAAAACACTAGCTGGGATTACACAGCATTTACCTATAGACATATCTGTGTCTGTCTCCATCTTTTACCCACATCTGTCACAATGTTGCAAATCATAATCACCAATCCTCTCTCTCTCTCTCTCTCTCTCTCTCTCTCGAGGTCTCATGTTCCTCCCTCTCCCACATTTATCTCGTTTCTCCTTCACCTCTTAACCTTATCATTTGCCTCTCTCACACCCTTATCTATTTCCTCTCCCTCTTTTTCTTTTTTTTCTCTTCGTTCTGTCTCTCTCCCCATCTCGCTCACACACACACACACACACACACACACACACACACACACACACACACACACACACACACACACACACACACACGTATTACGACACTGCTACACTAGAATCACACAAAGCAGTAAAATTAATACCCTCCTTCGTAGCAAGCCATATGATGAGGAAGTAAGAAACCCGGACCTGCTTTCCGTATATAGGCGCCGAAGGGAAGGAAAGTTAATTGTATGCTCCAAGATTCGTTTCGGATTTAATGAAGTAGGTATAACAGGACTTTCCAACTTCCCCCCGGACTTGCCAATTCGTGGGGACAGCTTCAAAGTCAAAGGAAATACTTAATCTCGATGGTACTGAGCATTTCTTTGCGACATGACCGAGGAGTGGAACAAACTACCTGAATATTTAGTGGAAAGCGACCTCCACCTGTAATCAACAGTCATAATTCAAACCCCAGGAAAAAGAATGCAAAGGGAAGGATACAAAGGTAGTCTCTCATTCTTATCTCCACCCTGCTCTGACCTGACCTTCCCTGATATGATCTAATCTGCCTGGTGTGGGCGGCCAATCTCATCCATATATATAGCTACACGAACAATCCCAGACCGTCCTCGCACCGTATTTTTTAAGGTTGCAGTGACATTTAAGTATAAACATGTAGATATTTTGTGTGTGTGTGTGTGTGTGTGTGTGTGTGTGTGTGTGTGTGTGTGTGTGTGTGTGTGTGTGTGTGTGTGATATTCGCCACTGTTGTTTACCCAGCCAATCTTACCCACCAATATATTTGTTGTTATATTTAGTTGTTTATATACTCTCTCACCCCTAAACAGTAATTTCATACTTTCTTTCCCATATGCTCTTTGCCTTGCAGTCCCTCACTAACCTTTAACATTTCTCTTCACATCTGTTTCCCTCCCTCTCTATGCAATGTTGACTATCTCTTCTCCCAATTCCAAACTAGCACTTTCCATTTCCCTCCCTCTGGTGTCAGTCTCCATCCAACCTTTCCATTTCCCTTCTTTCTTTCAGTCTTAGTCAGCCTTTCCATTTCCTCCCAGTGAACTCAGTTTTTATCTACCCTTTCCGTTTCCCTTACATTCTATTCCCAGTCGTTATCCAACCTTACCTTTTCCCCCCTCTCTGCCATGCCTTTCCCTAACCTTTCCACTTCCCTTTCCTCGTTGATCACTTGCCGGAACAGCTGCCCGTAACCCTCACCTTGCCTCACCCCTTCCTCCATCACCCCACCTCTTTCCTCCTCCCTCCTACCTCACCCCTTCTTCCCTCCCTTCTGCCTCTCCCCTTCCTCCATCACCCTATCTCCATTCTCTGCCCTTCTGCCTCATCCCCTCTTCCCACCTCCCTTCCGCCTCTCCCCCTCCTCCATCACCCCACCTCCTTCCTCTACCCTCCTACCTCACCCCCTTTTCCCTCCCTTCTGCCTCACCCTCTCTTCCAACCTCGCTTCTGCCTCCAGGTATCGACGTATTTCTTCAGTGACTCATCCCAGTCCCAGCCTCCTCTCCGTTACCCGTATCACTCTCTTGTCCACATAAATACTTTTAGCTGTATATATCGACAAGCATGATACTGCTTGTGTCTGTATCACTTAAGAAATAATACCAAAAAGCTCTCTTACGTTTCTTAAAGTATACTGGCATGAAACTGGGCACTGTATTTCTTTCTTACTTTTTCGAAACAAAGTACAACTATGAAACATGTACAGGCACAGACACAAGTATCTTCCCAGAGTTTGACAGATACATGGCGGAAATATCGAAGCATTTGAAACACGCACTGGAAAAGATAGGTTTTCACTGTATTTCGCCAGTTGTATATTTTCTTCAACGGGACTGGGAAGATAACTGTTTCTTTGAATGTAGCAATAGGCCTTCTCCGGTTCGATAAGTCTTAAAGTAATGTGCCAGCGCCATACAACAACATTCTATGAAAGTAAGTCAAGCCAACCCATTCTTGAACACTCCACACTCATAACAAATCAAGAGATGGATGGGCATTCATACTACATCGCAATATTTTTCTGAACATTTCATATCCGTCACAATCAATATTGTCCTGTATCTATACTTAACAGACTACAAAGATCATGATAGCCTACTGACAAATTAACAGTTAAACACTGCGTAAAAAAAAAAAAAAAAAAAAAAAGTGGAATTACACAAAGTATTTTTTTTTAACTGTAAAATGCGCAGTGTTAACCACTTCAATTCGGGTGACGTCCTTTTTAGTTTCTTCTTGCTGTTGCCGGACGATTTTATTGAGTTCAGGAAATGCCTCGTACTGAAGGGGTTTATTAAGGCCATGTTTAAACCTCTCCAGTCTGAACACACTATCCTATGCTGAGTAAACCCATCAGATAACAAGATTATAATTAAAGAGGAGTTAAGGAATAAAACAAGTACATGGGTTACGATATTCTCAGTAACGTTCAGCCCTACATGACGTGACACTGACTCCACAAAGTGTTTTCCTGAGACTTCAAACGTTCAGAACAAAGAACTTGAATTTTTATCATCCGGTGGTCGTGTTTACTACTCTATGAACCCCTTCACTCCCATGACGTATCGTATATTTTATTCTTGGTCTCTCTAAATGAAGTTGCGCAATGCAGGAATGACCCCAAATAAAAAACTGGTTAACGATGACCATGGCTAAAAGTTCCAGTTCGATTCCCCCTCCCCCAAACTTAAAAGTCAACCGGCAATATAAAACAAAAATATATATAAATAAACAAAAATAAATTAAGAAGCTACCAGATTTGGAGGATTAACACCAGACGATTTTATTCAGCACGAAAGCCTGATTACAATAAAAAGGGCATAATAGCGAAGGTGTCAGTGACCATGTATAGCATCTACTGTCTTTTTTTTAGTTGCTTTACCCCTCTCATTCGGGACACCTTTAGTAGTCTGTTCCAGTTATCATTATATTCAGCTGAGAGCCCTACACTGCTAATACTGTCACCACTTACCCTCTCATTGTCGGGACAGCTCTTTAATTCTATTCCAGCTAACACCAAATAATATTATCAGCTGAAAGTGAGCCACAGGAACCCCAGTGTTCACTGTTCCATACTACATGCTAAATAATCTAGCATCACATCCGTGGCAGAGGCAGTCAAAACAAGCTTCTACGAATGAGACAAAAGCGTAAAGGTCAGCGGCCAGAGTCACAAAATTTCCTAGGCTTCAATTGCGTAATAAAGGATCGTATGTGTATTATTTTATCTTCACTTAAACAGCCGCCAAACACTTCACAAGCAAACCAGAGGGGATGACAACGTGAAAAATATGCATAAACAAGAATGATCCACGATACCGTAATATTCAGCTGCCATGGAGACCTGTTTAAAATAGAAATTGGGTATGATCCTTTCAATACCACCCCTGGCAACCTAACGCGGGTGGGTAAGTGCGGGGAGCTTCCCGGAAACCTCCCATCTGCTACGTGTGTGTGTGTGTGTGTGTGTGTGTGTGTGTGTGTGTGTGTGTGTGTGTGTGTGTGTGTGTGTGTGTGTGTGTGCCGAGACATGAAGACATCTATCATGCAGCTGGGGTGTGTATGCCTGTAGGTGTGATAACTGCATGAAAGTAATTATTCATGCAAATGGATATGTGTATGTAGGTTAGAACTTATCATTCTGTTGACAGATTTTCTCCGGTTATTGGATCCTACCCCACCCCATTCATTAGTGGGAAACAAGGTCGGGATGATGATGATCACGATGGTGTGTGTGTGTGTGTGTGTGTGTGTGTGTGTGTGTGTGTGTGTGTGTGTGTGTGTGTGTGTGTGTGTGTGTGTGTGTGTGTGTGTGTGTGTGTGGTAAGCATGTGTGTATTGTTAATATGTGTGTTGTATGTGTTTTTCATATGTGCGTGCGCGCCCGCGTGTACAAGACTGGGCGAGCGCGGCCGGGTCGGTGTGTGTGTGTATGCGCGGGTTCGTGCGTGCGTGTGTCACCAAGCCAACTACACCGTTCAAGGATAACTGGGTCTGAGTCTTATTATGTCCCACCCTAACATTCCGTCTTCCAAGACCGCCCCCCACCCCAACCCACCTCATCATTCTATCTGACCACACTAAAGTGACGCTCAGAAATATCAGTCAGAATCATTTACCCAGATTAACTAGGCCCGACCCTCCACCAACACAAACTCGGCATTCTCTCTATCCGGCCACCATTCGATGAAGATAAAAATAGTTCGAATCGTTTACCCTAACAAACTAGGGCATCTCTCACAACAGTTCAAATCATCATAAAGTGAAACAGAACTTAGTTACAATCGTTTGTTCATGCTAACCATACCCCGGCCCTAAAAACAACCCAAGCTCTTCCTCTATCCAGTCGCCATGACATGAAGCTCAAATTCATTAGTTAGATTCTTTTGCCTGGCCTCAGTGATTTATATCGTACAGTTCATTAATAAAATTAGGTAATATATCATAAAAATTTGTTGAA
Source organism: Coenobita brevimanus (assembly GCF_032717465.1). Lineage (NCBI taxonomy): Eukaryota > Metazoa > Arthropoda > Malacostraca > Decapoda > Coenobitidae > Coenobita > Coenobita brevimanus. Next base: position 7,273,925 of record NC_137007.1, read on the forward strand.
AAAAAAAAAAAAGTATACTGTACATCACTACTTTCCTACTGCTTACCACGCATCCCTCCCACATCACAAGTTGACACACACCATCACATGAGTGAGACAGACCTAGCATATACGAATGCTGACGAAGTGGTGACCTGCAGCCATATCGAAGGTGGAATACTGGACCTTGGAAACCTATGTCCAGCGTACAGCCTCACATGCACGGTTCTTAACATCAACAATAGCCTCCCCCCCCTCCCCCCACGGTGTCCTTGTGTGGCCACATAAAACCCCCCAAACAAAAACCTTTGACATATCACACAAGGAAGGATGGCTTATACGGCAGGTAATTGGGCCAGGGGTTGGCACATTATCTGGAACGCACGAGTAACACAAGGCTCTGTGGTGGCTCTCGGTGGGCTAGTTGCTCTGACACTTATTAATTATATTTCGTCACAAAATGTAAATCAATAATAACAATAATGAAGATGGTAATCTGTTAAGAATGACATTCACTGACTACATACATCAAAGTTAATCTAACAGGATACCGTCATTTCTGTCAATTCATATATATCCTGTCCACATGTATGATTATAGTCATACTGACAATTAAGAATAGGCAGTGTTAAAATAAATCCCAAGATATGTATTTAGGTAAAGTTTAAGTCAATTGTAATATAAGAGAAGGAATTATAACAAGATGAAACTGCTTGTGAGTTGTGTACGACACCAAGATATGGGTGATGCTTACGTTCGGCGGGGTTGTCCGGGTTTTGGAGGAAGGTGAGTGTCATGTCAGGGGATGTAGCAGCGGCGGCGGCGGTGGCGGTAGCAGTGGTGGTCCAAGTGTAACGTTATGTCCACTATTGTCCACTCTGGCGCTGCCCTTCACCACACCCACCACCAGCACCACATGGACGAGGAATCTTGCACCATGCTTCTTCACCAAACAGGATCTCGCGTGTTGTCTTCTTCTTTGATCACCAGTACTTAGATTTGTTCCGCAGGTTCAGTTCTTCCACAGTCAGTTCCTACGATCACTAAATACTAAGTTTTTTCTTTTACAGGTTCACTTCGTAATCAATTGCAAGCTCCGTGACCTTGCTTACTTATTTATTTGCCCAGGGTAAGTTGGTGGGTTCCTGTGGTGTTCCCGCCTTCTCTGCCTGACTGCCTGCTTGAAACTGGTTCAGACAGCAGCAGCAGCAACCTTGGTCAGTCTAATACCAAAAACTCCAAAACATAAAACTACACAAGTCTGTTAGTAGTGTTTTTAGTTATGCCTTCAGTATCTCCCAGCATGAAAAAACTGATAACCTAATGGTCAATCCTTGTTTCGCTTCAGGCAGAACGAATTTGTAATCATAATCACCGCATATCTTAGGATCTATATTAGCTCTCAATATCCACTGACAGATTTCAGTAAATCATTTCCATTGTCACATGGAGCTGACGGAATCACAAGTTCTTTATTTCATTACAGTTCTGCTTTGGCACAAAAAATATTACTGACCTGCAAGAAAAGAACATTAACAACATGTTATCTTGTAACGAAAGAAAACACAAAATTTCTTAAGAGTCGAAACTGCGAGTAATGTGGGCGTGGCCGAGGAGGGTACGAGAGGAGGATATGAGGGGAGGGGCAGGACGGGAGAAATGAGATGAGTGGTGAAGCAAGAGAAAGGATAAACAGAGGGAGAAGGAAGAAGACACGAGCAGGGAGAGACGGTACGAGAGGGGAGGAGGAGGAGGAGAGAAAATAAGAGGACGGAGGGGAGGAGGAGGAGCACACAAAGCTAATAATACACTAGGGTAACAGCAAATATATATATATATATATATATATATATATATATATATATATATATTAATGGAAGACGGTACAGTACTGTTAAAAATATGAGTGCAGTGTATGTTATGTGGCAGAGAGAGAGAGAGAGAGAGAGAGAGAGAGAGAGAGAGAGAAATATGCCATGAAGAGTGGTAATATTCAGAATGTTTGACGAGGTATTGAAGGGGAAAAGAATGGAGAAAGAGGATAGAGGGTAGGATGAAGAAAATAACAAAGGTTGGATGAATAGAATCAAAACAAGATGGAGGATGATAGAAAGATGAATAGAAAATTAAAAAAAAGGAAGGAGGAAGAAGACAATGAAGGTAGGATGAAGAGGATAAAAATGTAGAAAGAACGAAGAGGATAAAAATGTAGGATGGATGAAACGGATAAAAAGGACGGATGATGATGATGGTGAAGACTGAATGATACGGATGGAGGAAGGCAAGAGGGTTGAATGAAGGGAGAGGATGAAAGAAGATGGTAGGATGAATATAAGGTACGATGGATAAGGAACAAATACAGTATGGCTAAGGATGATGATGAGATAGGTTTGGATGGAAGCTAGGATAACACAGGTATGGTGAAGGAAGGCAGGTAACCCCCTAACCTTCAATCTTTTGTTGCACTCCAAGGCCAGTGGTGGTGGGTGAACTATACTGACCCACACTCTCACTCACTCCACCCATCCTACTCCCCATCATCATCTCCAGCACCCGCTCTTCCCAATTCCTTCTTTTTCCTCGCCCTCATCCTTCTCTTCCTCCCTCACCTTCATGCTTCCTTCTTCTCTCCCTCCCTTACCTTCATCCTTCTTTCTCCTCTCCCTCCATCACTCACTCATCACTTCTTTCCCCCGTCTCTACCTCCCTGCCTCATCATTTACTTTCCCCTCCAAAATCTTTCACCCTTTATTTCCCTGCCTCCCTACCTCTTTCTTCATTCCTCACCCTTATTTCTTGATACTCCTTATACTCCCTTCCTCTTCATTATTTGCTTCTCCACACGAATACCTCTCTCGTCCTTATCCTTTTTCTTCCTCTCCCTCTCTCTTCATTCACCTTCCTCTACCCTCTTCCCTAATCCTCCATTTCATCCTCTTCATCTTGTTCCCCTCTCTGCCTCCTTCCACCATCAATCCATCCTCCTTTCCCTCCAATTCTATTCAGTCCTACTCTTCTGCCTCCAATTTTCATCCAGTCATCCATCTTCCTTTCCTTCTCTCTCTCTCTCTCTCTCGTCCCCCTTGTCCTCTCCCTCTCTTCCTTACTCACTCTAATCCTCGTCTTTTTCTCCCTGCTTCCTCCATCCTCATCTTCTTCCTGCATCCTCCCCAGCTCCTCCAAGTTTATGCTTCATTTCCTGCTCTTGGCCTCCCACTTCCTCTCCTGCTTGCTCTCATGCCTATGTTGTTTCCGTAAATGATTCCTTTGCACTTCTATGGCTTCGAATTAATCAAGTAAAATTCTATTCCATCTTATTATTGTTGACTATCAAAATCACACGCACTTCTGCCACTATTTCTGTGTAATGACTACTGACTGCAACTGTACGTCCAGCTCTTCACCTTCCCTTCCTTCCACTACTCACTTTCTTTGCAACACTTTTAATATCTGTCCAGCTTCTATGTATTATTTTCTGTCTTCCACAACCTTGCATTCACTCCTCTTAAGGTGACCCCACTACCCTAGCTTTCCACCTCGCCCTCTCTCATCATATATATATATATATATATATATATATATATATATATATATATATATATATACATTTTCCTTTCACATTAAAATTTGCCTCAATCACGTCACTCATTCAATCCCTACATTCCTACTGTTCACCCACTCTGCATCACAGCATATAATTAACCTGATACACCTCGGTTGCAGTCTCTTGCATGCAACATAATTCAACTACGAACCCTCACCAAATTTCCAACTCGTCACAGATATTCCCACACAACACTCACTCCCTTTTCTTTACATTCACCCGTCTGTCTCAACATTTTTTTTAACAATTAAAGTATGACATCAATACAACCGTTTAGATAATTACCTTCCCATAGCTTACGAGGCATAGGTTCATATTATTACGTCCGCAACAATCATACATCTATAATCAACAAATGACACCGTACATTTAGCCAGAAGTTAACCCCAGATGACAGAAAGTCCCCAACCTTGACAGATCTTTCTCAGGAAGTTCTCGAAACCTTACCATCCTTGAGGTTTTCTAAAGCTGTTCCATGCACTCTTAATCAACACTCATTTCTTGGTTATCAGTTATCTTCTCACTGTAATGTCACTAACAGTCAAGCACCAGTAGTTCACATCCAACAGCCAAGACAAGCACAAATAAACACTTTTCTGAGAACACCTCCACACAGCAGGACATACACACCCTAACTCGACGACGTCTGACTCGGCACTGAAGGGTCTTGCCGCCCGGGCCGCATCGTCGAGGCAGCGTCGAGATCACTCGCGAAAGTGCCATCTCTTGCTAGATACTTTTGCAACGATTTTCTATAGCTTCTATTATTACCACTTTGTGGGTGCTCAAAATCCACCAATATAAGATGCAACTTCAATTATCATTAGATTTTTACAAAGCATTAGAGCTTTCAATTCTGCGATCACTTTCTTAACTTGTATTACTAACACCTGAAAGAAGTCCACAGTAATCGAACCATTACGATTAGTTTCAATCATTGTTTCAAAATATGCACATCACCAACCACAACACAACAGTACAAGCATCACCACCACAGTTGCAGGATGCCACCACAAATACTATACAGCAAAAAACTCGAACCACTTCCTGTACCATCATTACCAGCAATCACTATCCATGTCAACACAGAGATATAAACAACGAACCAAAATAAGTCTAAACAATTCTCAAGTAAGCGAGAAAATCAACAGGGTAAAAGAATACAATATGTTTGTTACCGGTGAACTATACCTGATCGATCCTAATATGGTATCAGCGAACAGATGGTCTAAGAAAAAAACATGATTGGCAGGGTTTATTCCGTAGGCCTCGAACACTTTATTTACCTCACCAAATACCTTACAATACCCCTATAATCCATACAACTAATGTGACTGGTGTTTACAAAATGGCGATAAAAGCCTAAAATAGAAATGCGTGGGTGGGTGTGGCCAACGGTGAGGGAGGCAGGGAAGGAGTAGGAAAGGTGAGGAGGAAAGGTGCGAAGGGAGGGAGGGAGAGAAGGATGAACAGGGGGCCAGGGAGAGGTGAAGACACAAGCATTATATGAAAGGTGTAACTTACGAGTATGTGGTATGGAATGTTTTGATGCATGACGTGGAGTGTGGCCAAAGATGGAGGAAGGCAGGAGGGAGAAGGACGAATGTGGAGATGGACAAACACAAGGTATGGAAGATGTGATTTACGAGAGAGAGAGAGAGAGAGAGAGAGAGAGAGAGAGAGAGAGAGAGAGAGAGAGAGAGAGAGAGAAGCATGACAGTGATGTTGGTTGAAGATAGAAGAGGGAATGCTGACTGGGTGGGGAGAGAAGGATGAATGGGAGGATAAGCAGAAGTAATGAAACAAGCGCCAGGTATGGAAAGCGTGACTTAGGGGATTTGCGGGATAGAATGTGATAATGCATGACGGTAGAGCTTACCCAAAGACGCAGGGAAGGAAGTTGGAGGGACAGAGGATTGGGATGAATGGGAAGGTAAGTAGAGGTGACTACAAAAACATGAGGTGGAGAAGGTGCGATTTATGTGTGTGTGGGATGGAATATTATAATGTTGGACGGTGGAGCTTGGTCAGAGATGTGAGGGATTGCTGGGCGTTACCGGGACGCAGATTTCCCAACTGCAGTCGATTTGGGCAATTTCATCTTTTCCGGGAAGCTTTATTTTAGGTTAGATTAATGTGTTGCAATAAGGATTGATTTGGTTAGAGTTACCAATATATCAAGAGAGACCATCCAGGGAATATACACTTTAGCGCATGATGCTGAAGGGTCACAGTTTGGAAATATGCTACCGAGCCGAGACCAGGAAAGCCAGAGACGAAAGCGACAACTGATAACCATAAAATAACTAGTGTTCGCACGTTAGGACTGCCTCGCTCACCCTACCTGAACATGATTGGTGCAAATGTAGTTCCATCATGAAGTGGCTGGATGGATGCACACCTCCACAGCCTGCGCCCAGCCATACCGGTGGCATTACACAAGAGACCATCCAGGCGCTGAGGCCCGGATATCATGGCGCCATATTGCAAAAGGGATGACGGGTGCACGCCAACCATACACGCACACTTTAAAATAATGAACTCTGTATTCACCGTACTTTTTCTTCTATCTATCTATCTATTGCCAGACGCCTCAATCCCGTTTGGGGTGGCCACAAACAAATCGCCTCCAAGTCGCCCTGTCCCCCGCCATTTCACTCCCCTGCTCTCAGCTCACACCCCCTTCCCTCATATACCTCTCCACCCCATCCCTCCATCTCATCCTCGGCCTCCCCCTCCCTCTTTCCCCCTCCACCTCACTCACATACACTCTCTTCGTCAGTCTTTCACCCTCCATCCTCTCCACATGGCCAAACCACCTCAGTGTGTTCCTCATAACGCTTCCTATTACATCCACATCAACACCACAACGCTCCTTTATATCCTCATTCGTCAGCCTGTCTCTCCATGTGACTCCACAGGCTCCTCTTAAATAACTCATTTCACTGCTCTCACTCTTGACTTGTGTCCTTCCAACAACGTCCAAGCTTCACTTCCGTACGTTAGAGTTGGTATCACAATACTGTCATGTAACTTTTTCACTTCCATGCTCACTTCCCTGTTTCTTATCACTGCTTTCAAGGAACCAGTAACCCTTCTTCCCTGCTGTACCCTTTCAAGCACTTCACCCTCCAAACCTCCATCCTTACTCATCACACTACCCAAGTACTTAAACGTACTCACATTTTCCAATTCCTCACCATCCAACCTCGCTGAACATTCACTGACTTCACCTCTCTCAAAGACCATCACTTTACTCTTCCCTACATTCACCTTTAGATTCCGTTTCTTACACACTCTCCCAAACTCATCCACCAAGCCTTGCAGCTCTCCTTCGTCTTCACTCAACAACACAGTATCATCTGCAAACAACAGTACAGGGAGTTTCCAAACACTATCCTCTCTCACCATGGCCACTCCAACATCCACTATCCTACCTTGTACCTCTTTTACTACCCCATCCATGTACAGATTGAACAACCATGGAGACATGACACATCCCTGTTTCAACCCAACCTTCAAAGAGAAAAATTCACTTAGTTCACCATCCACACGCACTGCAGCCTTCGCACCATCGTACATACTCTTCACAGCATTCAACAACTTTCCATCTACTCCATATGTTCTTAACACTTTCCACAATCCTTGTCTATCCACCCAGTCATATGCTTTCTCCAAATCCATGAATGCCGCATACAACTTCTTTCCCTTCTCTAGAAACTTTTCCACTAAAGATCTGAGAATGAATATCTGATCTACACAACCTCTTCCCTTCCTAAAGCCTCCCTGTTCTTCTCCAACTAATTTCTCTGTTCTTTCTCTAACTCTGTCAATAAGTATCCTACCATACACTTTTCCTATTATACTAAGAAGACAAATGCCCCTATGGTTACCACACTTCTTTTTCCCCTTTTCCTTTGTACAAGGGAATAATTATACCTGACTTCCAATCCTCCGGGACTCTACCTTCCTCCCAGGCCAATCTGCACATCTTCCACATCCATTCTACTACTATCTCTCCCCCATGCTTCAGCATTTCACCACACACTCCATCAATTCCTGGGGCTTTCCCCGATTTAACTTTCTTCATTGCTTCCACAACTTCTATCCTACTGATTTCTTCCTGTCTTCTCACCTCCCTCCTTCTCCCAGCCATTCCCCAGCCACTTATACTCGCATTACTTCCATCCTCTACGTTCAACAATTCCTTAAAGTGTTCTCTCCATCTGCTCACTTTTTCTTAACCCCTTGAATTGATGACGCACTTTATTTTTGCTACTTCGGACAGACCTCTATTGATGAAGGGGTTAACGAAGGCTCCTCCGGTTAGACAAGACTCTGAACAGAAAATCATCTGGTGGTAACAAGATTTAATATATAAAATATCGGTATGTCATCGTACTGAAGTGGTTGTGTCGGACATGGTGAAGCGATTACACAAGACAAGTATCTGGCAACCATATACCCTAGTGGAGCCCAAAACCACTGGCACACAACGGATGGTACAGTACTATCCTGAGCACCAATTTCTTTACCCCGGTGGGTCGAGGGAAGTCAAAGCCAGGGCTGGGAAAAAAAAAAAAAAAAAAAAAGCCAGGGCGTGCGGACACGGTAGTTCTGGCAGTCTGATAATGATTCACGAATTGACGCCTATGTTATGAGCACAGTCATGGATTTTTATTGAAAATGTTGCTATGAACTGCAACTGAATAAAGGATCCATTTCCTACATAGTGCGTTCTCTGAATCCATGTGTATTTCACATATATATACCTGTATTGTGAATCCTGTCTGTGTTCGAGATACCTATTTCCCAGTGGGCACGATACTCACGAAGCACCAAGCATTTTCAGCTCCGATCTTCTCTTTCCTGGCTTCATTTTTCCTCTACTTACTACTGTCTACAGTACATGATTTGTCTTTCACATTATTTATATTCTTATTATTCAACTACTAATAACGCAGTAATCGACAACGATAACAACAATACTATTCATACTAAAGATATCACTACCAACAATAGAAGATATCATACCTAAAAAAAATAATAACAAAACGTCTGCGACAACTGATGCGCTTTGTGCTCTCCTTGAATTATTTTGTGAACATAATATCAAAATCATAACATAACAAACTATGGCAAAGGAGTCAATACTGCTTCATAACTGTGTTCATGTGTTTCGTTCGTGAGACCGAGTTGCGGTTCAGATGAGTGGGCGTCTCATAATGATGTGGCTTGTGTCCGATCGCCTGGCATGTCTTCTACCCTGGCTTCGACCCACCTTGAGCCAGTGGGGAACAAAAATTAGTGATCGTGATAGTACCTGTCCACAATGTAATTCATGAATTCAAAGTCTTCTTTATAAAGTAATGAGTAGTTTGGCTTTGATTATTTTTTTTTTATTTTTTTATTTTTTTTAGCTTGAAGCCAGCAGATTTCCAGCTCAAGACATGAAAACGTAATGTATCGGAGGCGACACAAATATTACAGTCCCTCTGACAACTGTATAAAGTTTGCACTACAGTTTTCGTTTCCAAAATCCTGCCCGCACAAAGCAGTACACACAACAAATGGGAGATTAAAGGTTCCAAGGCTGACTGAGTTGCTTCATTATCTGAGAGTAACCAAAGTGCCTACCCAGGCTGTGAATGCCACTGCCTTATATACACCTAGGAACGAATAACATACAAATCATGAACGCTAGATCATGCATTTTTCTTATTTTTACCCCTGCATTAGGGTGACGTCTTTGATATTTTATTCTTCCTAACACTACACTACTTTATTAAGCTTAGAAAGGTAATGACAATGTTACTTTAAGTTCGAAAAATTTCTTTGTAGTTCAGCAAAACTGTATGATGGTCGCAAAAATAATAAAAATGATGCACACAGGTAGACGGGGTTAACACACACACACACACACACACACACACACACACACACACAAAGAAAAAGTGGTTGAATATGGTAACCTCTCATGGTCACGTCTTCTCGTATTTTATTGCAGTTAACGCCTGACGATTTTATTCAGGAAAGATTTGAGTCACAAAAGCCTGAGTTAATAGTGGTAACCAGTAACGCTCTCACGGTCGAAACAACTCTAGTATTCCACCTAAAAGGAGATTTTATTCAGCTACGTGATTCACGGGAGCTGCAGAACTAAGATGAATAAAATTATGTGGAAGTGACAAGAGAAGAAAGAAAGGAGAAAGAAAAAAAGGAAAAATGAAAGAAAGAAAGGTGAAAAAATAAAAGGAAAGAAGAATGAAAGAAGGAAAGAAAAGGAAAGAAAAAATCAACAGAGAAAAAAGAAAAAGAAATAAGCTTTTCGGGCTGAAGGGGTCACCACAAAATATCACAAACACAATTATTTCCAAACAACACACAGCTCAAGAAATTGGTAGTTTCAGAAAAATGACACAGAATACATGCAACAGATCAACAATGAGGAGCGACCCACTGAAAGCAAACGACGGTCAACGAATGCTGGTGGGAACAGGTGTTGTGGAGCCAGAGGGGGTGGGTGTGGGGGCGGCGTGGTGCGTACTGTTATTATACCAACACCCGGTTACTGACTCCACCGCTCTTCCACCACCCAGCGGTGAAGAAACTATTACTACGTTCTCACCACACGAATGTTTTTAGTCAAGTACCTAATGATAATTATACGCAGTCACGGTCAGGTGGCAAATGTAAATTAATAATTTTAGCGACGGGGAACCGAAAGCCCTTACACAGTAAATACAGTACGCGTAACTACTTTTAAAAAGATGTAAGCCTCACCAAGGTGGACAGAAGTGCTATGTTATGTAACAACACAATGGACTAAATACAGTAGTATAAACAGAAGTAATATTAGAAAACACACAACCAAAAAATATACAACAAAGATGAGAATAATACCGGAAAAAAAAAAAAAAAAAAAAAAAAAGCGAAAAAAGCTGATCGAATATAAACATACAAAAGGGGATTTACAAAGGATGATGTGCGTATGATGCAAATGGGAAGTGTAGACTGTGAATATATGTGTCACCTTTCATACAGCGAGGCCACAGCACTGTAAACGAATGAACCATGGCACGGATTTACAACACACTATCAATTCCCAGTCATAACTGAGATTGTTTTTAAGAAGAAGAACAAGAGGCATGGGTGTACTCTGCTCTTTTCTTTCCTTGTCCCTCCTACAGAGAAGAAAAAAAAGGGGGGGTTCCTCTTGGAACTATTTTTTTTTTTTTTTTTTTCAAATAAGGAAGAAGACATGGGAAAATTCATTATCCTTGTCTTTCCTGAAAATTCAGATTTCATTTCAAACAGTGACTTGATCGTCCACTGTGTTTGTGTGTTTGTGAGCGCCGTATTATTGGCGGCAAAGATGGCTTCGCAGCACTTTCTCCTTGGCTTTTTTTTTTTTTTTTAATACTGCACTTTACATTCTCCTGCATGCTACTTACATCACCTTAACAATGGCCAGTTTGTATAACATACAAAAGAATATTAAAGGAAGCAATATAAGTACAGGCCACGACACTGACAAAATTACCATCAATTCCTGTCACACTACCATCAACTATACATGTGTAAAAATTATACCCATTCGACACGCTGCTTGCTCTGCGGATACAACAGTTTTGGACTCTGAAGACGGTATCAGTTAGGCCGAAGATGAATTACACAACAAACACAATTTCAGTCAGCAAAATTCTTCCTTATGACAAATGCACTGTCACGACGAAGGTTTATCTTGGCAGGAAAGATGAGAGAAGGGCACAGAATATTCTCCTGTTTCTTATTCCCCCGCCAAAGTTGCAATTTTGTATCGTGCTTATGGCAGGAACACCAATCACATACCTGGTGAACAAAAAGAACAGGTAGTGCTCTCTCTCTCTCTCTCTCTCTCTCTCTCTCTCTCTCTCTCACGAGCGGTACAGTACGCTACACATCGAGGGTGGGATGATGAGAAAGCACAAATCCAGCGTTGCAGAATGATAGACACGGGATTGCGTGAGAGAGAGAGAGAGAGAGAGAGAGAGAGAGAGAGAGAGAGAGAGAGTGTGTGTGTGTGTGTGTGTGTGTGTGTGTGTGTGTGTGTGTGTGTGTGTGTGTGTGTGTGTGTGTGTGTGTGTGTGTGTGTGTGTGTGTGTGTGTGCGTGCGTGCGTGCGTGCGTGCGTGCGTGCGTGCGTGCGTGCGTGCGTGTGTGTGTGTGTGTGTGCAGTAGAATGGCCCTAGGTTGCAACAGTGTGTGTGGCAAGGTGACAGCCTGAGGGATGGGTGGGTGGTCAAGGCGTACGTGGTATAACACTTGAACACTTAAGAAATAGAAAGGTGACTTGTGTCATGTCATGAGTAAAGTAGTAACATGAGACAGAACAGACAGACAGATAAATAGACAGATAGATAGACGGAGATGAATAGATGTATATTGTGGCCAAGGTGCATGTCAATTCATTTAACACTTGGGAAATGGGAAGCTGGTGTTGTGTGATGTCACCGGTAAATGTAGTAACAATACACTCATTATATATATATATATATATATATATATATATATATATATATATATATATATATATATATATATATATATATATATATACACACACACACACCGTATACAAACAGAGAGAGAGAGGGGGGGGGGTAGGAAATGTATATAGGAATATAGCAACTGAAGACCATTCATAATGGAAAAAGACAGTACAGATGAGAGGTTGACTGAAATGCAGGGGCAGTGAGGCAGAAAAGAATAATGGCACTGAGAAGACAGAGCAGACGGACACGCCACAGAAATACCAACACAGGTGCCACATAGAAAGCAGACACACGGACGACAAACAGGGTCAAATAAACATACACAGACAACACAGAAACAACAGAAAGCCTGACAGACATGAGGGAAAAAATACCATATGAAAACAAACAGATCACTCAGGACGAAAAAATAAAAAAAACAGGGATGCACACAGACGACACAAACATAAAACAATGCAGACGATAAAACAAAGATGGAAGACAGGCGACAGAAAGGACGACAGTATTACAAAGAGAGGAGACAAACACAGACGCCATGAGAGTCAGCAAGGGCGAGGGGGTGAGATAGAGAGTGAGATAAGTGTGAGCTCATCATGTGCAGAATTATACCCAGGCAAGCAGCTTTCTACTCCACCACTCGCTTCCTCCCTCCCTCTCTCTTACGGCCTCTTACATTTTCTCACTAGTTTCCATCCCTTTCCCACACTTGCCTGGCTTCCTCTCCCACTTCCGCCACTGATCCTTCCTCTCTCTCTCCCACGACGTGTTGCCTACCTCCTTTAACAAAACCTAGCCAGTGGAGGAATGACACGTACGCATGCAAGTGCTTTACACTGAGGACATAAGACAATTTTTGCCCTACTTGGACCGTCTTCAGGTATGGACACAGACGGAACATATGCTGGGCGAAGGTGCCATATCTTTTCCAATTAACACCAATTATAATTATTTTGTTTGAGCAAGAAACGGAATTTAATCCGCTCCCCATATTCCCCCAGGCATCCTCATCTCTCTCCTGTTTCCATTTTTCTTCTTACACCTCTCCTAAATTCACCCTCTCTCCACCCCTCCTTCTCTCCTCTCCGTTTCCTCTTCTCTCCTTCCAATTCCCCCCCCCCTCTCAATCTTCCTTTCCCTCCTCCCCCTCCGTCAATTATAATTATTTTGTTTGAGCAAGAAACGGAATTTAATCCGCTCCCCATATTCCCCCAAGCATCCTCATCTCTCTCCTGTTTCCATTTTTCTTCTTACACCTCTCCTAAATTCACCCTCTCTCCACCCCTCCTTCTCTCCTCTCTCTTTCCTCTCCTCTCCTTCCAATTCCCCTCCCCCCCTCTCAATCTTCCTTTCCCTCCTCCCCCTTCATCTCTCCCCTCCCCCTTCCTCTTGTTGCGCTGTCTCACGCCTGTTTAACTCACCCACCAATTCACACTATAAACACTCAGACGCACCCACATTCACCAACCTCCTCTCTCCTCTTTTTATCACCACCCTTCTATCTTGTTCCCCTCCTCTCTCCTCTTTTTTTATCCACCCTTCTATCTTCTTCCCCTCCTCTCTCCTCTTTTTATAACCACCCTTCCGTCTTCTTCCCCTCCTCTCTCCTCTTTTTATCTCCTTTCCTTCCTTCTTCCTCCCCACAATTTTCACCTCCTCGTCTCTTCTCTTACCTTGTCCCCCCCTCCTCCTTCCTTTCATCTTCATATCTTGCTTTTTATCTCAGGTAACTAAGCTGTCTCAATTTCCACCAACTTTTTATTAGACACTGCTAACCTGTTCTCTCTCTCTCTCTCTCTCTCTCTCTCTAATTCACTGCATAAACATCTTACAAGCTCCCATATTACCTTTATCACTCTCTGTCTGCCTGTCTGTCTGTCTGTCTGTCTGTCTCACTCTCTCTCTCTCTCTCTCTCTCTCTCTCTCTCTCTCTCCTGTTAATACTTTCTGTTCTTACCATTCCCCTCGTCTCCCGCCATCTCTCCCTTTCCTCCTTTCTGAATCTTCTCCGTCCTTTTTGCACTTCTATCTTTCTCTCCCTCCTCACTTCTTCCTTTTTTCTACTTCCTCCTTTATCCATGCCTACCTCACTCTTCCTCTCTCCTCCCTGCCCTTCCTCTCCCTCCACCTATCCTTTCCTATTTCCTCTTTTCTCTCCTTCCTCGTTCTACCACCTCCCTCCCTCCCCTATCTTCGTTTTTTTCCTTTCCCCTCTCCCTTTCCCTCTTTCTCTCTCCTTCCCTCGTTGTCATACCTTCTTTCCGCCTACTTCCCTCTTCCCTCCCTCATTGCCTTCCCTCTACCCCCACTCTGTTTTCCTCTCCACTCCTCGAATTAGCCTTTTTCCAGCAGATAACCTCGGCATGGGCCAGCAGACCTCCTCTTATCTGTACTTCCTACGTGCTTCTATGTACTCTCCATCATTTCCTTTCTTTTCCCACCCCCTCAATCCTTCTCGCTGTATACCTTTTCTCCAATCCTACATTCTCCTCTCCCTTTCTCCTTCACTCCCTCCTCCCTCTTGTTCCTCTCCATTTTATTATCTCGTTCTAATTAATCCTCTACATCTTCTTTCCGTCCTTCTTTCCCCCCTTACTCCTTCCTTCCCTCTCTTTGCCTTTAGTCCACTCCTAAAGTCTCCCTTCCCTACCTCACACCTTCCCTCTCCTTCCTCTCTATCCTCCTCTCCACTCTTGTATCCTCCTCTCCCTCCCTCTCTTTCCTCACAGTCCTCTTCTTGACTTCTACATCTTCCGCTCCCTCCCTCCCCATCCTCTTCACTACTACTTCCTCTTCCTCTCCCCCTGCCACTCTCCGCCTCACCTTCCTGCTCAACCCACCACCTTCAAACCACTCGGAATCAGTCGCATTAACCTGCCTCACCTCAAACTCCCAACCCCAATTACATACCCACATAATAGATATCTTCACTGCGACATCATTATATATATATATATATATATATATATATATATATATATATATATATATATATATATATATATCTTACCGCAGATTCTGGATTATTTTACTCAGCCTTGGGACCCTCTCTGAGCGTAAGAATTTAAAAAATCTCCAATAACCTCTTCCTTAACCTGGCTTTCTTTCTTTTTTTTTTTTCTTCTTTTTTTTATCCTTCTTAGGAAAGGACAAATTCTGCAGACTCTCAGCCTTGGATTCGCTCTTTTTGTTTTAGAAAATACATTCGATGACAGCTTTGTTTTATTCTGGCTAGTGCCATATTATTATATTCAGTTAATGGACGGCCTTTCATGGTGAAGGGTTAACCACAACTGCGCCACCTGCTTCTATTCATCATTCCCCCGTGACTACACAATCAGGAACACGCCTATTATTACTCGAAAGTACATGGTGTCTGGAGTCGGTTCAGGTCAGCTTAAAAAAAAAAAAAATGTAGTCTTCTTTCTTTTCTCTCTTATTTTCTATGTTTTTCTTCCATTTGCTCCTCCCCGTCCCCCAAAGTTAGTGTCAATGTCCATGTCTGCTCGTGTCTGGTCAGCCTTTCTACGGCGAAAAACTCACCCTTCAGCTTCCTTCCTTCCTTTCTCTTTCTCAGCTTGCCTACTGTCTGTTCAGTTTCCTGTTTACTTTCGTTGCGTTTCCTTGATAAAAAAACAAACAAAAAACACTCGTATGATTTGTCTGTTTTCTTTTTTGCTTTCGTTGCCATTTCCGAAGAACAAGAAATCGGTCTGCCAATTGTTTATCTATTTTCGTTTTTGTCTTCCTTGCGTTTCCAACGAAAGGATATTAAACATATATATATATATATATATATATATATATATATATATATATATATATATATATATATATATATATATATATATATACAGTATATGTATGTACTGTATATACGCACTCAACAAATGACTGATAAATTACAATAACGTCACCGTCAATATACGAGTGTATACAGTACCTTTATATGTCCATTTTAGCTCTCCCTCATAAATGCTGATCTGTAATAAGAATTTTACACTAGCCACGAGGAAGTAGCCCACTGTGGAGAAGATGTAGAGTTGCAGTATTGTCTTATTCTTCTAATGAGCTGCGGGAAACAAGTTATACAAATGGACGAAAATATGCACCAAGTTAAGGTGGACGATATAATTTATAGCCGTCTACTACAGAAGTAAAACAGTTTTTGCCGAAATTTTTTGGAATAAGGTAAAATAAGCTGATGGGATACCATGCGATGAGATTAACTTGTTTATTTCTACAACGTTTCAACCTACACCGAGCCTTTTCATATAAACTGTACCGTACGATGGGCTCGGTGGTGTCAAAAATGTTAGTAATAGTGAACTTAACACCTGATATCCAGTGATGTATTTTGTCTTTTATTCATGCTGTTACAGTGTTACCATGCTACTCGTATTTCATATAGGTCAGGGAAGCTCCAGGGTAGAGAAGGAGCTGATGAAAATAAGAACAAACCCCTCCGGTTCTAAAAAATCTACAAAGCTATATATTCGTCTAATACTATATAAAACACGTCGTCGGACTGGGATAAAGCTCTTTCCATACAAACTATCCTCCACTGAAACTCCTTCCTGGTTCCCTCCCACCTTTTATTCTTTTTACTCACGTATCATATATTCATCACGTGTACGCCTATGAAATAAACTTTACATTATCTTCACGTGGATTTCCTTCTCATCTGCCTTATATGTATCTCATGCTTTTCTCTTTAAGTGCATACAAGGTTTGCTAACGTCCACTGAGTAGGCTAAGTGAACTGTAAATACACACACACACTCTCTCTCTCTCTCTCTCTCTCTCTCAGTGCCAATAAACAATTCCGGTAAAAATGATGATGGCAGGAGTGAGGCTGTAACAATAGAATGGTTTACTTGCGACCCTCCAACACTGCCACTTTTAACACTTAGCTCCTTTCTCCAATACTCCAACCTCTCTCCTGCCCTCCCTCCCTTCCTCTCCTCTCCTCTCCTCCACTGCTTTCTCTTTTCTCCTTCCGCTAGCTTCAAAGTCGCCTTACGTATTTTCAACTTCCAACGAGTAACAACATTCCCAACGCCACTCTTTCCAGACATTTCAATTCCGGCCTCGTGCCTCCCTTCACTGCTGCTGTTGCTTCACCTCCCAGGCACATATTTCCGTAATGTGAGCCGTTTCAACACCTCGAGCGTAGTTTTTTCTTCACAGGATGATTGCGCTTACTTTATTTACCAGTAACTCTAACTCAATACTAACCTAATCGATAACAGGAACCTAGCACTAACAGTCTAACCTTACCTAACCTAACTTACGCCTTAACAGCACCAAACTTAACCCATCATATATCAACCTAACTTTATCACACCCAACCTTTATGGGAAAGAAAGGTATAAATATCGATTACAGTTTGGAAATTTGTGTCTGGGGCCCAATAATTACCAGGGATATCGAGCCTATATATACAGAAAAATGTAGGTTGTTGTTGTGAAAGGTAAGCCTACTGTAACTCTTCCTTCTGTGTTGTGTATGGTTAATTAATAGAGTAACTCAATGAGAACAACAGGTAATAATAATAATAATAATAATAATAATAACAATAATAATAATAGTAATGATAATAATAATAATAATAATAATAATAACAATAATAATTAAGATCAACAATAATAATAATAATAATAATAATAATTATGATCAACAACAATAATAATAATGATAACAATGTAGTACAGTATATCATGGAATGGGAAAAATGTAGGACAAACGGATAGAGACTGACGCATGAAAGACAGGGTGGAGATGAAGCATGGGAGATAAGGGGATGGAGGCAACGAGGCAAGAGGCGATATGGAGGCTGAAATGAAGGAAGAGGATACTGAACTGGGGAAAACAGTGGTGAGATGTTAAGGAGAGCAAAACGCAACAAAATAAGACGCGTTAAGACATGGAAAACTGAGGTAATGGAAAGCTCTTTATTAATCTAAGTTGTCCGGGAGCAGTAAGAATACGTCATACGGAAGAGGTTAAAAATGAGAAGATATAAGTGAATAAAGAAGGCTGGGGCGTTGTATGTGTGGGGTGAGGCAGGCTGGTGAGAAGGTAAGGGAGGATACAGAGGAGTAGGTGGAAGGGAGACTGGAGAGAGGAGATCAGGGAGAGAAAAGGTATGAAGAAAGAAGAAAGGGAGAAAGGAGAAAGAAAGGAAGAGAGAAGGAGGAGGAGGAGGAAGTAGGTGAGGTGGAGGGAGAGGATTGGGTGTACGAGGGGGAAGTGAGGGAGGCGGAAGGAAGGGAGAAAGGTGAGGGGGGGATTGGGCAGAGGGGGAAGGGGGGGGGACGGTGAAAGGAGGAAGAGGGGAAAAGGAGGCAGTGGTGAAAGGAAGAGGGGGAAGAAGGGGGGAAGGGGGTGGTGAAAGGAAGAGGGGGAAGGCTGTGGGGAAGACGGAGGGAGGTGAAAGGAAGACTGGGGGGAAGGGGAGGAGGGGGTTGGTGAAAGCGAAGCCGAGGGAAAGGGGTGCGGGTGGGAGAGTGGGTGGGTGGGCAGTCTGGGGTGAATGAATGGCGGCCGAAAGAAGATGCCAAATGGACTCAACCCGCTGTCTGGCACACTAATAATCCAACAACCACGACCTACGACCAGATGCAAACACTTACAATCAATTCCCTGGCGTAACTGTAATTTACTTTTACGGGAAAAAATACAGTTATGGATAGTCGCTGCACTCTTTTAATAATCCTGAGTTGGAATGCATGAACTATAAGATATATATATATATATATATATATATATATTTTCTGCAGGATGAACAGAGGTCAAGGGAAGCTTCTGTACTCTCAATCCCTTGGTTTTTCCTACATAAACAAACTTTGTCTATGTAAGTGAAATCAGTATTTGAATCGTTATCCCGGTACAGAAAATCATCCAATATCTGTACACGTCTGGAATGAAATGCTAACAGACCAACAAACTTAATAAACAGACCAACAAACTTAAAAAATCATGGAAACATAACATCTACATCACCTAACACGAAACACCATAAAACACAACATCAACAGTGTGAGGGTCAAACAGTAAATACGGTAACATCACACAAAAAAATTGATGTCGTCCTCCTTTCAGGTAACTCTACACTGAGTGACATGGCTTCTTCTTTTCTTCCTTTTTTTTTTTTTTTTTTTTTAGCTCAAGAAACCATATACTACGTTATTTTTGGTTATTGTATAACTAATGGACGCCTGGTGGTTTAGGGGGTTGTGATGCTGCAGCCTGATGTGGGCCAATGGGTTTATATTCAAGGGCTGGTTGGGGTTTAGTGTTTATATAATCACATTCAGGGGTAGGCAACTGGTGACTCGCCCAAAATGTCTGGACTAAGCAGCATAACCCTGGGTCCATACTCTCCTGATAGGGATACAAAGGAGTGAATGATAGCCAGATAGATAGATAAAGAGAGAGAGAGAGAGAGAGAGAGAGAGAGAGAATATAACTTAAAACCGACAGATAGACAGATAGACAGAATAGATAAAGCAATGAACGAGAGCTGAGTGATGGACTGACAACCAGTGATTGATGTGAACCAATCAGTGAGGAGAAACCTGTGGAGGGAGGAGAGGAGCAGGGAAGGAGGGAGGAGAAAGAATGAAAGGAGGAGAGTAGGTTAGGGGGAAAGAGGGAAGTAGCAATGACGGGAGAGAGGGAGGAAGAAAGGGAGAAAAACAGAAGAGAAGGAAGGGATGAGAGAAGGAAAAAAGGCAGAAAGATAGAAAATACTGAGGGAAGGAAGGAGGAAGCAAAGGCAGAAAGAAAAAAATAAGGAAAACAAGGAAGGAACGTACGAACGAAGGGGAGGAGGGAAGAAAGGAGGGATGGAAGAGAGGGAGGAAGGAGGGAAGGAAGGTCGGAAGGAAAGAGGGAAGGAAACTAGGATGGGATGAGGGAAGGAAAGTATAGTAAGGTCAGGCAGGGGTTACCGGGTTAGGGAAAATTATTTGAATGGTAATAACCTGCCTTCCTCCTTATCTCCTTCCCTCCATTCATTTCTACCCATTCTCCCTCCCTCCCTCCCTCCACCAACACCTCCCTCCCTCCCTTCGTACTACCCTTTCCATCACACTTTCTCTACTGACGCCTCGGTCATGCCTTCCTGGAGGGATGGATGGAGAGGAAGTAGAGGAAAGGGAGGAAGGGGGGAAGAAAGAGCAGAGGAAAGGGAGGGAGGGACAGGGAGGAAGTGGAGGGAGGGAAGGAGGGAGGAGTAAAGGAAAGGGAGGGAGGGATGGGGAGGAAGTAGAGGAAAGAGAGCGAGGGATCGGGATGGAGTAGAGAAATGGTAGAGAGGAGAAGAGAGTGGAAGAGAGGGATGGGAATGGAGGGAGGGATGGGGAATGGAGGGATAGATAGGGAAGAGAAGGGAAGAAAAGGAGTGACGGGATGGAATGGCGGATGGGGAATGGAGGAAGGGATAGGGGAAGGGTCAGGAAAGGGAGTGGACGTGAGGGAAGGCTGGAAAGTAAGGAAAGAAGAACCAAGTGAAAACGAAAGAAGAAACGTCTGGGGCAGAGAAAACGAAGGAAGACGAGGGAGGGGGAGGGGGAAGGGGAGGAGAAGAGAGGGGGGGTGGAGAAAGAGGGGAGGATGGGGTAGAGAAGACACGAGCAGGACGTAAAACAAACCATAAAAAAACAATGAAAACGAAGATCAGTCAGTCGTGAATGTCGCTGTACGTGTGTGTGTGTGTGTGTGTGTGTGTGTGTGTGTGTGTGTGTGTGTGTGTGTGTGTGTGTGTGTGTGTATTCGTTAAGATTCACACAATATAAAAGCATTTGGTCCCTTCGCTACAATGACGTGTTTTTTACTTGGCACTTACCTCCCCACCCATTTTATTCAGTTCAGGGGAGACTTTTCTACTGGAGGGGACTGATACAGCTTTATTTATCCCTTCACTACTAAGATGGTCTCCTAAGCCGAGTAAATTATCCAGAAATAACAAGAATAAACTGATAAAATACGTCATAAAACTGAAGGAGGTAATTGAGGTAGTAAGCAGTGTACTGGATGCAGATAAGAATAAAAAATAGGGGGAAAATTAGCACTATTACTGAAGCTCAAATATAGGTACTGTTTTGGCAGCACATGAAATACGGTACAACTACCCCTGATCCATCTCTACACCTGGCCCTCTGTACTGTACCACCACTATTCTGTACCTATCCCCTTAACTTGGCGGATATTTTCATTTTCCCACGTATTTCCAGTAGCTCAGTGGGAGAATAAGATAACACTGCGAATCAGAATATTGTCCAGCGCACTTCATCACTAACATCAGAGTACAGTATAGTGCTAATACTTTTATACGTTCAGCATTTAAGATGAGGAGATGGCAATTTTATGTCGAGCTAATATGGACAGACTATGGTGCTCCACATACACTAAATACGATACCAATATACACCAGTAACACTTGTATTCCTGGACTTATACCAGTCACTGTAACTACTCCCACGCCCACATACACCACAAACCTCGATTTTTTTTTTTTTTTCAAAGATGATGCCATTTCGATTACTAATGATGTATTAACAATAAGGGTTTTTTTACCAATCATTTTAAATTCAAACCTTTATTAAAATGCTTTATTTCTTGCTTCTCTCCAGGTTTAACTTCCACTTTAGCTCCAGATCCCCCATGTATAACTCGGAAATATGATGATGATGATGATGATGATGATTTAGTATTATCTTCACCTACATAAACAGAGACAAAGGCAACTTCTCTTGCATAACCAAAACAGGAAATAAAAATCTAACCTACCTCAATCCTCCAATACCCACCAACCCCCACCTCCATTCCCCCCCATACCCTCAATGTCTGCAGTACCCACCCGGTCATTCCCCACGCTTCCCTCCAGCAGACTTTCACCTCCACACGCGGGACATCACAGCCGGTGTGTGTGTGTGTGTGTGTGTGTGTGTGTGTGTGTGTGTGTGTGTGTGTGTGTGTGTGTGTTTCGTATACGTAAGCATATGTACAGTATGTGTGTACGTAAGTTCGTGTCATACTAAGTAAACATTAGCGGTATTCCATGAATGTTATTTTTGTCTGTGTAGGCCTATGTGTAAGTTCTGTACCGCATAGTTCTGGCAGTATGTATCACTGGTAACGTCCATGAACTATATATGTCTCTCTACCCTTGAGCTTTCGACTGCAGTGTTGCGACATTTGTGAATGTGTATGTGTATAGTTTGTATCGCCCGTGTGACAAGCTGCCATGCGCGCGTATAGATAGAGAAGTATATATTTTGTCAGATAAACAGAGGCAGATGATATATATAGTTATAAGCGCACCGATTTGTGCATTTAAGCGCATATGCTTGTGTGTGTGTGTGTGTGTGTGTGTGTGTGTGTGTGTGTGTGTGTGTGTGTGTGTGTGTGTGTTCGAGTGCTTGTGTGTGCCAGTGTCTGCATGCGCCCGCCTCAGCAGACAACTTTCATTAGCTTTCTCCTTTTCGTCGGGCCGCAGGAAGTGGTAAAAAAAAAAAAAAAATGGTTAATTCTATTTCTGAGCCGCCAAAACTGCCCCATGTAGGAACCAGAACAGAGGTAGTACTGAGGCCATGGAGATATTAATAAGTAGGCATATCTAACATTCCTGCTATACCAATACAGTTCGTGGACATATCACTTATTAAACTTGCTGACAGAAGATTTTACTCAATTTAAGGGATACGTCTAGCTGCGAATGGGTTCATGAATGTCTCTCCAGTTCGAAAATTCTATCCTAAGGTGACTGAAATCATGTGAAAAAAGCAAAAACCATATAAAAATACGTCTTTGGACTGAAGGGATTAAATGTAAGAGACCACGTAGACAAGATTTTTTTAACGCGCGGCAATTATGTTATTTAATATGCAACACAGAACACTCTATATTATCACTACATATTTTTACACTGAATGGAAATCGTAGCTGCACAACCTTTCACTTGCTTTTTTTTTTTTTTTTGAACAGTAATTGTAAACATAAAAAACGGCCAAGTTCGTGAGGTTAGCAAAACTGGACGGACGCAGAGAATTATCATTACTGAGCAGTATTGTTGTGCACATTGTTATCCAAGCATTGTTGCAAGTCCTTTATCAGTGCCACGGCCTACGCTATGGACTGACACTATACATATCCACACACAAGAAATGGCCTTGTTGCCTTGTCTAACACATGGAAACGTAACCATTCAGCAACAAAACGCATTTTTAAATATTATTTTGCTCACCCCAAACTATTTTCTGCTTAGGATATACTTTTCGAGAGAGGTTACCTATGGCCTTCACTAACCCCTTCCATACAAGAGGACTTTCATAAGTTAAATAAAAATGTCTCAGGGTAGCATGACTAAAATATAAAAGACGTCCCCAGGCTGGTGGTTAAACTAGGTGGAGGACGAGGTGAAGGTCTGTGATACCTCTGTTATGAAGGAACACCACCACCATCTGCTGCAGCTCTTGTACCACTGACCTCAATTGGTATTTCCATCATAAAGGCAAACACTAATACCTACAACAGAAATTATATACGGTATATGGAGTTCTGCTTCCATGAGTCTATGGTTACATGTGCAGTCATGGGTAAAAGTTCACCTGCAAAATTCCACTACATTTACTTCACATCTGGGGCATGGTCGTCATTTTCGTCGCTGACATATATTAAAGAGAATCACCTACTGCCAGGGATACACATCAAGCCTCTTTCAGTTTAGAAATACTGGCTGGCAAAGGAAAGCAAAAAGTAGAAGTAAAGGAATAGTAGACAAACTTGTGCCCCTGGGTGTACTATCACTCAAAATTCGCCGACACCTCACTCTCGGTTGTAACGATGGAAGGTGTTATACATGAAATACTTTTATGTGGCACCAGTACGACGCACAATCACAGGAAAATGAGAAGGAAGGCTCTCTCTCTCTCTGACGTTCTGCTAGTACAAACAAAACTATGGTAGGCAGGACGTAATTTTCGTAAGGGATCTGTCGGCGAACCTGTGCTGGTGATAAGTACTTACCATTCACAGTATACATTTTCATTATAATGGCCGTCAATAATATCCACACCAGAAATGAAAGCGTGGTATTTTCATGGATATACTATTTAGTGTGCTTATCGTTCTGGGGACGTGAAGTCGCACATCACGAGCACGTCCATTTTCTGGGGAGCTGTGAATAACGTGCCTCACATGATAATGGGGGACATGATATACACCAAAACCAATACATGTCAGAACACTGCCGTTTTCTTTTCACTGCGTCCAAATCTGATTACACACTAGACATTTCGTTCCCAAGGTTTGTTTCGTGCTCTCCTTTACTGTTTACTCTTATCACAACTCTATCATACTACTGACCCTCTGAATCCAGTGACGCATATCTTTATTCTTGCTGCCTCCACACGATTAATCAAAACTTAGTAGGCCAACTGTAATGGCCTATCGCATGGAAAAAAATGGGAGAAATGGAGTTCCCCCGAGCTAAGCCCTGTATTGGACTATATAGCCCCGCTAGGGTTACAGGAGCGAGCTACCACTCCCGGTACGGCAGCCCGGGCGAGGCTCGAACTCGCAATCCCCCGATTACGAGTCCGGCGCGCTACCACTGTGCTACCGCGCCCCCCCTATCGCATGGAAGAGAATGTTGAAGGCCATATGCAATTCTCAGTTAAAAGCTCTCTCCTAGGCTGAATAAAAGCGTATGTAGGCATCGGGAGTATACACGCAATACGTCATGTGACTGTTAAAATATAATTACATACAGGCTAACCTTTCTACCATAATCTTCACAACTTCCTCACCTATCATTTACTTCTCTCAGACACCTTATCTACTAACTCTCTCCAGACCTTTTATCTCCTCCCTCCCTTCCAAGCAACATTTTCTTCCTAGCTCCCCGTTCTCAGATGCCCGTCACTTTCACTGCTTTGCATAACACTACATTTTTGTCCTCCTTAGCTTAATGCTCTGTTCTAAAGCTCCCCAGACTTAAGCAGATTCACAAATTGCAATTACTGCACTAATAATAAATTCATGCAGCTCATACTTAATCACTATATACAAAGATACTTTCATACAATACACCGACAAGATTCAAACGTCACAGAAGTTACCCCTCTAAGTCAGGCCGTGTTCTATGTATCACTCAGTTTTCTACGGATAGCTTTAACGTGATCTTCTATGTATTATAGAATAATCTCGCATTCAGCGCTCACTCATTCTCCCTCATGCTTGTGTTACCGCAACATTTGCCGTTACTACTTCCCCATCGTCTACCCACTGATCAAAGTCATCACATCATCCCTGTTATTCTCCTCGTCTTCCACTACAGCCATCCTCATCACCACCATTCTGGCCTCATCACATACAAGGCTGACTCACCCCGCCTCTAGTCAGCAAAGGCTCAGAAGTCAGTTGATTGCCTTTGTATCCGGGTTGTGAAGTCAGCCGGATTAGTGGTCATACGCTGGTTGGCAGATGTATAAGAAGGCTAATATACAATGCTAAACACATCTTAGTTCATATTTTGGTGGCCAGAGAAAGATTGTACTTTTTTTTTTTCCAAGTGCCGTTTCACGACAAAGGCATGTCCTACGTCATAAATATGGTACTATTTACTTCACATCGTCTTCCAAGCCATAAGAAGGAAAAAAAAATACCAAATATCCTACTTTATCGCTCTGTTCTGAGGACAAATGGCGTGCTGTGTTACCCTACTTTAAAAAACCCAGTTTCCCAACAGCGCTATCCTATTCTGCATGGTCATTCTGGTGTCAATGGGGAAGTCTATAAAAAAAAAAAAAAAAAAAAAAAAAAAAAAAAAAAAAAAACGATTGCTTTGTGGAGTTATTAAATCAATGTTATCAAACTTTGCTGCTCGGGCTGAAGATGTTTAACTTACATACATCTATCTATCTATTGCCATACATCTCAATCCCGTTCGGGGTGGCCACAAACAAATCGCCTCCACGCCGCCCTGTCCCCCGCCATTTCACTGCCCCGCTTCCAACTCACACACCCCCCTCTCATATACCTCTCCACCCCATCCCTCCATCTCATCCTCGGCCTCCCCCTCCCTCTTCCCCCCTCCACCTAACTCACATACACGCTCTTCGTCAGTCTTTCACCTTCCATCCTCTCCACATGGCCAAACCACCTCAGTATATTCCTCCTAACGCTTCCTATGACATCCACATCCACACCACAACGCTCCTTTATATCCTCATTTGTCAGCCTGTCTCTCCATGTGACTCCACAGGCTCCTCTTAAATAACTCATTTCCACTGCTCTCACTCTTGACTTGTGTCCTTCCCGCAACGTCCAAGCTTCACTTCCATACGTTAGAGTTGGTATCACAATACTGTCATGCAGTAACTTTTTCACTTCCATGCTCACTTCCCTGCTTCTTATCACTGCTTTCAAGGAACCAGCAACCTTTCTTCCCTGCTGTACCCTTTCAAGCACTTCACCCTCCAAACCTCCATCCTTACTCAACACACTACCCAAGTACTTAAACGTACTCACATTTTCCAATTCCTCACCATCCAACCTCGCTGTACATTCACTGATTTCACCTCTCTCAAAGACCATCACTTTACTCTTCCCTACATTCACCTTTAGATTCCGTTTCTTACACACTCTCCCAAACTCATCCACCAAGCCTTGCAGTTCTCCTTCGTCTTCACTCAACAACACAGTATCATCTGCAAACAACAGTACAGGGAGTTTCCAAACACTATACCGTCTCTCACCAGGGCCACTCCAACATCCACTACCCTACCTTGTACCTCTTTTATTACCCCATCCATGTACAGATTGAACAACCATGGAGACATGACACATCCCTGTTTCAACCCAACCTTCAAAGAGAAAAATTCACTCAGTTCACCATCCACATGCACTGCAGCCTTAGCACCATCATACATACTCTTCACAGCATTCAACTACTTCCCATCCACTCCATATATTCTTAATACTTTCCACAATCCTTGTCTATCCACCCTGTCATGTGCTTTCTCCAAATCCATGAAAGCAGCATACAACTTCTTTCCCTTCTCCAGAAACTTTTCCACTAAAGATCTAAGAATGAATATCTGATCTACACAACCTCTTCCCCTCCTAAAGTCTCCCTGTTCTTCTCCAGCTAATTCCTCTGTTCTTTCTCTAACTCTGTCAATAAGTATCCTACCATACACTTTTCCTATTATACTAAGAAGACAGATGCCCCTATGATTACCACACACTTCTTTTTCCCCCTTTTCCTTTGTACAAGGGAATAATTATACCTAACTTCCAATCCTCCGGGACTCTATCTTCCTCCCAGGCCAATCTGCACATTTTCCACATCCATTCTACTATTATCTCTCCCCCATGGTTCAGCATTTCACCACACACTCCATCAATTCCTGGGGCTTTCCCCAATTTAACTTTCTTCATTGCTTCCACAACTTCTATCCTACTGATTTCTTCCTGTCTTCTCACCTCCCTCCTCCTCCCAGCCATTCCCCAGCCACTTATACTCGCATTACTTCCATCCTCTATGTTCAACAATTCCTTAAAGTGTTCTCTCCATCTGCTCATTTTTTCTCCCTTCTCCACTAGTAATCTACCATTTTTATCCTTCACTCCCCTGCTAACTTTACAACTACCCTGTCTTACTCTTTTCACCTCTTTCCAGAACATTTTCTTACAGTCCCTCCACTTTACACTCAAGTTCCTTCCAAATTCCTCATCCCCTCTCTTCTTTCTCTTACTAATCATTTCACCTCTCTCTTTCTTTCTACATATAACTCTCTCTTCCACCCCTATTTCTCATCCATTCATTGTATGCTTTCTTCTTTTGTGTCACAGCCTGTCTCACCTCTTCATTCCATCACGCTGTTCCTTGCACACCCCTCCGTCTTCTCTTCATCCCACACACCACATCACATGCTGCACATATTTCTTCTGTAAATATCCTGCACACACCTTCCACGTCCCCCATCTGCTCCAATTCATATTTGCCCAATCGTTCCTCCACTTCTCTCTTATACTCTACCTTTTTCTCATCCTCTTGTAACCTTTCCACTCTCCTTACAAATACTCCTTCTTCCCGTCCTTCCCTTCTTCTATTTCTCCATCCTAATTGGACCTTGATTCTGGCCACCACCAAGTAGTGGTCAGAAAGTCCACTCCCCCAACCTCTATAAGCTCTTGCATCCATTACACATTTTCTCATCCTTTCATCCACACACACATAATCAGTCATTGTCTTCCTTTCATTCAGTTCACCACCCACCCTTCTCATCACTCGCCATGTATACCTGTGGATCATTTTGTGCCTGAAGAGGGTATTGGCTATCACCAACCCCCTCCCAGCACAAATGTCCACTAACGCACTGCCATTCTCATCTATCTCAGCAGGCACACCCCATTCACCAACTATTCCATCCACCTTCACATTCCCTACTTTACCATTCATATCACCGATCAAAAACACTCTCTCATTCCTTTCAAACTTTTCCATGCACACTTCCACATTTGTCCAGAACTCTTCTCTCACTCTGCTTGCACGATCTTGCGTTGGCGCATACACACACACACAATCGCACACATTTGTACTCCAACTTTCAATCTTACCCACACAATCCTTGACCCAACTGATCCATACTCTTATGCTCGTCTTCCATCTTTTACTCACAACTTACATACTCCTTCTTTTGCCCTCTCACTCTCACCTACTCCTGCACATATACCCCATCCATACTCCCATTCTCTCACACTCTCATCTCTCCATTTCATTTCAGTTATTCCGCATACATCCACTTTCGCACCCTCAAGCACCTGGACAATCTCTCTCTCTTTCACCTCATCATTCGCTCCCCTTACATTCCAAGTTCCAATTACCATGTCCTTTGTCCGATCCTTGGTCGGCATCTTTTGGTCATACCTTGTCCGAGGCTTATTGTTTGTCTTTTTAGTTAGTTGTTTTCCGGGGAGGGGCACTAACCCCCCGCCAACCCTTTTAGTCGCCTTTTACCACAATCAGGGATACTGGGGGAGTATTCTTGAAAAAAAAAAAAAACTACCCCCAGGGGGGTACATACTGTACACACACACACACACACACACACACACACACACACACACACACACACACATATATATATATATATATATATATATATATATATATATATATATATATATACTGTATAAACCCCCCCCTCTCTCTCTCTCTCACACACACACACACACACACACACACACACACACACACACACACAGACACCCTGCCGACAACCTTGAGAAGCACCATTACTGTCAATTGAAGACGGACAGTGGCCGTCTACAATAGCCGTTATAGAGCAACCAGAAAAGAAACTTGAGATCGTCACAAAAACTCTAGGAAAGCAATCGAGACAGTATGGATTTGTGCTACACTCGGTCGTTATCCTTTGAAATGTCTAACGCAAGAGCAACGGCTTCACTCAAATCCCGAAACAAGGATGACAAGGAATCTGAAAGGAATGCAAGATCGTCGGACGGAAACCACAAAGGCGATCAAAAATGTATGAAAGTACAGTACGCATTATCTTAAACCCCCCAAAGATGCTTAGTTAATGTGTTTATGTTAAAAAAAAAAAAAATTAATTGAAAAAAAAAAAAAAACTTACACTGAATTTTCCAAGTAACATCTTCAAACATCACAATACAATTACAACACATAATTCCTATGCCATCCTTCCTGCAGCATACCCATCACACTTCAGCTCGTATGCCTTACATCACTATTTTAAGAGTGCCATATACAACATTTCACTTCATTAGGTAACCTCCCTCTCCCATGAAGACAGTAGTAATAAGTAGACCACACAGTCAGTGAAAGTCATCGACATGGTTCATATATTTTTATTTCTCATGCAGGTGCGAAACAATTTCTGCACCTGATATTAAATAACACATGATATACATACATTCTCTTAAAAATCTGTCCTGGCTAGTCGTGGGAAAGCGAATACAAAAATTATTCATCGGTAATCTCATGACGTCCTTGTTCATTACCTAAAAACTTAGAATAATTCAAAATTATGGTCAAACCATAGTACAAGTATGAATGACTGTTCTACGCTAGCTGATGATCGTCCTCTCTCTCTGAACTGCTAATAACTTGAAATCGCGGGATAAAAGGAAATCGCTCACACAAACAACATGCTCCTACTGTCTTTTATACACTCATCGAGGAAAATGCAATGAATACTGTTGGTCAGTGATTTCAAAAAAAAAAAAAAGAAAAAAAGTGAACTTTCATATTTCCTTTAACGACGATTCATTCTTGCCGCTTTACAACATAACCCACTCACCTTCATGTGTTCACGGAGACCGGAAGTGACGTAAAAACTAAAAAATTCCACTTACCTCTATCATCAGGCAGGCTTGAGACAATTCGGCATCATTTTTTTTGTTTATACTTTTACTGTAAAGTTTACATGATAGCGATAACACATATAAAACTTTCCCCGTCATCTAAATACTGGTAACTGTATATCCAGAAAGCCACGCCAACACCTTCGCTTCACATCACATTAACTAAGGAATGTTATTGTCACTGTGGTCAAATTTCCCAGTGAATATGCAACACAGTTATAGCAGCATCTTCACTAAACGTCAATGAAAACAAAAGCTTTCCCTTGAATTACTACCATCATCAACAATAATGACAACAAAAGAAAGTCAAGGAGATGCTCTTGGCGCCATTTTAGGCGGATTTAGGAAGTCCTGTGGCTACTCGACTTTCCCCTTAAATGTGCTGCGGTCTCAGGATTATTTTTTTTTTTTTCCCTCTCGGGTTTTCTCCTTCTCGGGGGAAACATTTAAACTATAGCTCAAGGCCAGACTGACCCCCTGGCTACCCCGGGGGCCCTGCACAACCCCCAGTGAAGCCACACAGAGCGTCCTTATGCAAATATAGTCTCATGGCGGCGGGAAATTAGGGTAAGCACTACTAAGCAATTATTTTAAGTTTCTCTTTTCATGTGCCGCGTCGTGTTGAATTGGCTTCCTGGGTAAATAGTGACACCGTACGCTCAACCTCATGCAAACAATTCACCAGGCAACATGCTCGTGGAGATGTTAAGCAACCAGTCACCGAGTACTTCAGTCAGTCACTCTGTACACGATTTAGGCCTCATCACACTACGGCCATAATCGGACACAATGTGACGTAGATTGTTCAATCATATAGGTCGGGGGAATAAGAACACCCCGCTTTGCTAGGCCACGCTACAAGCATACTGTTCCTCATCATCAATGTATCATGGCTGGCAGAAAGAAACAGAATGCCCAAAGCGTGACCATATGAATAGGGATGTTAATACTACTTGTACCCCGACCTAAACGACTGAACACATTTCGTCAGAATATGTTCGATTCCGCCTTCTGTGTGATGAAAAGCTTGGTCCATCTATTGGTCAAACAGTTAACATACGATAAAATAGGTCAATGTATGTCAGTCCATCAGTGGAGAATTAAAAGTTTAGTACTCACCCTCCCGCAGGTTACACTCCTCCCTCCTGCCGTGGCTGCTGCTGCTTGTTGTGATGTCTTCAGCTGCCTGGGTGGTGTGGGTGGCGTGTGTGTGTGCGTGGGCGTGGGTGTGGGTGTAGATGTGGGTGTGCACCTTAGCGTGGGCAGCAACATCCCTCACACCCTGACTCCAGGTGCGACGCCAGTGACGTGGACGCCAATGTCTTGATCTCTGTCGCATGCGAACCCTGATAAACAGCAAATAAAAATAATTTAGTATTAATAAACAATAGAAAATAAATAAAAAGATAAATGAAATGGAAGGAGCACTTAAAGACTACAGCATCCTACATGTCTGCTACTGAAAGAATTACGGTAATCCAAGGGAGAAACTTTTAACATTAACCTATGACACTGACCTTTGACCAAACCGAATCACTTCAACCTTGCCTGACAACCAAGAGGTCCAAGCCAAATCAAAACTGCTAGAGTTGACCTTGGCCCTGCGACCTTAACCTCTGACCTATTGTTCTCAAGCTTAAACCACTTCTAGCCTAACCCCCAACTCTTCCATAAAGTTTGGTCCAAACTGGATAACTGTTTGAGTTCTACTGTCAACACACACACACACACACACACACACACACACACACACACACACACACACAAGAAGAGACAACAGCAGCAGTATAACACAAAAACGGTATTCCACACAGAAAGGACTACACAGCAAACACTGAAGAAAGACGAGATAAAGACTAATGAATTATGATGGGACGGGTGTTAGTGATGGAGAACAGTATGTACAGTAGCTTTTAGTCAACAAGCAATGACTGGTATGTGAATGGAATCTAAGACGGAAAAATAAATCTGGAACTGAAAAGTACAGTACATTGTGTGTGTGTGTGTGTGTGTGTGTGTGTGTGTGTGTGTGTGTGTGTGTGTGTGTGTGTGTGTGTGTGTGTGTGTGTGTGTGTGTGTGTGTGTGTGTGTGTGTGTGTGTGTATTCCCTCTCAATCATGCTTGTCTGCGTCAGTAATTAAGTGGTGCTGGTGGTGTGAATGAGAATTATGAGCAAGCTAAACTCAATACGGTATCTGGGAGGGAAAGGTTGCATGAAATAACATAAAATAATTGAAACAGGCGCTGGACAAGAATGTAAAGGTGTGAAAGATATCAAATTTGGACAAAAGGATCGAAATGCAACTGAAATATACGAGGAAAACTGGCAGAAATCCTTAATAAAAAGGTAAAATCTCAACTGGAATATGTAAAGCGTGAGAAATATGCCACGAATAATAACTCGCAGAAAAGTTAACAAAAGAGAAATGAATATCTCAAAATGGAAAATGTAAATCACGAGAAATATAAGTTATGAAAATATGTAAGTTACCATCATCCACTTGCTCGATGTAGTGCTGCCTTTCGATGACTCTACACTGAGTCACAAGCCTAATGTTTTCCTGTAACCCAAGTGGAAACCATTTACAACGCTTGGTGGAAACCATTAAAGAAAAAAAAAAGTGGCGATGTGTAGATGTGGCGCCTACTACTACTACTAAGCGGATGGAGAGACGCAAATGCGACGTCTGTTCAAGAACCCTACCTCTATACTCTCTCCCGCGCCTTACTGTGACGAGGTGCTGCTTGCCGCTAGGGAACATTAGTTCACTGAACGGGGCAGCCCTGCAGAAACAAGTGCTTGCCTGCTGTTGATGGCTCTGCCCGCCCAGACAGACCGGGGTTGCTGTACTTCAGATAAATGTAACAAATACAAAATAAATCTTTAAAAAAGATCAATATTAATCGCAACTTCAAATGAAAACTTATGAATAATGGATTAAATACAATGAAAACCCCGATAGCGATTAAGGAAGTGAAAGGAGGAGAGACGAGGAGAAAGAGGCGGGAAAGCTTATCACGTGTTATGCTCATTACAAGCTGTCTGACAGATGAGGCTAATGGTTGTGATTACTGAAACGTGAGAAGGGGAAGGAAAGCGGGAAGGAATGGGGGGGGGAAGGCGGGTAGAGAGGTACTGTATATACTTAGGAGCTGTGTTTAAGTTTTTGATTATACGTTTATCTATACCCATACAGCTGCCAAACATTTCACAATCATATTACGGTGATTTTAAAGGTACAGAATACGAAAAAGAAAACGATGTGTGATAATACTTAACTGTTACGGAGACCTGCTCATCATAGAACTGGCTATGATCTAACATAACTGCGACTTCCTATCTACTTAACCCCTTGGGTCCGAGTACGCCATTTACAGTTTATTCTTGCAAGCTTCAAGCGATATTATTCTGTCTGGGAAGGTCCTGGGGTAGTGGGGGTAGTGAAAGGGTAAACGAAAGCTATACTGAACCCCTATATTCCGAAAGTCCCGCAAAGGCTCAATGAACTTGTCAAGAGGTGGCAAGAAAAACTAGTGATAAGTCATTGCAGTGGTCTTAACCCTTTCAGCACGAGGCTGTTTTTCATTCTGTTCTAGCTAATGTCAGACTGTGTTACTCGGTCTACGAGATCCCCCTCAAAGTGAAGGGATTAATGAAGTATGAAGGCTATATTTGATCCTCTCCAGTTCGTGAAGTCTCACTTAAACTAAATAAGACCAGCTGGATATAGCATGAACTAAAAAAAAAAATAATAAGTCCTTGTTGCCATTAAGTCATCACACCGGACGCTAAATATAGTAACACAAATCCCTTCTTATCCAGTGCGGGATGTAGGGACCCGGGGCTAGACTGGCATAGTCCAGAAGATTCTGGGGTTGGAGACCGACCAACGTCCTTGGTTGCATGTACACAATCGAAAAACTTTCGGGACCTCAAGATTCAAACTCTCGTGCGGAAGACAAAGCCACTACCCTGATTGGTGTATTGGCTACGTAATCCTTTTTATTCAGCTTGTCAGATTACTAAACACTGCCTCTATTAACGCTTTGGCCATAAATTATGAATACCACATTATTTCGGCCAACACCGGGTGAATTCACGTTAGTTCAAAGAAGGCCTACTAGCCACAGGATTGCAGAGTAAGTAAACACAGATTAATGCCTATCGACTGCACAAAACCATTATGGCACATAATAGGGTTGTCAGTGCTTGATATCCGAGGAGGGGAGGTTCTGCGCCCTCCACCTCTCCTCCAAGGGTGAACCGCGACCAATCTCCACTCATGACTGGTGGACACAAACGGAGGGAATGTGCGCTGTCAGTGTGCAACGTATCATATCCTGTATGTATATATATATATATATATATATATATAGATAGATAGATAGATAGATAGATAGAGAGAGAGAGAGAGAGAGAGAGAGAGAGAGAGACAGACAGACAGACAGACAGACAGACAGACAGAGACAGATAGATAGATAGATATAGATATATATATATACTGTATATATATATATATAGATAGATAGATAGATATATATATATCATAAAAGACTTTGTAGTTACTTGTAGAGAAGTTATATATATATATTTGACTTGTGGGCGAGCGGTTGTTATACTTGAGTAGCTTTGTAAGTAGACAATCTTCTTTCCCATTTGTCATTCAATGACAAGGAGAGGTAAAGAATAGTATGGAACTATTTTTATTTGTCTTGGAAATATTAACAAGTCTCTCACACAGAGCGAAGTATAAAGTAGAGTCCCGGGAGCTATCTCCCTGTCTCGCTCTCTCTGTCTCTCTCTCAAGTTGCTAAGCCCTTCTCCCTACGACCTGTCTGTTCTATGGCTAGCTTCCTTCTGAGCTCTCTTTCCTAAATTCTGGTGAAACAGGAGTCGTATCACGTGTGTTCCCTGTGGTTGGAAAGTTCTAGAAGCCTGTGTGTGAGTATGTGTGTATGTGTGTGTATGGTCAACAAGGCTTTGTTCACCTGGTGAATTGCTGACAACTAACTGCATCATCTCCTTACTGGCTACTTCGTAATCTGTCGTCAGCTTTTCCTTAGTGTAACTTGCAAGATCATTTCCCATTCCCAGGCTCGCATAGAGCTGTCTATCTATCTATTTATCTATCTATCTATTATGACCTGTAATTATAATATGGAGTCCTAACAGATATATATATATATATATATATATATATATATATATATATATATATATATATATATATATATATATATATATATATCTCGATAGAATAAGCTCTTTAATATTTTATTGGCTTCTTTTCCTTCGAAAATTATTAGAGTATGACCTAGTACTAATTTTTAAAAATCATATACATTGAGATGTAAGTGGGAGAATAAAATGCTGTACATACAGACATCGTAAATGACACGGAAAGCACCCACGCATTGCCCGGTCTACAGCCAATCCTCACTTTGCTATTCTTGTCGATCAGACTCATCTAGACATGAACCCGGTGGACTGTAGGCTTCTGCAATCCCATCGCCCTTTGGGGGAATGTTGGAAATAGGCAAATTTGACAGACGTTTATATAACCTTTGTTTATACTGGTGTCACTGCGTGATGTCCCTTTTCAGTACCAATTCTTGTTAAAAATCCGGTTCCCGTTTTAGTGTTAGTTATGCATGAACGCAAAGGATATCCTGTTAAGGGTCCGGTGGTTAGTAGACAGATAGATCTCATATATCGGTATTATATCAACCCATCAACACTTAATATACCGGTATTATATCAACCCATCCGCACTTAATATACCGGTGTTATATCAACACTTAATATACCGGTATTATATCAACCTATCCGCACTTAATATACCGGTGTTACATCAACACTTAATATACCGGTATTGTATCAATCCATCAACACTTAAACCGGTAATACATCAACCCATCAACGGTAATCGGCACTTTCACAGGATCATCTTTAGGCTCCAGATGTTCAAGCTCTGCATAGGAAGGGCGGGGAGAGGCAGGAAATGCATGGAGAGAATGAGGAAATGAATTCTTACACACAGAAGATCCTTTTTCCCATCTTGTTAGCTCACCACCCAGCGACGGCCCCCGCCTCTCTTGAGCCGGGTATAGATAAATAAGTAAATACATAAAATAAATAAAAAATAATAATTAATCTGTTCGTAACATGAATTTGTTAACGCAGGATGGATAAGGGCAGGGTAGTTCAGTCATCCCATGCCTCTTGTTCCTCCTGTAAAGACATTATCACAGTTGCGAAAGAGAACAGATCTTTAGTCAGTATGTAAACCTAGGCCCAAGGGAACCGTTTAAGGGCGAACAGGGAGTGTTAAATATTCAGCAGCTAACGGCTGTACCGTCCGCCTGAGTAGGTTATCTTAGTTTTATTTTGATTGCTACCGGACGATTTTATACACCTTAGGAGTGCAGCCAATTAGTGGAATGAAGGCTGCATCCAACCCTTTAGGTAAAAAAAAAAAATCCAGAACTAAATAAAAACTGCTATGCAGTTACACGAATAAAATGAAAAATGTCCTGGTAGTGAAGGTGCTGAGGCCTGAGTAACATCTATGAATCGCTGCCTATTCCTACTGTCGACCAGGCTCAGCCTATATATAACCCAGTCAAATAGCAATATTTTCTCTAATTCACTCTCACCGTCTGTGTCACCAACCCCACCAGTACAGTAACGTCTTTTTGCAATATTTTCTTGCAGTTACCAGCAGATTTTTACTCAGGTTGGGAAACTTCAAGAGAACGTGTTACTCAAGGCTGGCCCAACCTTTCCATTTCGAAGTCTCTCGTGCCGACAAAAAAAAAAAAAAAAAAAAAAAAAGTCAGAAGATAGCAAGAATATATCATCGGACGGAGGGAACTGAGTACATTAAAAAGGTCCTGCGTTAAATCTCACACCAGGGTAATACCATACTAAATCGTTAATCTACCATTACTAACACACGGATCATACATAAAGCCTATAATAACATTTAAGAGTACTCATTAGTTTAAACGTGCATCAAAGTGATCCTGTGCAAAAGAACGTGACTCACAATACACTGTACATCACCGCAGTTAAACAAACCTGCCGTTACTAACAGAGGAATCACATAAATCTTCATATCCACTCATTATTGTGAAGGTGGGT
This sequence comes from Coenobita brevimanus, assembly GCF_032717465.1. Taxonomy (NCBI): domain Eukaryota; kingdom Metazoa; phylum Arthropoda; class Malacostraca; order Decapoda; family Coenobitidae; genus Coenobita; species Coenobita brevimanus. The sequence continues at coordinate 7,311,602 of NC_137007.1, forward strand.
CACTTACCACTTGATAAATGACTCCACTCTGGTCACCATCGTCCTCCTCCTCCTCTTGCCGAAAGGGAGGGGAACGACGAAGGGCGGCACGGCCATGGGTTGAGATGGAACTGTAGGCCTCCTGTTTACTTCTCAGTTCGATCACCGTGTTTATTTGCTAGTCTTCCTTCAGGTATGTCCCGTCCTCACTTTTTCAACTGGGCACCGTACCCTTAGTGCTTTTTTTTTTTTTTTTTTTTTTTCATATATAACACTGTTTCTTTTTATTTTCTTTCACTTCACAGTTCACGTATACAAATAACATATACTGTAATAAAACCACTGCACTCTATATCAATGCAGCACAGAATATATTTAAAAGGTGCATCACGTAGCTACTGCGATTCTCAAACATCCAACTTGCTACTGTACACTATACCGAGCCATAATACATTATCACCAACTTTTGTGGTTAAAATTATGGCGCTCAATCACATCAAGGGCACGACTGGGAGAGTCGGCATGTGAGTAGCGACGGTGATGTGAACGTAATAGAGCAAACCTGTGGAGAGACTGTTCAACCTTACTCCCTCCACTCCTCCTTCCCTCCCTCCCGCCACACAACTGCTACATGAGTCACACCCGCGTTCGTATCTGCCCTCCAGACTTTACTTTGAGTTTCACCACGTTCATGTTCATTATTTCAACAAACTGCCACAGGCTTATAACAAGACTGAACTACAGAAAATCATGAGAAAACAACAACAGTATCAGCAAGAAAGGCAGGGGAAAATACACAAGAATAACGCTTGTAAAATGACCACTTTCTCCTCCGAACTAACCCTGACGACACACCAACAACAGTTACTGTTTAAAAGCTCAGGCTCAAGATGTGTTATTTACACATGATTACAATGCGTAACTGCAACCGTAACGGAAGATAGGTAGACAGAACACAAAAGAACAAGAAGTTATCGAAAATCAATGTAATCATGAGGGCAAGATTAAAAACAGCTACCTTAACAACCAGTAAATAGACTACCACAACCACAGTGTTACAAAGAATACAATGTTTTTATCATCATATTATTCAAAGTTTACGTAAAACAGTTTAATTTAGTGTCTACTGTTCAATTTTCTTAAAAATAACTTACCAACCCCCCTATTCCCCTATCCTTTGCCTCCCACTCCTCGCCTTCCTTTCCCCTCTTTTCCCAGATGACTTTCTCAACACTCCACTCTCTACCCCTCGCCTTCCCTTCATTTCTCTAATGGCTTTCCCCTCCCTCCCTTCTCTCTCTCTTCCCCTTCCCCATATCTTACCTCATCTCTCCCTCTCGCCTCTTTTTCCTCCTGACTTTTACCCCCCCCTCTCTCTCTCTCTCTCTCTCTCTCTCAGCCAGTATCAATGAGGCATGTCCTTCCTATGTCCAATTACCACCTACAGCAATAAGAGTGACCTGCTGACAAAGGAGGGGTGGAGGAAAAAGGCGCAGAGAGAGAGAGAGGAGGCGGAGGAGGAGGAGGGTGAAGCTGAGGAACAGAAAACAGATGCGTTCGTCAACCAAGCACCTGCGTCGTCGTCTCGGGATATCCTTAACCTGGCAAACAGAAAGGCGGCATAACCAGCTGTGAACACCACCTGAAATGGCCTATGAACTTCCACAGCGAAACAGCTGGGAATATACTGTTTCAGTACTCAAATTACGACACTTAACCTTTTCAATCCGTTATTATTTTTTAAACTTTGTTCCTGCTAACTTCATACATTTTTTTTTTCACTTCTGGATTTATTTTTCGAATTGGAGGGGGGTTATGTATAATTTTCACTGCCCCCTTCACTGCAAGATGTCTGCCCAAAGCTGAGTAAGGTATTCTAGTGGTGGCAGGAGCAACAAAACACGTCCTTAGAGTGAAGAGTTTACGTTTGTTACGCCCATTCTTTAAGGCTATACTCGTAATATCAAGCTTGTTAAAACCCATTCAGAGCCATCCACGTCATTTTTGGTCAGTTCAGGTCCAATCAGGTCAATTTTAGTCAAGGTCATTCTTGGGCCATTCACGGCCGCATACATCCACTCGTGTCATTTACCCCTTGTCTTTTTTTTTCATTATTGCCATCTTCAGGCGTTCTTCTTCAGCTTGGGACAATTTTCTAGAGCTGAAAATGCTAGCTTAATCTATCATTAATCTCTAGTTTTTTCTTCTATCTATCATTAATCTCATACTAGTTTTTTTTGTCTAAGTTTAATAATACACATGTACAAAAGTATTAGATGCGGGGGTTTCAGGGCCCTTCGGTTAATGTAACTGGTGTGGCTTAGTGCGGTGTGGTGTGGTGACTTCATTAACGTAGCTAAAATCTACAGAAGTGAAGTACCTCGCTCCCAAAAATCGTTACAGATGCTCCAAGAGATGTTCCTGCACCTTAAATAAATAAATTAATTAACTGAAAACAACTGGCTGACAAGGATAGTATTCATTTCCTTTACCCAATCTGCCTCAGGCATATAAATTCCGCTGACCATCCAGGTTCGGCAATGTTCAGGCACATCATTTCAGGCCCTCTCAGGTCCGTCGCATCCACGTCGCCCTCCCCAGGTAATTTTAGGCCAGCTTATGGCAATTCAGGCCCATAAACGTCCATTCAGAGCCAGTCAGCCCCATTCAGGTCGAGCTAGGTCCCTCTGGTTCAGTTTTGGTCCATTAAAGTCCTTCATATACAATCAGACTCAGAGAGGTCAGTCCAGGTTCACTCATCGATACTCAAAACCTGTTAATCAAACTCAGGTTCACCAGAGATAGTTTCGATTAATGGGGCCCCAGCAAAACCACTGTGGTCTAGTCAGGTCATTTTAGGTCAGTTTAGGGCAAATCATGTACAATGAGGCCCGTTAAGGTTCATTAGGGTTCTTCGCATCTGTTCAGGCTCAGTCAGGTGAATTCAGGTCCGTTATGCGACATTCACGTTCAGTTTTTTTCAATATCCAGCTCAATCCTGCATCACCTTTAAACATACTTGGGGTTTCATTCTCTCCGGTTTTATCTTGGAAAGAACATACAATTAGCTCTCTTGTAAAATCTGCTTCTAAGAGATTGGGTGTGCTAAGCCGACTCCGTACCTTCTTTACCCCTGCACAGTTATTGACTTTATACACGGGTTTTATTCACCTCTGCGTGGAGTACAACTCTCATGTGTAGGGAGGCTCCCCACATACAGCTCTTCTCAACAAGGTGGAGTCAAAGGCTTTTCGTCTCATTAACTCTCCTTCTCTTACTGGCTCCCTTCAACCTCTGTCTTGTCGCCGCACTCTTGCATCTTTATCTCTTTTCTATCGCTATACATTCAATGGTCACTGCTCCTCTGAACTGTCTGCTTGCATCCCTCCACCACTACGGCGGGCACGTAACAACAAATTCTCATCCCTTTTCTGTCCAGCTTTCTAATGCAAGAGTTAACCGTTATTCCCAGTCCATGCATGCAACAGGTCAACTCTGGAACTGTCTCCCTCTCTCTGTTTTTCCTACTGCCTACGATCTCGTCTTTCAGATGCGGTTTGTCCAGGCATCTCGAAATGAATGGATTTTGAATTTGGCTCTGTTTTTTTTTTTTTTTTTTTTTTTTTTTTTTTTTTTTTTTTTTTTTTTTAGGGAGTAATTTGCAGGCCTCTGGCTTTTGGTTCCTTCTTCCTTGTATAAAAAAAAAAAAAAAAAAAAAAAGGCCATTTAGGGCCTTCACGTCCAATCGTGCCCATCAGCGCAGTCAGTCACGTTAATTAGGGTCAGCTTAAAATCTGTTCTTCTAGTCGTCATTATTCGTTTCAGCCATTTGCAAACTCATATAGACCAAGTCACAACTATTTCAGGCAATATAGCTTCTTTCACGTCAGTTCAGGTCCAGCAGATCAATTTGTCAATAAAGGTATGTCTAGGAAAACGTGTGCCACCAGTCACCTTTATTAGTGCAATGACTTTCTTCTATATGATGCTTCAAATCTTCCAAGTTTCTTCAGGTCCCTTTGGATCCATTAGGTCGCTTCAGACTGTCACAGATCGTTTGAAGTCATGCAAGAGCGCTCATGCTTACTTGCTTCCTGTTCTATCTGGAGAAAGTTTTGAGGAGACGTCTGCCGGAAATCAGTCCCATTAGTACGATGGGTTTAAAGGATATGTTACTTCAGAGCTTTCAGGACGGTGGGTGGGGGGAGATGAGTGGGTGGGCTGGGATGATGATGGGTAGTAGGGCACAACAGGGGAGGTACGAGTATGCCCTGTGCATACGAGCGTTGTTGGTTGGCTGGTAGTCAAGGCAGTTATTTGCTGATAATCACATGAGAGCATAAATGGGTAGGAGTGGTGGGTGGGGAGGAGTGGGTGGGATGGGTTAAGATGGTTGCGGGTAGTACGACATAGGCTACTGGGGAAATATATGTTGTGAAGATGTGTATTTTGCCTAAGTTGGTGAAATGCAAAATAAAGGAGAGAGAGAAAAAAAAAAAAAACGTTGGGCAAGATGGGTTAATGTTGGATAGAGTGTTGGGACACGGCAGGACACGCACACCTTGTAAAGACGGGCATTGTGGGAAGAGTGACGGTAGCGAAGGAAACAGACTTCTCTTCAATGTTTCAGAGGGGGCGAAGGTAGGGGAAAAAAAAAAGAAGGTTGGGGGGGGGGCTGAGTGGAGAGACATAATCCACCCTATGAAAATGGATCATGTGGGCTTCGTGGCATGGGAGTGGTTGTGGTTTAATTCAGAATTTTCTCCGCGCAGAGCAGGAAGAATGCACGAGTTGTTCTTGCATACCTGGTGTCTAAAGATGCACGTACAATGGGGAGTGAAAGAGAGGAAGTCAGGAGGGGATAAAATGGCATGTGGAGACAGGGCGAGGAAGAAAGTTGGAAGATTTGCGCTGAGAGGTAATATAAAGACGATAATCAAGGTTAATTATAAAGCTGCTCATTGTCACCAGAGTTTGTTTCTTATCCCTTCTCAACGAGGGGTACCCATGACACTTAATGAAATCGTTCAGCGCGGTAGCAAGAATATATGTCATTACGCTGACAGACTGAAACGCACATGAAGGATGTGAGAAACTGAAAACTACAACAAAACCAAATAGAGCAAGCGAGTAAGCAAGAAAAATATATAAATCAGACAGGTTGGCATCCAAGGATATCTGTGGATGCTGCAGTATAAACATATAATTTGAATAAAAGAAAATGAGTATTGACAGGTTACAATGTGGAAGATGGGGCGAGAAAGAAACAGACACAAGTAGACAGGTGAATGTAAAAGCATTTCCGCGTACGCTATAACAAAAACACACACACAACAAATAACGAAAACTACTGTAAAGGTAACGAGAAAAAGGTCAGGATATTAGGGGGAAAAAAGTAGAGGGGATGTTAAGGGGAGTGGATACATGTACAAAATGGACAGGTGATCAACAAAGGACTTCCGTGAGAGTTACCATAAAAACAGAATGCGAATGAAAAATTTTGAAAGCCACCAATACGACAGTGAAGAACAGCAGATTACAAAAAGGCACAAGGAAGGAAAAGATGCCGGTGTAAGTTAGGCGTGTGATCATGCAAATATTATACAGCCGAACCGCTAAATTATTGTGAAAACTAATACGAATAAATATCAACATAAAAAGTAAAAACGCTGCGAGTTGGTAGGTGTATAAATAGGAGGTGATTACTGAAGCATTTCCGAGGCTGCTGGAGGGGAGGGTGGGAGTGGGAAGGACGGAACTCAGCAGATAACGACACAAAGCATCACAGAGAGGGTCATCACGGAAGGGCAAGCAAAATTGTACGCTGACGTGGCTTCTGCAGGCTATAATGTGACTCTCTCTCTCTCTCTTTCTGTGTGTGTGTGTGTGTGTGTGTGTGTGTGTGTGTGTGTGTGTGTGTGTGTGTGTGTGTTAACTTGAGTTGTCAGTAGTTTTTCTTTATTTACTTTTTCTTTCTTTTTTCTTTTTTTTTTTTTACTTCGCCACAACCAAAATTTCATCCCACCATCTTGTTTTCCAACTGCTTCTCCCTCTCACTCTCTCTCTCAGGATTACCACCTAGCTACCCCAGTTGTCTATATCTTACCTGTCCAGTAAGGACATGACGTACCCACATCCATTTCTGCTACGTAACTGTAGTGATTATATCCTGTACTTTCGTCTGTTCTCTTTATGTTCTATTTCTCTCTCCTTGTGACACCCAACATAACCCTTTCCGTTCCTCTCTCAGCACGCCACGTTTACCATCGAGTGTGTCAGAGTCCACCTTCTGATCCCTCATTCACAGCAGGAAGGACACACTGATTATATAGTATACTTTTTTCTTCACACTTGGAGGTAATTTCTTGTCCATCATGACGTTGCTTTACACACCAAAAGCTCTCCATCTAACTCCTACTCTTCGCTTGAATTCTCAACAGTCTATCCTGGGTATACATCTTCTTCAAAGTATTCACACTTTATTTCTTTAAATCATATTCTTACAAAAAATTTACCAACATTTCTGTTAAATATAACAGTCGCTTTCTTCGTTCGTCTTCGAGCCTACTTTCAGCGTTCCTGTTCAGGTTAACTGCCATCAGTTGTAGTACCTCCCCCGATTCACTAAAAAGAATTATGTCCTCAACAAACTAAAGACTGTTCCATCGCTTACAGTCAATGTTAAGTCATATGCCACTTCAGCCTAAATTCCTTAAACATTCTCTATGCATTCAATGAATAACCTCCCTGGCAAACACCTCCTCAACTGGCCTTTTGAGTCTGTCCTTAGGAAGTACTATGATAGCAGTTCTACCTCTGTAAATGTGCTCCAATACTTCCGATTAAGTTTCTTGTACAACTTGTTCTCAGATTAATCTCACCACTGTCCCACATTCAACAGTCACTTTCACGATAGTATAAAAAATTATAGTTTCTCAATTACTTGATTACCTGGTTAAGATCGGTAACATGATCTGTTCCTGAATAACCACGACAAATCCGGGTTGCTTCAAGTGCAGTACCAGTTCGATCTGTTAGCACTAATGGAAGTTAGTACTTTATGTGTGTAATGCTGCCATTATAAGTGATTGAGTATAAAAGATGCCTTTTCCACATACATGTATAGGAAACGTCAAAATATAAAGGAGATTAAATATCTTTCAGGCTACGAACATGCTAAGGATATATATATATTTTTTTTTCCTTAGAAAATGTTTACGTGTATTTGGTATTATTAAAAATAATAATGGTCATGTTGCACAGAGAGAGAGAGAGAGAGAGAGAGAGAGAGAGAGAGAGAGAGAGTGGGGGGGAGGGAAGCTAGGCTGATCATGAATCACCTGATCCTCACTCCTTCCACACACATGCTCTCTCCCTCTCTTTGTATGATTTAACATTTCTCATCTCTTCTTACTTTTCTTCCACCTCATCTCCACCTGACCTTGTTTATTATTCGTTTTCCTTTCTCCCCTTCCCTTCTTTCTTTTGCTCCTACTCAACCATTACTCTTTCTTTCCTCTAATCCCACCTTCTTTCTTGGCATTACATTGCTTCCTTCTAATCTAATTCTCTTCCTTAGTTTCCCTTACACTCATATCTCTTCCAGACATTTTATTTATTTTTTCATCTTACCTCCATCCAGCTTCCTTTCTTACAATTTCTCCGTCAAGCAATTATAATTTTATGTTCTTTACCTTTTCTCAATCATTTCCGTCTGCCTCTTCATCTCGCGTCTTTCCAGTTCCCTCTCTTTTAAGCATTAGTTTTCCGGGCCCCAATCTTTACTAGTTTAATTTGGCATATATATTTTCCTCCTCGTCAGTCTCTATCCTCTATCCCAACCTTAGTTCACCACTACAGTTCGTTCACTTTAACATGGCCTACATTTTCGCTATTTTGCACCTCATTTCCAGCAGCCCAGCGACAAAAGAAGACAATACTACGATTCTACATTTTTTCATAACAAATCTTCGTGACTAGCACCATTCGCTACTGCTAATCTCGTCATAACTCCAGGACAGAATAAGACAATACTACGACCCTACAAGTATTCCTTTTCATACCACGTTTTTATGAAAACCAAGATTTTTCAGTGATAATTTCTCGTCACACTTCAGTGTTCAAGATGAAGAGATGGCAGTTCTAAACCCAGGTGAAATGGACAGAGTACAGCACCACCTCTGCCACCATCACCTGCACACCTGTGTAAACACTTGCTAATGAGCGAGTTCTCATTGCGATTTGGTTCTCTCTCTCTCTCTCTCTAATGCCATAAAATCCGCAGGTTCTTACAGTATCCAAGCCAGGGTGCTCAAGGAGGGGTTTTTTAAGTCGTCTCCATCAATCAAGCTGGTGTCTTTGCTGGTTCATTCTTGCTGCTATCCTGTTCAGCTTAGGAAAGGCCTCTTGTACTGAAGGGGTTTATAAAGGCTGCAGGTAACCCCTCTTGTTCGAATAATTATTCCTAAGCTGAATAAAATCGTCTGGAGACAACAAGAGTGAAAAACACGCCTACTGAATGAAGGGTTCAAGTGTGCAGAAATACATATAATCTTCAGAAAAATAAATAAAGTATCCATTTACCAGAAGGGAAGGGAATATAATGTCAACATCTATAGGTAGGTGAGCTAGCCCTTGGTGGTTTGCAAAATTCTCGAAAAAATTACATGTTTTGGAGATTTTGGAATGAAACGGTTTAATAAGTGACCTACAGCATGGGGTTAGATCAGGTAAGTCATTTTCAGCGAAGAGAGTGGCGATTCTAGAACCTATACAGATCGGTTTGGCCAGGCGAATGAGAAAGCACCAACGTAATATACCTGGATTTCAAAAGAGCCTTTGATAAGCTTTCTCTCACAAGACTAGTGTATAAACTTAGGATACATGAAGTCTTGCGAACACTTCTGCAATGAACAGTGTAATGACTGAAAGCTAAAGAGCACGAAATATCACTAAATGCAGTAAAATCACACCGGAAGGATACCATTGTCTAATACATCACTTCAAAGATCAGTATTATGACCCTTATTATCCTAGCACTATCAACGTCGTAATAACAATTCTGAAATTTGCTGATCACAAAATTAGTCGCATCAATAAATTATATTAGCAGAGAAAGTAGCCTAAACAAATTAATTTACATGGGAAAAGGAAGTTCAATTACTGAAGGTTCAAGGTTCTACAAATAGGGAAAGGCTTTTGAGATACTGAAATGATGAAACTGAAGGATGCTACTCAGAGGTAGTTAAAAAAATAAGTCATGCATAGTTAGACGGATCAAAGTTTTTTTTTTTTTATGCGAGGAAGAAGGAACCAAAGGCCATGAGCCCGCAGTAACAGTTCCCTCCAAGAGAAAAACAAAATACAATAGAGAGCCAAATTCAAGATCCGATCATTTTGAGATGCCTGGACACACTGCGTTTGAAAGACTGGAGATCATAGGCAGCAGGAAATACAGACAGAGGGAGACAGTTCCAGAGCTGACCTGTTGCATAAATGAAAGACTGGGAGTAACGGTTAACTCTTGCATTAGAGAGTTGGACAGAAAAGGGATGAGAGTTTGCTGCCAGACGGGTGCTACGCGCCCGTCGTAGAGGTGGAGGAATGCAAGCAGACAGTTCAGAGGTGCAGTGACCATTAAAGTAGCGATAGAAAAGAGATAAAGATGCAACAGTGCGGCGAAGAGACAGAGGTTGAAGGGAGTCAGTAAGAGGAGGAGAGTTAATGAGACAAAAAGCCTTTGACCCCACCCTATTGAGAAGAGCTGTATGTGGGGAGCCTCCCCACACATGAGAGTTGTACTCCACACAAGGGCGGATAAAACCCCTGTATAGAGTCAACAATTGTGCAGGGGTAAAGAAAGAGCAGAGTCGGCTTAGCACACCCAATCTCTTGGAAGCAGATTTTACAAGAGATGTAATATGATCTTTCCAAGATAAGTCCCGAGTAAATGAAACCCCAAGCATGTTCAAGGATGATGCAGGATTAAGCTGAATATTATTAAACATTAGTGGGTATACCTGTGGAAGATTTTGTCGGGTTGATAGGTGTAAGAACTGAGTCTTAGATGCATTAAAAACAACCATATTAATTTTACCCCAGTCAGAGATACGAGCCAAGTCAGACATTAGGTGTGCCATAGCCTCATCCCTTGTTTGTTGAAGTAACTGTTGAGATGGGCGTTGCGGGAACCGAATGGAAAGGTGAAGGGTGGAGTCATCAGCGTATGAGTGGATAGGGTTAGATGTACAGCTTAGAAGATCATTGACGAATAAAATGAAGAGAGTTGGTGATAGGACAGAGCCCTGAGGAACACCACTGCTGATAGATCTAGAAGAACGATGGCCGTCTACAATAGCGGCTATAGAATGACTAGAAAGGAAGCTAGCGATGAAGGCACAGATAGAAGGATAGAAACCGTAGGAGGGCAGTTTGGAAATTAAAGATTTATGCCAGACTCGATCGAAAGCCTTTGAGATATCAAGTGCAATGGCAAAGCTTTCGCCAAAGTCCCTAAATGAGGATGACCAGGAGTCTGAAAGGTAGGTGAGAAGATCGCCAGTGGAGCGTCCCTGACGGAACCCATACTGATGATCGGAAAGAAGGTTGTGATAGGAAAGATGCCTTAAAATTTTTCTGTTGAGAATTGACTCGAAAACTTTTGAAATACAGGACGTTAAAGCAATTGGACGATAGTTGGACGGTTGGGAGTGGTCACCCTTCTTTGGGACTGACTGAATGAGAGCAAACTTCCAGCAAGAAGGAAAGGTACAAGTTGACAGATAAAGACGAAAGAGTTTGCCTAGGCAGGGTGTAAGCACAGAAGCACAGTTCTTGAGAACAACAGGAAGGACCCCATCAGACCCATATGCCTTGTTAGTACTGAGGCCAGTGATGGCAGAAAATACATCAACTGAAGTAATTTTAATGTCAGCCATGAGGAAGTCAGAGGGGGGAAGTGATGGAGGAACAGCACCGGAATCGTCTAAGGTGGAATTGGAGGAGAAAGTCTGTGCGAAGAGATCTGCTTTATCAGTAGAAGAAATAGCTACAGAACCATCAGAGTAGAAAAGAGGAGGGAAGGATGATGAGGTAAAGTTGTTAGAAAGATTTTTGGCAAGGTGCCAGAAGGAGCGGGAAGAATTCGAGTTGGAGAGTTGAGAGCATTTAGTATGGATAAAATTATTTTTAGTAGAGCGAAGAACAGACTTAGCACGATTCCGGGCAGAAACGTAAAGATGATGTGATTCAGGGGTGGGTTGGCTACGGTACCTTTTGTAGGCCCTGTCCTTGTTGAGGACAGCATTAGAACAAGCGTGATTAAACCAAGGCTTTCTTGCGTTAGTCAAAGGATATGAGAAAGGAATGTATGCTTCCATGCCCGAGAGAATAACCTCCGTAATGCGCAAGCTACACTCAGATGGCTCACGGCCATGGAAGCAAGAATCATTCCAGGGAAAATCAAAGAAGTACTGCCTGAGGGCCTCCCAGTCCGCGGCTCCAAAATGCCACAGACGACGTTTCCCTGGAGGGTCCACAGGCCGTACCTGAGTGATAGGACAGGTTAAGGTAATAAGGTTGTGATCGGAGAAGCCCAACGGAGAGAAAAGATTAACAGAGTAAGCAGAAGGATTAGTTGTGAGGAAGAGGTCAAGTATGTTGGAGCTCTCTCCAAGGCGGTCAGGGATACGGGTAGGGTGCTGTACAAGCTGCTCTAGGTCATTAAGGATAGAAAAGATGTAGGCTTGTTCACCAGGTGGATCCGTGAAAGGAGAGGAGAGCCAAAGGTGGTGGTGAACATTGAAATCTCCTAGAATGGAGATTTCAGAGAAAGGAGAAATGGATAGAATGTGTTCCATCGTAGAAGTAAGATAGTCGAAGAATTTTTGATAGTCAGTAGAATCAGGGGATAAGTAAACAGCACACATATATTTAGTCAGAGAATGACAGGAAAGCCGAAGCCAGAGTGTAGAAAATTCAGAAGAATCGAGTTCAGGAACACGAGAGCAAGATAAGTCGTTGCGTATATATACACAACAGCCACCTTTGGCTTTGAAATGTGTATAGAGAAAGTAGGAGGATACAGAAAAGGGTTTGCTGTCAGTTGCCTCAGACAGCTGAGTCTCCGTTAGAAAAAGATGATGAGGTTTAGAGGAGAAGAGGTGGTGCTCAACAGAGCGAAAGTTAGAGGAAAGGCCGCGAATGTTGCAGAAATGAAGAAGAAGAGAGTCAGACAGTGGTTTCAGGCACCTCGAGTCGTCATCGGGAGAGGAGCGGATGGTGGGGGCATTTATGGTCCCCCCCTCCCCCTGGGGACTCCGAGGCTTGATGAAGAGACGCCATGCTTAAAAATCAGAAACAATTATGCTTAAAAATCAGAAACAATGCGTCAGAAACAACGCATGGGGTGACTTACGAGAAATGTTAAGTACTTCCAGCAACGAAAGTCCTGTCGCCTGTCTTACCCTGGCATCATAGACTTTGAAAATCAGTTTGGTGAATCCGCAGTAACTGACAATGATTACTTTGTCTGGCCATAGACCATTGTCATCAGCATCGTCTGTTTCGGATTCAAGAGACTTATTCTCAAAGTCCATGGAGAGAGAGAGAGAGAGAGAGAGAGAGACTGGAAGTGAGTTTCGGCACTAAATGCCATTTTTGTGTGGAGGTACTCCAGTGCAACATTCCAACAGAGTCATGGCCCTGGCTTTATAATCTTTCGGAGCCTTAGCGTTTTGCACGAACATTGTTGTGATTTTAGTTATTTTTACTGTTTTCTCATCTGTTGATCTACGACCCCTGACCTGGCCAATGTAGCACATGGGTGTACTATAGAAAGGTGTAGGCTAGTACTAGTCAATGTCTACAAGCATGCAAACTTTCATTCAACTCAATCACGCCGCTGTCTTTTTGAAAACCGGTACTGATTGCTAGGGACACTGAAGCCAATCTTTACAGGGTTGACACTCGAAAACTTGAGGAGAGGAAAACTATGGCAAACTTTCGATAGGGAATTACCTAAGATTACTTCTAAAGAAGCCAGAGCTTTCTATGCCCATTAGTAATGCTTCTACTACTCAAAAAAAAAAAAAAAAAAAAAAAAAAAAAAAAAAAAACGGTTTTTCGGCCGTTGTTAGGCAACAAGTTGCCTAGCATCCAAAACCTTGAGGAAAAATCTAGGTCACAGGCTGGTCACTGTGTCCAACACTGGTCGGAATCGGTTAATTCTGAAGGGCAGAAGTGCCTGCCACAATTAAACAAGAAACCAAGAAAGAAAACGCGACTAACAATTACGGCAGCATGAGCTGGCCAGAAGTTGTTATCGGACTGAAATGAAACCTGGTGGATAGATGGGCAACTGCTCAAGGAAGAGTTCGTTAGATTTTGAGATGGGTCCGGATCCGCAACAAGGAATAAACCAATTTTATTAGTGATGGCGGAGGTGTGCGCTCTATGGCACTTTTCAGTTAAGATCATAGAATTAAATGATTATGAGAGACTTTACAAGTTTTCGTCTGGTAAGAAAGTGGAGTTACAGCAGTGGGCCTAAATAATAAATTTAATTGGCACTGGTGGAGATATGCACTGATCTGTGCGACCTTTCTAAAGAAAGTTGGAACCTGCTGCCAGGATGTACTTAGCAGCACTCCTCTGAGTATGTTAAAAGGAGACATATATGGATGCAAGTGGATTCTAAATAACTGTGACTAGGATGTGCCAACTCCTAATTTTAACTGGCATACGGAGTCTCACCTTATGAACATACACTAGTGTATATTGTGTACTGTATATATTGTATCAGCTTCTGCAGGAACAAAGCATTTAAACGGAATGATATTACTGTACTGGGTTCTGACACAGCCCTAAGGACAAAATTTATATAGATGTTAGTTCAGGGGCAGCACCAGTAAGTTCAGACCGTGTGTAGCTTATTACAGCAGTACCTGGTATCAGAATATTGCTGACCGGACTTGTTTCATGAATTAAAACTGTAGTTATGTGTTTACACTATTCCAGACGATGTCGCTTATCGAGCAATTATCATACAGGCTCTCACCTGGATGACCTGATGTACCTTAATGGCTTTTTGTCACCTGTAATTATGTTATTCAAAAATTATTCCCTACTTTCGTATTTGAGTATAATGAAGGCCCTATATTAATTAAATTTTTTAAAAATCTATATAACTAACTACAGATATTAATTGATACAATCAACAAGAAAATCTAAAGTTGAATGAAGGGAAGAGTAAAGTTATGGTCTTCGAGAGAAGTTAAGTCAGTGAATGTACAGTGAGGTTGGATGAGGAGGAAATGGAAAATGTGAGTGCGTTTAAGTACTTGGGTAGTGTGATGAGTAAGAATGGAAGGTGGGAGGGTGAGGTACTTGAAAGGGTACAACAAGGAAGAAAGGCTGCTAGTTCCTTGAAACCAGTGATAAGACACAGGGAAGTGAGCATGGAAGTGACAAAGTTACTACATGACAGTATTGTGATACCAACTCTAACATATGGAAGTGAAGCTTGGACCTTGTTGGAGGGACAGAAGTCAAGAGTGAGAACAGTGGAAACGCGTTATTTGAAAGGAGCATGTGGAGTAACAAGGAGAGACAGACTCACAAATGAGGATGTGAAGGAGCGTTGTGGTGTGGATGTGGATGTGATAGGAAGTGTTAGGAGAAACACACTGATGTGGTTTTACCATATGGAGATGATGGAGTGTGAGAGACTGACGAGGAGAGTGTATGTGAGTAAGGTGGAGGGGGGGAGAGGGAGGGGGAGGCCAAGGATGAGATGGAGGGATGGAGTGGAGAGGTATATGAGACAGGGGGGGGGGGTGAGCTGGGAGTAAAGCAGTGAAATGAAGGGGAACAGGGCGACATGGAGGCAATTTGTTTGTCAACACCCCTTATGGGATTAAGGCGTCTGGCAATAGATAGATAGAACACTAATCCTAAACGACGTTAGGCGTCAGCCACACTCAGTCCAGTTTAGCATGGATACCAAAATATCGACAGCAGCTAAATGGCTACCCCTTCCGCCAGACGATTTTATGAAGAAAAAAAATGGGGAGGGAGGGGGACCTTCCATAGCATATTTTTTGAAGTTTCTCTTACCTCACGATCTAATCACCTCTGCACTAACCTGCATACTAAATTTAAGAGAAAACGTAGTTTATCATAAGTTGCAAGGGAAACTAAAACAAATGTCGTTTCCCTGCCGCCCTCACAAGAGCAAGCTGTTGTACGCAAATCTGGACAAGGAAAACAGGAAAAAAAAAAAAAACATGATTTTTCACCATCACCTACATCATTCAAATCCTGCTTATAAAATGGGAATGGGGAAAGATCCGGAATACTACTAAGAGTGAGAAATCACAAAGATATCAGACCTATTAACACTGGCCAGGTGAATTCATTCAGCAAATAGCCTTGGAAATTTTCTGATCCACCTTACAATCAAGACGTCCACGCACATATTTTGTTCTTCGTTTTTACATTCGCCTCCAAAAACGCCGACAGGATAAAACCATTCAATTTGCTGCCACGTTGAACAAGGGACTCCAACCTTGTCATGCGCATTTTCATTCATACTTCAATCACCCACTTCTATCCTTCGTCATTTCATTTGCCTCCTCTCTCTCTCTCTCACACACACACACACACACACAGTGTCCAGCCACATCGGTCGCCCACGCATCCTCCCACCCACAGACTCATTAAGTTAATAACACACAAATTTTCACCACTCTACTCATCGTCTTAATACCTACCGAACAGCTGTGGTGACCAGGCCTAAGGAAACACCCCGAGGCAATCACTATACATTAGTATAACCAACGAAGGCCCAGAAAGAAAAATATTTAGAATTTATGTCTGTCGACCACTAGGAAGTCATTACGGAAAAAATGTTTCTTGCCAAATCTCACTCTTCCTCGCATTAGTCATGTTACATCCCTCTAAAGATGAATGTAAGGAAGAATAAACTTGTGGTCTTCGAGAGAAATCAAGTCACTTACCGTACAGTGTGACTGGGTGGTGAAGAGTTGGAAAATGTGAGTACCTGGGTAGTGTGATGAGTACTGATGGAAGTTTGGAGGATGAAAAGCTTGAAAGGGTAAAGCAGGGAGGAGAGGTTGCCGGATCATTGAAAGCAATGATAGGAAATAGGGAAGTGAGCATGGAAGTAAAAAAAAAATCGCTTCATGACAGTATTTTCAGCCCTATTCTAACGTATGGAAGCGAAGTTAGGACTTCTTGGAAGGACACAAGAGTGAGACCAATGGAAGTGAGTTATCTGAGACGTGCATCCTGAGTTACAAAGACAGCCAAACTGCCACATGAGAAAGTGCATGAAAGAGCGTTGTGACGTGGATGTGGATGTGATAGAAAGCGCTAGGAGAAATACATTGAGGTGGTTTGGCCATGTTGAGAGGATGGAGAGTGAAAGACTAACTAGGAGTATATGTGAGTGATGTGGAGGGGGGGGGGAAGAGGGAGGGGGAGACCAAGGATAAGATGGAGTAGAGAGGGCTATGGTGGGGAGTAGGTAAGTTGGGGGAAAGGCAGCTAAATCGCAGGGGACAGGGCAACATGGAGGAATTTTGTTTGTGGTCACCTCATACGGGATCAAAGCGTCTGGCTATAGAGAGAAACAGACAGATCGACATCCATGATCCAGGTCCCTCACTGTACTGCTGAATGAAGAGGCCAGAAGGGAGAAATAAACATTATGAGACTGACCGGCCCGGGAAGCGAACTCATGTTCTAATTACGAGGTGGACATGGGGACACATTCACCTCGGGCTTCCTTAACGGCAAACATTACAACAGGACTGGACTGGTACTCACAGAGGGAACTGTGTGGTGAATCTGATGGGAAGCACGCCCGTATCCATGTCCGTCTCCGTGTCGCTGATGTCCACCCACTCGTCGGACGTGTCGCTTTTGCCCATGGTGGGTGTGAGGGACGGGGAGGGGGCGGCGTCCCCTACGGCTACACCACCACACTCTTCCGTGGACGTCTCCCCGGCTCCTCCCGCCACTACCAGGGGAGGGACGGGAGCACCTGAGAAAGAAGAAAATTAATCAGTCTGTCACTGCATTTAGTTCAAAACCTAAGCTGTTCCTATGCTTTCTACACGATTCATTAGATTCTGTCATTCATTTCTATTGCCAATCACTTTTCTTTTTATCACTCACACACACTCATACAGAGAGAGAGAGAGAGAGAGAGAGAGAATTGGGGAAAGCAAGGTAATTCGGGGTTTCAGGGTCATTCAGACGAATAAACAAGTGATCTACAAAAAAAGGGAAGTCAAATAAAGGAATTATAAAAACCATTAACAAACACTAAAATCATATAAGGGTTAGGGTTTCGTTGTTTAATATCCGCCGTTAAAGGGCGAATAAAATCAGGGAACTGACCTAACTTAATAATCAAATACACCTTCAAACTCAGCACAAGACTGTGAACCATGCCGACTCACCACTTATTTTGGAGCGGACGGAAGCAGCGGGTGTGGTGGGGGTGGTGGGGGTGCGGAGGCCATGGGCGGTTGGGGAGGGGGCAGCGGCTGAGGGTACACCGCTGATGTGGGTCGATGTGGTGGTTATGAAGGTAGAGGACGGTGTGAAAGTGAGAGAGGCAGAGGTGAGTGAGTGGGTAAGTGAAATGAGAGGGGTGTGGGTAGTGGGTGTTGTGGTGGTGGAGGCGGCAGTGGTGGTAGAGGGGTATGTGTGGGAGACCTCGGTGGCTCCTCCAATGCGTGTCAGTTTATATGAGAACACCTCGTGCACGCCACTCTCAGACCCATCTGAAGAAAAAGGCAAAGTAATGAATCATCTATTACTACAATTTGTCAGATGGAGGAAAGATACAGAAAAAGTTGTAATGCCGTTCAAAAGTATGTGAAACAGTACACTCAGATGTATGGAAAGATAATTCAGTATATGGAAGAATCTGTGTCTTGATTATTAGGGGATAGCACATAAATACTTTCAATGTTTTGTTATTACTCTCCCTTATAGATACTGAGCAATAAACCAGCACTGAAAGTACGGAACATCTCCAGACAATTTGTTACACACTGTGCAAACCTTGGCTTCCATCGAGTGAGCTGTTATAGGAAGCGTCAGTGTTGGTGGTGATGGTGTGGTGTGATGGTTGTGTGGTGACGGGTGACTCGGCCTCTGGCACCTCCTGGATGATGGACACTGCCGCACGGGGACTCACACCAGGGGGGTAAACAGGTTCGTACGAGTGAGAACTCTGGGAAACGTTGTACATAGAAATCTCATCATACATGTAGCTAATGGAGTCCAGTTGGTCCTCCCTAACCACTGCAAACTGTGCTGTGACCACCCCGCCGTCACAGTCGTCGTACTGACTAGAATCAGATCGAGGTGGGTTGACAGGATCATAACCTTCAGAGGGAGGTCGTATAGTATCATAGCCAACAGTGGATGGGGCACGTATATCATCATAACCACACGATGACGGAGCACCGATGTCATCATAACTGACAGTACTAGCCGCCCCAATATCATCATAACCCACAATGTGAGTGTCGTCTTGTGTGGGGTGTAGCTCGGCATAGTTATGGTTCTCTGGTTCTGACCCCTCCCTAGCCCGCCCCGCACGCCCACATCGGCCATTATGCCTCACACCGATCAGTCTTGTAAAGGGAGATCGTTCCGGTTCTTCGTCACTTTCTTCCTCTTGTATAACAATTTCTTGGGGCGGCTCAGATGATGTGGGTACTTGGCCTCCCTCGCTCCACAGGAAAGACGAGTTAGGGCGAATCCCACGACCCTCTAACTTCTCTCGATTCCTCTGAAGCTTTTCCATGTCGGGTGCATACAAGTTCTCGTATATGTTTTCAGTTTCATTGCTGCTGTCGCTATCGCCACTCCCTTTATCACAACTTGCCAGGTTTCCTTCCTTCAGGTCTTTCTTTGAATCTGTTCCAGTTTCCGTTGGTGGGTCTGGTATGGGTGTCTTTGGGGGAGGGGGTAAAGGAATAGTGGCTGATGAGGGAGGCGACGGGATGGGGGTCTTTGGAGGGGGTGGTAAAGTCATGGATTTCACAGAATGAGACGGAGTATGAGGGGGACCCTGAGGACTGTCATAAATACTGTCTGTATCGAAAGTAAATACAGATTTTTCATCAGATTTCTTTTTGAGGCTCAGTGGCAAAGTGAGACTGCTTCCTGCTGAGGTTTGTGAGAGGATGTCTGTTGGGTTGCTCTCTGCAGACGTGTTCTTATCATCACTTTGATTCTTTTCAAGTGCTTCTTCTGCTTGTTCCTTTGCTATTTGTTCCATTATCTTTTCCTTGTGCTTCTTTCTGTCCCTGCTTCGTGATCTTGATCTAATACTCCACTTCCCATAGGATGAATCATCATCTTTTTTGTCTTCCTTTTTCTTCCCTTTACCATCTTTCTTGTTTTCTTCACTCGAGTTCTTCTTTTCCATTTCTCTTTTTCTCTCTTCTTCTTTCGCCTTCTCCTTATTTCTCTTTCGCTCCTGGCTCTTCTCTCTTAGTTTCCTAAATGTAAATCTCTCATAAGTTTTCCCTTCTTTCTCTTTATCTCCATCTTCCCCTGCCTCTAGACTCCGCTCTTCGCTCTCCGCCCTGTCTTCCTTCTTTTTGTCCCTCCTCTCTCTCAGCCTGCCCCTTCTGTACCACTTCTCTCTATCAGCTGAAGGGGATCTGTTCCTCCTTTCCCTTTCACGTTCCTCTTTTCTCTCAGCATCTTTCTCCTTCGTTTTCTTGACTGTATTCTTGACGGCAGACTTAACAGCAGTATAGATCTTTGTCTCTTGTACTCGACTACTGCTCCTCCTAGACTTCGCTGCCTCAGAGCACACAGAACTCACTTCCGAGTGGGTGTCATCCTGAATACTGCTGCTCCCAACAGACCTCAGCTCTGGATCTATATTGCTGCTGCTGCTTCTCTTTTCCTCAAGATCTCCCACTGTTATTTCATCATCATCCTTTTCAGGGTCTGGTGTGCTACTAATCGAGGTTTTAGCATCCTCGATCGTTTTGGGATTCTCAGAAGATACAACATCAATGCAGCCCTTACTTTCTGATTCAAGCAAGTCAACAATTCCTTTCTCTTCAGCTTCAAGCGTTTGTGGGCCATCTTGGTCGACAGGAGCATTATCTGTGTGGGGAATACTAAATGGATGAGCAGAATCTACGTCACCTGTGTTGTGTCTGGTCACTTCTTTCTCTTGCTCCATATCTTTCTCGTCAAAATCATCCACACTGGTGCCTGGCTCTTGCTCCAGACAAAGCCTCACTCTGAGAGCAATGGCACTGTCCTCACTACAGCAGGTGTCTGTTGAGACGACAGTGTCAAGTGAAGAATCTTGGGGTGTTGGGGAGACACGACCAAGTGGGGAGGCTGCTACCAGAGCACAGGAGTACAAGCGATGAGTGGGTGACCCAGCACCAGACAGACCCCCGGTTGATATACCAGAGTCCATTGAGTCCGACTTCGCATGGTTCTCTGGCAAGGGTGCAAGCTGATCCCTGAGCGGGGGTACTCTGCTCCCTGTCATCCTGAGGCTTTGATGTGATGTAGTGGGAACCTGGGACACAACCTGACACGGTGCTGGTGACAGTGATGAGTGCAAGTTGAGGCACAGAGGAGACACGGCATCCACGGTCCGGGAGGGGGAGGTTCGGCGACTGTAGTATTCCTCTTCATCGTCGGAACTCTCATCTTTTTCCCCTTCATCATCCTCAGAATCGTCAGTCTCGCCCTTAAATTTGTGTGAGGAGAGGGCCGTTTTAATTTTTTCACAAACCTTTTCTTCATCAGTTTTGTTGTCGCCAAGCTTTTCCAAAGCAGGTGGGGGATGGCTGGCTGCTGTGCTACTCTGACCTGGTGAAGGAGATCTTGAATTTCTAATTAAGTCCCTCCTGGGCCCAGCAGCAGTGCCCTCACCACCTGTCGCACCTCCTCCTCTTTGTTGCTCTCGGTTTTTCTCCTCCTTTTTGCTTTTCTCATCTAACAGTTTATCACCCTCCTTTCTGTCTGTTTCATGCCTAGCAAATTTTTGTCTATTTTTGTACACAATGCCCGCTCTTGGTGAAGTGAAGGCACTACGGCCAGCCTTGTGCAGGGCCAGTAGTGGTGGAATGTCTGACTTGGTGAAGGCAGCGGTGGTGCCGCCTGCCTGGTTCTGTGATATAATAGTGTTGAACTTATTGGCTAGCGTTGCAACGGTGCTGGGTTTGATGGTCACACTTAAACGATACTCAGCCTTCCTAGCATTCTTTAAATCTAACCTCCCATTTTTCGAATCCTTTCTTCTCAGTTTGACTGCTTGAGTCTTAACAAAGCTTTCACCTTCCAGCATCTTGGCCCTTGAAGTATAAGTAAAGGAACTGCGACGGGTCACCCTCGCCCCTGTCTTGAAGCTCTCTGATCTCTTGACTGGATTGACCTTAAGTGTGGGCTCAGTGTCCTTCCTGGTCTTGTATCCTGCAGCTTCAAGTCGCTTCACCACAGGCGCTTTCTCAACCGGACTCTCGTGAGTAACTGGAGATGTTGCACCTCGTCTCACAGCTTTATCCACCCACCCATCATCTTCTTCCTCCTCAACAATGTCTGGTTTAGAATTTTTCCTCTTATTAACTTTGGCATACTCTGGGATACGTCGACCTTCCACTATCACACTCGTTGTTGTACTTGTTGAAGATGTCGGTGTAGTCTTGCTTAGTGTGGTGGTTGGTGAGGCTTGGGTTGTGGCTGTGGTGGAGGCAGGTAATGAGGTTGTGGTAGTACAAGTGGATGTATTTGTTAAAACTGCCTCAGCAGAGGTTATACATGTTGTAGTAACAGATGAGGCTGGTGAAACGAGGGTGGTAGTTGTGGTTATGGTAGCTGTTGTTAGTATTGTGGTTGTGGTAGCTGTTGTGGTGGTAGATAATGTATCAGTTTGTATGGATGGCATAGCATCTGTAGTTGGTGTGGACGATGTCAGAGCGGCACATCTGCGGCGTCTGTGTGAGCCTCTGAGGGAGCCCCGACTGACTCCCGCCCTGGTGAATCTGAAGGAGCCTGAACGCCCCTTACCAGTGGCCTCGGTGTTTTTTACAACAGTAATGTTCAGCCGAGCCTTCATATACTTTCCAGCACCAGCTGAAGTCGATTTGTCAGGGAGAAGTTCCACTGCTTCATCACTCTCTTGAACACGGTCTTGCGCTAGCGTTTTCTTTCCACCTGCCTTGGTTATGCCTTTAGATTCCCCTGGGGCACTGCACGACCTCTGTTCCCGGGAGATGTCCGAGTGGAGGAGCAGTTTTGCCAGAGGAGAATGAAGACCCCACCCAGCCAGACTCCAGCTGCTGGGGGCCGGACTGGGGTTAGGCTTGGCCTCGCTCCCACCAAAGTCAAGGCCTTCGTACGTGAGATTGCTGACGTGATTATGGAACCTGGCTCGTACTGTGTCAAGTGTGTTGCCCCGCCGTGTTCCACCCAACTCCAGGAAGCCCTTTGCAGCAGACGATGATGGTCCCAGCGTGTGGTAACGAGCGGCGGGTACGGGCCGGGTGGGTTGGGTGCTGGAGTCAGGTATGCTGGTGGCATCATCGTCACCGCTGCCATGTAGGAAGGACCGCTGGTATGGCTGTGTCCTCTTCAGTGGGGACTCGTACTGTGCCGCGTGGGGACCATGTGACATAGAGTATGTCTTGAAGTCTACACCCCCTGTACCCTCACCACTTTCAGACTCTTGGGCAATGGCACCAAGCTCACAATCAGTCACTGCTTCGTCACTTTCCCTCAACACTCCCTCACTTTCCACAGTACCTCTGCTTTCCACATCACTTTCCAAAATGCATCCTTCAGATTCTCCAGGCTCACTCAGTACTTCCTTTATTACTACTTTTTCAGTCTCCAGTGGTGTCTGTGAGTCAGATTCCCCCTCCCTTTCACTTGTCTTATCACTCCCTTCTTCCTTCGTTTCATTTTTGGCTTTTTTTGCTCCCCTAGGTACTCTAATGTAAGGAAACAGGCCCCTTTTATTCTTCTTTGATTTTTTCACATCTGCGTCTTCTTTCTTCTTGCCCTCCCCTGCCTCCCCAGCCTCACCATGTCCAGTCTGCTTCTCCCCGCCATGGCCAGCCTCCCCCTGCTGCCCAGTGAGCCTCGATAACACCTTAGGCACTCGGGCACTCTTATCGCGACTGGAGGCTGGCATGCCGGACTTTAATCGAGGCCAGCGTAGTAGCAGTAGCAAGGATGAGGGTAGGAATGCTAGGGACGGTGGTGGCTGTGGTGCGGGGCGTGGTAGAGACGGGCGGCGCGGTAATTTTGGTGGTGGTGGGCGTGGTGGTGGCAGAGACTGGAATGTTGGTGGAAGGCGAGGTGGCAGTGGTGGTGGTGGTGGTGGTGGTGAGCAAGGGTAGGCCACAGCACAACCTGGCCTCCTCCTCACATCCCGCCACGGGACATCATTCTCTGCAATAAATTATAATAAGAATTAGTGACAAATCTATATCCTTTCATTCATCATTATTCTTTTTTTTTTTTTCACCCAAACAAAAGGTGAGATAGTAATATTTATACAACCTATTGCTGCAGCCATGAAAATAAAATTCATTGACAATCCCCTGCCAGTTTATACAGTGTCCTTCATTCCATAGTTCTCTTTCTGCCCTCAACGTCACTGAGTATCCTCCCTCCACATACCCTCTTTGTTCTGTGCTTCATGTTGTTATCACATTAAATACGATTCATATAACATCTTCCACCGCCACAGCCGCATGAGAAGTGTCGGAAACATTTTGCTCATGGCTGTATATCACTTAAAGAAATAGTCACTAGCAACAATTATATTAATCACTTGCATCAATAATAATTATATTCTTGACAAAAAAATCTTTTTTTTTAACATCTGATAAACAAAGTATTTCACAATTACCCGCATCCACACAATTAAACATATTAGCAATTAACGTTTACGATTTCAGAATAAATATAGTTATAAAAATTCATCAAAACCTGCACCTTTTTGCGTACACACACACACACACACACACACACACCTGCTCTGACCCTGATGAGCCACATGACTGATGTTTGTGTCGTCACAGTCTGTTGGGGTCTCAGTCAACACAACAGTGGCAGCAGCACAGCACCACACCCTACCATCACCACCGTGTGGCACACACTGAGACTGATTGACGTTCTTCATAACATTTTCCCCCGTACCACCCGCGCACCGCTCCGCCACCACACCCACTCTCTCAAACACACAAGCACTCCTCTCGCCTTCACATAAATTTCACTGCTTGGACGTACACAAGTGCAAGTAAAGTGTATAGTTCAGGAAACACCACTTGCTACATAATATTCTTCAGTTTTCTCCACTTACCACTGATCAAACTTCAAATATGCAGTATTCTAACACTCCTCTACCTACAATGCTAAGTTATCAGTACATTAGTTCTGAATCACATTTCCATCACCAATATCATCATCAACACCACCACCAACAACACCTTCACATCACTATCATCAATACCATCTTCAACACCATCACCAACATCATCAACAATACCGTCACCATCACCATCTTCGACACCATCACCAATATCATCATCACCAACATCATCAACACTACCAACACCATCACCAACATCATCAACACTAACAACACCATCACCAATATCATCATCACCAACATCATCAACACTACCAACACCATCACCAACATCATCAACACTAACAACACCATCACCAATATCATCATCAACACCATCATCAACACGACCAGCACAATCACCAACACCATCGTAACTCAACTTCACGTATTTACACGAGATGGGGAGACCAAGACAATAGATATAAGAGAGAAACGAAGTCCTGTGTACAAGCTCCCTACTTCTTACAACGTACCGTAAGAGGAGAGATGTGATACGGCCACATCCTCACACCACTTTTCGTCTTGTTAATGCTGCTGTCAAATTTCAGCAAACTTGTCCTGAGAGTCATAAAAAAAAAAAAGTTTCCTCTTGATATGGATGAGAAAAGTGCAGCTGCGGGAAGTGTACGGACTATGGTGAAGGTAACTACACGGACGTGGTAGCAACACACACACACACACTGACCTCGGGTGTCCTCACTGTCACCTCTAGACTACGAGTATTAATAACTTCACAGATCATAGGCACCAGACACCCTAATTGTGACTTCAGAATCGTTTCCCTCACAGCGTAAGTCATTAGTATCAAGAATCCTTCATTAGTTGGGCATACTTTATCACACAAATAGGAGTAACTTTAAAAAATTCTATATATAGTTATTATACTGTGCAGGTCAATCCTAACATGCACGTAACGAAACCCGACATTGTATAAGGGTAGTTGGGACAGAACTCATTTGCGGGTAAAACACACAAAAATGGAAAAACAATGAGAAAGAAAAAAAGAAATAAATACAGGCACAGTCATAGTCAAAAGTCCGCCTACTAGAATATTCCACAGCGTCTACTTCATGTTACACTTAGGGCATATGTTCATGTTTTCCACCCTGATGCATCATATCAAAGAGGATCATTTGTGGATAGACAAGAATACCAAACCTCTCTTAACTCAGGAAAATTAGCCAGCAGAGGGAAGTGAGAAGGGGAAGAGGTAAAATATTAGGCGAATTATTATTGCCAGCTACCGTTAAAAAAAAAAAAAAAAAAAAAAAAAAAAAAAAATCTTCACAACAAATATAGGTGAGGGAAACCAAATCCCTGGTTTACAAACTTAAGCTCAATTCCCTGTCGTAACTTGGCTTGCTTTTACAGAAAGACTAAGACAGGAAGCTTATGCACCCTCTTATCCCTTGCCAGCCAAAAAAATCAAAATAGCTTATAATTTTCCTCTCTCTTTTTTTTTAAGACAACACAAGAGACATGGGAAGATTCTGTGTTCTTGTCCTTACTGCAAAACAAGTACATCTGTAGTTACAACAGGGAACTAATCATAAGCCTGTCTGTGAATCTGGTTCAGAAACTGTTTGCCCCCACAGCTGATCAAGATGACTGCGGTGAGGCGGTAAGCGTAACACAGTCTGCGTCATCACCCACTCATCACTACAAACAGGACACTCACAGTCGCCAGTCACTATCACATCACACTGTGGTTGGAGTAGAAATATACGGCATGAGGGGAAATAAGAGAGAGAGAGAGAGAGAGAGAGAAAGCATTAACTCAAACCAGTCAATCACTCAGTCATTTATATAACAGTGGTGACTGTTAAGATGGCAATATCGATTGAGAAGACAATACCAATGATTAACGGTTTAGTCGTAAACAAAAAACCATCCTGTATGCTGCACTTATCATTCCTATTTTCGTTGCCATTGGGGATCTTGTACCAGTTTTTCCTTACCGAATGATTTTTAACAGTACATCAAATACTATACTCTCTTGTATGCCATTTAGTATCGATATAATCTGCATCAGTATCTTACAAGGTGATTAAGGTGTAACAGGCAAAAGTAATACGCCGAGGATGAAATGTTAAAAATCTCTTAAGGCCACGAGAAGTTCCTTATTCTCGCCGCTCCTGTATCCTGACCCTCAACTCTCCTCCATCCATCCCTGCCCCTTGTTCTGTCTGGTCTTTCTTCTCCCTTCCTTCTTTTTAGGGTTACAATTACTCTGAGGTAATTTTCGTCTCTCTCTCTCTCTCTCTCTCTCTCTCTCTCTCTCTCTCTGCCTTCCTTCCTCCATACCACTTGACAGTACTCCTTCCTTCCGGCCATCGACGGCTAAGTTTCCATCCTCCCTCCCTCTCTTCCGCTCCACCGCTTCTTATCTTTCCACATAACCCCTTCAGCCTGAGGACGCCGTCTTTAACTCTTGTCACTACCAGACGATTATTTCTAACTCAGGAGAAAAACCCTTGTAATGAGGCTGTACCGAAACCTCTCCAGTTGAAGGGGTCTCTCGTAAGCTGAATAAAAGTTTGAAGGCAACAAGATTTTCTAAAAACTATAAATAAGAAAGTTTCCTACTTCGCCCCCTTCCACTAAACCTTCTTGTCTTACCTCTTATCTCTCCACGCGAACCTTTCAACCGAACTTACCAAAAAAGTTTATTATTTTATTCCTGCCATCCCCAAACGATGTTAGTTACCTTTAGAGAGTTGATCTGTATTTAAAGAGGCAATGAAGGTTATATCTAGCCCCACCCAGGTAAAAAAAAAAAAAAAAAATCCATAAAATCACCTGGAGAAAAAAAAAATAAAAAATAAAAGTGCGAAAGGTAAGTTCACCTCTGGCAGTCCTACCTACTGATGTCATGTATTCTCTCCATACAAATATTATCCTCTATTCTCATTTTCGCTCCAGTTCTTTCCAATCTCGACCTTCTCTATATTCATCTTCATCTCCAATACGTCTTTTCTAAGTTGAACAGAATAGTCCTGCGTTAGCGGGAATATAATGATGAAGGTCTTGGGGTTGACTGAGTTAAATACGATCATTCCTATCTCCTCCATTCCCAATCATTATACATTCTCTACAGACAGACCACTCCCCTCCCACCACTACTACCGGTGCCTTGGTCTTCCCCACCGCCATCCCAAGCCATCTCCCACCTTACCCCCCACTCCTCCCTTCCATTATGTCCTCCCACCCACCCCCGTCTTTACCCCAGCCTGTTCCTACCGAGAAATAAGACAGGGACCTTCTGGGGAAAGATTTAGACTTAGAAAAACTGAATGTCTGCCTTAATAACCCCACTATAGTCAACAAGTACGGTATTAACTAAGCCTTTTTCTTCGTCCTCTCCTCCTATTCCTTCTTCCTCCTCCTCTTCCTCTTCTTCTTCCTATTCTCCTCCTTCTTCTTCCTCCTCGTCTTCCTCTTCCTCCTCCTTCTCTTCTTCTTCTTCTCCTCCTCCTCCTCCTTTTCTACTTTCTTCCTCCCCTCTTCCTCCTCCTCCTTTTCTTCTTTCTTCCTCCCCTCCTCCTCCTCCTCCTTCACTGCAACACCAACCCACACCCTCCCACCCTCCCTCACACCCCAGGCAACTCGCTCCACACATCACCAACCCCAACAATCCATCACACCCCTCCCTCCCCCCTCTAGCCCTAACCACGTCGCTTTACATAACGTTAATTCCGCTCTACATTGCCGCTCAAGGGTTGGGGACTGGGCAGGTGCTAGCTTGGGGGGGTGGGCTGACTGTGGTTGGAGTTGAAATATACGACATGAGAGGAAATGGGGAAGAGAGAGAGAGAGAGAGAGAGAGAAAGCATTAACTCCTTCAACAGGCTACTACAACTTTCCTCTTATATCTTCCTTACTGCCAGACGAATGTAATTAGGTACAGTCTTTTTCATTAACCCCTTCAATATCGATGCCTTGGTGTCTATTATAGTGCCTAAACCCTTCAATCTGGGGATGTATTTTCTTTGATCTTCCTTCCACCAGACGATTTAGTTCACAGCTTAGGGGGATTTTTCGAACTGGGTGAGGTTGGATACTGCCTTCACTGATCTCTTCACTATACTACTTTTACTCTAACTTGGCTCAAATTTTCGTCTTTCTGCGGCCTATTTCACGACCGTCAGTGGCACAGACTGCTACGGCTCCATATCCTTTCCACAGCACTTTATCGTGACTAGTACCATTTTCAAGTGTTAATCTATGGTTACAAGTCAGATTTCAGGATGGAGAGATCGCAATTTTAGGTCAAGTTAACATAAAAGTAGGGGTCCGTCTGGAGCTGAATGAAAATCGCCCGGTGGTGGCCAAATAATAATAATAATAATAATAATAATAATAATAATAACAAAAATATTAATAATAAATAATAATGAAAATACTGAAGAGGTTAACTCATGCTACCGCCAGGCAATTTCACTCTCCACAGGACAGAGATCTCGTATACTGCAGCAGAAATCATCCCAACCTCTCCTCAACCTTAATATCTTTTGTTCTTGATGCCGTCAGACTAGTGAATTCTACTTAGGAAATTTGGCAGCGACGGGGGTTAGGAGGACAGAGGGAAAGAAAGGAACAGCAACAGGTGAGGATACAGATCAGGGGAATATTCACGAAGGATCTTGACCAAATATTATAATAATCAGTTTTGCAAATCGTCAAAAGAAAGTATTGTTTGTTTGTCACTAATGTTAACTCTGGTTTGGTTATGAAGTGTTTGGCGGCTGTATGAGTGAAGATACAATGATATACTTAAAAAACAAAGGTCTTATACATAACTTAAGCTTGAGAGAGTTTATGAATGCAGCCCTAGTAAAGGAAGGAAGCAGGTGGATGGACAAGGGAAGAGGAAGTGGGACAGGTGGAGAGGAGGGGAAAGGCTAGGAGAGGTGTGTGTGTGTGTGTGTGTGTGTGTGTGTGTGTGTGTGTGTGTGTGTGTGTGTGTGTGTGTGTGTGTGTGTGTGTGTGTGTGACAGACAGCCAGACAAAGAACAAGAGATGGGGTGAGATGGAGAGAAAGGAGGAGGAGGAGAGGGGAGAAGGATACAAATAACCGCGTTACTAAAAATAAATACATTAATGGGGTAACGCGCAACAACACAGGAAAATAATAGGTGAACTTAAGAATGGACAAAGTTAATAAATATATAACCCTCCCCGACCACGTATCTCAATCGCGCCAAAATACCTGCCAAAAGAACACTGGAAATAGCCTACGATTTTCCAGTTTGACTTGCTTAACTCTTCAATCGCGTGACGTCTCTTCTTCTTAATTTCCTGTTGCTGCTACAAGACAATTTCATTTAACTCAGATTTTTTAAGCTAGAAGGGCAAAATACAGCCTTCCTTAACCTCTTCACCATTATGGGACTCTCCTAAGCTGAATAAAATCGACTGCAAGCACGAAGAGTCAACTAAAACTCATACACACACACACACACACACACACACACACACACACACACACACACACACACACACACATGTTACCAGACTGAGGGTCAAAAGAGATTACACCAGTAGTCAAACCAGGCCAATGAAGGAAGATATCCGTTACATCCATTCTTTTAAGACATCACAGCCATGTTTAAGCTCAGTCACAACAATCAGGGTCGTCTCATGTCAAATCAGGCCAAGTCAGGTTAGTTAAGTTCATTCAGTTCAGTCTGGGTCAATTAGAGTCAGGTCAGGGAAACTCAGGTGCAATTAGATCACTTATTCTTCACTCAGGTTCCTCACATCCAGCCCTATTCAGTCAGATCAGGCAGGTTCATGAGCGCTACTTAGGTCCAGTCAGCCCATCACATCCACTTCGGTCTGGTCAGGTCATCTTTAGGTCGGTTCAGGACAACTAAGATCCATTCGGGCACAATTACACCCATTCAGGTCCTCTTAATTCCATCCAGTTCAGTGCTGATTCAGAGTGATTGAAAGTGGTGTGGCAGGGCGGGATTTGTTAACACCCTATGAAGATCGGTAATATATTGGAGGCGATGCTGACGGTGGTACCTGATTTCCAAGTTTCATGCAAGGGGAAGGGGGTTATAAAAAGGGTGGAGTGGTTAACGAGGGGTGGGATAGATGGGTGGGGATGGTGGTGGGGCAGAGCAGGACGAGCATACTGTACACTGTGAAGATGAGTGTTGTGCGAAGGGCTGCATTAGTTGCAGAAACAAATACCTCTTAAAAGTCGTCAGTCTGTGTGGGCTGGAGGGAGTGTGGGGAAATAAGTTGGGGTAGGTGGAGGGGAGTGGACAGGATGGATGGTGGGGCAGGTGGAGATGGGTGGGCAGGATGGATGGTGGAGCAGGTGGAGAGGGGTGAGCAGGGTGGATGGTGAGGCAGGGCAGGGGTAATATATCATGTAGAGATGGGCGCAAGATATTCTCCAACAACCGCTACAACAAAACAACAAAGGAATGTATCTGCAATCTCACGACACATGTAAAACTGAAACTAAGGTAAAACATGTGTAGTACATTCCAGTGCAGGTAGAACAGAAACACCGTCATTTCTAAAACCAAAAACGACACTCACTTTCATCAACTTTCACTTAAGATATCCTAAGACACCTACATTCAAAGTGCTTACAAATCGTATATAAATTGAAGAGTGACATAACCAAACTGAGCAGCAAATAATCCACCATAAGTCAGCATTAACGCAGGACAAGGGGACCGGGATTCATAAATAAACTTACCATCAACTCCCTACCGTAACTATGACTTGCTTTTCCAGGATTTTCCAAGAAATAGGAGACACTGTAGAATCCTTCCGTGTGTACTGAACTTCCTGCAAACGCGAACTCATGATACACGTTTGCAGAGGGAACAAAAGATAAGAAAATATTCAGCACTGACTTTTTCTTGTTCTTACTGAAAAAAAAAAAAAAAAAAAAAAAGTTATGAGAGGAATTTAATCATAAGTCTGTTTGTGAATCCCGATCCAGAGCTTTCACGTCAGGGTGGGAGGCGGGTGGTGATGTGACCCGGGGCTCGTGAGGTCCCCCGGCAAACTTTCTATACCACCACACCATCTTGTTTACCCCACTAACCACTGCCATTACCACCGCTACGTGAACTCGCCTACATTCCTTCCGCCTCCCACTAAACACCTACTTGCTGCAGGCATTTACGGTACGAAAAACATCTGTGGGTTTATACCATAGTGCTGCAGTACCGGTAGTTAAACATGTAATTCAACTCTATCACAGTGTAAAAATCTCTCCAGTTCGTCCACGTTAACTTTGTAGATATTTTCGTCCTCTTAAAGCTTATTTACAGTAACTCAGTAACAGAATATCGAAACAGTATGGTTCAAAGTCCTTCCCATGACATTTCCCCTCGACTACCATCAGCTGAGAATTCAAAATGAGGACATGGCAGTGATGGAAAAATGATCATGGACAATAGTATAGTGCTGCACATTACATGGAACTTACGACGGAATTACTCCTGCTTTTCAGTTGGAGAAGCATGCACTGCAGGGTGTCCCGCGAAATGTGAGAAGCTTTAGGAGGTTAGTCTCTGGTTATATATATGGGTCAATTTCTTAGCCGTTAGGGAGTTATAATTACAAATGAACTTATAGGTGAATTATGAGGATGGCCATTTTCGCTGTGGTCATCAAACAACTGTAGTTTCGTAACGGTTTAGCACTAGATCCATATATATATATATATATATATATATATATATATATATATATATATATATATATATATATATATATATTAACTTAAAATTAGCCAAAGAACAGCCTCCTGCAAGTTCGCACACATCTTCTGGGATAACCTGTATATGTTCTGGTGTC
Source organism: Coenobita brevimanus (assembly GCF_032717465.1). Lineage (NCBI taxonomy): Eukaryota > Metazoa > Arthropoda > Malacostraca > Decapoda > Coenobitidae > Coenobita > Coenobita brevimanus. Next base: position 7,343,859 of record NC_137007.1, read on the forward strand.
AACATCTTTTTCCATATGAAGTTTAGTATCACACATTTTACATAATAATTTTTAAAGCTGTTTAATCATAATTAACAGTGTGTAGTGAAGTGGATGAGTTTGAGAGAGTGTGTAAGAAACGGAACCTAAAGGTGAATGTAGGGAAGAGTAAAGTGATGGTCTTTGAGAGAGGTGAAGTTAGTGAATGTACAGCGAGGTTAGATGGTGAGGAATTGGAAAATGTGAGTACGTTTAAGTATTTGGGTAGTGTGATGAGTAAGGATGGAGGTTTGGAGGGTGAAGTGCTTGAAAGGGTACAGCAGGGAAGAAAGGTTGCTGGTTCCTTGAAAGCAGTGATAAGAAACAGGGAAGTGAGCATGGAGGTGAAAAAGTTACTACATGACAGTATTGTGATACCAACTCTAACGTACGGAAGTGAAGCTTGGACGTTGTGGGAAGGACACAAGTCAAGAGTGAGAGCAGTGGAAATGAGTTATTTAAGAGGAGCCTGTGAAGTCACGTGGAGAGACAGGCTGACGAATGAGTATAAAGGAGCGTTGTGGTGTGGATGTGGATGTGATAGGAAGCGTTATGAGGAACACACTGAGGTGGTTCGGCAATGTGGAGAGGATGGAGGGTGAAAGACTGACGAAGAGAGTGTATGTGAGTGAGGTGGAGGGGGGAAGAGGGAGGGGGAGGCCGAGGATGAGATGGAGGGATGGGGTGGAGAAGTATATGAGAGAGGGGGGTGTGAGTTGGGAGCAGGGCAGTGAAATGGCGGGGGACAGGGCGACTTGGAGGCGATTTGTTTGTGGCCACCCCAAACGGGATTGAGGCGTCTGGCAATAGATAGATAGACAGAATGAAGTGTGAATGATGAACAACCAAATATCATTTCGCTGTTAGCTGTGGTATAGAAGAAGGTGGATGGCAGACCATAAGTGCCACCCTGTTTCGATTATAAAATGAAGGTTAGGAGAAGTGAAAAGATATCTGAATAGTGCGTAAGTGTAAAGTCCTGAGGAACCATTTATTATGTTGGTATATGTGAATGTACTTAATACCATTTAATAGAGGTGTATAATGTGCTAGTAGAGCTGTCATTTATCTCTACTTTTTGCATAAGCCCAGACTATATGTAAATGCTCGGCACCTCACTTTTTAGCTGACCTCAGCACCGCGCCCTAGTCGGCTCGGTGAGTGTACAGCGTCAGAAGCCGTTTTATAGTTATAAAGGGAGGTGGTATCGCTCTTACATATCTCTCGGGTCGCAGTTATATTATTCTGTACCCAATAAAGAGAGATTTAATCTGCTCATTTCTGTCACCTTACGCTACCACTTAATAACAGACCAGCTTCCACCTTCTCGTGGCAGAGGACCTTTGGTGGGAAGTGTCGGGCAGTGACAGCGAGTAGCTGACGTGTACTACAGACAGTGTTGTCGATCCAACACGGTGGTCTAGTTATACTAAACAGCAGAACACTTAATATGTAGTCAACTGCTACTCCATAACGGCTACATTAAATTGGTGGCCAGCAGTGCGACGATACATTTTATTGGTGCTAGCGGTGGCACGATATTTAGTGCTAGCCGTGTACCGAGACATTAAATTGGTGCTCAGTGCTGGGATACGATACGTGCTAAAGGGATTTATGCTGTGAACCAGTAACCCTTGTAATCGCTCATTCCTGAAGGTGAAACAGAATCTTACTCTACTGTTGTAAGGGGACTAATTACCAGTGAGTTAAGTGGAGCAGATAAACTGGAGTGGTGAATATTAATTCCTCCCATTATTCTGCCAGTGCGAGATTTCTATCTTAAGCACAAACTGACAGTTATGTCGTCCTGTGGTGTGCGAGATATCTCCATCTTCAAACGCAAACTGGCAAGAATCTCGCTCTCGTGTGTGAGAGCCGAGATAAGGAGAGTTCAAGCCAGTGCAGTGAGGAGTGGGTCAACTAGCGACTTCTAGCAACTCCAGAGGCGCGGACGGCCGAAGCGAGCCGAGGGAGAGCGAGAGCGGCCGAGAGGTGCCATGATTGTGTGTGGTGCGTCTGTGGCATCTGCCTGGCGTGATGCAGGGCGAACCAGTCGCTTGCTAACTCCCACAGCGAGCGGGTTGCCGTGTATGGTTGGAGGAGTCTGGTGGAGTGTGGAACGTAGAATGTGGAACATCATCCTGGACTTACAAGTATATATCTAGGTAGTATCCATGCATTAGTAATCCACACACACACACACACACACACACACACTTGAATCAACACACGTTAGTTAGTTAATGTGTGGAAATAAAGGTTTCTCAGAATTCCCTTGAAATAAATATACTTTCTGTGTATTTTATATGTGTCCCGTTCTCTGTCACTTACCGTAACTATCCTTTTTTATGTCAGTTTATCTTCCTGTAACTGGGAGGGGAATATTACTGACAAGGTTAGATGGATACAGTGAAAAGTGGGGACGTAGAATTAGGGAAATAGAGATAAGCCAATCCCACTAGACTCAGCATTTTATGAGTGGGTTGAAACATCAAATAAAAGTGCTCAGACATATTAAATGAGTGAAGGACATATTGAGGATCAAGGTGATGAGGATATTTCTGAAAGACTGGATGAGGATTTGAAGTTTTGCATTTGCGTTCTGGTCATACTTATTCAACAGTCCCAGAGCAATCAGTTAGATCCAAAATGGCCACTAGTCTTGCTAATGAGGGTAATCCTAGTGAGGAGACTGTGGAAGTTGAGACTACAACAGTACCTTTGGTCACTCAGGATATGCAAAATCCAGTCATTAGTGATAGTACTACAACCACTCACATACCTGTGTATACTTCAGATGTTTTCAGTACACCACAAGGTTTTGGACAGAATTTATTTTCTGTTCCTTATTCAAATGCATGGGGTATAAACACAGATGGTATTGGCATGCAAACCCAGAATCCTAATCAATGGGGCATGAATACTAATATTGACATGCAAACCCAGAATCCTAATCCATGGGGCATGAATACTAATATTGGCATGCTAACCCAGGGCCCTTATCCAAATACTTGGGGCATGACTAACAATATGGGCGTGCAAGGTCAGACTAACCCTCCTCCTTTGTGGCAGATACCTGTACCTAATCTGGCTACTGATATAGTACAGCAGCATCCTAACTGTACTGAAAGTCAGACTTTGGCGAAGGCAGGCATATGCTATGCAGAAGCTAGCAAAGCCTTGCAAACTTCGGGCTGGAGAGATACAGCTACTAGTTCTCCACAGCAAAGGACCAAGGCTGTTAAGCCAGAGGTGAAAAGATGGTGTGTCATACATGGGCATCGTCCTCATGAAACAGACTGTTGCCTCTTTGTCACTGAAAAGAGGAAGAAACTAAGGAACCCAGCTAGTTCGGGGGAAGCTCAGGGTTGCGCACAAAAGTAATTAAAATAGTACAATCCACCGATGCGTGTGTGGCAGCTATTACTAAGGTGGACTTATTATCTATTCCTTGGATCATAGGAAAAGATCAAGTGTCCCTGATCGTAGATACAGGGGCATGTACAAACATTATTTCTAGTAAAGCGTTTGAAAGACTTAAAAGTGAAATGCCTCTAACAAACTGGACATTATCAGCACCTGATGTAATGTTGACAGGTGTGACAGGGAGTAGAATGAGGATTGTAAGCCAGGTGCTGTTGACATTGAGGGCAGATAAACGATCTCCTGTGTTACATGCTACGTTTTATGTGGTTGAGGATTTTCCTCTGCCAGCTGATGGGCTGTTAGGCTTTGAAACCATGGAGGAGTATGATATAGTAATACACCCTCAAAGACATTCCATTTCCTTTAATGGGAAAGAGTTTGTAGGCCTTAATCCCTCAGCAACACGAACTGGAACTGGCATCCAATCAGGAGCCGTCCAACCAGTTGTGACCCCGACAAGTGAAGCGTCAAGGGAGTCCCCGGATGCACACGAAGCGGAGGGTATGGACTGGAAGAAAGTCAGGGCTATAGTGAGTGGTAATCACCACTTACCCAGTCGAACTGTCTGTAAAATTCCTGTCCGAGTACCTGACGTGTCGGTGGGAACTGATGTAGCATGCTTAAATGAGACTGTAAAACATAAGGCATTGTCGCTGGAATCGACTCTGACTAGCATTGGTCAAGACCAGAAGACGCCCCTCTTCATCGCAAATATGAATGGTGGCGCAGTTAAGCTCAGAGATGGTTGTTATATAGGCGACTTGATGTGCTATGGTGCCCCCATAAAGGAAGTCGATGACGTGCCGGTGATCTCTCCTGTAGTTACATCTCAAGCAACGACTCAGTCGGAACCCGTACGTCTGGCTAAGGAAAAACAGCTGGAGCAATATGTGAAGGTCACGGATAATGTAGACCATAAAACACGACTCCTAGCCCTCCTTAGAGAATTTTCCGACGTAGTAGCACTTCCAGGAGAAGCGCTGGGTAGGACGGATAGGGTGAAGCATCATATTGGTTTGTGCCCTGGTACAAATCCAGTTTATGTGCCCGCATATCATCTACCGCACAGCCAAAGGGAAGCAGTGGATGAGGAAGTTGAAAGGATGCTTCGTGATGACGTTATCCAGCCTTCCTCCTCGCCTTGGAATGCACCACTCTTTCTAGTGCCTAAGAAGGACGGTGGTGTGAGACCTGTTGTGGATTTTCGGCAAGTGAACAAGGTAACAGTACCGGATCGTTACCCGATTCCGCATCTGCGAGACTTACTTCAATCATTAGGTAAGGGAAATACTGTGTTTACTTGTCTGGATCTAGCGTCAGGGTATTGGCAGGTGGAGCTGACCGAAGAGTCGCGTCCCATTACTGCTTTTAGCACTCACCGTGGGCACTTTGAATTTCTCCGGATGCCTTTTGGACTGAGTAATGCCCCTTTAACATTTCAGCGGATGATAAACCAATTGTTTGGCGAGATGTTAGGGCAAGACGTCTTAGCGTATCTAGATGACCTAATCATCGTGAGTAACAATGTTAACAGTCATTTTAACAAGTTAAAACGAGTGATGGAAACCTTGAGATCTGCAGATCTGAAAATTAAGCTGTCTAAGTGTGAATTTCTGAAATCCAGTACTAGATTTTTAGGACACCTAGTTGATGGTAATGGCATCAAGACTGTGCCGGACAAGGTAAGGCCAATGTTAAATTTTCCTACACCACAGAACAAGGATCAGATAAGATCGTTCCTAGGCCTCACTGGCTTTTATAGGAGTTTTGTCCACAGGTAAGCCATCATAGCATCACTTTTAACAACGCTACTTAAGAAGGACGCTGCATGGAAATGGGGACCCTCGGAAGAGAAAAGCTTCAACGAGCTCAAACATGCCATGTCAGAAACACCCGTATTAGCGTTTCCTGATTATACTCAACCTTTCTATCTGTGCACGGACGCCTCAGGTCTGGGTCTGGGAGCGGTGTTACAGCAGAAGGATGAGCAAGGAAAGACACATACCATAGCGTATGCTAGTAGGGCACTAAGACCCCCAGAGAAGAACTATTCGATGACACATTTGGAGACATTAGCAGTCGTGTGGGCGTTAGGACATTTCTGGGATATTATCTTTGGCTACCGGATAATTGTTTTAACTGACCATGCACCCATACGCGACTTGTTTAAAGGAAAAAACTTGCACGGTAAGGTTGCGCGTTGGTTTGGCAAGGTAATGGAGTTTGATCCAGAGGTCAGATATTTACCAGGCCGTCAAAATGTTGTAGCCGACGCGTTGAGTAGAAACACTGCTGCTACCATAGCCGAGGATGTTGCTCTTGCTGAGTATTCCTCAGACACGGTAAAAGCGGAACAACGTAATGATGCGATGTGGTCTCAAGTCATCTATGCCTTGGAGTCTGGCGACGAGACTTGTCTACCTGAACTCCCAGTACCAATGACTCACTTCCATCTTCAACAGGGTCTTTTGTATAAGCAACCCCCAGGGAAGGACACTGCATATCAGTTGGTTGTTCCTGCTACCTTACAGCAAGCCGTGCTACAGTTAGTTCATGACGTACCTCAAGCGGGTCATCCCGGTCGCGATAGATGCATACGTGAGGCGAGAAAGAAATACTATTGGCCGACCATGAGGAAGGACATAGAAGCCCACGTCAGTCAATGCGTCAAAAAAAAACCTGGGATACAGTCTCCATTGATCTCTTAGCGTTGCCGAGAAGTCGTCAAGGTTCAAGTTATGTACTGGTGGCAGTGGACCATTTCTCTCGATTCACTGTTTTAGCACCTTTACAGACGAAAACTTCAGAGGAGGTGGCGCACGCTTTTGTGACTTCAGTGATTTGTTCATACTCTACACCCAAAGTATTGCTCAGCGATAATGGTAGTGAATTTCGTAACCAGGTGTTCCAAGAAATCTGTCATATATATGGAGTAAAGCAAGTTTTTGTAATGCCTTACAGTCCTAAGAGCAATGGCCTGGTGGAGAGAACAAACAGGAAGATACTGGAAGTCTTGAGACCAGTAATAACCTCAAATCAAGAGGATAACTGGGAAGACTGGTTACCACATGTAGCGGCGACCATCAACTCCTCAGAAAATTCATCAACTGGGAAGTCTCCTCATTATATCCTTTATGGAGAAGAGAAAGTGTTACCCTACGATTTGTTGGCTGGACCTCCTACTCCAGTATACAACGAAGAAGACTACGCAAAGGTACAGTTGTTGAAATTCCAACGTATACACAGTGATGTACGGAAAGAAAAGATTAAAAGCCTCAAGAGCGGAGATGATGGCGAAACAACACAAAGGTAGTCAAGAAAAGACGTTACAGGCAGGCCAGAAGGTCATGATCCACAACCCTGAGAGAATTTCCAAGCTCAGACCTAAGTTCCGCGGACCATATACCGTTGTGGAACGAGTACGTGGAAATACTTATAGAATAAAGGATGAAGCTAATGGAACTCAGGAGGTAGTACATGCTGATAGGATCAAACTAGTAAGTCAAGAGCTAGGCCTATCGTCTGATGTGTTGTCCCCTCTGTCTTCGTCGCAGTCTATGTTGTCGTCCGTACCTGTCCCTAACCAAGAGTATCGCAGCAAGCTACGATCCCACAACAAGAGTGATTAAGGGAGTATCTTCTCTTGCAGAAAAAAAACGTGGCTGTGGCTCATACTCCTCGTGCGTTGCTTGGGGTGGACCTATGGAAAGACGTCGGACACGGACACGACTGCGTTAATGCCAGGAGCACTGAAGAGCCCACTTGGAGAAGTCGTAGTAGTGGAAGATGCAGTATGTGTCTACTATCCAATGGAAGGCTATCTCCAAAAGCCAGATATTGTCAAGGAGGTCTCCAAGGGCTTGTCGAATCTCAGACAGCAACTGTTGGAAGTGGGAAAGATGTTTAATCGAAACCCACGATTAACGAACTCTGACACTGAAGCTTTGGAACGAACCTTGCATGGAATTGTTGAGCTTCAGACTAGGCATATAGACAGGCTCACCGACAGGCTCACTAACTTGCATGTTGCTTTACCTAACGTACACTCTGATCTTTCCAAGCATGTCCATGCACGTACTAAGACAGGACTTGTGGATTTTCTAGGAATCCTGTCTCAGCAACTCTTTGGCACGGCATTAGATAAGGATGTAGTGCAATTGGGTAGACAGATGCATGACTTGACACTGGCCGCTAAGGCCAATAATAGATTAATCATGCATGTGTATAAACAGTTAGATGAGTTCACTAACAAAGCTAACGAGATAATTAGGACTACCAACCATCTAGTAGAGCTTGTGAACAACATCCAAATTAACTTACCAACCCTAGCTAACTTGGTGTTATTCGCTGAGTACTTACATGCTCTCGACGAGTCAACCACTGCTTTGGAGAAGCATGCAGCCAATATGGTGGACGGTTTAATCGATGCAAGTTTGAACAGGGTTAATGCTTTATTGCTGCCTACTAATATACTAACAAATGCACTTGATATAGCTATAAGGAAGCATGGACTTATGCCACTCTTTGATATGAGTCAACTGGAATATTATTACCCATTGTTAGAGGCCCAGTTGACCCATGAAGGCATCCTTATATTGGTACCTATGAGGAATGCTGTAACATACCAGGCATGGCGGTTCATTTCCTTCCCTTTTGCTAATGCTAATAATACACTTGTTGTTACTGAAGAGGGTCCAGAGGTGCTAGTTGTCTCAGATGACAAGAAATATGTAGCAGAAACGACTGTGGATGAATTTGAGAAGTGTAAGGCCTCATTTCTTGATCTCCATGTATGTCCTGCTTTCCATTTTGTCTTCGTACCATTAAAGGCAGAGGAGTGTAAAAGGGCCTTGTTGGACACAAATACTTCCTCTGCTCTGCAACGTTGCACCTTCCAACCCATTCAGTTGAAGTCAGTTTTCCATGCTCATAGTCATGCGAAACAGTACTTTTACTTTCCTGAAACAGAGGTTGTAACTGTGATTTGTGCCTCACAGAATCAATTCCTTACAGTAAAGGGGTACTATGTTGCACCTGATTTTTGTGAGTTACACAGTAAAGAGATAGCAGTTCTGCCTAGCAAGCATCATCTACCTTTGACAGTAAACTTCTCATCCCAGTTACGACCCTTTTTACCTTCATTCAATGTTACTTCCTTGAATGTGAACAGGCTGTCTCATGAAGTAAAGGAGCTTACCTTCCTCTCCCACCTGAACAGGACTGATTTAGAGCCTTATGTACTGTCCTATTTTCCTTCATACCTTTCTCCTTCCTATTTTGGTTCTGGCGTTGGTCTTCTACTTATTGTGGTCTTGTCCTGTGTTTGTGGTTTAGGCTACTATTTAAGGCGCCAATTAAGGAACCCACTGAGACCACGTGTCCGTACTCGCGGATTGCAAGTGGATGTTCCTGAATAGTTAGCTACCCTACACTCTGGTTAGGCTACACGGTAGTTAGGACAACAATGTCGACGAGGACGTCAATGGTGTGGCAGAGCGATGTTCTGGTGTCAACATCTTTTTCCATATGAAGTTGTAGTATCACACATTTTACATAATTTTTAAAGCTGTTTAATCATAATTAACAGTGTGTAATGAAGTGTGAATGATGAACAACCAAATATCATTTCGCTGTTAGCTGTGGTATAGAAGAAGGTGGATGGCAGACCATAAGTGCCACCCTGTTTCAATTATAAAATGAAGGTTAGGAGAAGTGAAAAGATATCTGAATAGTGCGTAAGTGTAAAGTCCTGGGGAACCATTTATTATGTTGGTATATGTGAATGTACTTAATACCATTTAATAGAGGTGTATAATGTGCTAGTAGAGCTGTCATTTATCTCTACTTTTTGCATAAGCCCAGACTATATGTAAATGCTCGGCACCTCACTTTTTAGCTGACCTCAGCACCGCGCCCTAGTCGGCTCGGTGAGTGTACAGCGTCAGAAGCCGTTTTATAGTTATAAAGGGAGGTGGTATCGCTCTTACATATCTCTCGGGTCGCAGTTATATTATTCTGTACCCAATAAAGAGAGATTTAATCTACTCATTTCTGTCACCTTACGCTACCACTTAATAACAGACCAGCTTCCACCTTCTCGTGGCAGAGGACCTTTGGTGGGAAGTGTCGGGCAGTGACGGCGAGTAGCTGACGTGTACTACAGACAGTGTCGTCGATCCAACACGGTGGTCTAGTTATACTAAACAGCAGAACACTTAATATGTAGTCAACTGCTACTCCATAACGGCTACATTAAATTGGTGGCCAGCAGTGCGACGATACATTTTATTGGTGCTAGCGGTGGCACGATATTTAGTGCTAGCCGTGTACCGAGACATATAAATTAAATAAATACAGAGGTACCGGCATTTGTGTGTGTAGAACCAATGCCCACGAGGTGGCAAAAAAAAAAAAAAAAAAAAAAAAAAAAAAAGCCGGAGTAAGCAGAAAAAAAAAAAAAAAAAAAAAAATAGCCTGGTGTAATTCTATGTTCTTGTTGTTATATATAAGTATATATCTAAGCATATATGTACCGTATGTATTTGTGTATGTGGCTGTGGAGACAAAGTATAGCACACTTTACCGCACGTATCATCCAAAATAAGGACGCAGCAAGTATGGTAAGAAGTGCACGTATTATCCTTGGTAATTAGTATGACTCGAAATCACACAAATGCTCAAATTCTGGGTGCTGTGTTTTTCAAGGCATTAGGTCAGGACTATTCAACTACTCTACAAGTAGGGCCGAATCATGAAACTCAGATTACCAAGAGAGCCATACATTATTTTACTTGCATTTTTTCCCTCAATCTGAACACATACACAGAAACGAGATATTCATATATTATTTCCGTTTATATTTTCCACTAAATACATAAATAAAAAGAAAAACAAAGCTTTTGTTTATTTTCATTCTTCTGAGTCGATCAACGGGCCCAACAACAACGACTCAAGGGTTGGATTTGGTCCCCAGGCCGCCAGTTGAATAGCCCTGCACCAGGTTAGCAGATCCATGTATGTTCTACAAAACTCGCTCATTTTCACATCCATGGTACCCCGGGTGTGCGATACTTTTGTTGACTGTACAGTACATGTTTGTGTTTATGTATATGTGCGTATATAAAGTTTGTATATATTATTTATTTTTTAGGTAACAATTTTGGTCATATAATCGTAATCTGCGGGCATATATAAGTTAGTTATCTAGCGATAGACAAAAATAGTTTGTGCTTAAAGAGAAGGTACAACGGAATAAGTTAGCTGAAATCAGAAGTCCCACCCACACTATGGTGGGAGTTCTAAAGTCAGGTAGGGAACGGTCAAGCAAATATTCGCTGGCCCCTGAGGTAGGGTATATACTTTAACTACCCACGCATTGGTTTTTGTGTCTGTACTCACTGTTAACCTCTTGTGATGTTGGTACTACTGTATGGCCTACTTACCCAAGGCAAGATTAGCTTGTTTGGGGACCCAATAGCTAAACAATGTTTTTTTTTTTTTTTTTTTTTTTTTTTTTTAATGGATATGGAAATAAAGATTTTTTACAATTATAATAATATTTTATATGAAGTCACCTACAATGACATTCATCTTTTCCCATTTATTTGTTAGTTTTATTTCTCTCTCTCTCTCTCTCTCTCTCTCTCTCTCTTAATAGGGACCCCTTCTAGGATGGGTCCCCAAGGTTAGTTGCAGCCTAGTGGTTAATTCGCCCCTCTTAATGAGAGTTCAATACTTTGATTTTTCCTGGAATGATTGTTGCTTCCATGTCTGAGTGTGCCTTGTGCATTAGCTACGGAGGTTATCCTCTCGGGCATGAAAGCATACATTCCTCTTGCCTATCCTGTGACTAATGCAATAAAAAAAAAAATAATAATAATCATTTAATCACGCTTGTTCTGATGTTGTCCACACAAGTAGAAGGCCTAAAAAATGCACCGAAGCCAACCCACTCCTGAATCTTATCTCTTCTGTTTCTGCCCGGAATCATGCTAAGTCTGTTCTTCGCTCTCCTAAAAATAATTTCATTCGTACTAAATGCTCTCAACTCTCCAACTCAAATTTTTCCCGCTCCTTCTCGCACCTTGACAAAAACCTTTTAAACAATTTTACCTCATCATCCTTTCCTCCTCTTTTCGACTCTGATGGTTCTGCAGCTATTTCTTCTACTGATAAATCAGATCTCTTTGCTCAGACTTTCTCGTCCAATTCCATCTTAGACGATTCCGGTGATGTTCCTCCATCACTTCACCCCCTCTGACTTCCACATGGCCGACATTAAAATTTCTTAAATTAATGTATTTTCTGCCATCACTGGCCTCAATACTAACAAGGCATATGGACCTGATGGGGTCCCTCCTGTTGTCCTCAAGAACTGTGCTTATGTGCTTACACCCTGCCTAGGTAAACTCTTTCGCCTCTGTAATGTCAACTTGCACCTTCCCTTTTTTTCTGGAAGTTTGCTCTCATTCAGCCTGTCCCTAAGAAGGGTGACCATTCCCAACCCTCTAACTATCGTCCAATTGTTTCAACATCCTGTATTTCAAAAGTCTTTGAGTCTAGTCTTATTAACAAGAAAATTTTAAATCACCTTTCCTATCACAATCTTCTTTCCGATCGTCAGTACAGAAATGCCCCACTGGCGATCTTCTCACCTACCTTTTACACACCTGGTCATCCTCTTTTTGGGACTTCGGCGAAAGCTTTGTCATTGCATCTGACATCTCAAAGGCTTGCGATCGAGTCTAGCATAAAATTTTAATTTCCGAACTGCCCTCTTACAGTTTCTATCCAACTACCTGTATCTTCACTTCTAGCTTCCCTTCTGATCGTTTATAGCTGCGGTTGTAAACGTCACCGTTCATCTCACAAACTCTATTGATAGCTCTATGACATAGAACCTTTAATAGTGGTGTTCCTCAAGGCTCTGTCCTATCACCAACTCTTCCTTCTATTCATCAATGACCTTCTACGCTGTATATCTAATCCTATCCACTCATATGCTGATGACTCCACCTTCTAAGCTGTACATCTAATCCTATCCACTCATATGCTGATGACTGCACCCTTCACCTTCCCATTCATTTCCTGCAGCATCCATCTCAGTAGTTACTTCAATAAATGAAATAAAAGCATTCGCAAGCCGAATGCGCTGGCAAGTCCAAGATTTTGGCTATATCTTGATACACTCAAGGTTTCATGCTGATAGCTCAAGCCAATCATGAGATACTGTATAATGGTGCTAAATCTGGGCAATAAAAACTAGTTGACCTTTGGCAGCCATTTTGGTGACGACCTTGACCACGAGTGCCCATTTTGGAACTCGTCCAAGATTTTGGCCATATCTTGATACCGCACCCTGAAGGTTTCATGTTGGTATCTCAAGCCGTTCATCATATATAATGGGAAAACACACACACACACACACACACACACACACACACACACACACACACACACACCGCTCGCTGGTGCAGTGGTAACGTTCTCGCTTGCCAACTGGTGGACGGGAGTTCGCGCCTCGCTCAGGTTGCGAAAAGTTTCACTGACGAAGTGGGTGGTTACTGTCCCCCTTGAGCAAGGAGACGGGTGTGTGCGTGTGTGAAGGTCACAGCCTTGCCCTGAGATCGGACTATATGAGCTCTCAGCTCCCTCCCGGGAGGGTAAAAGCTGACGATCACGACCATCAGGTGATCCTGACCGACCCGGTGAATTACACACACAGGCATGGCCCGACCGGGGGGGTGGGGGGTCACCCCCCCATGTGTGTTCAGAGTTGGTCAAAAAATTACTGAGTTGGTCAAAAATGGAGAATGGAGACTTTTTTTTTTTTTTTTACATAAAAGGAGAGGTCTCCAAGAGGACAAAATATTTTTTACATATGTTTCTCTCTCTCTCTCTCTCTTTCTCTCTCTCTATACAAAGAGAGAGAGAGAGAGAGAGAGAGAGAGAGAGAGGACAAAATACAAAATACTCTAGTATCCTTCCTGTCAGGGGAATAATCTATGCCAAAATTAATCCCCTTCACCCATGGAACGGTGGCAAGGAGGATCTTCAAAAGCTTGTAGATAGGTGGAAGCTCATGAAAACAAGGATAAAATTCTAAAAAACCATTATCATTATACACTCTGTACCATACTGGTTGTTACTGCTGAATCCTTATTAATCCATTATCCACATTCCACTCAAATTGCCTCAGCATTTGTTTTTCACCTTTTTCCTTTATTTGACTTACCAAGTGTGATTTGTGTATGTGTATGTTATTTTTACAAGTGGTCAGTTTAAGCATCTTGTATCTATCATTGTATGACTGAAAATCAGTGAACAGTAGTGCAATTCTGAATTTAAGTTGTCTATATGCATCAGAATTCCAGAATGAAAGTTTGTTTATACTTGTCACCAGTACATAAATTACTTTCCAAGAAATACTTTAAGTCTGTTACAATAAAAATAACTTCCTCATAAATTTGGTTTGTTTATATCTATTTTGTTGGTCAAACCGTATCGCCAAACGGATCAAGTTGGTCAAAATTGTCCTTACCCCCCCCCATCACATACCCCTCGGGCCATCCCTGCACACACACACACACAGGAGGGCATAAACATTACCGCTCCGCCTTGTAAAGGCGGACGATAAAAACGGATGCGGCAATGGCACATGTCTGACCTGGCTCATATCTCTGACTGGAAAAACAAAAACAAAAAACAAAAAAACTCAGCTCTTATTACACCCTGCAACCCGACAAAATCTTTCGCAGAAATATGCTCTCATTTTTTACAACATCCAACTCGATCCTGCACCATCTTTAAACGTACTAGGGGTTTTATTCTCTCGGGATTTATCTTGGAAAAATCATAAATTATTACCTCCTTTGTAAAATCTGCTCCCAAGTGATTAGGTGTGCTAAGCCTACTCCTTGCCTTCTTTAACCCTGTACAGTTGTTGACTTTATACACAGTTTTATTCGCCCTTGTGTAGAGTACAACTCTCATGTGTGGGGAGGCTCCCCACATTCAGCTCATCTCAACAAGGTAAGAGTCAAAGGCTTTTAATCTCAACCCTCCTCTTACTGGCTCCCTTCAACTTCTGTCTCTTTGCCGCACTGTTGCATCGTCATTTTCATTCTATCGCTACTCCAATGGTCGCTGCTCCTCTGAAAATGACTGCATCTCTTCACCACCACGGCGGGCGCGTAGCACCCGTTTTGCAACAAACCCTCATCTCTTTCTGTCCAACTCTCTAATGCAGGAGCTAACCGTTACTCCCAGTCTTTTATATATGCAATAGGTCAACTCTGGAACTGTCTCCCTGTCTGTATTTCCCATTGCCAAAGATCTCCAGTCTTTCAAACGCAGTGAGTCCAGGCATCTCGAGGTGAACGGACCTTGCCTCTGATTCTCCGTGTCTTGTTTTCGTGTTTTCTTGGAGAAAAATCTTCGGGCTCCTGGCCTTTGGTTCCCCCTTCCTTGCATACGAAAAATCATTTTTAAAATATATATTATTGCAAAAATGTAAAAAAAATCTGATTTTCAGTGGTCCCTTCAGATTATGACGCCATAAACGGTAGCTTGTCTAGCTTATGCCGAAATTCGGCCCCGGAGAGAGAGAGAGAGAGAGAGTATCTTGAGACCCTGGGTATGGAGAGACCACGGGCAAGCCTCCTGAGACCCGTAAAGACTAACGTCCCGACGTCACTAGAATCAAGGCAGAGTTATGTCTTGACCACATCTAGTTTAACGTAATGTCTCTAGCTACCATCCCTATAAAATTTCTACCCTTCCTTACTCTAACCTTTTTTTTTTTTTTTTTTTTTTTTTTTTTTTTTTTTAAATTGTATTACACGGCATATTACCTGTTTTATTTCACAGTTTGTCCCAAGCAGCGAAAATAAAAAAAAACTATCACTGTCTCTCTTAGAGGCCAAAAAGCCCGCTACCCGCGTCCTAAAACTACCGGTGAAAACAGAAACCTTGATAACTCTGACCACGGTTATCAACGCGTTTTAGTCGAATGAGTATAGCTCCCCATGTCGTATTTCTTACGAAATTATAGGATATATAATATATGATATTTTGATGTTATAAACTCATATTTGACTTACAGGCTATATATCAATTTGAAATTTTGTTTTACCTACAAAATCGAGAACGGTGCTTTGTATCGTGTTACGTGTTTACATTCTCTGGGCCTGTTGTTTTTACCCGATCGTACGCTTCCCCGTCAAAACATACAGTACAAGTTCACTGTGCCCCGTTAGAGGCTCATTCCCTTCAGACTTTTCCCCGTCATTCACTTATATCAATTTAGAAGCAGTTTGCTAAAAATATATATATATAATATATATATATATATATATATATATATATATATTCGACAAACATGACAATATCGAAGGAAAAATATGAACTCGGCCGGTTTACAAACTTACAGCCTATGTGCATTGTTTTGTTTTTTTTCATTTAATCAATGATACAATTTGTGAAAATGTAACGTAGGGTAAACCTATGGTTTTGTTTAAGTTGCAAAACTGATACTGATTCACTTCCTTTTTCTGTGGCTGTTTTCTATATTTTAATTTTTTGTGATGGTAAATCATTGGTTACTGCTGATTTTGTTTGCAATGTCCACTGCAATTCACTTGTGTCTCTGAGGCATAATGGCAGACTTCCAGAAACTACTCAAATCAGCCAAAATTTATTTACTAGACCTGTACTAGCCTAGCCTTGCATGTTCATATCCTAGCTTTATGTAACCTTGGCTTACAACCTAACAATAGAACACAATATATCCTAACCTACCCCCACAATAACCTAACCTAACTTACTTTATTTAACTTAACCTAACCTGACTACTTAAGCTAACCCAGCCTAACTGATAGTGACTGCCAAACATGCAGAAATGGAAAACCAAATTAATTTTGGTAGTTACATTGCTGTCAGTAAGTCCACCATTAGGCTCAAGAAACAAGATGCATCAGGAAAGCAGAGCATGGATCAAAAACAAAAAACAAAAAATCATCATGACGCAATTGCTTACCACCATAATCAGAAAATTATGGAAAACAAGCTATCACAATAAGAAATGAACTGGTAAAGTCTTCATGCCACTTATACTAAGCCTTACATTTACCATAAATACTGTACAAACAACTGATGTTGACATTTTTAAAAAATAATATGCAGCAATAACAACATGCAGGTATTTTTTTTTTTTTTTTTAAATTACAAAATCCAAACAGTCATTTCATTGGAGATCATCGTGGGAGCAGGGTGACCTCATTGGTGGAAAGCCTGATTCAAGACCAAAGGGTCGAGAGTCCGCACCCTATCCAGATAGCTGACCTGCTGGGAGAGGTAGTACTCTCCCGTCACCTAGCGGAGCTATATGATCTATCAAGGTCTAGCTCGATGAATTCATTTCCCCATATATATATATTTTTTTTATTAACTTGAGATCATTAAAATTTAAATGTACAAGACCCTCTGAAGTCAAATGCCTTGTAACAATGTTTCACAGCTTGACATCTGGACTGGGAAAACAAAACCCTTTTCATCACATGAGATACACTGTAACTACAGCAACTTTCTTACCAAAAATTTGCATAAATGAAAACTCAGTATTCATAAACCACATGACTGTCTACCAGTAATTAATACTGCTATAAATGTGATGTGTGAGAAATAACCTACCGTATTGGTTCAAAAAACAACATCCAGCTCTTCCACCTACACCACAGTTATATGCAACCTTGAAATGTCATTTTAACCCCTTTAGTCCAAGGATGTATTTTTTATCTTATTCTTGGCACCAAATGCTATTCACCTTTTAAGGTAACAGGAGAGACTGGGTGTATCCATTATTAACTCTCAGGATTAGGATGATGAGGAAATGGAAAATGTGAGTGCGTGTAAGTACTTGGGTAGTATGATGAGTAAATATGGAAGTTTAGAGGGTGAAGTGCTTGAAAGGGTACAACAAGGAAGAAAGGTTGCTGTTTCCTTGAAAGCAATGATAAGAAAGAGGGAAGCGAACACAGAAGTGAAAAAGTTACTACATGATAGTACTGTGATACCAACTTTAATGTATGGAAGTGAAGCTTGGACCTTGTTGGAGGGACAGAAGTAAAGAGTGTGAGCAGCTGAAATGAGTTATTTGAGAGGAGCCTGTGGAGTCACATGAAAAGACAGACTGACAAATGAGGAAATGAAGATGCATTGTTTTGTGGATGTGGATGTCATAGGAAGCGTTCAGAGAAACGCATTGAGGTGGTTTGGCTATGTGGAGAGGATGGAAAGTGAGAGACTGAAGAGGAGAGTGTATGTGAGTAAGGTGGAGGGGGGAAGAGGGAGGGGGAGGCCAAGGATAAGATAGAAGGATAGAGTGGAGAGGAATATGAAAAAGGGGGATGTGAGCTAGGAGGAGGGCAGTGAAATGGTGGGGGACAGGGTGACATGTGATTAGTTTGTGGCCACCTATTATGGGATTAAGGTGTCTGGCAATAGATAGATAGATTAGGATGTTTAATCTGATAGCAACAAGAATAAAATAAAAATTATGTACTTTGACTGGAGGGGTTACTTATTCACCTGTATCCTCTCTGCTGAATCACCACACAATACAGCAAAATGGCTAACAATTCAAGAAAAAAGTTTGCATGGGGCCAGAACTCAGAGATCTCCCTGCTGGAATTGGTGAAGGTGCATCCATATCTGTGGAACCACAAAGATCCTTTGTACAACAAAAACGTTTTGAAAAAAGCAACATACTCCAAGATATCCCAGCTGATTACTCTTGAGTTCCCGGAACTCAATGGTTTGGAAGGAGGTATAGCCAGTTTTATAATACTGTTCAAGACTATTGTTAGACTGCAAAGAGTCTGCCATAGAAACTGAATGGCATAGGCTGTCACAATTTCTTTGGCAAAACATCAGTTTAGGGGTGCCTCTTAATAAAACTTCCTTAACAGGGCTTATTTTGCACAAATTTATCATACATAAGCAAATTCAACATAAGCAGAAAATGTGTTGGCTATACGAAAGACGAGTACAGTACATACATAAAATGCTTCCATTTCCACACCAATTATGTATATACAGTAAACCCTCATTATACGATGGGGTTCCGTTCCTGAAAACCCCATCGTAAAGCAATCCCATTATGACATGGAGTCACTGGGGATACGTTCCCAGATGTGCCTAAACTCTCACATACACACCTTAGCACTCACATACATGAAATATCCTTATGTTTAAACATTTAAAGTAACACATTAATAGGGAATAAAGAGAAAAAAGCATGAAAACTACAGTATACAGTAGATCTTACCTTTACTGAAGCAAGCAATGGTTGTTTATGTGGTTCCTAGACAATTCGCCACGAAGTCGACAATTCGTCGTCATAATATGGACGTTCCCCGTCAGGACAATTCCCCGTCATTCTATAAATATACTTATTACTGATTAACTGATACTTTAATAACTAATTCTCAGGGGGATCTATCAAAGTCTATTTTCATCCAATAGCATTGGCTTTGGATATCATTTGTAAGTTGCACTTTTAGGCAATATTTAACTTGTTTCTACCTTGCTGTAGTTGACTTTGAATTATGTTCTAGCATCACCCACAGCTGTTTTCATTAATTTCCATTGGTACTGCAACATCCTGGGTATATTTTAAAACGACTTTGAAGAGGTACAAGTACAGTACTAAAAAACTAGTGTACAGTACTTCCTAAATAAACTGATATGAAAATAAACAATGGGGAATCATCCTGACGACGAAAAGTCTCGATGGCGAATTGTCTTGTTATTGTTGTGATGGCGAATTGACTTGATGGCAAAATATCCCGAAACATTTATATAGACGTAACATGAAGATTATTTGTATAATTCCAAAGTATGTCGATCGTTCACTTAAGGTAATTAGGCATTTATATAAATGCCAATGTCTCGTATGTAGCCTTATGCTTAGATGAAGGATCGATCATAAATCAGCTGATTCACGTTTCAATATAATATTATTTTTCATTTAATGCCCATGATTTGATGCCATATTTTACATTTACAATATAAACAATAAACCACCATCACTTTTATAACTTACATAATTAAAAAACTAGTGTACTTGCTAAATAAACTGATACGTAAATAAATGATGGGGAATCGTCCTGACGGCGATTTGTCCCGACTCGGCCTCACAGTCACAGCCCTCACTCATCAATGTCAGAACTGTCTGGCTGGGCAGGGGTGGCTGGCTGGGCAGGGCTAGCTAATGAGGCTGGACCGGTGGACAAGTGTGTGTGGTCTAATGCCGACAGTTTAAGGACGTTTTTGTTGCGTTTGCACATTCGCTGTTCACTGAGCCGCAGATGATCCATCATTGTAGCAAATCGTTCCCATTGTATAGTGGGCATAGGGTATTAAAATTCTGACACTGTATAAGCGAAATATCGTACAAAGAGGCATCGTATAATGAGGGTTTACTGTACAATATTATGCATCTGGGTCTAAGATCCAGTTGGAAATACAAAATCTATTACTGGTACCTGTACTTGAAAGTCCAAAAAGGTGGTGTCCCTAAACTGATTATTATCAAATAAAACAGGACAAAAATGTCAATTTTTGAGCCTGACAACTTGCATTTTACCATGTCCTGGAGTTCATTACAAATGCTGAAATTTGTGTTACAGCTTTATGGTTAAAAAAGGAGTCACATCATAAATTAGCTCTTGATATTTTAGTCTTTCCTACTTTTCTTATAATGTATACTGTCCAGTTAGTGAACCCCACTTCCCTATGTCCTAAAAATCTTGACTGCTAATGAAAAGGGCAGGGCTTGGGGAATCCTGGGGAACTACAGTCAAGTCGCCTATGGTGCATGTTTCTATGGCGCGGTTTTCTATGACAAGGCAAGGTGCCAGACCCCAAAAAGCAAACCACATGCATAAACTATACCTATGGCGCAGGCGCGGCAAGGTTTGAAATGCGCGGGCAAATTCCCCTGGTGGCCGGAGAGTGAACCTCAGCCTTTGCCTGCCGTTCATGCCCTGCTCAGCGTGTAGCAGACTGCTTGTTATCTGATCACCCTCCCATTTTTTGTGCCTATTGTTACGTATTGTGCCCTTTATTATTTATTGTTTAGTGTTTAATTTGTGTGTAATATATGCACTGACTGATTGCTTGATTGTGTGTGTGTGTGAAAAGTGGCGAAAAATGGGGAAAAGTGGGGTGAAAAGGGGGACTTTGGGTGAACGTCCAGAACCAAATTGCATTTTTCCCAATGGTTTAGTTATTTGTATGACGCAGTTTTCTATGGCATGGGCGCGGTCCAGAACTAATTAACCACACCTTAGGCGACTTGACTGTATGAGGAAAAATGCACAAAAAATGGCTGCTTGATCCATATTATCACCATGTGGAGGTGTGTGGATGTAGGAGGACTACAAATGGGCCATGGTAATGGGCTACGAAGCCTATATATGCCCAGAGTCAGACACACAAAAAAAGAAAAAAAACAATCAAACCCTCACAACCTAGTTTAAACACTCCACCAAAGTTTAGTCTTGATAAGGATGGGAACACTTCTGTTTTTAACTTGATAAGGATGGGAACACTTCTATTTTTAACCCGCTGTGTTCCGACATATTTTTCACCAATGACTCCCCCCCCCCCCTCAAACCTCCACTTTTTGTGAGAAACAATGGCAAATCACAGAAAAAGTGCTCACCTGCATTTAGAAATGGGCTATACAGGTGACCCTTTAAATACCTGGTACTGTACCATGTTCTCTGGAGCTGCGCTGCAGCTGTCGTGTTTTCTATGGTAGCCGTAACTATTGCAAACCACTCAGAATAAGTAGCTACTGTATTTGTTCATTTGGTACGAATTTATATGTAGTATAAGAATATATTGGTTGTCACACACTAATACAGGCAATATATGCTTTGTTTCACTCACCGAACTCATCAAAATATCGCACCTTCCTTGGCGACGCTATCTCGTCATCACTTCTGCTCGTTTCTTCCTCTGGCGCCACGTAATCTTTGTCTTTCACATTGTCATCGATTGGGGAATCACTCTCGCCTTGAATTTCGTACCATGGTGCGACATGTCTTTACTGGCCAGGTCACTGCTAACAGGTGAGTTGCTGAGACAATGGCGTGCAGGGTGGAGGGGGGGTGTCACACAGGGGAAGGCAGTGTCCCCGCCTGGCGGCAGGTAGAGGAAGGTGTCCCGTGAATACTACCAAAAAACATGCGCGAAACTTGAAAAATGTGGAAATGACGGACCGCACAATTGCAAAACGTATGGGTACACTGTCGGGACTGAGCGTGACAAAACATTGTAACGTACCCATACGTTACCGGGACATGGCGGGTTAAACTACATTACACGGTAAGACAAATATCCTCAGAATAATTAAAACAAGCACATTCTTGGCACAACTCACTTTCTTACCTTAATCAAAGAGTACTGTACTGTTCTGTATTTTAGTCAATTTATTTAAATCACTGTAGTTTGATTTGGTGTGTAAGATATGCGAATAAATCTATAAGCATATAAGAATATTGTAATATTGTGATTAAAATTTTATACAAGGAAATTATCTGTTATGCTATAGGGTTTTTGGATTTTCAGAGGATGTGAGGCAGAAGTTCAAGAATTTACGTACTTACTTTCTGCGGGAGTGTAAAAAAATTTCAACAACTCCCACTGGGTTAGAAGGAAAGTCAAGTGTCAAGTGGAAACTGTTTGACTATGCATCTTACATGCTATGCACCCTTGATGATGTGCCTACTAATTCAACCTGCACGGCATCTTCACCGGATGAGATAGAGTTTAAGGTATTTTTCAGGTACCATGCAAGCATGCATGTGCACGTGTGCACATGCACACACATAAACCACTATGTTCTCAGTGTAATGCAGCCCCCTCACATCACAGCACTTGCTTACCCCATGTGCCTTACTTTCACAATAACCCTTCAACAGAACCTCAACAAAAAATCTATGAGACCACATAATTGCAGTGGCCAGTTTCCCACAGTCTACTGGGTTCTTGTCCAGATGAGCCTGGTGCCACACTAATACCACACTTAGCTTATATATACTGTCTTCATTCACTTTTGCAAATGATAAGTAATTAAACTGCAAGATAATGCACGCTTCTGAACCTGTTACATCATATGAAGGATAGTTTTCTATGTTTCAGTGATATTTTGTTTTTCACCATACATAATTAAAATTATAACAGATTTTCCATTGCTTAATTCATGGCACCGGGGTTGGTATGTAGGCTACTGGCTCTGCCCCGATGCTTGAGGACCGGGTTCCAAGCACAAGCACATTGTTTAATTCAAAACTCCCAGCCTTTTTACAACGAGTACTTACACATGATCAGTGTTCCAACTGCTAGATACCAGAGTATCCTCTAGTGGCTATATCATTGGACAGTGTACCATTAGAAATACATGGGAGACAACAAGTGATTAAGACACTGCGATCATGAGAACTGGTCAACTTATTATAGAGTAGGTGATATACAGTAAGCCTTGTCATTTAACCACCTTTTAATTACAGTATATAAGTAAACAGCAAAATTACTGTGATATACATATGAATATATAAAGAACTTGTACCTAACATCAGAGCATAACATGCAGTGTGTCACCTGATGTATCACTCAATATATCATCCAGTGTACCAATACACAGTACCGTACAGTAAAGGTGTAACATTATACAATACCCAGTGTAACACTGTGTAACACCCAATGTAGCACTAATACCCAATACTATGCATGACCCAGTGGAGCACTGTACCATCCAATGTAGCACTATTCAACACTCTGCTAAACATAACTAGTGATCATCAGTAATATGGCACCACATATTATCACTGAATGGTCTTCTTATTCTCAGTGACATTTTCTTAACTATTCATAAAATAGTTACACAATGACTAGTGTATCAGTAAGTAGATGAGTGAAGTAGTGGAGTTCAGGCAATGGATTGCCCAGTAAACTCTAACTCAGTCTAAAATTGCAACCTCTCCATTTTCAGTACTTATTTGTACCAACATATTAACTGCCAAATATACTGCTATTCATGAAGAATTGTTATGGAAAAGATATAAAGCTATGTGAAATAAGCTGGAAAAAGATGAAACTCCAGGCCAAGTTATGGTTAAAAGGGTATAGCGGTTGTATCATAACTTGCTACTACAGTAGTTCCTGTCCATGAAAACCACCGCTTGGGTCACCTCACTTCACGCTGCTGAACTGCCTTGTATGGTGCTTTACAGTCTTTCCCTTTGTAATACAAACTCCTTTTTAACACAGTGCTCAGATCATAATACTATATCCAAATATGATGACCTAGACAAAATATGATCAATTCCACCAGTCATCATGCCTTACTCAAATATAAGCTTGATGATATTTAATAAACTCCACTACTCATAATTCTGTACTCATATTTGATGAACTAAACAAAATACATTTTCTGCCACAAGTACATAAGCATATCACTTATAAACACATACCCTGATACAGGAAATTATATTTGAAGTCTCAGTGTTACACCAAATCAGTGCTAATTTCACACTGATGGAAAACACCAAAGTCTCAGTACAGCATGTACTGTAGTCCATTCTGCCAACTCGCTCTCTTACTGTGCATACCTAATCTACCTGATATGGAACATACACACCTTGTATGTCTTTACTGCTTGGAAAACACTAATGAACTGATGAACCTTCCAAGTATGGCCTGGCCAAACAGCTGATGCCATCACAACTATTCAATCTACAGTCTCTGAATGACCAACAATCAACCTACAATCCACTAATGATAAGATACACAGTAATTTTGGTATTGCTGCATGACAATACCACAATGAACTTTGCAAGTTAATACCATGAGCCCTTACCATAGGCCTACTGTGTGTATGTAGCTGCATGACTAAATGTGTCCCAGTTGTCAAGATAAGGCTTCTGCAAAGTGTGACTGGTGGAGGGAGAGGGAGGCGATGAGGAGGTGTAGGAACCTAGAACTTTTAAAATTAATGGGATGGAGCTTTACAAAGACCTGTTCTATGTGTATAAAGTTGCTTAAAATTAAATGGTTCATCTCCTAAAGCAGGGTGTCCATAAGCCGGGATCCAGTTGTGAAAATGCAGTTCAGCTCAGTTCTGTAATTCAATTCATATTTTTTCTGGAAATGTGGTTAAGTAAATGAACTCAGGCAAAATCTAGTCCCTGCCCTCCTCTCTTCCTATTTCTCCCATCTTTCCTGTCACTTCTAATTGCTTTTCTTTCCTTTACAGGTGGCTTTACATTGAGTGACAAGCTAAATGGTTTCCTGTAAGCCAAGAAACCATTTACAACACTGGGTGGTAACCATATAACCAAACCATGCGTGCTCCCTACGTGTCAACAAGTGGGTTGGTGGAGGGTTAGTGCCCCTCCCCGTAAAACAAATAACTCAAAGTCAAATGGCCACCCCTTGTGGGATTGTGGCGTCTGGCAATAGATAGATAGATAGAAAATCTAGTCAGATTTTTACTCTAGAGAAAGGAGCGAGGGTCAGAATAAAATTTAAAATAACTTTATGGAAACATGTCCTGATCTGGTTCTAGTCTATACTTTGTTACAGCAATCCAGTTTAGTCCGATCTTTACCACAATCTTTATTGGGTGGATGATGCAGGAAGATAGCATGACCTTCAAACCCTGATAATCACGTCAATTTGCATTTGCTATCAACCTATTGTGTGTGGTGGCCTGGTTTTTGAGGTATATACAGTATCCTCAAACTGTGTAGCCTGTGAACCACTGTCACACACTCCTTGTGGCCTATCACTACTCTAACCCCATTATTCTAGCTTCACTATGCATTTCCTGCACTTCCCTCTACTGCAGTATATTTTAGGTCTGGATAATAATAGGTACTGATTTACATAAACTATTTCAATACAAGCTCATCATTTTCTTTTTTCCACAGTTGTTCAGTACCGTATCTTTGATGCCTTGCTTCCTCTTGGAAACTCCCCAACAGGAGGTATCCATACCAAAAATTCTTCTTGCTACATTACCCTTCCAAATCTCTGTTTACTCTTTCAGTCAGTCTGTATATCAATAGCTTGATGCCATAATCATGTAAGCAGTGGCTGTTTGAGAGTTAGTTGTTTCACAGGAAGGGGCACTAAACTTCCACCAACCCACTTCTTGACACACATTGAACAAGTATGGGTTGGTTATATACTGTAGTTACCACCCAGAGTTGTCAATGGTTTCATGGCTTACAGGAAACCATTAGGCTTGTCATTCAATGTAAAGCCACCAGAAAAGGAAAGAAGAGTAACAAATAATGACAGGAAAGATGGGAGAGACAGGAAGAGAGGAGGGCAGACACAACAAGAATGATAAGGGTAGAGGAAGACGTAGGTGGCACTACATGAAGTGAGTGGATGATGGTCATCACCACCTTCCACCATCTTTATCATTATCCCCATATATTCTTTAACTCGCTCTTCCCAACTCATCCTTTTCCATATGTTTGTTCACAGTGTTCAAGCCGAGACTGATGACAAATTATTCACTCAGCTCAGAGATGACTTCTTGTATCCAAGGGATTGCAATCCTGACTAACCTCTCCACAACAAAATTATATATATTTATACCTTGAAATTTAATTCTGAATAATAAAGGGAAATTTTGCAGTTTTCAAGTACCTCTCATACCCACCTGTCTCCATTAATCCACTTATTACCCTGTACATAGATAGTCATATCAGCCTTTTATATACTGCACATACTCTTCTGGCAAGTGGTAGGTGGTGGCAACCATCATAAATTCATTTGATGTAGTGCTGCCTAATTATTCCTTCACATTTATCATGCTACTTCTGTCTGACCTCCTCTCTTCCTGCTCCTCCTTTTCCTTTCTTTTACTTTTACTCTTCATTCCACTTCAAGTGGCTCTACACAGAGTGACAAGCCTAATTGTTTCCTGTAATCCAAGAAACCATTTACAGTACTAAGTGGTAGCCACATAACCAGGTAACGGTGTGATGTGGAACCTGCTATGATCCCCATGTTAACTGAGTGGAGAGACACAAATGCTGCATCCATCCTGGAACCAAATCAAAATTCTCCCTGCACCTCAGTCCTTGTTGTCACAAGGTGCTGTCAACCACAAAGGATCATCGGTTCACTGCATGGACCAGCCCTGCTAAGGAAGTTGCCTGCCTGCAACTGACAGGTCTGCTTGGCAAGACAGACTGGGGTTGATCAACAACAACTTTTCTGGCTAATGGAGGTATGCTAATGCCTGCCTATTTCACAGATGGAACCTGTTGCAGAAGAACCTTTGATCACAGTAGAGGCATGCTGTGTTTATGGTGAAGAAGAAACAAGTCAATGTGCCACAACATTGTTAACACAAGCTGTGAGCCAGAGCTCACCATCTTCCTCAATGGCTGCATCTACCTCTACAGAAAGCCTGCATTTACCACCAACACCAAGTTCATCAAAGCCTTCAGATGAAAATCACACTAGTGCAACTTCAAGTGGCAGCAGTGTAACTCCGAGTGGAAAATGCAGAAAAAAAAGAAAGAGAAACATTAATGAAAAGATGGATTATGCAACTGATAACCTGACTGAGATAAAAAAGCCTGATATTACCCAAAAAGATTTTGCTGCTGGTTTTGGTCTAGCTGTTGAAGCAGCAATAAGAAAATTTACCGATGAAGAACAGTTGGACCTTGGTTATCAAATTATGGGAGTTATTAAAAATTTTCGTAAAAATCAATAGTTTGCCAACTGTCTGAGGATGTCTAAAGGGACTGATTGGTTGAAGAGGGGGCAACTGGTGGTGGAAGATAGGGGGAAGGATTGAAAGTTATGTCTATCTGGAGTGACTCTGTTGGTGAAGCAGTCATTCTATTTTGTGTAAGCCAGTGCTTCAAGTGGTGTGAAGCTGGTCTGCCTCATTGTGAGTTTTGAGAAGTGTATGATACGGTAGTTGAGTGCATGATCCATATCAAAGATAAGAAAGAAGAATGTGGGGAGTGATATTTTATGGATTATTCAGATTAAGTTAGCTAGTCATACTGTATTATTCTGTGACATTTATCAGATTTAATGTTCATACCTTTCAGAGCAACATTCTTTCATTAGCAAACCATTAACTTTATAACCAATCACATTTCATATTTCCAGTTATTTTCTGTTTCAGAGTAGTCCTCTTTACGAGTCAAGAATATTTTTCAAAATACCGCTACTTTTTCTATACAGTTAATACAGATGCTATAAATTCGTGGAAACAAACAAAACAGCTTCACAGGTAGCAATGTAATATTCATAGTCAATTATTCTATAAGTTTACGGTAAACTGCATATCAGTGCATCAAAAAAGCATATTTATACCATATTATCATGTGAATAGAAAACACTGCCTGTTAACAAACTCACCCTAGACAACTGCTGAGGCCTCAACACCAAAACACAGTTTAACAACATTTAAATTCTCAGCAACACCTCACAATACACCTCCATCCAACACCAAGAACTATGCTCTCCCTCCACCCAAGACATCACATTTTCTTCACCCACACATTCACACATCACCATCTGGCAGATGAAGCCCAGAATCCCTTATGATTACCTCCCTGTCATCAGCACCACAAGAATGCACCCCAAACCACAGTGATCATACATTAATTGCACAGATAGACAAAATTTGCTGAAAAATAGAACATCACTTCATCACACTGTACAACAAACCCATCACCAACACTGACAGCCAAATTATGAAATTTAACATCAACAATATTAATTTTTTGAGATGTAGTTTGAGTTTATGTCAGGCAGAGGAACTGCTAATGTCACACTCATTGTCTTACAGCTCCAGTAATACTATACAGGAAAGGAAACGGAGCTGTGGTTTGTTTTTACTGATTTGGAGAAGGCCTTTGACAGAATCCATAGGGAAGTGGTGAAGTGGGCAATGAGAAAGCTTGGCATCAAGGAGTGGCTGGTTAGTGTGGTTATGGCTATGTATGTGGGTGCTTGCACCTACAGTAGGTGGGAGTGAATGGAGCTTTGAGTGATGAGTTTTCCGTGAATGCTGGCGTGCACTGGGGGTCAATCTTAAGCCCCTTCTTGTTTGTCATGGTGCTTGAAGCTCTGTCACATGACTAAAGAAATGGACTCCCATGGGAGATATTGTATGCTGATGACGGTGTTGACTGCACACAATGAATGAGAGACAAAGATTTTGGAAGTGGAGAGATGGAATAGGGCGCAAGGATCTGAGAATTAAAGTGGGTTTTATATATATATATATATACAGTATACTGTATATCCTGTATTTGAGAGGAGCATGTGGAGTCACATGGAGAGACAGACTGACAAATGAGGAAGTGAAGGAGCATTGTGGTGTGGATGTGGCTGTGATAGGAAGCATTAGGAGGAACACAATGAAGTGGTTTGGCCATGTGGAGAGGATGGAGAGTGAGAGACTGATGAGGAGAGTGTATGTGAGTGAGGTGGAGGAGGGGAGAGGGAGGGGAAGGCCAAGGATGAGACAGAGGGATGGAGTGGAGAGGTATATGAGAGAGGGGGGTGTGAGCTGGGAGCAGGGCAGTGAAATGGACAGTGCAACATGGAGGCAATTTGTTTCTGGCCATCCCTTACGGGATCAAGGTATCTGGCAATAGACAGACAGATAGACAGAACTTAATCAAACACGTCTCCTCTTGCGCACACACACACACACACACACACACACACCATCACAAGGCTCTGACAGTAAAATTAACATGAAGGAAACAGAAAGCTGGCTGATAAAACAAAGGAAACAGATAAATGGAATGTCTTTGTAACAATCAACCACACCACAGTCCTCTTCTTGCTCTACAAAACACTTTATGGCATTACGAAATAAAAAAAACAAGCACCTCTAAGATCCATGCTGCCATCATTAGAGATCCTGTAGATAGTAAGAGATGCAACGATGCAGCTGATTTTCTGACTGGCTGATGAACTGAATGCAGCCACCACTTAAGAGATGGAATACAAAATATCAAAACTTGAAAACTATCTATCTATAGCCCGACGCCCTAATCCCGCAAAGGGTGGCCACAGACAAAACGCCTCCAAGTTGCTCTGTCACCCATCATTAGACTACCCTCCCCCCAACTCACCCCCTCTCCCTCATATACCTCTCAACTCCATCCCTCCACCTCATCCTCGGTCTACCCCTCCCTCTCCCTCCCTCCACCTCACCTACATACACTCTCTTAGTCAGTCTTTCATTCTCCATTCTCTCCACATGTCCAAACCACCTCAGTGTATTTCTCCTAATCTTCTCAACCACATCCACATCCACCCCACAACGTTCCTTCACTTCTTCATTCGTCAATCTGTCCCTCCATGTCACTCCACACATTCAGAAAATACTCAAGGATTGTAAACAGGATGCAGTCTGACTCACGGTTATCTACAAAGCTCAACCCCTTCAATGCAATGACGTCCTTTTTTTATCCATGCAACCTCCAAACGATTTTCTTTGGCTGCGGCCACTTCTACCATGCTGTACGTCTCTGCTGCCCTGCTATTATTACTGACTCCTGCATGTACTGTATGTAATATACCTTATACATCCATTTACATCTTTCTATGCATACTGTAGCTAATAATTATCGTTGGGCGTGATTTTATGTTCAATGATTGTATTAAAAATGGTGTTTTTTTGAGTGAGTTGTGTGGCAAAATCCTCCATTCTCTTTTGTTATTTTTCTTTTTACCACTGTTGTATATCATTTTACTTGCTGAAGGAGGTGTGTGGCACGATCCACAACCTTCTTTTGTTGTTTAAGTACTCGGTAACTTTTTCAGCAATAAATATCATCAATCAATCAATCAACGATTTTCGACTTTGGAAAAACCATTTAGCCTACTTGACGGTGTGCAATACAGTTTCCATTAACCACTTCAATACTTGAATTTATTATATTTTCAAACTGAATAAAGTCTTCCGAAAACACCATGATGATAAAAAAAAAAAAAAAAAAAGTCACTAGTGAAATGGTTGTCAAACACTACGGACGGCCGAAAATATTAACAGCTTTAGTTGGTCTTATAAATTCTGGTTTTCTGTGGGCGAAATATAGAAAACGAATCAAGGGTACCTATCGTATATTTTTCGAATTTCCATGTCCCACCTAATTCCCTCTGACCTGCTATCCACCTCCCCGTGTTCAAGACATTTATTTAGTGAATCCTTCAGTAGAGGGCCAGGGAGGACCTGCAGCCGTCTTATGACGACGAACGATCCGCCAACGCCTCCATTCATCACTATAACAAGCGTTCCACCCCGACCCGATGCTATGATGTGGTCGTTGTTCGCATTCTCCTTGGATCCCTACCTGTGGTAAGTCTCTAGAGCAGAGGGTTCTCAAACTTAGTCTTGCCCAGCACCCCCTGAATTACCAGATCATCGACCCGTATCCTCATTTGTTAACGAGGCACTGAATACGTATAGTACCCCAATAACACCAATCTGTTATAGAATAGTAACACACTATACTTTTTTTTTTTTTTTTTTTAATCGAAGCGAAGATGCACTTGACAGATTGGTGATTTCTGGCTGAATGCAACATTACTTCATAATCTAGCATTATTAACTGACAACAAATATCTGAGGGGGAAATTTGGGTTAATAAATATTTTTTGGACATGTTGCATTCAGCCAATCATTATCAACCAGTCAAGTGCATCTTCGCCTCGATTTAAAAAAAAAAAAAAAAAAAAAAAAAAAAAAAAAAAAAAAAAACGGAGTATAAATGATATAAAGTGACCAGAATGGTAATCCACTGTCAAGCGAATAAATATTAACACTTTGTTGCATCACTCTGTCAGTGTTAACAAAATATTACAAATATGAATGACAACCAACAATAAGGTGTGAATGAAATGTATGCTTCATGGAAGCTAGATTCTAAGTTCTTAACATTGTCACATGGTTTATATTAGTAAAATCTGTACTCCTGGAAACCCTCTTGTGTACCCCTAGGGGTCTGCGAACCCGAGTGTGAGAACCCCTACTCCAGAGTGTCATCCCAGCAAGCTTTGTGATAACCCCGTCTCACCGTTCTCCCATCAGGTTGCAATGTGTCCATTTTTTTAATGCGTCCAACTAAATGGCACAGACTTAGCAACCCGTTTCCCATGGCCCAACGGTTCTCCTACGTACCGTACACATCCATAAGTCACAACTTTGACACTAAAATCCACCATTCATACCGAACACATGCTAGGGCTGTCTTATACGAGAATGGTGTACTGATATTGGCTGGGGTGTTTTCTCTGCTTTGCGCTAATGGCTAGGTTTGGCTAGCTTCATATGATAATTATGTGTTAAACTAAATATCTGTACACCTGGAGATATAACTCCTGGGATATTGGTGTAGTTAACCCCTTCACTGCGATGACGTATTTTTATTGCAATATCCAAACTATTTCATTTAGCTGTGGGGATGCCACAAAAGTGAATAGGTTAATGAAGGCTAACTCTAAACCCTCCAGTTTGAAAGTCTCTCCTACGCTAAACAAGAACGTAGTGTACCAGGAATAAAAGTACAAAATACGTCATGGTACTGAAGGTGTAAAGCGGGTCATGGGACGGACTTGAAGACACGCACAGACACACACACAGGATGGCGCTACCAATGGTCGTACTTAGAAGGGATTCTAACCAAATTTTACAATAACCGATTCTCCATGGTAGTTAATTATTATCACAGATCACACTGTTTGTCCTGTTCTGTTAGTGCCAAAGGTATGTTAAATGACTACCTAAGGTATCAAATGAAAGTGGTATCTGTGGTGCATCGACCTTGCATCCTACGATAATGGTGACTAACCCGCCATGGACACAAATGACCAAGTTACGGAGATAAGCACCGTGACTACGCGCCTCAAGGCCTCTGGTCCTACCTTTACATTTGACATACATGGACCCGGTGACAACGGTTATTGTTATGCTAGGTGTTTAAGGGGCGGCTTCCCGTCCCCAGAACGCCTAGAGTGTAGCTGGGTTCCCTTTCTAGACCAGAGCTTTGCCAAACAGGAGAGGGCCAGGGCATAAAAACACAGGACAACAACCTTACACGTATATTGACAAATTCAACTGCTGTGGAACAGGTAGACAATCTTACACAATCTCATAGGCAAAAATCAATACATAGGCGGGTATTAGTGGGTAGAGTATCGCACAGGATACTAGATGTACAGGAGTCTAAGTCTGGTTCATAAGGGCAAGGCACTGTTACACTGTCGGTAGTGAGGAGGCACTTTCGTGAGGTTCACACTGTTCTGGCACTAAGTTTTAGACTGGATACGGGGGTGGGGGGGGGGGAGTTACTGACTCTGCACAAGGAGGGGGAGTAGATTTTGACACTGTTACAGGGGGTGATGTGTCATCTCTGTGTTTGTGTACATTGCACTGTCTGTATGTTCACTGCTTGGTATCACTGAGACGCCTGTTCTTTACATTCACTAGCATATTTTCTTCCTTGGCCTCACTGTACACGTATATTATGTTACACTCACTCTCGTGCCTCGTGTGCCGGCCTTACTGTTCACTGATATTTCACTGTCTGTAGGTCCACTTTGTTTCACAGTGGGAAGGGGAGGTCCAGGGCTCACAACTCTCGGCCTGGGGTAGCGGAGGCCCTTTGGGAGTCCCTTCGTCCAGTGGCCACGGGACCACTCTCAACAGCGTCATCTCTTGGCTGGGGCTCGGGCTGTGTGTGGCGAAGGGCCCCTCACTATCGGGACTGGGGACTGGGGTCTGGCCCTCAGGACTGGGGCCAAACAAGCGTTGGAGGCACTCACTCAGGTGCTGGGTGGAAGACGGGCCTACCCAGGGATCCAGGGGACATCCTCGGAGACACGTCGGCTGTGGTCTTCTGCTAGAGGCGCCGCCATCAGGGCTGGGCTGCAGCATCGTCCCCTGCCGGAATCCGTCAGGTGGGCACCCTCTTCCTCCAGGCAGAGGGAGAACAACCCCGGGGACAGTACAGGGCCTCTCCACCAGTCCTCAGGGCAGTGGTCCTCCTGGAGGTTGCCTCGGTCTGGGTGGACAGGAGGTGATCTGAGCTCCTGCCGGAGGGCAGGACTGAGCACAGCTCCCCTTCTCGTTGTGGAGTCACAGGGGGTGAGAGACTTTGGCGTCTCCCCCCGGCGTGGCTACAGGCTGTCGCTGGGTTCCCTTGGGCAACAGACAGAGGGCAGCTACAGGCCATCCCTTCGCTGTCAGAGCGGCTACAGGCCGTCGCTGGGACCCGACTCCCTTACGGGAACACAGGTGAAGCGTGGCCCCAGGCCGTCACTTGCCTGTTGGTGCAGCTATAGGCTGTCGCCGAAGTCCTGCAAGGAGGGCGACGTGCAGGCAAGGAGCGGCTACAGGCCATCTCCTAGTTGGTGGCCTGGCTACAGGCCATGGCCTTTTTTGGGTGCGGCTACAGGCCATCACTGGTGCCCGGGTACAGGCTGTGGCCCTTAATTCAGAGCGGCTACAGGCCGTCTCAGGTGAAGCGCAGCTACCAGCTGTCGCTGGGGTGCTGCTTGGAACTGTTAAGCCATTTCCACCCCGATCCTGTCGGTGGTCAGCTCGCCCGGGAGGTACTGTACTTTGACTAAGGTGATGGCAGCGGGTGAGTTCCAGGGAGTGGGGGCGCACGGCCCGGGTGAACTTAATTCCATATTGCCTGGGCGCGTTCCGCGTGCCGTCTAGCCCTCCGTGTCCTCCTCCTGGGGATGTGGTGGTGGCCTGAGTTGCCACAGCCGGCATTCTAGTTATTTCAGCTAAACAGCCAACTAAATATCAGAAGCAACGGAGAAAATTAGTGGCAGATGGATGTGACCGAAAGATGCTGCCGTTGATGGGGCCAATAAGTAGGAACAAGTGGATACAGAAAATGTGTCGAGCGTTTACAAAAAGTGTTTGTTTAGGAATGCTGAAACTATGTGTGGTGTTGCAAAGATGTCCAATGGAAGGAAAGCAACAGTTAGGCAGGATGTGAAGGTTGAAGGATCAGTGGTGAGAAATATTGCAGAAATGGATATGATGCACTGCAAGAGAATTCTGATAAATGAAAAGGGGAATAAGAAAGACGGAATACATGAAAGAAATGTGTGAACAGAGCAGTAAACAAAAACAAAAAAAAATGTAAAAAATGAATTTGGGAGAAAATACGATGCAAACTCTGAAAAAAGGAAACTGTTTTGGGCAGCAATGCAAATCTTTAAGAATGAGTGGGAAAAATATTGAAAATGTTACATCAAAATTAAAGATTTCTAATACATGGAAGAGAAATGCGAGACATTTGCAATTCCTCTTCTGAAAACTAATGAATGTCAATAGTGATGGAGAGCACTGGTAAATACGACTAAATCTGGTGGAGCACAGTTAAAGAAGGACGTGGTATCTGAAAACCCACAATCGAAGAATACAGTGAAGTGGTAGAAGATAGGGAAGGCAGTAGGTGTTGATGAGGCATGTGCGAAATGATATGTCGTGGGGAAAGTGCCATTCCGGTATATTTACTGTGTGAAATCCGCCAACAGGCCCGGATGAATGAAGCAGAATAGTAACTGGCAGGGAAGAAAGCTGTGATAATTCCTTCAAACAAATGTACAGACGAAAGTAAAAGGGTGATTGAAGTGAATAGAGAAATTATTGTGGATTACGTGGTGATTGATGTAGGAAAACTGCACGGAAGAAAGTGATAAACGAAGGGACCGCAGAAAGCATGGTGAGTTATAAATGGCATGGTTTCTTAGCGGTAGGCGATGTGTGGATTATATATCGCAGCTAATGTGAGGCGGACTGTAGCATATTTACTGTAATGATTAATATGACAAAAACGTAATGGCAAGGTCGTGTGTGTGTGTGTGTGTGTGTGTGTGTGTGTGTGTGTGTGTGTGTGTGTGTGTGTGTGTGTGTGTGTGTGTGTGTGTGTGTGTGTGTGTGTGTGTGTGTGTGTGTGTGTGTGTGAGAGAGAGAGAGAGAGAGAGAGGACAACTAAGACAGCAATGATAACGTGGTGTATTTGGGCATCTGTGTTTTGACTGCAATAAAGTACACGGAAAACAAACACTACTAAAAACACTAAACACTTCCACTGGGACCACACTGCGCTAAGTACACAAAAAACAACGCTAAATGAAAACACGCTATATATTTATTTAAAGTTTGATCCTACGATGGTGGACATTATTTACAAGTGACTCATGTTGTTCGTGGGGAGGAGGGCGGACTGGCAAGAGTGAAAGACGGGATGATAAAAACCAAAGTGAAAGACAGGATGATAAAAACCAGAGTGAAAGACAGGATGATAAAAACCAGAGAGAAAGACAGGAAGATAAAAACCAGAGTGAAAGACAGGATGATAAAAACCAAAGAGAAAGACAGGAAGATAAAAACCAGAGTGAAAGACAGGAAGATAAAAACCAGAGTGAAAGGCGGGATGATAAAAACCAGTGAAAGACAGGAAGACAAAAACCAGAGTGAAAGACAGGAAGACAAAAACCAGAGTGAAAGACAGGAAGACAAAAACCAGAGTGAAAGACAGGAAGACAAAAACCAGAGAGAAAGACAGGAAGATAAAAACCAGAGTGAAAGACAGGAAGACAAAAACCAGAGTGAAAGACAGGAAGATAAAAACCAGAGTGAAAGACAGGAAGACAAAAACCAGAGTGAAAGACAGGAAGATAAAAACCAGAGTGAAAGACAGGAAGATAAAAACCAGAGAGAAAGACACGATGATAAAAACCAGAGTGAAAGACAGGAAGACAAAAACCAGAGAGAAAGACAGGAAGATAAAAACCAGAGTGAAAGACACGATGATAAAAACCAGTGTGAAGGACAGGAAGATAAAAACCAGAGTGAAAGACAGGAAGACAAAAACCAGAGTGAAAGACAGGAAGATAAAAACCTGAGTGAAAGACACGATGGTAAAAACCAGTGTGAAGGACAGGATGATAAAAACCAGAGTGAAAGACAGGAAGACAAAAACCAGAGTGAAAGACAGGAAGATAAAAACCAGAGTGAGACACGATGATAAAAACCAGTGTGAAGGACAGGAAGATAAAAACCAGAGTGAAAGACAGGAAGATAAAAACCAGAGTGAAAGACAGGAAGATAAAAACCTGAGTGAAAGACACGATGATAAAAACCAGTGTGAAGGACAGGAAGATAAAAACCAGAGTGAAAGACAGGAAGATAAAAATCAGAGTGAAAGACACGATGATAAAAACCAGTGTGAAGGACAGGAAGATAAAAACCAGAGTGAAAGACAGGAAGACAAAAACCAGAGTGAAAGACAGGAAGATAAAAACCAGTGTGAAGGACAGGAAGATAAAAACCAGTGTGAAGGACAGGAAGATAAAAACCAGAGTGAAAGACAGGAAGACAAAAACCAGTGTGAAGGACAGGAAGATAAAAACCAGTGTGAAGGACAGGAAGATAAAAACCAGTGTGAAAGACAGGAAGATAAAAACCAGAGTGAAAGACACGATGATAAAAACCAGTGTGAAGGACAGGAAGATAAAAACCAGAGTGAAAGACAGGATGATAAAAACCAGAGTGAAAGACAGGATGATAAAAACCTGAGTGAAAGACAGGATGATAAAAACCAGAGTGAAAGACAGGAAGATAAAAACCAGAGTGAAAGACAGGATGATAAAAACCAGAGTGAAAGACAGGAAGATAAAAACCAGTGAAAGACACGATGATAAAAACCAGAGTGAAAGACAGGAAGATAAAAACCAGAGTGAAAAGAATGATGATGAAATCCATATCAAAATCATGTGTAACAGGTAAAAATTATAGTTTAGTTTAGAGTTTTTCCTAAACACACACACACACACACACACACACACACACACACACACACACACACACACACACACACACACCTCCCTATTATGCCTGGGGTACAAATATAGGGCAGCACAATAACACATAAACCCACGACTAACACCGTGTAACCTAAACCATACAACTAATACCTACCACTACTGTCTATTCCACCCACTATACGTTCTTGAATTAACTCTTTCCCCTCGTAGTTACCACTCTATATAAAAGAAAAAAAAGGAAAACAGGAAAAAAAGAGGGCACGCTGAGTGTCCGAAATTGGGGATGTGCTGATCTCACATGAATTATAATCGTTCAGTTACTTCCACATACTTCTATGCGGTATTTTTGTACTTTATTTTCGTATCATCAGACGATTTTCTTCAACTGAGGATAGCTCGTGCTAGAGTAATTAATGAAGGACTGTATCTAACCCCACCAGTTCCAAGTTTCTCCTACGGTGAAGAAAATCGTCTGAACGCAGCAAAAAATTAAATACAAAAATAAGTGGAGTAGCTAATAATGACAAGGAAACTCATAACTCTTCCCCAGATTAGTTTCCCCCGACTTCAACCTTCAGCAGTTCAGGTCCGTTACAAACTTTTATAAGAATGGAGGACACTTGTATTTTTTTTTCTTTTTTTTTTTACTTTCCTTTCTCGGCTCATCTTATGTTGAAAAAAAAGAAAAAGTGAAGAGGTCGGTGGCGTGAGGTGAAGGAGCAGGATGTCTCTTCAGTTGCATGTTTTCCTATATAGCCAAAGCAATTATAGGGAAGGGATGGAAAGCAAGTTACCGTATAAATCGCAGAGACAGGACGCCCAAAATGTCGGAGTTTGTAATTAGTTCACATCTGAGTCATATATGATACTGAAGGCCAATTAAGGTCCCACCAGGCCAGTTCAGGTTAAATCAGATCCTTCACATCCATTAGGGTCCAGTCAGGTCCAATCAGGCTCCCTCATTCTACATCCAGTCAGGTCAGGTTCCATCATTCTACATCCAGTCAGGTCAGGCTCCATCATTCTACATCCAGTCAGGTCAAGCTTCATCATTCTACATCCAGTCAGGTCAGGCTTCATCATTGTACATCCAGTCAGATCAGATTCCATCATTCTACATCCAGTTAGGTTAGGTTCCATCATTCTGCATCCAGTCAGGTCAGGTTAAATCATTCTGCATCCAGTCAGGTCAGGTTCCATCATTCTACATTTAGTCAGGTCAGGTTCCATCATTCTACATCCAGTCACGTCAGGTTAAATCATTCTACATCCAGTCAGGTCAGGTTCCATCATTCTCCATCCAGTCAGGTCAGGTTCCATCATTCTACATCCAGTCAGGTCAGGTTCCATCATTCTACATTCAGTCAGGTCAGGTTCCATCATTCTCCATCCAGTCAGGTCAGGTTCCATCATTCTACATTCAGTCAGGTCAGGTTCCATCATTCTACATCCAGTCAGGTCAGGTTCCGTCAGCCTTAGTAAGATAATGTTAGGTCCATTACGGTCCTTCACAAGCACTCTAACCAATTCATGCTGACTTCGGTCCAGTCATGTCAGTCTGCATCACTTCATGTCAGCTCAGGTCAATCTTGTTTCACTGGGGTCAATTTAGGCCACATCAAGTTCAGGTAGGTAATATCTGGCCCACTCAGGTTAATTTCGGTCGATTCATCCATCCTATCCTCACCCCATCCTTCGGTCGATTCACCCATCCTATCCTCACCCCATCCTTCGCCCGATTCACCCATCCTATCCTCACCCCATCCTTCGCCAGATTCACCCATCCTATCCTCACTCCGTCCTTAGGTAGGAAGGAAGGTCATGATGATTTTTATTCTCCAAGATGACGACGACAACAGGTGTACGCCTCTCTTGTGCACCTGTACGTAGCTGACAAGGAAAAACAGATACTGGGCTTCACCTTCAATAATGAGATTTAATGTCCAGAATTTAGGTTATAATTAAGTACAATAATATCAGTGGTCTTTATAGGAAAAGTGGCATGACTCTTCCGAAGACTTTTTCCAGGGAAGACTAGATGCTTGATTTAAAAATAATAATAATAAATATGGAATTCATTTATATTATCGTTCTTATTCAATACCGTGAGTAGGCTAAATTTTACTCTCCTTGCTTAGAATTACTGGATCCCAATTGTGTTGTGGCTCTGTGAGGAACGTGGAAAATTGTGTGTGTGTGTGTGTGTGTGTGTGTGTGTGTGTGTGTGTGTGTGTGTGTGTGTGTGTGTGTGTGTGTGTGTGTGTGTGTGTGTGTGTGTGTGTGTGTGTGTGTGTGTGTGTGTGTGTGTGTGTGTGTGTGTGTGTGTGTGTGTGTGTGTGTCCTAAGCCTCCTGTGCTGATGTAGTTAATAAAGTCTTCATCCAAGTCCCAATTCGAAAACTCTATCCTTAGCTGAATAAAATCGTCTGGCAGAAACACCGGGATAAAAATTCACCCTCGTAGTGAAGAGGTTAATACAATAAATGCAGGTGTGTGTAGGTGTCCGAATGATATTACTATGTACAGAAGGGGCTTATGTTACCTGTACTGCTGCACTCTATGTTCCTTTAATGACTTACAAACGCATCCCTAAGCAGTGTTTTCTTGTTCTATATATCCAGGATAAAACTATAAAGTATATTGGCGAAGTTTGCTTTCGTATCATTAGTTGTCAGTAGTAGTGACCAATAGATGAGCAAGGGAACTATGAAAGGAATTGCCTGGAGAGATCCCAAGACCCGATATGCACCTACACTGACAAAAATAAACAAATAAACAAACTTACACACAGGATAAAATCACCATGTTGTGAAGTTAAGTAAGTCAATCTCAGACCTTTGGACTGATCTACTTGTTTTCCAGTACCGGTATATATATAAAACAGTTGATTCGTTTATTAAGGATCTTTATCTCTTCCACTTACTACTGTACTGCATATAATACCATAAACTGTACCGTACATCTATACCATGATGACGTCAATTATTGATTTTTTTTATCCCTTGAGTCCTACACGATAGTAAACTTAGGAAAGTTCGTCCCATTATGGAGCTCAGTAAAAGCTATATTTAACCCCCTGCAACTAAAAAAAAAAAAAAAAAAAAAAAAGAAAAAAAAATCAGAAGAAAAAAAAAATCATCTGGAGAAATGGAAAGCAAAAATAAGTTTAACAAAATCTTTTCTAGTTGGGGTTAAGATCTATCTGTATTGTATCTTTCCCTGGAACAAACTAAAAAACTAGTCATAAACGCCATTAAATATGTGCGTATGTGTTTAGGCATAGGCAGGTTGGTGAGGAGAGGGTCGAAAGGCACAGAACGGCGTGGAGAGAGAAGCAAGAAGTGAAGGGACAGTGGTAGGTAATGTGTGAACGTATGTAAGGCGGGGAACAACGTGGGAGTGAGGGGGAAACGCTGGGAAAAGGTGAACAAGTGAGGAGGAGGAGGAGGAGGAAAGCTTGCGGTAAGGATCGTAAAAAGAGAGGAGGAGGAGTGAAGGAATGCAAGTGTCAAAGGGGAAGGGGAGAAGGGGGGAAGGCGGAAGAAGGTAGTTTTCCTCACTCTTCGAGGTGTGAGGAATGATGTATGTGTGTGTGTGGGGTCTGTTGCCCGGGGACATTAATCCCTTCAGTGCGATGACGTCCTTTTCACTCGTTACCAACAGACGATTTTATTCAGTTCTGTAGTGAAGGGTAAAAATAAAACTTACAAAGACTTTACTATATTGAAGGTGAACAACAAACAAGCGCGCGCGCGCACACACGCGCACACACACACAAACACACACACACACACACACACACACACACACACACACACACACTGCTAATGCTCCGGGCCAAGTCAGTGCAGGTGTTAACTGTAAGGTGAGGCAGGTGTGCGGGCAGCTGTACAAGTAAATTCCTGACACGCACTTTGGAGGCCTGGGAAACATTAAACACTCTCACACAACAGCTATGACTCACTTTCAAATGACTAATATCGTATGGTATTACCTGGAATAAAGTAATAGAGTTGTACCACTATGAGAGGGGTACGGTAATCAGTTCCGTCCCATGATGATGTCCTCTAATTTATCACTGCTACTTAGAGTAGTTTAACAGGGTTGTACGACCATGAGAGGGGTAATCAGTTCAGTTCCATAATGGGTTCCTCTTATTTATTCTTGCTACTGAGAGAGGATTTTATCTACCTGAGGCAAGACTTCGAACTGAATTTTATTAACCTCAGGAAAGACTTTTTCAATTGGAGGGGCGCTCTCCCAAACTGAATAACATAGTCTGGAGGTAGCAAATAAATAAATAAATAAATAAATAAAAGTATATCCACGCGCCATGGGACTGAAGAAATTAGAGAAGTGCAAGGAGAGCGTAAACACAGCAACAAACACGTAAAGGGGTTGGCCAGGTAACATTTAACGCAGTCGGGTTCATGTGACTCACCTTCAAATAAATATATCTTGTGTCAGCCAGCGTAAAATATTAGAGCTTAGATCACAATAAAGGGGGTTAATGAAAATGGGAAGAACAATTAGCCTACTGTGACCCACCTTCAGATGGATAAAACTGTGTTGTGTTAGGTCAGTAAAATAGCTAAGGCATCAATAAAAAGGTTAGCGAAGATGGCAAGAACTCTCTCTCTCTCTCTCTCTCTGACTACTATAACCTGTATGATTAAACCTAAAATCGCCAAGGGTAATGCAATATCCCAATGCCTAACAATAAATTCGGAACCACGTGACCTGAATGGAGAGTGTTTGGCCTTTGTTTACTGTTGCTGTCTGCACTCTGAAATGTGGGATGCAGGCTAACCATGAAAACCAAAGACTTCACACAAAACTCTCAGATATTAAGAGGTTTGCATTCCACTTCACGTTTTAATGTTCAAGCATACGACTGTTAACTTCAAATGGATAAAATATTCTGGTGCAGACTGGATAATATACAAGAGTTGAACCGACCATGGGTAGGTTAATCTAGCGCTGGGGTACCGTATTTATAAAGTATCTTAATTATTTCTTACGATAACTAAATTTTCAATAGCAGGTCATTATTATAGGATTTTTTGTTTTATAGTTGCATATCTCACTTTAATATTCACTCTCTCTCTCTATTTCTCTCTCTCTCTCTTTGGAGGTTTGGCAGCTGTAAGAGTTAAGATAAATGTATAAACAACGAATCTTGCAGACAAATTAGGGCGTATTCTAGGTGGCACTGAAGGATTCGTAGCATTTTCTCCTTAGCGATTTAGTTTGCGTATTACACCTCAACATTCCCTTGCACGTTACTTATACTGTTCCTTATACTGTTTGCATCAATAACATACGAGAGAATAATGAGATGTAATATGCAGACTAAATCGCTAAGGAATGGGTGTTACGAAATATTCAGAACATTTCGGCCCTTAGAGTCAAGAGTTTGCTAATATGGTGTCAGGTTCAAGGGGTCTACTGGCCTATGATGTGTTTGTACTCTTCCTTACCAATCCTGCCTTTGAGGGTTTACATTAGTTACTATTTGTGCTAATTGCCTTGGATTAGGAAGCTGTGTGTGTGTGTGTGTGTGTGTGTGTGTGTGTGTGTGTGTGTGTGTGTGTGTGTGTGTGTGTGTGTGTGTGTGTGTGTGTGTGTGTGTGTGTGTGTGTGTGTGTGTGTGAAGACTGATGTATGTTTAATGCATACGTGGGTAGGCTATAACATGTGCTCTACACCTGTGTGTGTGTGTGTGTGTGTGTGTGTGTGTGTGTGTGTGTGTGTGTGTGTGTGTGTGTGTGTGTGTGTGTGTGTGTGTGTGTAGGGTGACGTCACTGGCTCTGTGTTGGCATTCAAGGTCACCAGGTATTTACAGGTATGAGGTGGATGGTGTGCGCGTGTCATCTGGAGGTTGGTCCTTGTGTGCAGAGTTTTATATTGAACTGTTTTGCACTTATTATTTACGAACCTTTAAACGATAATCTTTTGAAAATAAATACAAATAAGTGATCAATTTTTGAGTTAATCCTTTAAATATGACGACGAGGGATATGTATATATATATATATTTTTTTTTTGATATCCACACGTTTTCCTTAAATTCATGGAGACTTTTCAAATGTATTAGATATAGCCTTTAAGAACCTTTTGACTACTAAAGAGTATCCTAAAGTTGCATATAATTGCCTGATGGTTGAATTAGAATGAAAAACATGTCAAAGTGGTGATGACGTTCAGAGTTACGTGTTCAGATAACCCAATAAGCTGTCTCAGTATACCAGCGAACGCCTCGGTATTACAATGGGCAGGCACGACGACGACCACTGACTGCGTATGAGGCTTGATTG
Organism: Coenobita brevimanus; assembly: GCF_032717465.1. Classification (NCBI taxonomy): domain Eukaryota; kingdom Metazoa; phylum Arthropoda; class Malacostraca; order Decapoda; family Coenobitidae; genus Coenobita; species Coenobita brevimanus. The sequence goes on from NC_137007.1 coordinate 7,387,543, forward strand.
CTGGAGTGACCGTCAGCGCTCTGGGGTGTGGCGTAATGACAACACTATTTGTTTACTACCACTTTCCTTCCTACTTCCCTCCCACCAATACTGCGCACATGCCACACAGATACACTAAGGCACACACACGGATATACATATGCACGTTTTCATACCTTACATACTGTACACACGTAAGTTAAACATCCCGGCAATACCCGATTTTTACTGCATTTCAAGATACAAGATTATGTAAGCTGCGCATTACTTCTTCCTCTCTCTCTCTCTCTCTCTCTCTCTGAAACTTTAAACCTCCATACAAGCAATAACATGTGTAAAGCCCATTTTCACAGGTAACATTGATAAAAATTAACCTGTATTGGTAATGGTGTTAAAGTTACGCTGCCTGAAGATCCTGAAAAGACCCACATTGCTTAGATGAATGTCACCTCATCTAATTCGGTTCCCTGATAAACCAAAACATTAATAAATCAAAACTGACAGCACTGTGATAGAATTTGCCTGGCTGTCTAAAATCTGAAAAACCCAAAACGATAAACGGATCAAAACAAACTACAGAATGGAAAGGAACAGATGTAAAATAAACTGAAATAACAAAACAGGACCTCGATTAATCTGACTGGACGGGCATGGACGTGAAAATTCGTAAATGGACCTAAAGGGATAGTTCGTAAATGGACCAAGTTAATGTATATGAAAATGAATGGAGTGCAATGGATGTGAATGGACCGAAATTAATGTAAAGGGACCTGACTGGATGTAAACAGACCAGGATGGTTCTGAGTAGACCTGAATGGACCTGACCTGATCTACATTAACCTTTCTTAACGTATATAGACCTGACGTGGCCTGACTGGGCTTACACGAACCTGAATGAATGAGAGTGAACGTGAACTGCCTAAACTGTACCTGATGACACCTGATTGAAGATTACAGCTGAAATAACCACATGGACCTGAATATGATAGTACTGGGCTAATCAACGTGTAACCTGAATATATCCCGACACGTGTACATGGACTTGAATGGACCAAAACCGAAGGCGGTAAAATGGACCGCAATGGAGCAAAGGTGAGTAAAAGATCAAGATGTAACCTGAAGAGACGTACCCGCTACTGACCTAACTTGACCTAAACTGTCCTCAATAAACTTACACTGACTAAACTCCACTAGAACGACTGTAAACGACACCTGACTCGACCCAATTAAACGCACATCAACCCAACAGCCTTAACTGGTGTGAATATCCTGAACTGACCTGACTGGCTTAAATGATGCCAATGAACCTAAATGGACAACAGTTCTTCTGAAAGGATATGAAGTGACGTGAACTGATATTGGCTTGATAGGACGTGAGTGATATAAAAGGGCCTGAATAAGACTAGAGTGACCTGAAATTACTGGAATTGACTTAAATGGAGCGGAAGTGACTTGGCTGGACGTGAGTGGGCCTGGCTGGAGATATGTCGACCTGGCTGACCTAAAGTAACCTAAATAAAATCACGGTGACCTGACTAATATGAGTTCCTTAAATACAAAAGGCAAGGGCCCGTATTCTCGTCGATTAAGGAAGCTCCCTAACACCTCTTCCTTGGCGATTTATTTTTGGATACGGCTGGTTAATATCAATTTGTATGTAATTAATGCTGAAAATGGTAATACTGGAATTATTTATACGACGTAGGAGAGGACAATAAAGAGTAAAAAGCAAAATAAATCGCTTAAGAAGGGGTGTTAGGGAGCTTCCTTAACCTACGAGAATATCGTTGAAACTGATCACTAAAATAATGTGTTGGTACGTAGGGCGGCAAAAAAATACTAATGTGACTCTCTGATGACTCTATTCTGCTACCGTGTGACGCAGGTAAGTTAATATTATCACCTTCAACCCAAGCAGGTATTCTTTTTTTTTTTCTTTCTCCCGCTATCTCCAGACGATTTTATTCAGCCTTGGAGAAAAGTTTCGATTTGAGGGTAGATATACACATGCCGTACGTAACACATTTAGTGGAGACCATGAGCATAGTTTTGAGGTTTATTCCAGGCAGTGATTCGGTGCGGCCAGATCTTAGCCACATAAACTGGAGGACGTTTTGTTAAGTTTGTTCTTGCTTTCTCCTTATCTCTAATGCTAACAGTCGTTCTTAAGTTGCCTAAAATCATCTAGAGGCAGCATCAATAAACTAAAAATCATTTATATCTTCTGAATCAATAAACTATACCTCTTATACCTTAACTTGGCCCAGATTCCCGTCACTTTACAGTTTATTTCACGTAGCTCAGTGTTTGAAAACGACAATGCTATGGCTCTTCTTCCTCTCCATAGCGCTTCCTCGTGACTAGCATCATATTCAAGTGTTAATCTATTCTTAAACCTCAGTATTGAAGATGGGAGGACGACAATTTTAGGCCAAATTAGAATAAAGCAGGTATAGTCTCTACGGCAGACAACCCTTTAGGCTTTATTTATTTAGGTTTTATTCTTGCTGGTATAAAAAATGGCCCACGATTTTACTCAGTTAAGAACCTCTAGTGGTGAAGGGATTAATGAAACCTGTATATAACCCTCTACTTTGAAGTCATCGTTGTGAATAGGTTAATTATTAGGAATCATGCTGTATCATTTTTTCTCTTTTTTAAGTGTCTTTATACTCAAAACGTCTTCTTACATATTAGCCATTCAAGCTGTTATATCCATGTAAATAACTACTTCAGTCCGACATCGCAATTGTCATTATTATCTCTCCACGACCATGCGATTTTTATGCAGCACTTTTTTTTTTTTTCTTTTTTTTAGCTGGACGGGTTAGATGTACCCTGTTTAACCCATTCAGTGCAAGTCGTCTGTCCTTGGCTGTATAAATCGCCTGGAGATAGCACGAATACACTAAACTACGGCTTTATGTTTCATTAAGTCTCTTACTCTTACTGGATCCCTTCAGTCTGTCTCTTCGCCGCACTGTTGCATATTTATCTCTTTTCTCTCCTTGCTTCAATAGTCACCGCACTTCTGGACACTCTGCTGGCAGCTCTGCTCGATTACGGCGGGCGAATTGCACCCGTCTTGTAGCAAACTCTGACCCCATTTCTGTCCAGCTCTCTAATGCAAGATTTAGCATTTACTCCCAGTCCTTCAGGTATCCAACAAGTCAACCCGTGAACTGACTTCCTCTGTTTTTACTTCCTGCCTAACCTCCAGTCATTTAAACGCAGTGTGTCCAGACATTTCCAAATGAACGGATCTTGAATTTCGTTCTCTCTCTCTCTGTTTTGGGAACAATATTGCGGGCTCCTGGCATTTGGTTCCTTCCTCCTTGCATTATAAAAAGCAGTGGTTAAAGATATAATGCAGCGAAGATGTAACTGTCACTAGCAGGTAACGGTAGGAGGAGTAAAAACTAAACAGTCATTAGCCGTGACAGTTACGGGTACAAAAACAAAACCAGCGTCACTCCTGGTGGTGGTGACGAGGGGGATTATGAGAAGCGTGTGTGTGTGTGTGTGTGTGTGTGTGTGTGTGTGTGTGTGTGTGTGTGTGTGTGTGTGTGTGTGTGTGTGTGTGTGTGTGTGTGTGTGTGTGTGTGTGTGTGTGTGTGTGTGTGTGTGTGTGTGTGTGTGTGAGAGAGAGAGAGAGAGAGAGAGAGAGAGAGAGAGAAAGAGAGAGAAAGAGAGAGAGAGTCGAGGGGGGGGGAGGAATAAGCAAACAAACAGACGGTAGTGACACAAACCACCACCGATGCGATTAACAAGAAGGAAAAAGAAGCTAATGATTTTCCTAAATGAACTACAGTAATCAGGTAACAGGTTAGTCTATTAATCTTAAAAGGCCACTTAAGATGTTATTACGGCATTTTCTTATATCGCTCATGTCTCTCTCTCTCTCTCTCTCTCTCTCTCTCTCTCTCTCTCTCTCTCTCTCTCTCTCTCTCTCTCTCTCTCAGTTCAAGTCCAGTCAGGTCAATTTTGGTTCGTTAGTTTGGTCATTTGTAGTTTACTAATTTGAGTTCAAAGCCTTTCATAATCAGTCAGGTCTTTTCTGTGTCAATTAGGTCTATTTTGGTTCATGAATCCCACGCCAGGTGCAGTCGGGTCCATCAAATCCTCATCGGTCTCGGCAGGTCATTTCAGGTCAGCTTCAAGCAAGTCAGGTCCCTCTATGTCCACTCACATCCAATCAGGCCCATCCAGAGTCATTTAGGTCCAGTCCGTTCAATTCTAAGCCACCTAGGTTCTTTACATCCACTCCGGCTCACCCAAGTCAACTCTAGTTCAATCACGGTCATTAAGAACTAATTACTGTGGGTCAACTGCAAATCAATTAAGTACATTCTAGTTCATCAGGGCTACTTCAGGTATAGTTTGACCTTTTGTATCCATTTTATTATGGCTAGGTCATTTCAGAGTAATTATGGATCAGTTACATCAATGGTATTTATGTCTAATTAGGTTCATCCAGGTGATGAAGGTCCATCCAGGGTCATTCGGGTCCAATTAGGTCCACTCACAGTCTTTACTTCCAGTCGGACAAAATCATTTAAGTTTTGTGACATCAGTTCAGGTCAACTTAGGTCTGTTCTGGTCCATCTTGCTCATTTCAGGAATATTCAGAGTTTCAGACCTACGCAGATTTGTTCAGGATTATTTCAGCTAATTCAGAGTCTTTCATGTCACTTCAGGTCCATCAGGTCGATTTACGTCGTTTACTATTATTATTATTATTATTATTATTATTATTATTATTATTATTATTATTACTTACTATTATTATTATTATTATTATATCATCACCATCATTTATAGCTATTATTTTTTTTTCTATCAGGCCCTATTACAGCCATGGATCTGGAGACACGATACTGACGTTCATGGCATCAGATACTTTCAGGTTCCTGTAAACAAATCAGTGCAGCTTGTTCCAGATCATAGGTGGAAAGGCGTGGGTCAAAAACTCAACCTTATCTGTGCAATGATTCTTGAGATGTGTCGATTAAAGTCTTTCAGGAATGGGTGGAGTATAGGTGGAGTATGCAAAGACATGTGGACGGGACGGGATGGGATGGGATGGGATTGGATAATGGTAAGTGGTGGGGCAAGTATACCCTGTGAATATAGGTGTTGTAGGTCGGCTGGTAGATGAGGCAACCACTATGATACACCAGAGCAAAATATGGGAGGGGTGGGTGGAAAGGACTGGGCGTGATTGGCTGGGAGGGTGGTGGGTGGTGTGACATACGGGGGGAAGTGTATGCTATGAAGATGAGGGCCGTAGGTAGGCCAGTATGGTGTAAGTCAAGGAAGAGGAGAAAAAATTGAAGGGGTGAGCGAGAAGGACTAGGTAGGGGTGAGTGACATGGCGCTGGAATGGTGATAGGACGTCGGGCTGGGTGAGGGATGAGCGTTGTGTGAAAGGCGTCGTTGGTGGTGGGAAATTTAACAGAATTTCAATGTAAAGGCGACGCATAAATTCAGCAGGGTGATGGCAGGGAGGGGCAGGGATGGTGATGGGGCATGGAGAAGGTATCATATCCAGTGAAAATGATAGTTGCAGTTATGAGATGGGCGACTATTTCTTTTTAAAATTTCCCCAAGCATTAAAACAAAAAAAAGGAACGTACACTTTGCTCTCATATAACAGCAACCTCAAAATAGAGGTAAATACACTGCCCAGAACACTTAAGCGACCAGCCTGAGCAGCAAGAAGCATGCAATGACGAGCAGTAAAACAACGCAAGCAAGACGAAGAGGAGCAGTAAAGGAAGTAATCTGCAGGAGGGCAAAAAGAAGGGTAATAATCTGACATTAGTTGGAGTATAAGCGGTCATTAATCCATCTACCATAATAATATAATTACTGATTCACTCTTGTAGCTACCAGACGACCTTATCCAGTTTAAGAAAAAGTCACCTGGTAGCGAAGAAAGGGTTTGACGATCCCTATACCTAATCCCTTTCAGTCCAAAAACTCTCTCCTAAATGTAACAGCCATCTGGACAGCAAGAGAAAAAAGAGAGAGAGAAAATAGAAAGAAAAGGAGAAAAGAATGAGAAACGAAGATGTCACTAAGCAAGACAGAGAAAAGCAGTACGAAAAGTAATCATCACGAGGGCAAAACCAGAGCACTAATAAGAGAGACATTAGTTAGAACATAAGCAGTCATTAGGCAGGGGAGGAGAGGGGAGGGGAGGAGAACAGAAAGAAGGGGAGGGGAAGTGAGGGGAGGCGGAGGAGGGGACAAGGTGGCAGATGGGACCTTCTCAAGGGGAACCAATGACGCCGGACAGGATGTGTTGCACGGGGATGGGAGGTGGAGGGGGATTAAGGAAGGAGGAGAGGAGAGAAGGCTGATACGGAAGAAGTGTGAAACGTAGAAAGAAGTAGAGAAAATGATAAAAGTTAAGAGGATGAGGGCGAAATTCCTACAGGGGGGCCAGGAAGAAGAAGAAAGAAAGTTGATACGACAGAAAGAATAAAAGACGCTGTATGGGAATGAAGTAAAGAAAATGACAGAAGATAATGAGAGAAATCATTCTTGTTTTACTCCTGTTACTGCTTGACATTTTTATTCAACTCTGTAAACTCTGATGACACTTTTCTTAATGAATACACTTAATTGCTGTTGTTTCTGACCTTTTCAATGGAGAGATTTTACCAAAGTTAAAGGAAACATGTCTGGAGGTGGCAAAAATACAATACAAAATACTCCATTAACAGTGAAAAGTGGCGTATCATAGCGTACAGGAAGGCATGCATAGTGATCTCAACAACCTCCCTTGCAACAGCAGCGGTGGCGGCGGCGGCGGCGGCGGTGGCAGTAGTAGTAGCAGTAGTAGTAGTAATAGTAGTAGCAGTAGTAGTAGTAGTAATAGTAGTAGCAGTAGTAGTAGTAGTAATAGTAGTAGCAGTAATAGTAGTAGTAGTAGTAGTAGTAGCAGTCTAGAACAAATCATTTTTACAATTTCAAAGTTCCTGCTTCTTTATAATACTCATGGACACATCATTAATTCCTCCCGCTGATACAACAATACTCGTTCCGCGTGAGGGACAAGGAAAGCACCCAAACATTCCCCAGCACTACGACACGCAACCGTCACTGTACATTCCAGGTCCCTCATTCACCTGTCGATGCGGGCAGGTACACACGACCTTGCCCAAAGCTGTTGTGGTCGGCCAGGGAATCGAACCCGGACATCTTGGTTCCAGCCCGGCATACTTCCGAACAAATGGGCGCCACCACCACACCTGCCCCGTAGTCTAGGTAACAAAGGAGGCTTCTTTGCATCTCTTCCGTAGCGATTTATTCAACACATTGCACCTCAATATCCTCATCCATGTTACTGATGCAAAGTACGTAGATAGTAAACCTATATGTGTAACATAAACGACAATGCTAGAGCGTAATATACAAAATAAATCGCTAAAGAAGAGGTGTTGCAAGATCTCCGGTGGCTGAATCGGCAAAAAGGTGGCCTGTAGTCCTACTGGACCCAAATTCGAATCCCGGTTGTGGCAGGGAACAGTTAAGGATTTCAATCTCATAAAACAGATTACTGATCTTCCAGATGACCCGCCGACACGTCGTAAAAATACCCCCGTTAATACCAATACTCCAGTCCTGTATGACACAGCCCTAGCATGTATTCAATATGGATGGTGGGTGTTAGCGCCGAAGTGGTGACATGTGGAGGTGTATGGTATGTAGGAAGACTACTGGGCCTTGAGGTGCAGGCTGTCAAGCCTATGCTGAGTCGGACACACACACACACACACACACACACACACACACACACACACACAAAAGGACATTCCATATCACAGTAGGGTCAGTGCAAGTGGACACAGTGTACCTTTATCTGGAGAACGTGGGAAGTCGGTAGTGTATGGTCAGGTACATTCAGAAAACAACTACAGAAACCTACCTACCTATCTATCTATAGCCGGACGCCATAATCCCGTAAGGGGTGGTCGTTTGTCTTTGAGTTATTTGTTATATGGGGAGGGACACGAACCCTCCGCCAACCCACTTGCTGACACGTGGAGAACACGTATGGATTGATTATCTGGTTACAATCCATCATTATAAATGGTTTCCTGGCTTACAGGAAACCAGTTGGCTTGTCATTTAATGTAAAACCACCTGAAATGGAAAGAAGAGCAATAAAAAGTGACAGGAAATGTGGGAGAAATAGGATGAGAGGAGGGCAGACATAAAAAAAAGAATGATAAGGTGAAGGAAGAAGTAGGCAGCACTACATCAAATGTATGGATGATAGTCGCCACCACCTACCACCATGAAAAACGAGTTCAATAATTATTCTGGTACCCGTCAGACTCTTCGGCAAAGTATGTTCCTCCCTCGCGTCAGTTCAACCCAGCAGTAGCAAAAGGGGACCTGGAGGCAAACCTACTACAGCGAGTATTATTATCGAAGGGGACTGGGACAACGAAAATGTATAGTCTGCCTTGACCCCTGTGTACTCGATAATATTAATCTAAACTTTCTCTTTTCTCTGGATAAGTTTACCTGCGGTGGGATAGTGAGAGGTTCCGGGGTACGGTCGAGCGCGGCGAGCAGCGTAATGACGCGGAGAATGAAGGAACGAAGAAGGAAGGAAGGAACGAAGAAGGATGGAAGGAACGAAAGCGGGAAGGAAGAAGAAGGAAGCCGGATGAGGGGAACCACAAGTAACCGCCCCACAGGACAACACATCCTGCAATAATATTAACATTCTTCAAACCCATTTTCATTCCTTCCTTCGCTTCTCTTGTTCCATCTTCCTTCTCTTCCTCCTGTCTCTCAGTATTAATATTCTTCAGGCACATTTTCACTTCTTTTTTACCTTTCTTAATCCATCTTTCTTCTCCTCATTGTCTCCCTTTTTTCTTCCTTCTAATAATAACAATCTTCACACTCATTTCTATTCCTTCCTTTGTCTCTATACCATTTTCTCTCTCTCCCTCAGTGTCTCTTTCTATCTCTTCCTGCATATTTTAACATCCTTCAAAGTCATAATCATTCCTTATCTTATCTCTCTTTACCCATCTCCCTTCTCATCCTTACTATTTCCCTCAATCCCTTTCTCATGTTTTCATTTCTTTCGTTTTAGTTCTGCAGTCAGCTTTATCAGTCTTTAGTTTTCTACATTCTGCCTTTCTCGGCATTTTCAAAGACCTAAAACTTATCTTCATTTCATGTCGTATATATTCTTTTTTATAACTGTTCCCGCTGCCATTCTCTCCCTATCCACCTCCGAGCTCTCCCCACGTTCTGGTCTTTTACTCCGCGTGCAGTGAAAACGGTAGCAGAAATGATGGAACTCATATCAACGCCAGAATTAACGGTATCATGACAGGAGAAAGTGCTATGGAAGTGAAACTATGGTGGTGTGAAAGATATTAAATGATGCTAGTGACAAGTGTACCCTCCCTGGTTAAGTAGGTTGCAGGTGCCGGAGAAGGAGGTCCTCACGTTGTGGTGGCACCGATACAACCAAGCGGCTCCTCACGTCGTGGTGGCACCGATACAACCAAGCGACTCCAGTGCCCAGTTATAAACATACCTCAACTCCCTCCCTATTCCCCAAAAGGAGGACGGTGAACTGCAGAGGGTAACTTCAGTCTGCAGTCCACTTGGTTCACGTCCAGATGAGTCTAAGGCCACGACAATAACTAATTTTTATTCATGATGTGTTATCTAAATTACCTAGAATATGTACAATGATACAACGCATTATAGAGCTGCTGTGTTGTGCTGTGTTGTGAAGGTATCAAAGGCTGGCAGGAAGAGGAAACAGCCTGAGTACCGGTAATTTCGAAGTCAAAAACCTGAGCGGGGATCACTACACACTGCTGAGTTCATCGCCACTGACAATTTCCCGCCAAAATGACAAGGGCTGGGGGTTATTTTCCAGCAGTTTGGCGCGCAGTCCAAGATGCGTGAGTGGAAAGCACGTGCGGCCTCTGTACGCTACGGTATCTGCACCCCCATACCATAACATTACGATAATGCTGATCACTACACTCACGCCTTCACTATCTAGCAGTATCCCTCTCATGGTCGAGATAGTTCTAGCATTCTACAACAGCCGTCGCCTATCCCCCACAATCTACATTCCACACTCACAATCTTATGTGTGACTTGCACTCCGTTAGTTATCATCATTCGTATTATACACACGCCCTATGAATTCTCTGCACTCCCCTAGTTATCACCACCTGTGTAATACACACTTCCCATGAACTATTTATACTACCTGTCATTGCTATTTTTATTAAACACACTCCCTCCGAAATATTTGTTCTCGCCCAATTATCATCTTCCGTATTACTCGCAGTTCTTCTAAACTATTTAAACTCCCCCACTTATTTCCAAACATCCAGTCATCACAATTTGTAAAATACACTCCTTCTAAATTATTAGCACTCCTTCAGTTCTCATCGTTAGCACAACACACACAACTGCAATCTCCCAGGCGTCACAATAGGCTACACGTAATATTCAGTCATCACTATACAGGTCATATTCATAACCTTAAGTTGCGATCGGCAATTCATTCAGTTCCACGGAAGAAACTGTGTCCGTGGGTATCCTCTTTATTTTCCGTTTTTACTCCTGAATCTATGAATCTTCAGTGTAAAACAAAAACAATTTATCATCGCCCGTTTCCAATATTACCCTTTAAGATCGAAGTTATTAGATGATTTAAGTACATTCCTTCATCAGGTTGTATTCTGATGCAAGTCTGTGATTTAAGAAAGGGTAGCATTCTTTTCACAACTAAGCACTCACTATGATGCTGTCTCATTTAGCTATTATAATATCGTGCTGCTGACAATTAGCATCCGCCAGAAACCCACGACAGATGGAGACTTCATAGAGACCGCAGTCATAACTAGATCAAAACTGTTTCGAGACCACTGTGAAGACACACCCTATCATTCTGACCCTGAACCGACCTTGACCTCTGATTGGTTTTCACCTTCCATCAAGCCTCTCGTAACTGCCACATTTAGACCTCTATTTCATGTCAAGGCCTTCATTAGACCTGCCTTTCCTTCCGTGCTACCGTACTTCCTGCTTCTTCTGTACATTTACCTCTCTCCTCTATCATTGTATCCTGGAGCTTAAACGTCCTTACCAATTCGCGTCACCCTCCACTCACCATCAGGGTTAAACTGGAGGTAAAATAGAGTATCCACTGGATCTATGAAATACTTGAACAAACAAGAAGGTGTATATTATTCAGATGATGATGATGATGATGATGACTGTGTGTGTGTGTGTGTGTGTGTGTGTGTGTGTGTGTGTGTGTGTGTGTGTGTGTGTGTGTGTGTGTGTGTGTGTGTGTGTGTGTGTGTGTGTGTGTGTGTGTGTGTGTGTGTGTGTGTGTGTGTGTGTGTGTGTGTGTGTGTGTACAACGTCTTTTTATGAGAGGAAAAATCTGAACCGTGCTACCGACAAGCCATTAAATCCGACTTAGAAATCGACTGGAAATACAAGACATGCTCTCTTATCATTAACCTTCCTTAGCCTCTTGCACCACTGGACAGTACTCAATCGTCTCCAGCAATCCTCTCCCAGACTCCCAGTTCTCCCTACCCAAACAAAGAGATATTATTATACTCGTAGCGGATATCGTACCTACCACCGTGCCATCCACGTTCGCCTACTAAGTGAAAACGATCAAGAAAAATATAAACTTCAGAAAGCAACACTATCAAGCACTACAAGGGGAGGCTTTCAGTACGTGGGTTAATATACGAAGCGGACACCAAGACACGTTATCTGTGCTGGAAGCCTGAGGATGGAATGGATATAATTATGACCCGCGTGAAGATAATGACGTGTAATTTTTTATACTGGACCGCGAGCTCTATTTCATTTATTTATCTTTTAACAATGTTTTGGTTAAGTTTGTTTTATAGTTCAATTTTTAGTTAATATGAATGAAACGTCACAGTGTTATGTAATATCAAGTCACACACAAAACAAGAAATCATCAATATCTCTTTAATTATTATAATACATAGCGCTTCCTGTAACAGTAACAGAATAATTATTATGTGAAGGTACGAAAGGAACTGGCTTAGAAACAACCTGGGAACGAAATGACACCAGTACGAACGGGCGTATTTATGAAACGTGTCAGTACGAAGACACGAGTACGAAACGCCTGAAAAGCGTCATTTACTGGTGACGCTAAAGAAATAATACCTAAAACTATTGTAAGCGCTCTTGATTAGGTGTCACCGACTCAAATAACGGTAACCAATACATGTGAGAGAGAGAAAGAGAGAGAGAGAGAGAGAGGGGGGGGGACCCAGAATCGTACAAGACGGCCGTTGTGAGAATGTAACTATGTGCTACTAGTGTAATACCTCCCGAGAAAGACACATCAGAGTACAATGATGCGTGGTGGGAGACGTGCGAACTCGACCGTATGCTAGGCGGTGGGAGGGGGAGGGGTGGGGTGGTGGTGTGGTTAGCGTGATCAATTGTGTTATTCGCACCGCAACGCATCACCACCCCTTTCCTCCCACACACCCCACCTCCCCCACCCTCACCTTCACACACACTTCTCCCACCCCTCCCATCTCTCCAATTCCTGCTCTCTCACCCCCCAACCCCCATCTCCATACACCCCTTCCCTCCCTCTCATGCCCCTCCAATTCTCTCTCTCTCTCTCTCTCTCTCTCTCTCTCTCTCTCTCTCTCTCTCTCTCTCTCTCCGCGGATTCCCCAACAGCCTTATGACCAACTCTTTCTTAAGAATTGCTTTATCAAGAAAGACAAGTAAAAAGACTGCACAGTATTCCCATGTCTATTAGTTCTTCCAAAATACATCGTACTTTCCTTTCGTCATGGAACTGATAGTAAGCCTCTAGACACAAGAAGCTGAGTCCGTGGTAAAATGGTGCTGTGGGTCGGAAGGTCCTCTGCCAGTATACATATTTTACTTTCACTGGAATGATTACTGTTTCCATGGTCGGGAGTACTGTACTTTGCGAATTATAGAGGTAGTCTACTTGGCCGTGGAACTATAATACCGGTATTCCTTTTACATATTTGCTAAGAACTTGCAAACACAAACTTTCACCGCCCCTTCTGACACCTTGCAAAATGAAAAAAAATCCAATAAAAATATTTCTATCTCTTTCCTTTTTTTTTCTAACTCGGGTGCATTTTTTTTTTTTTTTCCAAGTTTCCTCTTCCATAACTGGTGTTGTAAATGGCCACTTTTCTTCATCAATAGTGGTATCCCTCTGGGCTCTTTCCTGTCACCAACCTTCTTACTCCCAGTCACCAATGACCTGAGACGTATAGTTCGCCCTATCCACACAAACGCTGACGACTCTACCATTCATTTTTCTATTGCCTTCTCACAGTATACATCAATACTCATTACAACAATCATGAGATCAGGTTTTAGCCCACACAGTTTCTAATTTACCTTATTTCTGACCGGGTAAAAATGAAAATCTTTGTTGTTCTTAATGTCTCAACACTCAATTTCCCATCTCTCACGTCGTCACAACCCTTCTCATAGCTACTCCCTTTCCTTCAGGAACACACACTTTGGTACATCATCTCTCTGCATCCTTCCTCTCTCGTCGTCTCATCATGTGTCTCTTCTCTTCTTATACGTCTGATCACTGCTGTTTTAAAAGTATCTGCTTATATCCCTCCTTCACTATGGCGGTCACACGTGTAGGATCACTATGGCGGTCACGCGTGTAGCTAGTCACAATTGTCAACTCTCTAATCCAAGCGCTGACCGTTATCCTTTTTCAGTCGTAGTCAACTCTGGTATTATCGTCCTCAATCTGGATTTCCCACACCTTTGACCTTCAATATTTTAAACGCAGTGTGTCCAAACATCTCGAAAAGAGCGAAAAGTTTGGCTTGGCTCCGCATTTGTTTATGACGCGACAAGATTTCCAAGTGCCCAACCTCGAAAAAAAAAAAATAAATAAATAACTCCTGTCATGGCTTCGACGTGTGTTTGTAATGAAAGACATGGAAAGTGCAGAATTTTCTGTTTCTCGGTCTTCCAGTAATAATAATAAAAAAAATCAGGTAGGACACGGAACTGATCGCAAGTGTGTTAATCCTGGGGCTGGATTTACTACCAAACATGACCATAATCTCCCTCCCGTTACGTTACTCAGATTTACTTTTACAGGAAGAACAAAGGCTGTGTATGATCTTCCCCTGCCTCTTGTTCATTCTGGAAAAAAAAAAAAATCTAGCCGAGGATGAGATGGAGGGATGGGGTGGAGAGGTATTTGAGAGAGGGGCGGTGTGAGCTGGGAGCAGAGCAGTGAAATGGCGGGGGACAGGGCGACATGGAGGCGATTTGCTTGTGGTCACCCCTGACGGGATTAAGGCGTCTGGCAAAAGATGGACAGATTATTATCATTAGCAGTAGTAGTAGTATATTTATTATCTCTTTCTTGGGGAAGGACAAGAAAAGTAAAGTGCAAAATGTTGTCACGTCTCTACTCTTTCCACTAAAATCACATCATGGCTGGCTACAATATAGAAATCGTTTTTTTTTTTTTTTTGTTTTTTTCCCTGGGGGGGGGGTGAATCCTGGTATTGGGGTCGTCCTCATAAAGGATCTTACCTACTTTTTCATATAAACGAGTATCCATAAGCATTAAATATTTCCAACAATCATTTTTTTTTTTGCCCCATTTTCCTACGTTCTCATTTACTCCACACTGAATATGCAGTGTCTGGTAGTTGTGCGAATTCAAATAAAAGCAGATTATTAACATTAGTAGTACCTGTGAACACAATTGAATCCCTTTAATCCGATTTCCCGGTACTTTATTTTTTTTAAGTATAAACGACGTACAGTACATTATATTACATCTATTATTAGCGCTATCACAATATTTTACTCAATTTAGATGAGAAGTGTTGTAATTAAGAGGTTACTGGAGGCTACACTAGACTTCCCCGGTTCGTAAGAGTCTCCCAAGTGATACAGACTCGTCTAGTGCCAGGCAGCATAATAAAAACGTTGACTGAAGAAGCTTATGACAGTTTAAATACTTGTCCTGGCGCTGTATGTAAAAAAAAAAAATATATAAAATAAAAGCCTTACCAACTTATAGGAAAAATGTCTCTGTAACAATTATCGTAAATCGTTTTGTTTTTTCATTTACTGTGTAAGAATCACTCATTGGCTTGTGAAATGTACGGTAAGTGGATGAGCCGACAAACGTAAATACCAAAAATCTAACACACAACTGAAACTTAGCAGAAACAAGTTAAGCTTAGCAGAAACACAAGTCTGACTGAGACAAAACTCAGGCTTAGCGGAGACAAAACTTAAGCTTATCAGAGACAAAACTTAAGCTTAGCAGAGACAAAACTTAAGCTTAGCAGAGACAAAACTTAAGCTTAGCAGAGACAAAACTTAAGCTTAGCAGAGACAAAACTTAAGCTTAGCAGAGACAACTTAATACGACACACAACCTTAGCAGTGACACGATAACAGACATACAAGCTTAGCAGATATAACTTACGCTCAGCAGAGACGCAACTTAAGCTTGGGAAAGACAACTTAAGCTCAGCAGAAACACAACATAAGCTCAGCAGAGATACAAATAAGCAGAGAATCAACTTAAGCTCAGCAGAGACAACTTAAACTTAGCAGATACACAACTTAAGCTTTGTAGAGACACAACGTAAGCTTAGCAGAGACAACTTAAGCTTAGCAGGGACACAAGCTATGCAGACACAACCTACGCCTAGCAGAGAAACTTAAGCTTAGCAGAGAGACAACTTAAGCTTAGCAGATACAACGTAAGCTTAGCAGAGACACAACTTAAGCATAACAGAGACAACTTAAGCTTGGTTAGCAGAGACACAAGCTTTGCAGAAACAACTTAAGCTTAGCAACACAAATTAGGCTTAACAGAAACAACTTGAACTTAGCAGACTTTATAAATAGAAGTTATGACCCACGCTCACCCAAAGCTTAGCAGAGAGACAACTTAAGCTTAGCAGAGGCACAACTTAAGCTTAGCACACTTTATAAATACAAGTTCTGCTTCCCACGCTCACTCCTTCCTTTGAATCTCCCGCCTGTTAATTGCACACACTTAGGAGTCAATTATTAAGCAACATATCGCCACAGAGAAGGCATACCCCCAATTCCTGACAGGTATTGACAGGGTGCATAGGATTACTAGAGTTAATTAACCTGTATTTCTCATGACAGGGCGAAGGCAGGTGCGATATCGAAAAGGCAGCCACGTTCAAAACTTTTCCAGATGTTTCAAAATATATATAAAAAAAAAGAAAAAACAAAAAAATATGGGTCTGCCTTGTTCTTCGCCCGCTACGTTTTAATCATACGTTCATAAATCCATTGCAACGGATTTATTTTCGACACCTGCAGATGATTATTTTTTTCAGGATTGGAGAGACTTTTGGAACTGAAGAGATTAGACTTTATTTTCTACTTCACAACGCTAGGTCTCCGAAAGCTGAATAAAATCGTCTGGAGGCAGCAAAAATATATCAATAAAATACGTCAATGGAACGAAGGTGTCACGTCTCCTCTCCATCCTTCTTACATTTTCCACATATATTTTGCTGCTGGTCCATTCTTAACCCCTTCAGTACCATAACGCACGTTTACTCGTATATTCAGTCTCGCTACCTCCAGACCATTTTACTCTGCCCAGCCTCGGGTCCCTTCACCTGGCAGCGGTACGTGGCGCCCCTCTGTCTCTCCTTCACGCTCCCTCTCTTGTTCCCACGCTCATCCACACCTCCTCCTCCTCCTCCTCCTCCCTACAAGATAAAGGGGTATACTCTCCTGGGCTTAATAAACTCGCCTGCACATCTCCCACAGTTATCTATACTGTATACTTCAGCTCTACATTCCCTGATTACACACACACACACACACACACACACACACACACACACACACACACACACACACACACACACACACACACACACACACACACATCTTCACTACAATAACGACTTCTCTAGGTGCCACCTCTATAGAGATTACTGTGCATCTCAGAAAGAACAGTTCCTTGTGAAGAGATTGCAAAGAGTATCCATTAACCTCACCACTACGATTATGACATGTCTGTTTAATTCCCACCACCACCAGACGATTTTTTTACAGGTTGGGAAGACATCTCGTTGTGAAAATGCAAATATGGACACAGCCTGTATAAATAACCTGTGTAAATAGCCTTCAAGAGAACATTACAATACAATAAGAAAACATTATTTATTTAGTAAGGACGCGGTAATAATGAGCTTCCTAAACTGACGAAAATACTACCCAAACTTCTATGCCCACTTCTTACTATAAACTTTTTTATTCAATTGTTTTTCCACGCTATTGAAAAAAAAAATGTGCACAGCCTGTTCTTATGTACACAGAAGATCGTACTGTTATTGATCCTGAGACTCCACAGTACAAGGTGACCCCAAATACGAGGTGTACATTTCGTAATCAAGACCGGTATTGTGTGTGTGTGTGTGTGTGTGTGTGTGTGTGTGTGTGTGTGTGTGTGTGATCCTTGCCGGTATGTTTCTGGTTAAGCTCTTCAGTCTCAGTACATCGCCTGTATCTTATTATTTTTATCTTCTGACGATTTTTTAAGTAAAAAATTGACCGTCAAACTGGAAGGTCCGATACAGCATTCACTCACCTTTTTACTGAGGGGGGGGGCTCTCCAAACCGTATAAAATCCTGTAGTGGCAGGAAAAATACATCCCCCCCCCCAAAAAAAAAAAAAAAAAAAAAAAAACGTAGGGGGGAGTTTATACGATTTTTGTCACTTACGTAAACTATGTCCCTATCACACACACACACACACACACACACACAGTCACTCTTATTTTCATGGTGACCCCAGGCTTGTCTAGATGTGAACGAAAATGACCGTAGGAATACGGCCATTTCAGACGGGTACTCACACAGATTTCTTGCTGATGTTATGGTGAAGGGTTGCCAGAAGTTTGAATGTGGTGTGCATGAGGTGAGTGTGTTATGGTGTGAGACGCTGCATTACTGTGAGGGCAGAGTGTGTCGTGAGGGTGAGGTGCATGATGTAAGTAAGCTATGTGTTTTAGCAGAAGGGGCTATATTACAATGAAGGCGTAGTGGTCTGCTTGTGGGTTGTATTTTGTGTTGGACTGAGATTTAGAAGAGTCTTAGCCAAATCGCTGTCTGACAAGTGAGCTCTTTTTACTTTTTTATTATTTATTTATTTTTTTTTTCGGGAATGGCAGTTCTGTGGGGGTGAGGATTTGGTGGGGAACTTATGGGCCACGATTCTCGTCAGCTAAAGACGCTCCCTGGGACCTTCTCCTAAGCGATTTTTTTTTTTTTTATTACACCTTACTGTCCTGTTCTGTCCTACATAAATCCTTCCAATATCACCATACTCTACATAAATAACGTACAAAGGGATATCAACCAGCCATATCCAAAAATACATCACTATGGAAGAGGTGCTAGGGAGACTCCTTATCCAGCGAGAATACAGGGCATAGAGAATAACATCACAGAGAAGAGGTGGCACGGTATGGTTTATTGTGGATTTGCTGAGATAAATAATACATCAGTGCCTTCTGTATATCTATCTATCCATCTCTATCTATTCATGTATTTTTTTATCTTTGTATCTACCTATACATTTATCTATATCTATCTATTTATACCAACCTACCTATCTATCCATCTCTTCTTCCATCTACTGACCATATAAGCTATTTACCAACCTACATTCTCTCTCTCTCTCTCTCTCCGTATCCATCCAGGTGTGGTGATGTTCTTTGGTTGGCTCCCACACAGGACTCAAGGCGTGACGTCAGTTTAACTCTTACCTAATTGAGCGTCAACACTTCCTCTCACCACCTGACTCTTCCTCCTCCATCTCCATCACCATCACCCTTCCCTCTACTTCCTTATAATAAGGCCTTCGCTCTATCCTCACTCTTCTTCCTCATCACCATCATTCTTCCCTCTACATTCATATATCATCCTCATCACCTCATTCTCCCATCATCATCATTCTTCCCTCTACATCCATATAACAACGCCTTCACTCTATCTTCATTCTTCCTCCTCCATTATCACCACTTGTCCCTCTACATCCACATAACATCATCCTGACCATCTCATACTTCCATCATCATCATTCTTCATCTACATCCACATAACAATGCCTTCACTCTATCCACACTCTTCCTTCTCCATCACCACCCTTCTTCGCAAACTTCTTCCCTCTATTACCTCCTTCACTACACTGTCTTCTAACTCTCCCTCCTTCCTTCACATCCCTTCTTAAGCCACCTACCCTTCTACATCCACACCATATTCACTACCACGCCTCCTCACCTATTCTTCCTCCCTCATCGTCCTCCTGCCTACCTAACTTCTCCCTACACCCATACCATCTTAACCCCTTCACTGTGAGTATGACATTTGTATTCTGTGTCATATTCATTAGCCTTGGGGACATCTAGAAAAGGATGGGTCGGAAAGCCTTCAATTAATCCCTTCAGCACGAGAGGTATTGCCTGTGTTGAAAAAAAAAAAAATCATCTGGAAGAAGGAGAAAAAAATAAAAAAAAGTCATTACTAAACTCCTCCTCTTCCTCCTCCTCTCCCTCTTCTCCTTCTTCTTCGCCTTCCTCCTCCTCCTCACTCTGGTACTTCCTCTCTCTTCCTCCAACAACACTTTTCTTACCTAATCTCAATCCACTGTATACCGGTATATATAACCTCAACCCCTTCACTATGAAAATTTCCATCGTAAGATTAAAGAAAAAAAAAATGTGCCTCCAGGATATATTTTTAAAAATCTTGATCTTGGATTCAGGCTTATCGGAGTGTGTTTCGTCAGAGGGCGATCAAAATACATAATCAAAATACATATCGGCATGAGAGAGAGAGAGAGAGAGAGATTAAGTTACAAGGTGGTTAATTAATGCACACAGCTACTTTCACTATTAACATACAACTCACACCTAAGGATCGTATTGTAAGTGGCTTTGAAATTTCCTTGACACCTCTTCTTTATCGATTCATTTTGCATATTACACAATTTTACCCCCTTGTACGTTACTGAGGTAAACTTTGTCGGTTCTAGGAATGATACGATAAGACAGAAGAGACTATTACTGTACAACACGCATAACTAGAAAGCACTCAGAGAGCGCATACCTCAGCCAATGCCATTAAAAAGGATCCGAATCAGTGGAGATATTGTGTGGAATACACTTGATCCGGATCCGCCCCCAAATTTAATCAATTGTTTCTTGACCCATGGCCCACTCTTCCCCAAAATATTATTGAAATTCATTGAGAACTTCTGGAGATATTGTGAGGGATACTCCGGATCCGCCCTAAAATTAAATCCATTCTTTCTTGGCCCATGGCCCACCTTTCCACAAAACTCCATTGAAGTTCATTGAGAACTTTTGAAGATACCGTGTGGACAAGCAAACAAACAGACAAACATACGCTAATACATAAACCTCCTCCAACTTTGTTGGCGGAGGTAGTAAATCGCTCAAACAAATGTGTTACGAAGTCAACATTCACACAGTCACTTAAAATACGATATCTCAAATAACAGCAGCCGTCATACTCGATCTGTATTAACGATAATCTATTTTCACCATCTTAAATCAGTACAATATAAAACTAGAAAACATTCAGACAGAGTATACCTCCTCCAATATCACTGTCATTAAAAAGGATCCGGATCAGTGGAGATATTGTGTGGAATACATAGGATCCGGATCCGCCCCCAAATTTAATAAATTGTTCCTTGACCCGTGCACGGCCCACTCTTCCACAAAATTTTAAGAAAATTCATTGAGACCTTTTGGAGATACCGTGTGGACAAACAAACAGACAGACAAACATAGGTGAATACATAACTTCCTCCAACTTCGTTGGCGGAGATAACAATCTCAATAACCCTTTCAGCCCGGGTACGTCTTTAGTTTTGGTTAATGCAAGATGATTATAGTCAGCCTGGCAGGACGACCCGGGCTGCTGGGGTTAGCCTATTTTAAGGCTATCAGTGCTGGTGCTGCTACCCCGTCCTAAGCGGTGTCATGCTGCGCGTTTATCGCATCAACAGGTATTCCCCGCACCTAAAGCCTCAAATACGACCCTCACAATATTTTTAGGAAAGAGAAAGTATACCGGTGGACTGGTAAGTCACGCAAATTTTTTCCATGGCTGAATAATCTGAATAATCAAGAGTTTAAAATTTGTCACCGATTTTACCTACCATCTCATCGTACACGCTCCGACGAAACATCCTTACGATACTTACATCTACTCTGCACGCCAACAACTTGTAGGGATATTATCACCAAGTTTCAATAGAAAATACTGTCACTGACGCATTCCCGAGCGTGACTTATCGTCTACGTCAAAGGCTATTAGCAACCTTAATGTTAAAAAAAGCCTGTGTATGTGGTTACTTCACTAATCATTACATTAGCAGGATCTTTTACACTATGTACAATCACCGTCATAAGTGCTTCATCGCGTCTACTCCACACTTACGGCATGTCTGTGACGTTTGTCCCGGATCCAGTATATCAAAGAGAATCATCCATGGACAAAAAAACACACTGAACTTCTTTTATTTTAAGAATGTTAGTTACCAGAGGGCAATGAGAAGCACACACGTTAGAATGTTAGGGTTATGTCCCTGTCTATGCTGTATAAAGGCTGTTGTAATTGTGAGTGTCACCTGTTACACACAAAGCACAGAGAAATGCTGTACATGCTTTCACTTATTTGTGTGTGGGTGTATGGTCCCCCTATGGCCCCCTGGCTTGCCCTCACGCCACCTCCATTACCCTCACCACCACGCCGCCTGTGTTTAGAAAGCCAGCACCACCATCAAGGTATTGTCTACCCCCGGCACACTACACACAACAATGAACTCACACCCAGCCACCAATACACCACTACACTATACACCATACCTTACACAGAACCAGGCAGAAAAGTCAGTGTGTTCCCTACAGTGTATTCCCTATGTAGGTATGTGTGCCTGAGTGAAAACAAAATTCCCATAGTTTGCTCTCATACAAGACATTATATAATTAGCTTAATACTGTAAACTAAACCTCTACTTATATTAGTTACATAATCAATGACAAGACTGAACCTCCCAAACTCACAAAATGAATTCAAGGTGCAATGTTTGACTGTCAACATTATGGATTTGTCGCTAGGCTATTCGTTCTTCGGTAAAAAAAAAAATAATAATAATAAGTATGAAGTATCTCAGCCCTGCCATTTGACTCCATCTCCTCCTCTTCTTTCTTCCTCCTGCTGCTTCTCCTCCTATTTCTACTTCTTCTCCTCTTCCTCTTCTTCTTCCTTCCTCCTCCTCCTCCTCCTACTTCTCTTCCTCATCTTCTTCCTTCCTCCTCCCCGCCATGCGCCAGTTCCATTAATTCCACCGACGTAAGCTGAACATTCCTCCCATAGATAATATTTCTCCCTCCCTCTCCTTCCTTTTCTAAGCGCTGGAATCCCGTCGGTCCATTTCAACCCATTACCCCATTTCAACCCCATTACCTGGACCATTACCATCTTTAACCATCCCTGGGACACCAAAACACCTGGTACGGAACATGAACGAACATTTCTGAATAAAACATTAGTAAACAAGGAAAGGAATACAGAAAACCATACTCGTAAATTTGAACGATGAATTTTGACACAGGTCCTGAAAGGCAAATACTGGTGGAAGTGGACGAAGTTATTTATTCTTTACGTCAGCGACAAACTTTACAAACTGACACTAGCAACACGAGAATGATGAACCCTTCATTCTCTCTCTCTCTCTCTAACAAACTTTACCACCTGAGAACACACCAGCAAGACGAGAAAAATATAGCGCCTCTCTCTCTCTCTCAAACTTTACCACCTGACAACATACTAGCAAAACAGGAAAAATATACCTCCATTCTCTCTCTCTCTCTCTCTCTCTCTCTCTCTCTCTCTCTCTCTCTCTCCACCCATGTATCCCCCAAATATGTGAGGGGATGTGCGGGCGGGGGTGCGTGTCAGAGGTGGGTGTGAAACGTTATCTGCTGAAAAATAAGTACCGCTGTTTACCTTGTGTTCGGGATTAAGGGGTGGAGGAGAGGAGATGTGGAGGAGTTTTAGGGGGAGGAGAGGAGGGGCGGAGAAGTTTTAGGGGGAGGAGAGGAGGAGCGGAGGAGTTTTAGCAGGAGGAGGAGGAGCAGAGGAGTTTTAGGAGGAGGAAAGGAGGGGCGGAGGAGTTTTAGGGGGAGGAGAGGAGGGGCGGAGGAGTTTTAGGGGGAGGAGAGGAGGGGCGGAGGAGTTTTAGAGGGTGGAGAGGAGGGGCGGAAGAATTTTAGGTGGGGGAGAGGAGGGGAGGAAGACTTTAGGGGGAGGAGAGGATGGGCGGAGGAGCTTTAGGGGGAGGAAAGGAAGGGCGGAGGAGTTTTAAGGGGAGGAGAGGAGGGGCGGAGGAGTTTTAGGTGGAGGGAGAGGAAGGGAGGAGGAGTTTTAGGGGGAGGAGAAGAGGGACAGGGAGACGGAACTGGAGGAGACGTGAGGGGAATGACTGAGGGAGGGAGGGAGGAATCGAAAGAAATGGGAGAGGGGTGTAAAAAAAAAAAAATGAAAGGATGAGGGTATACAGAGACGGAGAGTGGGAGAGGAGGAGTAGGAGAGATGGAGAGAAGGAGTAGAGGGAGAGATGAAGAGAAGAAGAGGGAGAGATGGAGAGGAGGAGTAGAGGGAGAGATGGAGAGGAGGAGTAGAGGGAGAGATGGAGGGGAGTAGAGGGAGAGATGAAGAGGAGGAGTACAGGGAGAGATGGAGGGGTGTAGAGGGAGACATGGAGAGGAGGAGTACAGGGAGAGATGGAGAGGAGTAGAAAGAGAGATGGAGAGGAGGAATAGAGGGAGAGATGGAGAGGAGAAGAGGGAGAGATGGACAGGAAGAATAAAGGGAGAGATGGAGAGGAGTAGAGGGAGAGATGGAGAGGAGAAGAGGGAGAGATGGAGAGAAGAAGTAAGAGAGATGAAGAGGAGGAGCAGGTGAGATGGAGAGGAGGAGTAGAGGGAGAGTTGGAGAGGAGGAGTAGAGGGAGAGTTGGAGAGGAGTAGAGGGAGAAATGGAGAGGAGGAGTAGAGGGAGAAATGAAGAGGAGGAGTAGAGGGAGATGGAGAGGAGAAGCATAGAGAGAGATGGAGAGGAGAGGTAGAAGAAGGAGAGAGAGAGAGAGAGAGAGAGAGAGAGAAGACGAGTAGCAGAGATGGAGAGAAAGGGAGAGAAGGAGTAGATGGAGATGGAAAGAAAGTGACAGGACGAGTAGAAGGACAGATGGATAGAATAGAGAGAGGATGAGCAGGAGAGAAGGAGGGAAAATATTTATGGCTGGAGATGGATGTAAGTATGCTAAAAGGAAAACGAAGATGGTGTTAAAGGGACTGAAGCAGGGAGAGGGGAACAACAGGGGAGACTAGGAAAAAGGAATGGGAAGGGATGGGGAGAATATAAGGTGGGGATGAGAAGGAAGGAGGGGACAGTGAGACGAAGGATGAGTAGACATGAAAGACGAGGGGGAAAAAATGAATGGAGGGAGATGGAAGGAAATGGATGAGAGAGAAGGAATACGGAAGAGAGGAATGAAGGAGAGAGGCAGATGGCGAAGAAGGAAGGACAGTGAAAGAAGGACGGGATGGGGACGGAAAAGAAGGAAGACAGAGGAGGGAAAATTATGGAAAGTTAAAGGAAGAGGATGAAAATAAAGAGGAGGGATATTGAAGAGGAGGAAGAAAGGGGGAAGAGGATGGGGAAGCAGCTAGGAAGAGGAGGATGGGGAAATAGGAGAGAGATGGGGAAGAGAAAAGGAGGGGCTGAAGTGGAGAAGGAGTGAATAGACTGTGGGGGGGAGGAAGATAAGGGGGAAGAGGGACGGGGAGCATGAAAGAGGCCGAAGACGAAGAGAAAGTGAGTAAGAATTGACAAGGAAAGGGGTGAAAGATGAGAGAAATGGGGGAGGAGAAAGAAAAGGAAGATTGAAAGATGAGGATGGAGACGAAGATGGGGACTGGGGAGGAGGAAGGAGGAGACAGAAAAGGAGGAGGACTGAGGAGAAATTTTGAAAAAGGAGGAGGAGGAGGAGGAGGAAAGCACGTAAAGAGGTCGCTAGGGAGAGGAAAGCCCGGAGAGAAACCAGCAACCCATTATCAAAACGCTGTAGGTAGAGGTAAGCAAGCACCCGGTAGAGCACAAAGGGAACCAAGACCACCACACAAAGCCTGGCAATAACTAGACCGTATCCTTGTTGGCTTAGGGGCTCTCGCAACGCCTCTTCCTCAGCTATTTATTGTCTCACTAACTTTAAAGTCTTTATTGTGGTGACGTTTTTTATCATTATTCTTCCCCTCTCAGCTGAAAAGAATTGTCTGAAGAAAGCGGAAAGAAGTCACCGTCCTGACAGGTTTAATGTTCTTTTGTAGGTTACTGAGATGAATCATGTTCATGTTAAAACTACTGCTAATAATAATAATAATAATAATAATAGCAATAATAATAATAATAATAATAATAATAAAGAATTCTGAAACTGCTGATGCAATATTCAAAGGACTCCACATTCAAGATGGAAATACGTTTGTTATCACTGTAGACATAGTATTTAGGGACTTTTGATATGACACAAAAATTTTTACGGATTTTGACCTGTGACCTTGAGATCAAGGTCGTTCATAATATGCAAATCATGTTGACTCAAGACCCACTACATTCCCACCGACTTTGGTCAAAATCGGCCAAATACTTTCCGACTTAGCACTTTCAGGCATGAAGTGGCCATTTTAATTTTCTTTAGTATCTCTAAAAGTATTTGTTGGATCTCAGTATCTATTCCCAAGTGCACTAGCATATGCTGACGACTACACACTGTAACATTTACAAAGCAATCGATTCAGTAGTTTTTGTTGTGCGGGAGAGCAAAAATGGAAAAAATCACCTGGAGGGCGCTGGTGAGCCGCTAGTGCTAGGAGAAGAAAATGTGCCAAACGAAGCCTGCAACCAAGATACATCACCCCTGACAATTTCAAGTCTCTATCTCGAACGGTCTTGGAATGCCAGCCTTCTATATCTTCAACAAAAAAATAAAATAAATTAAAATAAAATAAAATAAAAGAATACCAACAATATCAATAAGACCTCCACAGAATGTGGAGTTCTTAATAAGGATCATGCAAGAGTACCGGGTATGAAGGCGTAACATTCAAAACTGATCGCTAAGGAAGACGTGCGACTAAATCTATGGCAAGAACATGGCATTATTACAAGCGTAAAAATAAGTAGGTGGGGGCACTCACCATCCACTTACTCGATGTAGTGCTGCCCTTGGGTGTCTGCCTTTTCCTCTCTTCCTTCCATCCTCTTCTGTCTCACTTTCTTTCATTCTTTCCTCTTCCTTCTGCCTCTGGGTGACTCTACACCGAGTGACAAGCCAAATGGTTTCCTAAACCATTTACTACGCTGGGTGGTAACCATATAACCAAATTATGGCGCCTGATGGTTTAGTGGGTAATTAAGGGGCTCCAATTGGATTGGGCCCGTGTAGGATTATATCCAGGGGGTAGTTGGGGTTCATTGCTCAAGTAATGCCACTCAGGGATGAGTGAGGCTGGCCACTCTCATCTTAAATGTCAGGACCAACTTGCCTAGCCCCGGGCTTCTACGCTCCTCTTGGGGCAATAAAGGACTGGATGATGGATGGATGGATTAACAATAAATGAGAACTAAAACACCCAACACAACGCAAAATGACGCAAAACACAAACACAAAACAAAACAACACAACGTAACAAAAGTGCGCGTCCACACGTGCCCTGGAACTTATGTTGGCAACACAGCTGACAACATGTGTGGGTACATGTATGCAGCAGTATTTGGACAAATGTATGCAAACATGTTTCAGCGCAGCTTCGAACACTGGCAGCAGAGGCGATGGGATAAGTGTGTCCATACCAGGAAGCTGACACTTCATCATGATGTTGCCAACATGATCTGGAGGCCGCTGTTCCCAACATGTCTGCAGCGCGTTCGTTAATGTGTTGCTTAAATGTTGCCAGCACTTGTTCAAGCACACGTGTGAACGCGACCTAAGAGTACACAACCCAGCGCAACAAAACATAAGACAACACAACCCATCCCAACGCAACCCAACACAAAATGAAAGCACAGGATTCAACCCGATACAATATAACACACAACAACACAACAAAAACTTCAATATAACCCAGCCCAAAACAACACAGCCTAACACAACAGAACTCAACACAATCCATCCAACCACAACCCGGCACAACAAACCACAATCCGGCCCAACACAGAGGAGCACACACAACCTGGTAATATTATCCCACGAGTGTAAAGAACTGACACCCATGCTCTTCACAAGGTCGTCCGCTGCATACATTAAAAAGGGGAGCAACGACCTAAACGACCAGAGACGAATGTAGACCGTCCAGGGGTAAGAAGGAGGGAAGCCACAAAATGCACATCCTGGTTTGAGGGATGGGGGGAGGGAGATGGGAGGGAAGTGGGGGGGAAACAGGAGGGAAATGAGGGAGGAGGGAGGGAGGGGGAGGTGAGGGAAAGGGGGGGGAAGTGTGGGAGAGAGGGAAGGGAAGAGTGAAAGAGAGGGGAGGGAAGCGAAGGACTGGGGAGGGAAGTAAGGGAGAGGGAAAGGAAGTGGAGCAGGAAGGAGGGAAGTGGGGGAGACAGGAGGGACGTGAGGGAGGAGGGAGGGAAGTGAGGGATGGGGGGAGGGAAGTGGGAGAATAAGGTACAGGTGAAGGGGAGGAGAAGTAAGGGAAAGGGGTAGTGGCGATGAGTAGGCAAAAACAACAGGAAGGATAGATAACACGGGAAGAAAGAGATAAAAGTGGGCGGCTAGAGAGATACCATTAGAGAGAGGGAGATAACACTGAAAAGGAGGAGGAAAATATTGGCAGAGGAAGATAACTGAAGGAAAGTCTGATTTTGCGAGGATAAAAACCAAAATGTCTGCTCAGAAAGGGCTCTAGGGTAAAGCAGAAAGTATCCACCTGAGAAGCAACATTTACGAGGTAACGCATGGTACTTCCGAAGATTATTTCTGGCACGATATCTTCTTACTGTTTCAACATAAGATCCATTTTCTTGTATACGTATAACAGGCTAAAAGGTATGTTCAGATCATACTCGCCCCGTACAATAGCAGCGTTCGAAGCCGAGTGGAATTTGTGCCTTTGTTGGAATGTTTGTTGTGGCGTCTGATAGTTTCGCGCGAGACTTCTTCCAATGGTTGGGCTACGAATTCATTTTGAACGTCTATATCCAAAACTGGGATGGGAGTCTGGAGATACGAGGTCTATATACATACGCAGGACATACAAGAACAATGAGCCCAGAAAGTTCATGAAGACGCAGTAACGAGCGCTGGCAGAGAAAACGAGGAGGAGGAGGAAAAAACATAACACCGCCTCTTTAAGAAATGTCCCGTAATTAGATGAAAACAGCATGGAAATTTAGAGGGAAACATTACAGTATTAATACCATGATTGAAAAGGTAGATCATGAGGAAAAATGCTGAACACAGATATTTCCTATATTAAAAGAGAAGTAGAGAAAACTTAAAAAGAAACCAACAGAGGTAAAAATATAAAGTGCGGACAGTTTCAGCATATGATTATTTAAGGATACAGGTGACTTTACATGAAACTAATAAAATAATATGCGAAAACCTTAGAAGTCGGAGCAGCGCCTCTAACAACACCTCTATCAGCGAATAATGTGTCTAGTACAAACCTGCCTCAAGTAAATGGTCAAATGAAAGGGTCTCAGATTCTCCGATAGCTCTCAAATTTTCCGATACGTGTTCTTCCCTTCGCGTGCAATCTTTCCACAAATGTCCGTGCAATTGGACTTAATCTTAGCGTCCATTATATAAAACCAAGCGAAGAGAATACATTACTAGTGGTTTCCTTGCCGCAGATCACAGTTAACGTATCTAACTACTAATATTTGGGACAACTAACTTCTACTGTATATTCAAGAAACTTCTCCGTATGGCAATTACATTTTTTTTCCCTAAATTTGAGACACGATGCAGAATTATCTTATGTAAATGCAAAATATAATTCCTACACAGATGCTACTGCTAAAAAAAAAAAAAAAAAAAGTACACATAATACCAGAAAACATTGTGTTGAAGAGTGATGCAGTTTTACCACAGATAATCATCGCACGCCCGGAGCACATTTTCTCAATTTAAACTTAATAACAAAGGAATTAAATTGTTGGTAAGAAAAAACCGGGCACTCTTCGTTTTGCTAATATCATGTTTTTCTGTCAATCTGGGGAAACCTGCAGGTCGAGAACTGCACTGAACTGCGAGAATGACAGAAGACTTGCAGACGATTACGCGGGGGGGGGGGGGGGGAAGTGCCGTATACTTACCAAACACCAAGTCCCTTAAAACTGTTACAGATTATTTACAAGAGAGGTGATGAATATATTTAATTAGAAAAGGTGCTTCAGACACTTACAATAAACGATAACAAAGTCAAATGTACACATGAAATGCCATAGAAGGCTTTCGGTGTTTAAAAAAAAATCCTCAAGCTGAAATGGAGTCTCCTTCGCATTTTGTGTCGTAAACCCGCAGCTTAAAATATAACTCAGAACGTAAACTTAGGAGAGGGCAGAGAGGAAAGGGAAAAAAATAATTGTTGTCATACAGAGGGATTTGAAACGAATAACAGGACAGTACAAAATTACCACATGGGGGAGCACTATCGTCTACAAGATGAGTAGGCTACCTTATTTCCCAAGTTGGCTACTGACGGAGAGGAAGGAAAAAATTGTTACAGTTGTCATATAGAGGGATTGGAAACGAGTAATGGGAGGGGAAAAAAAATACTACATTGGGAAGCGCTATATTCTATGAGCTGCGTACCGTATTTCCCAAGTCGGTTATTGACGGACAGCCTATAATTCCTAGAGAAGCTTCTGCATCTAAAAAGTTTGTTGGAGAAGGGAACAGACGAAAGCAGTATGTGTAATCAGGAAGGTGTAAAACAAAAATGGAAAAAGTTGCATCACGTCTTCCACTGAAAAGAATAAATAAAAGATAGACAGCCAGGGCAGAGAAGTGGCACAAGAAAGATGAAGTGCGAAGTGGGGGCAAAGAACAAATGAAGATGATATTCGCTGGGAACGGCCTCTCAGCCAATAGGTCTGGGCGATGGGAGATGAGAGAGGTAGTCATGAAGCAGAGCCACAAGCCGCCGCCGCTTCTGTTGCTGCTGATGCTGATGATGATGATGAAGGAAGGAAGGAAGGAACGGGTGAGATTTCTGACAGATGGAGGGGGTGGTAAGGTGAGAGGCAGGTGACAGAGGGGTGAAAAAAGAAGAAGAAGAAGGAGGGAGAGAGAGAGAGAGAGAGAGAGAGAGAGAGAGAGAGAGAGAGAGAGAGAGAGAGAATGTGAGCAAGGATGGGAGGTGAGAGGGAGGAGGAATGTGAGGCAGCGAAGGGCAAGGAGAGGAGAAACGGGGGAGGGGGGAGTGAGAGGGAGTGTGGTTAAAGAGGAAGGGGGCGGGAGAAAAAGAGGGGGGTGGGGGAAATGAGGAGAGAGGGACGAGGGAGAGAATGTATACAGGGTGGGGAGGGGAGAAGGGCGTGATGAGAGAGGGAGAAGGGCAAGAGAGGGGGGAGTGGGAGGCAAGGAGGAGAGGGAAGAGTGAGAGGGAATACAATGAGGAGAAGGAGGAGGACGGAGAGAATGAGGACAAGGAGGGGAGGGAGGAGAGAGGGAGGAGTGAGGAGAGAGGGAGGAATGAGGAGAGAGGGAGGAGGGAGGCTTTCTGCTTTTTTATCCTTGTCTTTAACTGATAGAATAGTTTTATTAGTTACAACCTTCCCTATACCAAACAACCTTCCCTATACCAAACATCCACGAAAGGACCAACGGGTTTGACGTTGTTTGCTTTCCTTTGTACTTCTTTGAGTGAGGAGAAAGGGAGGTGTGAGGAGAGAGGGAGGTGTGAGGAGAGAGGGAGGTGTGAGGGGAGAGGGAGGAGTATTGGAGATTGTTGGCAAGAAGGGGAGGAAAGGGGAGGGAATAAGGAGGAGGAAGGAGTGAGAGGAAGTGTGGACAAAGAGAAGGGGGGAAGGAAAGTGGGGAAAGGGGAGAGATGAGCGAGTGAGGAAAGAGGGAGAGATGGGGTGAGTGAGGAAAGAGAAGAGCTGAGGAAAGTGGAGAGAAGGGAGGGGGAGGGGATGAGAGGGGAGGGAGGGAATGTGGGCAAGGAAAGGGGGGGGTGGGGACAAGAACTGAAAAAAAAGGTGATAGACGAGACGGTGTTCAGGAATAATTCAACACGTTCACCACGAGAACGTCCCTTTCTTTCTGCCTCCAAGTGATTTTATTCAGCTACGTAAACGCTCGTAATGAAGGGGTTATAACAATCTATTAACCCTTTCACTACGAGTATTAATTATGTGATTCTTGCTACTCCGAGACGACTTTAATAATCTTAATAAAAATCTCTCGTACTGAAGGGGTTGCTTACGTGGGGAAGAGGGAGAAAGGCGAGATGAGAGAGTGATGTAAAAAAAATAAATAAATAAAGGAAAGATGGTGAATCGTGTGTGTGTGTGTGTGTGTGTGTGTGTGTGTGTGTGTGTGTGTGTGTGTGTGTGTGAGAAAGAGAGAGAGAGAGAGAGAGGGGGGGGTAGCTGACCACCCCCTTTCCCCCTCCAACATTCCTTCTCCCCCTCACCTCTAACGCTCCCCAGGAATGCAACCCCCTCCCCCCACCTCTCTCTCTCTCTCTACCCTAAAGCTAACTCACCCCTTCCCACTCCTCCACCCTTCCTCACCCTGCTCTCTCTCTCTCTCTCTCTCTCTCTCTCTCACACACACAGCAACTTTCCTATTCTTTTTATTACAGTTCCAACACTTCTTTTTTTTCCTCTTTACTATCTCTGTTTTTGTCATACCAACTCTTTTTTATGTGCTTTTTTGTCACTACCAACTCTTCTCGATCTATTTTTCAGTCACTACCAACTCCTCTTTATCTATTTTTGTCACTACCAACTCCATTCTATCTATTTTTGTCACTACTAACTCCTTTCTATCTTTTCCAATCACTACCAACTCCTCTCCATCTATTTTTTGTCACTACTAACGCCTTTCTTATCTATTTTCCAGTCACTGTCAACTTTTCTATTTTCTTCAATGTTAACTCACTCTCTCTCTCTCTCTCTCTCTCTCTCTCTCTCTCTCTCTCTCTCTCTCAAGTCAGCGCCAGTGCCTGTGTCTTGTTCAGTTAATGGTATACTTTCAGCCAATGCCAATTTTCTTTTTTTTTTTCCGCCAAAATACCAACTGTTTCACTTTTTATTTTCCAAGGCGATTCATTTTCATCTCTTATTTTTTCAGATATGCCAACTCTTCTGCCTCTTATATCAGTCAATGCCAACTCAATTCCAACTCCCACTTTCAGTCAATGTCGGTTCTTTTAAATCTATTTTGCTCAATATCTATCCTCTTTCTTCCAAACACTTGTTGAATTAGGTGTCATTCCTTCATTTCTTCACCAAAACACTTTAAACTTGGGGCATCTGTACCTTAAACAAACATAATGACAGCCCTTCCCCGCTTTCCTGATTTAGTCCTTACAATGTTTTATAAGGCCGTAAGTCAATCTATACATATACGTGAAAAGTGGCACCAGGAATCCATAGAGTTTACTAACTTTTGCGAATTTTTTTTTTCCTTCTTGTTTTCATTATTTATTTATTTTTTAACACCATCCTGCATTGTCTTGGGTATGCTGGCAATCTTTAATTTCTCCTCTGTTTTTTCCTTCAATCTGTACCAACTTTAATATATCTCCTACTTTTCAGCCCATAACAACTCTCTTCTCTTTTTTCAGTCAATACGCTCTCTCTCTCTCTCTCTCTCTCTCTCTCTCTCTCTCTCTCTCTCTCTCTCTCACACACACACACACACACACACACACACACACACACTTTTGTCTATCATTTCATCCAATACCAGCCCTCTAATATCTATCTTTTTGTCCTCTACCTATCACTCAGCATTTATCCAGCACTGAAGCACCTGTAATTTCTACCATCATCTAATCTCTCTACTACGGCAGTCTACTATTGTCCACTCATCCACATCTGTCTATAACTACAGCCCTATAATCCACAATCTACAAGTCTCTATCAATGTAGTCCACTATTTGTCCCTCTATATAATTCTCTATCACTGCAGTCCACTATCCTCCATCCCTCTCCACAATTATCCCTCACTTACACCTATTCTTTACTTTCCATCCTTTCATTTTCCGCTAACGTCCTCTCTCTCTCTCTCTCTCTCTTTCTCTCGTTTTCTCTTTACTACTCTCATTATTTTGTCCTTGCTTTTAAAATACTGCAGGTAACCATTAGCCTTCTCAACAATCAAAAACCAACAAGCAAACACCAATCACCCAAACTTCCGACCAAACACTTCCATATATTTAAACAACCATCCAGAATTACCCAAACAACCATCCAGAATTACCCAAACAACCATCCAGAATTACCCAAACCACCACCAAGAATTACCCAAACCACCACCAAGAACTACCTAATCAACCATCAAGAAACACCCAAACAACCATCCACAATTACCCAAACAATAATCAAGAATTACCCAAACAACCATCAAGAATTACCCAAACAACCATCAAGAATTACCCAAACAACCATCAAGAATTACCCAAACAACCATCAAGAATTACCCAAACGACTATCCAGAATTACCCAAACGACTATCCAGAATTACCCAAACGACTATCAAGAATTACCCAAACAACCATCAAGAATTACATCACGTCATCCAATCAACCACCACTCCAGGCAACTGTTAAAAAGTCCAAAAATTCTCTCCATAAACCAATCCTCTCTCAGTCTTACCCAATCAGCCACTCAGGTCATCGCTCTCCATACCACAACAAACCATCTCTTCACTCAAACATAAATGGACCTATTCCCTGTTGTACTTAAGATGTGTTATTTGCAGGAAGAACTAAAAAAGGGGAATGTTCTGCGCCCTTTTCCTAGTCCATCCTAGTGAAACTAACTTACGATTATCTTCTTCTCGTAACTAAGATTTTTTTTTTTTAGAAGGGACACAAGACATGGGAAGACACTATTCTCATTCCCTTGTTAATCCTAAAATAATAATAATAATAATAATAAATCATGACTACGACAGGGAATCGATCTTAAGTATGTTCCAGAAAGTATCGTATTCTCGTCGATGAAGGAGGCTCCCTAACACCTTTTCCTTACCAACTTATTCTTGCATAGAGTACGTAAATAATTTTCCTGCATATCGATAATAAAGCAGTGGAAATAAAACAGAAGAGAATGTCAAGGTGTAATATGGAAGATCAATAAAGGAGGTGTTACACAGACCCCTGAGGAGGTAAATTACAGGACTCCATCATCTAACAACTCTACCAATCACTTAACCCCTTCACTTCGAGGGGCACTCACACTGGAGGTAAGAAAAGAGCTATCGTAATGAAGGCGTTGAGTTTTTTTTTTTTCCCTACCCAACTGCCCATCACCCTAAATCATCCAACCTTTCAGCCGATCAATTCACGGGCTACCCAACTAACCATCACCTCATCTAACCATCCATCCATCAACCTAACCAATCCCTCAACACATCATACGGCAAAATATCAAACTTCGTCACCCATACCTTCAACCAATCAATTCACGGACTACCCAACAAACCATCACTCCACCTTAGCCATTCACCAACCTAATCACTCCCGTCATCCTCATACCTATCCAATCGCTCTACACACCACACAGCAAGATATCTCATTTTGTCATCCAACCAATCAATTCACGAGCTACCCACTTAACCATCACCTCACCTTAACAGTCATCCACCAACCTAATCACTTACTTAACAGGTCATCTACAATATATATCAATAACCAATCATCCAGCCAGTCACACTACCAGCCACCAAATTAACCATCAGTCTTATCAATCATCCACAGCCACAATGAGTCACTTTACACGCCATGACACAATTTATTTCAGTTTAGCATTTACAAGTCCATCGCCCAATCACTTCACAGGCTACCCAGTGATTAGGTAAGAGGTCTCCTGTACAAAACGATGCAGGTTCGATCCCACACTGAAGGCATGTACAAGCCATTTTATTTGAATTTCGTTTAAGTAGCATGTTTTTCCACAAGATCTAGACATGGCATAAATACACACCGCTAATACCATCACACCAGTTCTGCAGCCCTACTATTTATTCAGTATGGACGGTGAGTATTAGTGTCGAAGTAGTGACATGTGAAGGTGCGTGGTACGGGGGAGGGGACTGCTAGGGTTCAGGTAGCGTATCGTCAGGTCTATGTCTAAGGTCGGGAAAAAAAATGCCAAGATCACTTTACCTAACGAATCATTTTATAAGCCATTCAGCACGATTTCTCTCTTCATGTCATCTAAATCCTTTAACCATTCGCTTCAATATCCACCTAACCGAATCCTATCTCTTCTTACACATCCTCCAGCCTTAACTACAATACGAGTAATGAATCAGAAATAAAGAAATAATAATAATAATAATAATAATAATAATAATAGTAATAATAATAGCAATAACAACAAAACCACCACCACCACCAACAACAACAACATAATACAATAGTAGTAGTAGTAGTAGTAATAATAATGTGTGGTAGGTGGGGGCGCTCACCATCCACTCACTTGATGTAGTGCTGCTCTCGGGTTTCTGCCCTTTCCTCTCCTCCATCCTTCTTTCCATCCATCCTCTTCTATCTTTCCTTCATTCTTTCCTCTTTCTTCTGCCTGCGGGTGACTTTACACTCCCTCTTGTGCCTTTCCTTCATTCTTTCCTCTTCCTTCTGCCTGTGGGTGACTCTATACTGAGTGACATGCCAAATGGTTTCCTGTACACCAGGAAACCATTTACTACGCTGGGTGGTAACCATATAACCAAATTTTGGCTCCTGGTGGTTTAGTGGGTAATAAAGGTGCTCCAATCGGATTGAGCCGGTGAAGGTTTATATCCATGGGGTGGTTGGGGTTTATTGCTCATGTAATGCCACTCAGGGATGAGTGAGGCTGGTCACTCTCATCTTAAATGCCAGGACCAACTTTCCTAGCCCTGGGCTCCTACGCTTCTCATGGGGCAACGTAGGATTAGATGATGGATGGATGGATGGATAATAATAATAATAACAATAATAATAATAATAATAATAATAATAAATAACCCCCACCCAAATCTAGAATTATGAGTTAGTTAAGCTTCGACAATCTTTCCCTTCAACTATACTCCCTTCCATCCACCTTAACCTTCATCCATCCCATTTCCTAACTTCCATTTAAGTCTCTGATCTTCACCTCGGTTCACATCATTTCACAGTCAAAATACTTACCTTTATCAGAGACGTCCATGTGAGAAGGAAAGGAAGAGCAGCCATGTTGGAGATTCAAAATACTGTACATCCCTACCTTCCCAACCCAATCACTTTATCATATCAGCCTAACCAATCACTTTGCAAGAAATTCAATTCTATATCTCAGTTCACCACTCATTCAATCCTTCAACCAATCACCTTACAGACCCTCCAGCCAAATACTACGATATCGTTTACATATCCTTCATCTTAACCAAATATTTCATACGTCATTCCATAGTAAACTGTACCGCAGTTCACCAATCACCCAGTCCTTCAACCAATCCTTTTATCATCCCCCTAACTTTACACATTTTACAACCTTCACACAATATTATGGATTCCTTTACAGTACTTACATTACGAGGAGCCGTCAGTGTGAGGAGAGACAGAGGGCGCCCATGTTGAAGCTACAAAACACAATCCCTTCCTTCCTTATTTTCCTTCCTGCTCCTCCTGGTCCTTCTCCACGCTGCCTGGTGCTCACATCGCTACCACGTCTGCTCTTCCTCCTCGTCTGCACTTCCCCGTTGCCTCTTGGGTGTATCCGGGTTGGGTATCTGTGCTTGTGTTCTAATTAAGTTTTATTGGTGTTCTTGCGCTGCTCCACCCTTCACTGGCTCTGCCCCTGCTCTGCCCTCAACCTGCCTCGCTCTCTCCTTCACTGGGCACTGCAACAAAAGAAAGACGGAAAAAATTAAGTCATTGGGCACAACAAGAAAAGAAAGACAGAAGAAATTAAACTCATAACATATTCATTAAAAGTCAAAGTAAAAATTTATAACACTTATGAAATGTGGTGTAAAAAAAAAAAAAAAAAAAAAAAAATGGTCTCGGTACACTACCTACAGTCTACACAAAAAGACAAGCCAGTTTCGTACACTTCAAGAAACCATTTGTTACGTTGAGTGGTAACCGTATAACAAACAAATGGATGCCTGGTGGTGCACTGGATTAAGGCTCTCCAACCGGATGTGACCCATTAAAGTTCAATTTCAAGGTCCGACTGGGGTTTAGTTCACAAAATGCTGCTAAAGGACAAATTACTGGCCACCCGCGTCTTGACAATCTATCTTGACTTAACGACCCTAATCTCTGGAATACGATTTAGCTACTTTACTCTGGATAACGTCAGACGATTTTACTTGCCACTGGGAAACTTGCCGAGAACTGACGATTAAATGTCTGGACTAAGTAATTTAGATTCAGACACGTACGCTCCTGATGAGGGACGATTCGGGACTAACAGATGGACGGATGCGAAATACTTTAAATACATCAGATTACAAATTCCCACACACTTAAGCATACAAAGATCGATTTTCCACGGATAGCCCTACACGTGTAACTGGTACACTGAGTATACTCGTAATTAGAAAATATAAACTGCTATTCTATGTAAACAGAAAATTAATAAAGCCAATGACCGCCACCCCGCCGCCACGATTTGCTTACAGTAGTTGTGAATTTTCATTACAGGGGGATTATATAGGGACGAACTGGTGGGAGAGGCAGGAGGGAGATAGGGCCTGGTTAGGGCGGAAAGGGAGGTTGAGACCCGGGAAAAGGGAAGGGATATGAGTAAGGGTATAGGAGTAAGGGGCAGTTTAAGGTGGAATGGGAGATTGAAAAGGGCAGGGTACGGGACAGGGTAGGGTTGGCAGGGAGATTGAGCGGGGCAGGGGTACGGAGCAGGTTAGGATGGAAAGGGAGATTGAGGGGGGGCAGGGATAGGGAACAGGTTAGGGTGGAAAGGGAGACTGACCGGGACAGAAGTAGGGGGCAAGTTAGAGCGGAAAGGGAGATTAAGGGGGGCAGGAGTAGGGAGCAGGTTAGGATGGAAAGGGAGACTGAGCAGGACAGAGGATGGGGTCAGGTTAGGATGGAAAGGGAGACAGACAACTGAGTGACATCAATTTTGACCTGGATATCCTGGCAAGGTTAAGAGACATGCGCGGCGGTGTGAGGCCATTACACTTACCAACATCACGGGTCTAACGCACGGATGTCCACGCCTTCAATAAATAAATAAAAACTCCTCTGCGTCAGGACCGAACTGTTCCTATATTCAGCAAGACTGGGTGGGACGTTCAACAATGTGGGGCGTGATCTTAGTGGCTTTGGAGGTTTCTTAACATCTCATCCTTAGCGATATATTCTGCAAATTACACCTCAATATTCCCCAGCATTTTACTTATTTAAACTATGTAAATATTAACACTATAGCATAATATAAAAGATGTGCAAGATAAATCGCTAAGAAAAGGGTGTTACAAAGTCTCCTGCACCACCTATAATACTGTCCTTGAATGATAGGTGAGGAACAGTTTATACTTGGACTTGACGCATATAAAGGCACGAACAGTTATCCTGAAGAATGTGCGTGTGTAAAAATGTGAACTGTGAAACCTGCCCGGACGCTGATTGCAACTTCCGTTCTGTTAAACTAGTGACCCATTTATTCACGCCTGCTGAGTCCTGGTCCTGCCCTTGCTGATCTTGGCAATAGTGAAGCGTGACAATCATATACCAAAACAGTAATAATGCAGAAGTCACTATATACTACCTACTGGAGGACTCTGCAATACCTGTGTAAAAAAAAAAAAAAAAAAATCATCATCATTATCGTTATCATCATCATCACCACCATCATTATCGTTATCATCATCACCATCATCATCATCATTATCGTTATCATCATCATCATCATTATCATCATCATCATCGCACTGCATATTCCCACTTAAAATACGGTGTGCGGTAGGATCCATAAATAAAGGAAGAAAGGGCATAAACGTAGGAAAGCTATCAAACATTGTTCAAACTTTCGAAACCCTGGCTCCAACACTCACGCAAAATCATAAACACATTTCTAGATGCGCCTTACATACATCTGTGGCACAGTGATTCGTCAACTAGTAGTAGTAGTAGTAGTAGCTTCATTTAATTTCGTAATATAACTACATAGTTTGATAAAATCATTCTATATTATACGTTTTATAGATATGGTTCTAAATACATCAGCAGCAGTGCTCAGTCACAAGAATTCCAATTTTAACTCGCTGATATAAACTGTACGTAACAAAGTCCATCCTCACAGCATCCCTCTACACTGTCACCATTGTTTCAGTCTGCTCTTATTACTCTTTTCCTTGTCTACAAAGACATGTAGCCTATGTACGCATAACCGGAAGTTGACTGACAACTGTTAAAATATTCAGTAAAAAATATTAAAAGAGTAAAACAAAAAGAAGAATATAAATGACCAATAAAAGACAATGATATTTTAAATCACTCTACACATAATAAAAATAATTCTAAAATGTTTAATTATAAAAATAATCCCCAAAACCAATATTTTGAAAATATACACGCCTTAAAAATATTGTACCAAATTCATTAAAACTTTGCTTAAAAAATAACGAAGCACGATTCACCAATTGGCAAGTTAAAAAGGGGTGTAAAAATACCGAAGTACAATTTATTTACATGGAAGAGGCCCAGATAGTGATGGATAGCGGTCCGTATTAAGGCCTTGTGTATGTGGTTGGCTTACTCTGTTCTGATATATCCTTCAGTACCTGCCACGCTGATTATAATGCACATCATCTTACACAACCAAATACAGACAGAAGGAAGTGGCAGATCTGGAAAAATATTCGAAGGACGAGTGTTGGGAGTGCACATTCAAGGGAGAGGGGAGGAGGGTTGAGATTAGGGGGATAGACGGGGTGAGAGGGAGAGATATGACAGGGGAGGGAAGGACTAGCGGACAGGTGAGGGAGTGGTAGACAAGATACAGGGGTCAGGGAGTAAGAAAGTGACACCTGTCTGGAGGATGGAAAGGAAGAGGGAAGGGGAGACTGCAGGGGGAGAGAGGTGAGAGAGCAGGGGGAGGAAAGGGGCAGGGGAGAGGGCAGGGGGTAGAGGAGGGAGGGGGGTTGGGGAGGGGGAGGGGGAGGGAGTGCTGGAGAGGTGGGGGGGGAAAGCTAGAGAGGGAGGGAAGTAGATGAGTGACAGCAAGCGATTCAGATTAGGAATTTTGCATTTCATTTATGCAATGGTTATAATTTAATGCCATATACATAAAAGAAAGAATAAAATAATCACTAACTACAAATAATGAGATTTACAAAAGTATCTTATAACAGAGAGAGAGAGAGAGAGAGAGAGAGAGAGTAGGTGAGGGTGTGGAAGAGCAAGGGAGAGGTGAGGGTGATGGAGAGCTAGAGAGAAGGGGGTGAGGGGAGGGAGGTGCACAGACAGAAGGGGGGATAAGGGATGAGAAATAGGGGGAGGGAGACCTAGAGAAAGAGGGGGGGGTTGGAGTAGGAG
Source organism: Coenobita brevimanus (assembly GCF_032717465.1). Taxonomy (NCBI): domain Eukaryota; kingdom Metazoa; phylum Arthropoda; class Malacostraca; order Decapoda; family Coenobitidae; genus Coenobita; species Coenobita brevimanus. The sequence goes on from NC_137007.1 coordinate 7,428,474, forward strand.
GTAGGGGTTGGGGTGAGGCGGTGCAGGAGACAAGGACTGAGACATAAGGTGGTGAGGAAGTGAGTGCCATCTGGACAGCCGGCAGGGTCAGGGGGTCAGGGAGTGCCAGGCCAGGATTAGGAGGCAGAGCAAAGGAGAGGGGAGGGGGAGGGGACAGCAGGGGAGAAGCGAATGGGGAGAGGGAGGGGATATCAGGGGAGAAGAGAGAGGGGAGGGGGTTGTGGGGAGAAGGGAGGGGGAAGGACTCAAACCTATACTATACCTGTCTGCCACCACTATATTTTCTTTCCTCGTCTGTGCCTATCTCTGACCTACCCTCTTCCTAACCCACTATGACTTTATCCTGTTAGGGGTTGGTAGGCAGGGAGGAAAGAGGAGTGACAGGCTGCAGGGAAGGGGAAGGGAGAGGAGAGGAGGGGAAGGAAGGGTATGGTAGGCAAGGATGAAATGGAGAGGGAGAAGCAGGGTAAGATGGTGCAAGGGAGGGGAAGGAGGGAGAGACTGGCAGACTAGGAGCAGGAGAAAGGGTAGGGGTTGGCACACGAAGAGGGGAGGGGAAGGGGGAGGGGAGGGGAAGGGGGAGGGGAGGGGTAGGGGAGGGGAGGGGGAGGGAAGGGAAGGGAGAGGGGGCGCGGTGACCCCTGACCTACACCAACAACTACATCAGGTGGCCGGCATCTGCACTGTGTACACTTCCGCTACTGTTTATTTGTTACTACTGTTTATTTATTATTAATGTTTACACCACAACACTTCTTACTGTATGATTACGTTACTGATGTACTACGATAATGTATTACCTCGCTGGTTAAACCGAATGTGAAGTAATGTTTGTATATCATAGTAATAGTTCTAATGTCCTGTAGGGCAATGAGAACACCCAGCAAAAACTTGGTACAGCCTAGTCGGTTTGTTTTTATCTGACGGAACTGGACCACTCCCACAGCCCGAATACTAAGTCAAGGTTGCATGAAATTCGCTGTGCCTACGTCATGAGGTAGGAGTGAGAGTCTCTGGTTAATAGTAGAGTCGCCCCTACAGACTACGCATGGCCACTAGATCTTCGTCAGGTTAGGACAAGTGCGCTATAAGAGTTGTCTAACTTTGGTAGGGCAGGATGAGGTAAGTGAATGTATAATAAGCACTGTGCACCGTGAGAGGTGGTGGTGGGCAGAAAATTCTCTTCATTTTAATAACGCAACATAAATCTCTGAAGAGCGGGTCTAATGAAACACTAACTTCTGATTACCGCCAGACGATTTTAAAAACCCACCCAAAGCATGCACCCGACCCCAGAGAGCAACTCCTTACCTACTGTACAACAATATCTGCTTACTGTATTGTCAACTGGTTGTAAACAAAATGTAAACTAAAATTTCTTAAATACAATAACGTGCCTTGGTTCATACGTGTATGTATGTAAAGTCTGTTGTCAGTTTGTTTATCCGTGGCCTCAAAGTTTCCTGGGTATAGAATCAACGATGTACATTACAAACAATGGTACCTACTCTTAAAAAATTCTCTCTCTCTCTCTCTCTCTCTCTCTCTCTCTCTCTCTCTCTCACAAGGTTAACGAGATGTGACGCTGAGTTCACCCACACTATTGTTATGACGCACGGTAAGGCACGACCACAGAATAATTAAGTATATATTTTTACGCAGATATGCTTCTCCTTACCAGCCCTAGTATGTGGAAACTTTGCAATAAAATTGGATGCCACGCTATAAGAGAGAGAGAGAGAGACAGACAGACAGACAGAGACAGAGACAGACAGACAGACAGACAGACAGAGTGTTGGTCCAAAACATAAGGCAACATCGTGACGAGTTTTCTTAGGTAAAATTATCAGACATTGGCCGTATTCTGGTCGGTTGAGGAATCTCCCTAACACCTTTTCCTAAGCGATTTATTTGGTTTATTACACCTGATTGCCCTCTTCTGTGTTACATATATCCATCCCCATATACATATGGTACCAAAAGATATTAACCACCCATATCCATAAATAAATCGCAAAGGAATAGGTGTTAGGAGGCTTCTTTAACAGACAAGAATACGAACCATAGGGTACCGTCGATATTGGGGTTAATGTGATTTTAAGACGCGGCGCGCGACTCTAAGGTTGTTATTATCGTGCCCTGGCAACCTACTATTCAAAAGTGCGTCTGATTTCGTGTATAATATGAGACGCATGTGATTCGTGTATAATATGTTCGTCCATAATAATATTCGTCTATAATATATTCGTGCATAATAATATAATTCACGTATAATATGATACGAAATCAGACGCACTTTTGAATGGTATGTTGCCAGGGTACGATAATGACAACCTCAGAGTCGTGCGCCGCTACTATAGTATTCTGTCGCTGTCTTTACCTGTGGAGTCAAGATTTAAGAGAAAAACAACAAGTTCATTTAATTCTTGTTTTTCTTGTGAACTAGAACATTAACGCCAATAAGGACGACAGTGTACAAAAGTTCGGATAAAGGCCAAGTATGTCTGACCTCACACTGACACTCCACAGAGGGTCACCAAAACACACACTAACAATCAAGCAGTAACCCCTAATTATCTTTCTCACCTTAAATTGGCCCCTTCGTCTTTCTTCCATCCACAGCAACATGTGACCCTAAATACTTAAAACACTCTGCCTCCTCAAGCAACTCACCATTCTAAACTATATTCATCCTCCTACCATCTACCAGCCTCCTACACTTCAACACTTTACTCTTATTCTCATTTACTCTTAATTTCCTCCTTTCACACACCCTTCCAAACTCCTTCGTACATGCTAAATAATCTCACTGCTATCAATACGGCTTTATATATCACAATCTTCATAATTCATTCCTACCATATTATCCAGCTTTACCAGGCATTTATTTCCTGTGTCATTAAGTCTTTGTGTAAGCTAATTGTATATTCCTTAATTTTCATAACATCCTACTTCTTTTAATCTTCCAATTCTATTTCATTTTCTCACTTCCTTGCCTTCTTTTTCCCTCATTCTGCACTAATTATTGCTAGTAAAACAACCATCATTCATTTTACTTAAATTTTCTTTATCCTTCACCTACCAACCTATCCTAGTCTTCCTCTCTACGTATTCATCGTCTTCCAGCCACCTTTGTCAATTTTTCATGACCCCCTCCCTACTTTTCCACTCCTGTTCTCAATATCCCCATACCAGTCCATTTTTCTTCCCCCCTTCTTAACCTGTCCTCTCTCTCTCTCTCTCTCTCTCTCTCTCCCCCTTGCCCAAATTTAGCCTTTTCTCCCTTTCCTGTCCCTCCCTCGATACGTATGTCAGTACCAACAAATAATTCATTTCCATTCATCCTCAGATTTTACCAACCAATTATTCCTACTGACTTTTCTTTTTTATTCACCAGCTTCTCTTCAACCTTTTCTAAAAATTATCTTCAAATCTTACTATACAAACCTAACCTCCTACTATCCTTCCTTCCCCTCCGTCTCACCCTTAACTATTCCAGTCCTTCCTTGTCTCAGTCTTGCATCTCATACCTCGTAGATATGCATACTAAACCCATTACTCCTTCCCCCTAGCCACCCACACCCCCAACCACACTCACCCTTCACCTTTCACACCCTCTTTTCTTGCTCCTTTAACCACCCAGTGCGACATACCTTGCTAAGATGAATAATGTGTCCAAATAGCAAGACATTAAATAGACATACATAACATACATACATACATACATATATGGTATAGAATTTATTTATTTAGTTATTCATATATTTCACACACATGTTACAGACTGTTTGATACCTACGCTGCTACAGGCATTCCCTCGTGAAAACAATCGTCTGAATAAACACAAAATACGACGTCATCCTACTTAACCACGTTCCAGGCTTTTATTTTTTTTATTTTCTCTCTCTCTCTCTCAATTTTCTTCTCCTTCCCAAGCATCTCACTTTCCTTCTTCATTCTCTTATTTTTTCCCGTCTTTGCTGCCTACATTTTCCTTCCTTCTACCTTCCTCCCTTACTATAATTAAGGTACCGGTACATTTCTCTCATTCTCTGTTCTCCCTCACCCCTCACCTTTCCTTCCATACTTTTTCCTCACCTCTCATTTTCTTTTCTCTCATCCCTGTTTCATTCCTACTGCTGTTATATATTTGGTCTTGCCCTCTCTTTCTGTCAGTTTCCTGTCTTTATCCTTTCCTCATTGTCGCCTCCCTCCCTCCTTCCCTCCCTCTATCCATCCATCCACCCTTTCCTCACCTCTCACTTCCATCCCTCCTTCCATCCACCCAATTCTTTTCACGCCTCTTACTTCTCTCCCTCCCTTCATGATTTCCACCTCTCTCTCTCTCTCTCTCTCTCTCTCTCTCTCTCATATACTTCCTCCCTCGATCAGTTTCTCACTTCAAACTCTCTTCCTATCTTCCCTTCCCTTTCTTCCTCATTTCTCCCCTCTAATCATCTCCCCTACACCTCTCCCTTTCCTTCTTTCCTTCCTCCCTTTCCCTCTCTCCTCTCTCATTTTTCCTCTTTTCCCTTCCTTTCCTCACCTCTCCCTTACCTTGCAATCCCACAACTTGTTTCTTTCCTCGCTTTCATCTCTCACTTTCCCATGCTCACTTTCCCTCCTCGCTCTCTCCCTTATCACTTTCCTTCCATCATACCGACACCTCTAATTTTTTTGCTCCATGCCCTTCCCCTCCTTTCCTCACCTCTCCCCTCACATCTCCGACCCTCAAATCTCAAATTCCTTCCTTCCTTCTTCCCTCCCTGTCTCTTTCCATCCTCCTTCCAGCAATTCCTCACCACTCACTTTCCATCCTCCTTCCATCATTTCCTCACCACTCACTCTCTTTCCGCCTTTCCTTCTCTCCCTGCCCCACCTCTCCCCTCCCCTCCCATCCCTTACCGTAACCACACTTCCCTTCCATCATGATTCTGACACCTCTCACTTTCCTCTTACTCCCCCTCCCTTCCCTCCTTCGCCTCTCCCCTGTCTTCTCCCCACCTCTCACCTAACGAGCGGAAACGAGCCCCACTCCCGACCACTAACAGCCCCTTCCACAGCCCCTACTTCTACACCATGACCTCTAATTGCCTGCCAAGGAGGCTGTTAGTGGCTCCGTGTCGTGTCTACCTGGATGGGGTTGACGAGGGGTTAATTGGTTCTTCTCTCTCTCTCTCTCTCTCTCTCTAAACCTTTCCCCATTTCAACACGCTTCCTTCCTCTCCACTCACTCTTTCCCCTCTGCTGTAATCTGGCATACCTTCCATACATTCCATTCCTTCCCGCCATCCTGCCTGTCTGTTCCTCTACCTGCCCACCCAAGATCCAACGTATTCTACCGCCCTGTTCTATTTTGCTACCTATTTACCCATCATCCTGTTTTTCTACCTCTGTCTACTTCTCTCCTATTAACCCACGATCCTATTTTTTTACCTTCTAGCCTATTTCTTTACCTGTCTACCTATCATTATGCTTGTACCTCCCTGCCTACATCTTGCACTGTCTACCAATATCCTATCTGAGTTTCCTTCTACCTGTCTACTTTCCTATCTACCCTACATCCTACCTTTTCTTTATTTGCTACTACTCTACGTACCTACCTATTCCTGTCCCACTTGCTTTCCAACCCATTTTCTATCTACCCAAAAATCTACCTAACTACTTACCTTTCTGCCTGCTTGTGCACCTGCCTGTCTACTTCTCTACCTACCCATGTAAAAAGACAGACGTTTCACCTACAACACCACCTACTTTCCTACCGCTTCATACTTAAGAACGAAAATTGTATTTGGGCAGAGAAACACACCAAGCCTCTCGCAGCTCAGGAAAATTAGCCAAGCGAGGAAGGTGAGAAGAGGTGATATATACGGTGAAATTTTAATCCTGGCTACCCAATCAACTCTCACTATACTGTAGTTCTTTCACCGTAATTTGGCCCAGAGTTTCGTCCTTTTTGCTGTTTATTTTACGTAGCTCAGTGGCAGAAAAAGGCAATGTTACGACTTTACATCCTTCACACAGCACTTATTTGTGACTAGAGCAATAGTCTACTGCTTATATTGCTTCAGCTCAGCATTCAAGATGGAGAGATGGCAGATTTAGACCAAGTTAGAGTAAAAGGGGTGTAGTATTTCTCTGTTTTCTGTCTACCGCAGTTACAGTAATGCTTGCCTGTCAGCCTTCTAGCTTACGTAGGCTGTCAACCATATCTAGCTTTCTATGTGCATTAATGTTGTGTGTCAGGGCACGGATGCACAAACCAGCTTACGATTAATTCCCTGTCGTAACTACAATATATATTTGCAGGAAAAACAAGAAACATGGCAAAATTCTGGCCTCCCCCTGTCTCGTCCTTCCTGCATAAAAAATAAATTACAGTAACTTTCTCTCGTAACTAAGATGTATTTTTGGCAAGAATAATAGGTAAGGGAAAATTCCACAGCCTCCTGATCTCGTCCATCCTGCATACCAAAATAAATTACAATAACCTTTCTCTCGTAACTAAGATATATTTTTTGACAAGAATAATAGGTAAGGGTTAATTCTACATCCTCTTTGTCATTCCTGGGAAAAGAACTTAGACAGGGAATTGTCCTTAAGTTTGTGAATCCGACTTGTGCTGTGTCTACCCTCTATCTATTTCTATCTCTACTCCCTCCATGCCTGCCTCCATACTTGCCTCTCTACCTGCCTATGTACCTGAGCTAACCTGACTACATTACGGTATAACTACTACCCTTGTCCCTGGCCGTTGTCTGGTATGCTACCTCCGGACATACCTTGCTACATCTCTCTCTCTCTCTCTCTCTCTCTCTCTCTCTCTCTCTCTCTCTCTCTCTCTCTCTCTCTCTCACACACACACACACACACACACACACACACACACACACACATACACACACACACTATAACCTACATCAGATAAGAGGATACAAATAAAGATAATTACAGGTACAGCAAACATATACAACGAACTAAATAAACAATATATATATATATATATATATATATATATATATATATATATATATATATATATATATATATATATATATATATATATATATAAACCTACTAAAAGTCAAGGAAAATTTAAGAATGGCTGTGATGAGAATGACTTAAGAGGCGAGTTAACACAGGCACCAGCACACCCACCCACCACGCGGCGCCACAGCTGCCAAGATTCCCTCACTGATCACGTCTGCTTCGGGGAGGCTCGCATTATACACAGACGGGAGCTGTACACGAAACATACACAGCGGCTCGCATTATACACACACAGGTACGGTACACGGAACATACACAGCCAGGCAAAGTCCACACACAGCCTAACAGGTCCACACATACCTAACCAACCAGTCTGCAGTCACCCAGCCAAACTCTACACATAGTAAGTCAACCAAACTCTACACACAGTAAGTCAACCAAACTCTACACACAATCAGTCAGCCAAACTCTACACACAGCCAACCAGAGTACACATATAAATAATCAACCAACCAACTCTACACACAACCAACCAACCAAACTCTACACACAGTCAATCAACCAAACTCTACACACAGGCAACCAACCAAACTCTACACACAGTCAACCAACCACTCTCTACACAGTCAACCAACCACTCTCTACACACAGTCAACCAACCACTCTCTACACACAGTCAACCAACCACTCTCTACACACAGTCAACCAACCACTCTCTACACACAGTCAACCAACCACTCTCTACACACAGTCAACCAACCACTCTCTACACACAGTCAACCAACCAAACTCTACACACAGTTAACCAGAATTAAAACACAGCTAACCAACCAGTCCACACAGTCAACCAACCACCGTGTCCACAGTCAACCAAAGGCTACACACCGTCAACCACATAACCAAAGGAAGAGAGAATCAAACTAAGAAAAGCTCCGAACCACACTCCAACACCCACAACCAACCTACCATTCCATAACCAACACAGCAAGAGTCCACAGTCAACCAAACAAATACTAAACACTCCACACACCCAACCAAACAACCAAGAGTCCATACAGCAAACCAAGCATTTAGTTAAAAGTCACACGCAATCAACCAAGCAGAGAGAGAGAGAGAGAGAGAGAGAGAGAACCAAAGTACTGTAAGTATTCCCAACTATTCTTCTCACCCCCCCTCTCCCCCGTAAACTCTGTCAACAGCGAATCCGCATCAAGAACAACCAATATGACAACACAGTTTAAAGGAAAATATCTAGTACCGGTACTTCACCTCCCTCGCTAGTTTATTTCCACGTACGGTCTCTCTCTCTCTCTCTCTCTCTCTCTCTCTCTCTCTCTCTCTCTCGTATTTTTAAAGCAAACTACCACATACCAACGTAAAAAAAAAAATAGTAAAAAAAATCAAAGCCCAACTTGCTCTCTATGTCATTCTAATTGACATAAAAAAGCTTAAAAGCTGCAAAAAGAAAAACAAAGTAGAGGCAACAGTGAGCCCCGTAAGCCCACCACGATAATAAGGCTGATAAACAAAGCCCCCAGCCTGAGCCGCTGTGAAGTATGTGTGAGTCCGCCGCATCACCGCTCACAACGCCAGCCGGAAATAATAGCCTTGTTTACACTCGCTCCTGGAGGGTCCGTCAAGAAAAACGTCGGCTCCACACATCGGGAAGTTCATCCAATACAAAGAGTCGTAAACATCGCCATCTTAGGAGCTGGAATATCCGGAAGAGTCGTAAAGCTCATCTCAGGAGGCTTGGAATATTAATACTAAGACTGTGATTTGTATTTACAGTTCTGATCGCACCTGGACTCTACTAAGGTATATCCCTTTTTACACCTGAAGAGGATCCAAGCCGGGCAGAAACTGTTTACAAATGAAAGAAAAGCATTCGGGAGCCGAATGCTAATCGTCCGCCAGAATATGCTGTTGGCCAAGTTGCAAGCGAGGGAGGCGGCACCCCCCCCGGGGGGGCCAGGAGTGGCCCCAACCCCGGGGGGGAGGGGGGGGCTGCGGGGCGCGGCCCCCCTGGGGGGGCCAGGGGACGCCACCCCGGGGGAGGCCGGAGGGCCGCGCTCCTCGGGGGAGCCGGGGGCGGCGGCCCCCTCCCGAGGAGGGTCGGAAGATTTAGGTCACATCTTGATACCCTGAAGGTTTCATGTTAATAGCTCAGGCGGTTCATGAGATATAATGGGAAAACACACACACACACACACACACACACACACACACACACACACAGAGGCGGGCAAAAACATTGTCGCTCCGCCTTGGTAAAGGCGGGTGATAAATACATAATTATAATGTGGGTATACGTCTTCCATCTGAACAATTCCCAGGACTGTCAACTCAAGACATATTAGGAGGCCTTCTGGCACGTCTTTGCAATTTAGTTTTTTTACATGTAACATTTTAACCCCATCACTACACGAGGCTCTTCCCAAGTGCCATCAATTTGTCTGGTTGTAGCTAGATTATACTTAACCAGGCATCACTGCACGGACAAGGTTAATATTTATCGCCCGCCTTTAGGAGGCGGGCGATAATGTCTTTGCCTGCCTGTGTGTGTGTGTGTGTGTGTGTGTGTGTGTGTGTGTGTGTGTGTGTGTGTGTGTGTGTGTGTGTGTGTGTTAACATTTTATATCATGAACGGCTTGAGCTATCAACATGAAACCTTCAGGGTATCAAGATATGGCCAACATTTGGCGAGTTCGAAAATGGGCCCTCGGGGTCAAGATCAAGGTCATCAAAATGGCTGCCAAAGGTCAACTAGTATTTATCGCCCGCCTTTAGCACCAATATACTGTATATCACGAACGGCTTAAACTATCAACATGAAACCTTCAGGTTAGCAAGATATGGCCTAAATCATGGACCTGGCTAACAGCATATTCTGGCGGGTGACTAGCATTTGGCTCCCGAAAGCTTTTTCTCTCATTTTCTGCATGTTTTATCTTATATGGACAGAGTGGATATATAACAGACACAAGAAAATTAACGTGCTATGACCAGAAGTAAGCAGGTACGGAGGAAGTGCTATGGAGTCTCTAGGGTTGTATTTTAGGTGGCTTAGAAAATTCCACAGCATCTCCCCATTAGCATGTCACACCTTAGCATCATCTTGTATGCTATTTAGGTCCATACTGTGTTTATACTGACGCAGTTTTCATGAACAATACAGAAGAGATACTGGGACGCAAGGTGCAGATTACGACGCTGGCTGTTACGTCATCCCCAAAGCCACTTCCAATCCAACGCTGGCTGTTACGTCATCCCCAAAGCCACTTCCAATCCAACGCTGGCTGTTACGTCATCCCCAAAGCCACTTCCAATCCAACGCTGGCTGTTATGTCATCCCCAAAGCCACTTCCAATCCAACGCTGGCTGTTACGTCATCCCCAAAGCCACTTCCAATCCAACGCTGGCTGTTATGTCATCCCCAAAGCCACTTCCAATTCAACGCTGGCTGTTATGTCATCCCCAAAGCCACTTAAGACACCACCGCTAATCTTACGAACATGCACCTCAATGCCTCCCTCAATCGCTTCGTCCACCAGGGTTTCCTCTTAACCTGTGTCAAATTAAATGGCGGTGGCAACGATAATGGAAAACAGATGTCAGTGTTGGCTGCTTTCTTTTACTTATTTATTTATTTCTTTTTTGTCAATGCCTTCATAACCAGGGTCCTCTATACCCCTTTTTATTGATATGGCGCAAATTTCACCCCAAGACTCCGATGCCGTATTTTGTTAATTTAGATCTACTATCACTAGGCGTTTTTAACCAAGCTAACAATGACGTCTACCTGCGAGGGGATCAGTGAAGGCTGGCTCTAACTCCTCCTGTTTGAAAAGTCTCTCCAAGGCTGACTAAAACTGTTTCGTAGTAGCAAGAATAAGTTAAAAGATACGCAACCGGACATAAGTTATTTAGTCTGTTCTTGGTACTGCTAGGACGTGTAATTCATAAGTTATTTAGTTTGTTCTTGGTACTGCTAGGACGTGTAATTCATCACTGGAAGAGCCCCTCTGTCTCGAGAGGTAATAATAAATAAAACACAAAACTTCTATTAACCACTTCAGTCTAACGGCCCCTCTTCCTTAGCTCATTTTTACTACTTTCAGAGGATATTGTTCAGCTAAGGAAGGCCCCACCTCCCCCAATAATGCAATAGTTGAAGTCAGTCACATCGTTCAGCGGTAGCAAGGAGGGTGTTGTGGTGCCTTGCTCAGCTGAACATTAACCCGGTGGACTGCAAGTAAAAGATGGTTCTCCTTATGCAGTCATCCATTATCCTTTCAGGTGATAGAGAAGGAGTTGAGGGACGTTTGCATAACCAGGCTGTTTATATATGTGCCACCACGCGAAGGCGCCCATTGCCAGTACCAAGAAGGAAGTAAACGGGACATCTATCTACAGTACTTATCACCCATTCCTTTACCTGTCCATCAGAAGCGTAGGGGCCCGGGGCTACGCTAAGAGAGCAGATATCTAAGGCAAGTGGCAAGTCGCTCTTCCCTGAGTGGGACTATGTGAGTGATGAACCGCAAATTACAGGTCACATCCACTTGAAGCCCCTTAACCCACTAGGCCAACAGGCGTTCATTTCATTATATGGATACCACCCAATATATACCGGTTTCCTGAGATGCCACACACACACACACACACACACACACACACAAATGGCTTGTCACTCAGGCTAAACACACTCAAGGCTGTCCTGCATCAAGTGTGTGGATTGCGGGCGCCTCCACCTACCACAGAACACCGTAGTAGTAAAGGAAACCATTCACTTTGCCCTACGGAAATGTATATGGGTGGAGTCTACACATGAAGTTCTAGGCAAGCTGGTATACATATTAACACAGGGGTCTGGGTACGCGGGTTTGCAGGGTATAATGTATGGATGTATACTATTCGTTTTAAAGGTTTACGCAAGCCTCTGTGAATGCTACGATGCCGTGTTTGTAGGTGTGAGTGTAGGCGTGTGTGTGTGTGTGTGTGTGTGTGTGTGTGTGTGTGTGTGTGTGTGTGTGTGTGTGTGTGTGTGTGTGTGTGTGTGTGTGTGTGTGTGTGTGTGTGTGTGTGTGTGTGTGTGTGTGTGTGTGTGTGTGTGTGTGTGTGTGTGTGTGTGTGTGTGTGTGTGTGTGTGTGTGTGTGTGTGTGTGTGTGTGTGTGTGTGTGTGTGTGTGTGTGTGTGTGTGTGTGTGTGTGTGTGTGTGTGAAGTGTAGTGTACTGAAGTATAATGTGGTGTGGTGGGGTGTGGTGTGATGCAGTGTAGTGTCATGTGATGTGGCTGATGCTGTGTAATGTCTGGTACGGTGTGGTATGGTGTGGTGTGATATGATGCGGTGTGGAGGGGCGTGATATAATGTGGCGTGGTGTGGTATGGAGTGTTGTAGTGTGGTGAGAAGTGGTACGATGTGATGTGGTGGGGTGGGGTATGATGTGGTATGATACGGTGTAATGTGATGTGATGTACGGTGTGGTGTGGCATAGTGCTGTGTGGCTGTATGTAATGGTGTGATGTGATGTGTGGCATGATGGAGTGTGGTGTGATGTGGGTGAAGTAGTATTATCTGTAGCGTTGTGTGATGTATTAGGCTTTGTAATGCAGTGTGATATGGTGTGATGTGGTTGAAATGTGGTGTCGTGTGGTGTGGTGTGCGTATCTGCGGAACCTCACCTTACCTGACACATTCCTGCCTGGGTCAAGTGAGGGATGGTCCCACATACCCAAAAAAAAAAAAAAAAAAAAAAAAAAAAATCCCTTCCTCATTCCGGTCCCACCCTCTTCCTCCATCACCTCCCTCAATTATTCTCTCCCCTTGTTTACGCTTCATCTTCTCTACTCCTTATTCTCCCTTACGCCAAATCTCCCTTTACTCTCGCAATATATAAGGTATTTTCTAAGTACAGATCTCTCTCTCAGTTCACTATTAAATTTCTCCCCTCCATATTTACTTTTATCTCTGAACCCATCTTCTTCATAAAATTCCTCTTTCCTCGAGGAGGAGGAGAAGGAGGAGGAGGAGGAGGAGGAGGAGGAGGAGGAGAAGGAGAAGGAGGAGAAGGAGGAGGAGGAGGAGGAGGAGGAGGAAGAGGAGGAGGAGGAGAAGGAGGAGATTTTGATTTATGCCACCTGACTACACAAAACTCACCAAGGAAGAAGTCAGTTTCCCCAGATCTTACCCCTGCAATGCTAGCTGAACGGAGGCAAAGGCGAAACTACGGACAAGCTAGGGAAAAACAGACTGTGTCCAACAGCCTCAGCAATTCCATTCTCTCTCTCTCTCTCTCTCTCTCTCTCCAGTCCCGGCACTCCTCCCTAATATATATAGCTCTCTCTGTCTCTCTCTCTCTCTCTCTCTCTCTCTCTCTCTCTATATATATATATATATATACACACACACACACACACACACACACACACACACACACATCATTTTTCAGCCCGAGGACACCTTTTTAATTTTCTGTTAAGTACCGTCACTTTTAAAACTAAACTTACAACCTTCTTGGTTTATTATGGAACTAGAGGTAAAATAACGCAGCAGTCTCTCACTTCGGCGATCCTTTCCTTTTCCAGTCGATATATACTTCTTCCCTATTTTTCTCTTATATCTTTCTCTTTACGGTACCTCTTCCCCGTTTTTCTCTCACATCTTTCCCTTTACATCTGCCTCCCTCGCAGACCTTCCCTTCGCCTCCCATACACTTCCGTTCATCTACTACCTTTGTCATCAGTAACAAGTATAAGCTATTGTAAAAGAATAACGATACGCGAGGGTAATGGCAGTGCAACACACACACACACACACACACACACACACACACACACACACACACACAGGAAGCAGTTTGTAATTGTGTAAAGTCTGATAATTCTGTAGCAAACTTCTTGGTAATTATGTTGAAATGAGAGAGAGAGAGAGAGAGAGAGAGAGAGAGAGAGAGAGAGAGAGTGGGGGTGCGGGAGAGGGGTACACCGGAGGGCATAAATACCTCCACTTTCTTCCGTCATGTTATAGCCCTCAGCACCTCCCTCCTTTCCAGCCTCTCTCTCTCTCTCTCTCTCTCTCTCTCTCTCTCTCTCCAGCATTGCACTATTACTACACAATTGCCAACGGAATCCACCTCAAATCTGAAGAGCATAATGTTGATGTTCAAGCTGTGTGTGTGTGTGTGTGTGTGTGTGTGTGTGTGTGTGTGTGTGTGTGTGTGTGTGTGTGTGTGTGTGTGTGTGTGTGTGTGTGTGTGTGTGTGTGTGTGTGTGTGTGTGTGTGTGTGTGTGTGTGTGTGTGTGTGTGTGTGTGTGTGTGTGTGTGTGTGTGACCCGTTCCTCATCTCTGCCTCCCTGTTAACTTCTCATAAGTATAATGGTTAACAGACAAAGCGATGATAAACACTGGATAATAAGGACAGACAGACAGACAAAGAGAGAGAGAGAGAGAGAGAGAGAGAGAGAGAGAGGCAGTGGTAGGGTTAAGGATGGTTTGTGAGGAAAGGTGGAGGGTCGCAGGTCAGAGGGAAGACGGAGGAGATGAGCAGATAATGTGTATGGTGGAGAGATAAGGAGGCAGATGAGCCATGGAATGTTTCGCTGGACACACACACACACACACACACACACACACACACACACACACACACACACACACACACGGGAGGAGGGAGACGTGCTAAGGTGGTGTACACAGAGCCAAGAATCTCTCACTGCACTAAGGAATCGCTGAAGCCCTTTCCCACTGCCTACGACCTCCACTCTTATAAAAGCAGTGTGTTTGGAAATCTTGAAACGAACAGATCTTTAGGTCTAGTGTATTTGTTCAGCTTCTCCTTCTCCTCCTCCTCCTCCTCCTCCCCTTCTTCTTCTTTTTCTTCTTCTTCCTCTTCCTCCTCTTTCTTCATCTTGTTCTAACATAAGAACATAAACAAACGAGGGGAACTGCAAGGCCGGATACCCCATGCTTGGCGGCTCCATTAAGAGTGTGGCTATACAACTGGAATAATAAAAGCATCTCAAAGAAGGTTCTTCCTCTTCCTCCTCTTTCTTTTCCTCTTTATTCGTTCTTCCTAATACCGGTACTTTTTAATTCCCATATTTCTCCACCAGTTCATTTCATAATGGTGTAATTCCTCCTTGGACACACACCTCCAGACACCGTCGTTTGTGTCTTTTATGGGATTTGTGGGTTCAAAGATCAAACCACACACACACACACACACAACTTGCGGAATCCCATGGTCTTGTATATTCATTAATCATCACGGCAATTTGCACACAACTACGTCAGCGTAATGTGGCTGTGGTGGCCATCCTGCATTCCATTGGAAATGCTGGTAATCCTTAATTTTGCTTAGTTTCCTTTGGAAGTGTCAAGTTTTGCAGGCTCTCACCCTTGGGTTCTTTCTTTTTTGCATTCAAGAAAATAGGTTTGTCTATGCTCTTGTAGAGCAAATGTACAGAAATCATTGTTCGCCTTCATAAATACCACTAATGATTTAGGTTAGCTTACAATCAAAAGGATAACGAGCAAAGAAAAATCGGTAGTCATTAAGTTAGCCCACTAATTTAATACTCAGTAGGTGATGTTGAGATAAAGCAAAATTTACGTTGGTGAAACTTTTATGCATTTTTGTGGGGTGGCGCGGGAAAAGCTCAAACGGACAAGTAATTCCATCACTGGGAATCTGTATAGCGCTAGAAGTTTTAGGCCATAGCGACAACGTCAATGAAAATCAGAAAGAATATACAGAAACAGAATATATATATATATATATATATATATATATATATATATATATATATATATATATATATATATATATTGTTACATAGCCTATGATTTCATCATCCTTTGTGTAATTCTAACGTACAGTATGCTGCATGTTTGATCACGAGCGTGTTCTACCTCACTCCCCCCGTCCTCCCTTATAGTAGAGTAAGTCGTTCTTTCTGTTGTTCAGAGCGGGATTGTCAACTCTTTGTCCCCATGGCTTCATTTGCGCGTCCTTCTTACAAGTTGTATCAAGCTCTGCCGGCCCCTATATAATGAGCTCAGTCTCTGCATCATTGCCACTTAGATCTGCTCCTCATTTTGTTCACATCTCTGTCCTCCCCTGTACAGTTATTATTATTGTGAGTGCTCAGAAAGTCTCCAACCATCTAGCAGCTGTGTAATTTAGTATAAGTGTTATTGCATTTTGTTCTTGTACTGTATAACATAAGGTGTTAATTTGTAGGCCTAGTAAGGTTCTTTTGTGATTAATGTAAAGATTCATATCAGCCAATTGTTAATAATAGTTTGTATCTGTAATAATTTATCTTGCATTAACTGAGCATTACCCAGTGTATTTTCATTTTATCAGGGCTGACTTAGATAAATTTACTCTTGCTAATTTCGTGTTAATAGAGGCTATTGCAGTTAACCATATATTTAACCTGTTTTTGCCATTACATTATCCTTATGAGTCCTGAATGTTTTGTTGTTAGTTTAAGCATTAAACTTTTAACTTGTAATTTTACCTAACTCTTTGTTTTGAACCTGGAACTTTACGGGACAGTAGTGATTTTTAGTATTCTCACTTGGAGTGTACATTATCTTTCTCTGTTCCGTAACAATATATATAGCGACAACGTCAATGAAAATCAGAAAGAATATACAGAAACAGCATATATATATATATATATATATATATATATATATATATATATATATATATATATATATATATATATATATATATATATATATACCGGTATATATCAGCCGCGTTGATGTTTGTCCTTCAATCACGCCCAAACCATGGAACAAACCCCTACACCCATATATATTCTGAATCAGAGTGACCCAAGGATGGTTTTAGGCGGGTCATAATTCAGATCTGGGTCATTTGAGGTCACCGATAGTTTTCGGCTTTTTGGCCTGGGCAACGCCGGGTACCCCTGCAGCCCAATTTTTGGCATGGAGACTCACATGACCTCCAGTTCGGATAAAGGCTATGTGAGGTTGACCTGCGAGGTCATTTGAGGTCATTGGCAGGAGTTCATTTGAGGTCACCGGTAATAGTACACAAGTGCGCAAAAATACTGTGCGTTAGTCTGCGATGGCTGCAACAGAAAGATCCTGGACCTCTTATAATCCCTCTTCAAAAGCATAGGTACAGTACATGGACTTTTTGGAGTAGAAAGAAAGACTGAAGTAGAACAAACAGGATTAAAGTTTCGCCATTTTGGCCCTGCAACGCCGGGTACCCCTGCTAGTATATATATACAAATATATAGATAGATAGGTAGATAGATAGATAGATAGACAGACAGATTGATAGGTAGAGATATAGATATACAATATATATACACAATATATATTTATACACATGTATATACATACATACATATATATATAATATATATATATATATTATATTCATTCATTCATTGCCAGACGCCATGTATCCCAAACAGGGTGGCCAAGGGCTTAGAGTTAATTGTTTTACAGGGAGGGGCACTAATCCTCCACCAACCCCACTTGACACATAGGGAGAACGTTATGCCAACAGCATTTGGTGTTCCCAGGCGGTCACCCATCCAAGTACTAACCAGACCCAACGTTGCTTAACTTCGCTGATCGGACGGGAAGCGGTGTACTCAACGTGGTATGGCCGTTGGCAATATATATATATATATATATATATATATATATATATATATATATATATTCATTCATTCATTGCCAGACGCCATGTATCCCACACGGGGTGGCCAAGGGCTTAGAGTTAATTGTTTTACAGGGAGGGGCACTAATCCTCCACCAACCCCACTTGACACGTAGGGATGCCAACAGCATCTGGTGTTCCCAGGCGGTCACCCATCCAAGTACTAACCAGACCCAACGTTGATTAACTTCGCTGATCGGACGGGAAGCGGTGTACTCAACGTGGTATGGCCGTTGGCAATATATATATATATATATATATATATATATATATATATATATATATATATAAGATCACCCATGTCTGATTTCATACTGCACATTACAGATGACAGAGGTAAAAATTAAATTAAAGATAAAACAACACCTGGCCACACCATAAGTACAAACTAATAATGTATAATTTAAAGGAACCAAATAATTTCACACTGCATAGATAGTATGGTGTATAATAAAGTGATAAAAAATGGCGTGTGAATATATAGACACCTGGACAACACCTGGACACACAGTAAATAAGACCTAATTATGGCCAGTATCGGGGCTAAGCTAACTGTTGTGGCTAGATCATCACACCCCCAGCCCCCCACCTCACCCCACCCCTTTCCTTCCCTCACCACACCCCCTCCCTTCCTTTCTCTCCCTCCCCCCCCTATACACCACTCCCTACCGTCATAGTTCTCCCCCCCCAACCCTTCTTCCATACGTCATTCCCTCCACCCTCAACACTCCCTAACTTCATTCATCTCTACCCCTGTCCGTCACCCCATTCTTTCATACTACTCTCCCTCTCTACCTACCTACCTTCATTCTTTTTCTCCCTTACTTTCCCTCCCTACCTTCATTCTTTCATTTGTCTCTCCTGCTTTTCCTCCCTCCCTCCTTACTTGTTTTCATACTTCCCTCCCTCCACCCACCTTTCTACCGCATCCCCTCCCTCTCTACCTACCTGCTTGCCTTGATTCTCTCTCTACCTTCCTAATCCCTCCTTCCCTCCATACCTACCTAACTGTCTTCCTACTTTTATCTTTCCCTTCCTCCTCCCTTCCAGCCTACCTTCCTTCCTCCATCTATCCCTCCCACTTCCCCCATTCTCATCAATCGCACATTTCCTCTCTATCATCATCAAATACTCCGCTCTCACTCCCTTCCCCCCCCCCCTCTCTCTCTCTGTATCCTACATCACCCTGGTACCATACCTCCCTCACTCCCTCCCTCCCTCAATACATCCCTCCCCCCTTCATATATCGAGAACTTCCCTCCCTATCATCCATCACAGCTGTCAAAACAAAGCAAATTAAGATCAAGATGAAAGTTTGATATCTTTAACTATTCCCTGCATCTTTATTTCCTTCGACCAACTTTAACCCCTTCACTGCGATATTATATTTTTGTTAACTTCACACGACATATTTCAACTTAGGAAGAACCTCTAGTACTGGAAGGGTTAATGAAGGCCGTGGGTAACCCCTTCGGTTCGAAAAATCTCTCGACAGAAAATTACCTAAACAGTAAATCAATATAACACGTATTCGGGATGAAGGGGTATATATCGTTAATATAGCTCCCCATCTCTGCTGAGGCTTCTCAGTAGGAGGATATATATATATATATATATATATATATATATATATATATATATATATATATATATATATATATATATATATATATATATATATATATATATATATATATATATATATTGCTATTTACAGATGATATTCAGCTTAGGAAAACCTATACTATGAAAGGGATCAACTGATTTTGCCGCCAACTTTCTTGAGTACAAGGCCTTTCCTGCGCTGTGTGTGTGTGTGTGTGTGTGTGTGTGTGTGTGTGTGTGTGTGTGTGTGTGTGTGTGTGTGTGTGTGTGTGTGTGTGTGTGTGTGTGTGTGTGTGTGTGTGTGTGTGTGTGTGTGTGTGTGTGTGTGTGTGTGTGTGTGTGTGTGTGTGTGTGTGTGTGTGTGTGTGTGTGTGTGTGTGTGTGTGTGAGAGAGAGAGAGAGAGAGAGAGAGAGTGTTCCATACTGACAAGTGGATTCTATAGGGAAGTTAGGAAAAACACAGGCCCCTGGTCAAAACGTAAGAAAATAAACTCCAGCCTCTCACCTGTGTTTTTCCTGACAGATAGATAGATAGATAGATAGATATACACACAGATGCAGTAATAGTTAAATAAAAATGACGTCCAGAAGGAGGAGTTACTGTTTCTTGCATCATTATTTTCTTCTATCCCTAAATTTTTCCCAAGTTTTACTATGCCACTTCTTAATCTTATTAACATCCCTGCCTCCGCCTCCTCCCTGGTGCATATGTTATCCAACTGTCCCCCTCACCACCACCTGTTGCTGCTGCACACTCACCTCACAACCCCACACTTCATCATTCACACCAACCTCTCTCTCCTCATTACTATTACACCTTCCCACCACACATAGGTTTACAAATAGTTTTTAATATATTCTAATACTAGTCTTCAGTATTGGGCGTGCGTTCTCTTCGTACGTAAAGCATGTACTTACTTTTATCTTCTCACACTTAGCATAATTTTCCGGCATATATTTGCGGGACTATCGATGCGTGGTTAAGGAACTCTCTGCCTGGCCATTACACTGTCTTTCCAGAAGCTCTACCGTCTGATACCGGTACATCTTTATCGCCTGCGATTGTTCAAACAACCAGAGTCTTCCTCTTGCCCATCTTGCCGCGCGCAAGAGGTAACAACAGATGGGACCAAAGGAGGTGTAATGGGACCATGTTCAGAGTCAGATCATGTGAAAATGTAAATATAATACATCATTTTAATTAAGGCGGATGACGTCTGTGTCTGTGTGTGTGGGGGGAAGGATGGAAGGGATCGTTTCGGCCGTATCTTAACTTCGGCAATGTGATCTTGAAATTTGGTTGTTTAGGCTGTTTAGGCCGTTATGCAATTCGGCCGTTTGCCAATTTGGACGTTACGGCCTAAATAACTTACGGCCGAAACGACCAGGACTGGGTGAAAGGGGGTGGCCTGGGAGATCTGTCTAATTTCATACATTCTGTCATGGCCCCCGAAGTGTTCCGTGTACGGTTCGTCAATCTTAATATCGTTATTCATCATCCTGTTTGATGTAGCTTCCTATTCAAAAAATACCCTAAATACAGTGCTAATAACTAAATTACCCATTAAAATACTGAAGGAAACAGCATCAAAAATCAACAAGTACAACTGAACCTGACCCGATACCTCACAAAGCTGTCACCGTCCTATTCACCATTACAGTATCAAGTTTACCCCGATCGATTCAGGTCCTTGCCTACTGTTACTGACATTGGCGACAGGTTCAATAAGCCAGGGTGTTCCAGATGACATGAGTGACAGGTAGGGCAGTGGGTTGCGGTGAGAGGGGGCAGAGGTCACGTGTATGGGAGGAGGGAGGATGTAGGGGTGTACGTCAGGAGTCACTAGGTCAACACATGACCCCAGTATCCCAACAAGGTCACCAGGCCAACACATACACACACACACACACACACACACACACACAAAGCCTGTACAGAAGATAGCGTCATGGTGAGAGGAGAGGCAGGAAGAGAAGCAAGGCAGGGGATGGGAAGAATGGAAAGTAATGAATAAACTAGTGAAGGCTGGATGAACAATGCTATGGATGTATGACTTAGCGGAAAAATGGATGACTGATAAATATGGATGGCTGACAGACGGAGAGATATGCCTACCACACTGAAAAATAGCTGGATAATCACTCCAAATGGATATCTCAAAGCCAACTTATATGAACCGACATGTGATACTGATCAGATAATTCACACTAAGTTGATAATAAAAATACAGAACAGATTATGGCGTGTATTTCAAGACGATGATTGAAAAACAAGATGATAATACAAACAGATGAAGGACGATTACGTAAAAATTGTAAGAAACTGCGAAGAGATGATAACAGAGAGAGAGAGAGAGAGAGAGAGAGAGAGGGGAAGGACGATTATGTAAAAAATGTGAGAAACAGGGAAGATTAGGACATGATGGATAAATTAACTTTGCATGGTCGAGTCTGCTGTAGTATCTTATTGGGGCTAAAATCTCTCTCTCTCTCTCTCTCTCTCTCTCTCTCTCTCTCTCTCTCTCTCTCCATTAATCCTCTCAGGGTCGCATCAACGCTAGTGTTTAATCTGGGCTAACACC
This sequence comes from Coenobita brevimanus, assembly GCF_032717465.1. Classification (NCBI taxonomy): domain Eukaryota; kingdom Metazoa; phylum Arthropoda; class Malacostraca; order Decapoda; family Coenobitidae; genus Coenobita; species Coenobita brevimanus. The sequence continues at coordinate 7,450,371 of NC_137007.1, forward strand.
ATATGATTCTACTTATTTCAGTCTAAGTCACAGGAGCCTAACTGTTAAAAACCTACCATACGAGGGTAACTGCAAGGCCGGATACCCCATGCTTGGCGGCTCCATTAAGAGTGTGGCTATACTACTGGAATAATAAAAGCATCTCAAAGAAGGTTCTTCCTCTTCCTCCTCTTTCTTTTCCTCTTTATTCGTTCTTCCTAATAACGTTACTTTTTAATTCCCATATTTCTCCACCAGTATTCCCACGACAGACCAACTACCACTACCTTCCAATAAATAAACTACGCTACACCTTCAACTACACAGCTCTTCAGAAATATGCCACGTAACTATAGACAAATCAAACTCATTACCACATAATTACCTTTGTTTACACCCTCTTAAGCAATTTCCCTCATTAGCATGCTCCTGCTAATGATGGGAAGCGTTGAGTGGTCATCACCTAATTTCTTCCTCCTAATTGCACCGTGATTATGATTTCTATTACATTAACACAACGTCCTTCCGGCTCATTACAATCAGGGAGACAAAAATGCGGGGGAAATTGAGGCCTACCGTGATTGCAATTCCTTTTATGTCAGGTAATGCTCAGCTACGTATCATTAATGCTCAGCTGGATTATGAAACGAAAACTGAGTACACCAAAGTATTTCCTGTTAAACGAGTGAACTGGTGCACTTTCGAGGCGTGACTGGCCTCTTACAGCACCTCTCTCTCTCTCTCTCTCTCTCTCTCTCTCATACAGCATGTGTGTCAATAAACAGTACGGTATTGTTGTACGGGTGAACGGTTCCATACAACCTCTTGTTTAACAGTTCTTTCCCTCTTCCTTATCAGCTCTCTCTCTCTCTCTCTCTCTCTCTCTCTCTCTCTCTCTCTCTCTCTCTCTCTCTCTCTGTAATATTAATATCTTTAATTAGAGGACGTCGTTATGCTGCATTACAATTGGCTTAAGAAATTTGTATTCAACTTAAAGGAGCTACTAAACTGCTTCATGACGACTGGATCTAACCCTCCAAACGATGTCTCTCCCTAAGCTCCTTAAAAAGCCTCTGAAACCAGCAAGAATATCATTGGAAAGAGGTCATCGGAGTTCAAGGGCTAAAATTGTCTTCAGTGTTCTCTATACGCCCCAAGCTATACCATAAAACTGCAAGATTAATTAGAAAAATCAAAATCAAAAGCCAAGGATAAGATTTTTGGACGCCTATTCAGAGGACTGGAATATATAAGATTAAAGGTATGCCAAATAAAGATATCTCCAATGAATTTTCAGGTAAAATTTTATTACTATTCTATTAATTAAAGCTTCTAGATTTTCAAAGCACAAATACAAATGTCCGACAAAAACAACTATCTCCGACCTACCTGTCTATCTATCGTCAGACGCCTTAATCCCGTAAGAAGTAGCCACAAACAAATATCCTCCATGTCACCCTGTTTCCCGCCATTTCGCTCCCCCCCCCCCAGCTCACACCCTCCTCTCTCATATACTGTACATCTCCACTCCATCCTTCCACCTCATCCTTGGTCTCCCCCCCTCCACCTCACTCACATACACTCTGCTCGTTAGTCTCTCGCTCCCCATCATCTCCACATGGCCAAACCACGTCAATATATTTCTCCTAACGCTTTCTATCACATACACATCCACACCACAACGCTCCTTCACTTCCTCATCTGTCAGTCTGTCTCTCCATGTAACGCCACATGCTCCTCTCAAATAACTCCCTTCCACTGCTCTCCCTTTTGGCTTGTGTCCTTCCAGTCAGGTCCAAGCATCACTTCCATACATTAGAGTTGGTATCACAGTACTATCATTCAACTACTTTTTTACTTCCATGCTCAATTCCCTATTTCTTAACACTGCTTTCAAAGAACCAGCAACCTTTCTTCTTGTTGCACCCTTTCAAGCACTTCATCCTCCAAACTTCCATGCTTACTCAATACACTACCCAAGTACTTAAATGCACTCTCATTTTCCATTTCATCATCCAATTTCACTGGGCATTCAGTGACTTCATTTCTCTCGAAGATCACAACTTTACTCTTCCCTACATTCACCTTTAGAATCCAACCTTAATACAATAAAAACCAAGCCACGCAGATAAATATATAAATCAAATACATAAATCAACCTTCATCAAACTGGAAAAAAAACAGGAGGGTGATAAAAATAAGTAGCTAAACAATACATAATTAGGGAGGGGGGAAAACTGCTTAAGTTCAGTGTATGGGTGAACGCTACAGTCGGCCGCCTCGTGTAGGCTCTATGGCAGACAGTACTTGTGATACTTCTATGTACACTATGCTTCTCTTCCGTTTACATTTTCACTATAAGAACATGTTTATATACGTCTGCTTGTGCTATCTATCTACCTCAGTCTATCTATCTATCTACCTATCTATCTATAGCCAGACGTCTTCATCCCATAAGTGCTGCCTACAAACAAATCGCCTCCATGTCATCCTGTCTGCCACTGACCTGCCCTGCCTCCAAGCCATACACACTCCCTCTTCCAAAAATCCCTCCACCTCATCCCTTCATCTCACCAGACCATTTTATTTGACACAGGGAAAACTTTGGATTTGGGGGTTTGATATAGCCTACATTTACCCTTTCACAGCCAAGAGTATATTGTACGATATATCTTTTGGTGGTAGCCTGACTGAAATAATATGGCATCGTGTTGATGGGGTTAAGTGTGTGCTTCTAAACCTACATGCAACTCGTGTGTGTGTGTGTGTGTGTGTGTGTGTGTGTGTGTGTGTGTGTGTGTGTGTAGCTATGAGGAATTTAGGGCAAGTGGCACCTTGTCATGCCAGGGCGGGAAGACACTCCACCCACACACCTACACACACACGCACAGGCACCCAGGCACGGACGTCCACACACACACACATACACAGACACACAACACAGTCCCCAAATCTATGGGTGTTGAGATTCCTGGAACAGACGAGGTTGGCGTCGTGTCGTGGCGTGGATTGGTACTTAGGACCGCACTCAACTCACTCGCACTCAACCCTGGAATTTCCGGAGCAGAGGGAGGTAGGAGGAGGGAGAGAAGGGGGTGAAGGGAAGCAGCCGGAAGCTCTTGGGGGGAAGGAGAGGGAGAATGGAGGGGAGAAGGAAAGACAGGAGAAGATAAGGAAGAGAATGAAGAAGAAAGGAGAAGGTTCTGACAAATGCCAATCAATTACACTATGTACATTGAGGTCACTATCAATTTTCCCAGTCCAGTCTTCCCCTATACGACCCAAAATATTCAATGTTACATCCAGGTCCCCAACTGTGGTACTGGGTGAAGAGAAGGGGGGAAGGGTAGGGAATACTACTGGAGGTGTTAATGAGGTGTCTGGAATTCCCTTATTAGCGAGTCAGGCATTACAAACAACCCTGGTATAATTGTGGAAATCCTGAGATGAGTGTCTGGACGTCGTTTATATTTCATTATTGCTGCTGACATAATTATTATTATTATTATTATTATTTCTATTACCGGTGTTATTATCATTATTATTATTATTATTATTATTATTATTATTAAGTTATTTATTTATTATTATTAGTAGTAGTATTTAGACATCTGGTAGCGCAAGGATTAATGAAGGATCTTAAAACTCAAAAAAGTGCCTAAAGGTAGCAAAAACAGAATAAAAATTAGGGACAGGGAATGAAAGAGTTAATGTAGCTAGTCGTTCGTAGTAAATGGAAATGATAACAATGGTAATGACAGCAACTGACAGGGGTGATGGTGATGACAAATGACGAGTTGACTTCATATATTTCCTAACTCCTCTTCATCAGCGATTTATTTTACACGCTAGCCTCACTTAATCCCTTCAATACCGCTCGATTTGAGAGATTTCCTTAACTCCTCTTCATCAGCGATTCATTGTACACCCTAGCCTACACCTAACTCCCTTCAATCCCACGGCATCTTTTCATTTTAATCAAGACACCACGGGACAACTTTATTCTAACTAGGATGGACCTCTAGCAGCGACGAGACTTAGAAAGGTTGAATTTTCTAACTCCTGAACTTCCAAAGGTTTCTCCCACGCCAAATGAAGTTGTCAGGAGTTAGGAAAAAATATTAAAAAAAAATAATAAAGTTATATACCAACGTCAACTGATTGGAAGGGTTAAGTTCCACATGTATATTACTGATTCAAAATGCGTTGATATATTAAAAAATATATATATAACATACAACAGAATATTTACCAACTTAAACACCAAGTATGTTATGGGCCTATTCTTGTTACTTCCAAACGATTTCATTCATCATGGAAGAAAACCAGAGTAATGAAGGAGTTAGTGAGGGTTTGTGTGTAGCCCCAAACAGTTCCAAAACCCTCTCCTCTGCTGAATAAAATCGCCTGGGGTAGCAAGAATATGATCTAAACTAATTCTTTTATGAAGGGATTAAGGTGTAACATGTAAACTAAGTCGGTGAGCGGTAAGTGTTAAGAGGTGCTGTACGGCAATGAGAATACAGCTCAGTACGGTGGTTGGCGGCGGCGTCTGAGGGGCCTAATTCCAGGAATGTGAAGGCTAGTGTGTGACGTCACTGCTCATCCACACCCATACCCTCAACACCTCCGCCACACCACACCTCCTGTCCATTCCCCCCAGCCACACACACACACCTTTCCCTCCCTTTTCTGCATCACATCATACCTCATATCCCCAACCCTTCCTTTCACCCCCTCCCTCCCTCCCTCCCTCACCCACATCACCCCTCTTGTCCATTCCACCCTCAGCACCTCCCTACCTCTCTCCGAACCACACCCCTGTCCAAACCACATTACACTCCCTGTCCATACCACACACCACACCACATCCCCAGTCCACACCACACCGTACCCTCCAGTCCACACCATAGTACATCCCCTATCCGCTCCACATTATGCTATACTCGTGCACTACATACACTACACTGCATTGCACTACACAGTACAATACAATACAATACCACACCTCACTACACTGAACACCACATCACACATCACATCACACTACACTGCACACCACGTTACACATCACACCACACTACATTGCATACCACATCACACATCACATCACACCACACCACACAACACTGAACCATACCAATCCACAGCTGCCCACACCCTAAGTCTAAAGTTAACCACATCATAACATACCACCCCAAACAACATCCACCACACCACACCTGTATACACCCTCCTCACCACCTCCACATCCCCTGTACACATCCTGCCTAGCCTACTCTCCTCCTACACACCTTGCCTCTTTTACCTACTGCACAATCCCATGTCCTCAACACCCCATCCACCTACTATCCACACACTCCTCACTCCTCCCTCCCTCCTTCCGTCATACTCCTCACCCTTCCCTCCTTAACATTCCTCACCCCTATCCTTTATACCCTCCCCCCCCCTCCCTTCGTCACATCTTCACTCATCCCTTCGTCACATCCTCACCCTTCCCTTCATCACATCTTCACCTTTCCCTTCGTCACAATCTTCTCCCTTCATCACATCTTCACCTTTCCCTTCGTCACAATCTCACTCCTCTCCTCGTCACATCCTCACCCCTCCCTTCGTCACATCACCCCTCCCTTTGTCCACTCACATCTCCCCCATTCCTCCCTCCTTCAAATCCTCTTCTCAGCACTTTCCTTCCTCCATCGCATTCTTCTCCTCAGCACCTCCTCTCTCTCCATCAAATCACCTTTCCTCCTTCACTTCTTGTCCACACACTAGCCTCGCCCACTCAGCTCACTCCTTCTCCGCATTTCCCATCAGCACAAAGCACCGCCTTCCACACATATATTTTACACTTAACCCGCACCCTTCCTCTCTAACACACCCTCCCTTCACCCTGTTTAGCACCTTCATTCCCTCAAGCCCGTCTCCTTCCTTCCAACCTCCCTACACCTCTTCTCACCTTATGCATCCTTCTTCACACTTCTCTCCTTCACACTGCCCTCCTTCACTCCACAAGGTCTGACCACATCCTTCTAATACACTTTAATAGTACCCGGTAGTCATAATTCCATCCAGCTTCAATAAGTGCTACGTAAACAAAATCTTAATAATAGTGCTACGTAAACAAAATCTAATAAACAGATACACAACACACCCTCACAGAACACCTCAGGTACAAGATGTCCCTTCTTAGCTGAACCTACTTTCTAGTAATGGCCATAATAAAGCAGGCACGTCTTTTGTCTTTAATGAGTTACTCGTATATACACCATTAAATAAGAGTTGTTTACAGACAGACAGACAGACAGAATATCCCCCGACGTGAGATTGAGATACAGAATAGTCAGGCGGCATCCACAACAAAGTGAAAAAATAAAATGACGTCTACTATCTCACCGCGTTAGATACAAATACAGATATACACAGAGTTAACAGTACAGCTACACAGGATAAACTACTGCCTGAACTAGGGCGTCATTTTTTTTTACTCTCTCCTGAATGAGTCATCTGGCGTACCCTGAGTAAATACCAAAGTGCGTCCTTCGTCTGTCAAAGTTTTAAATAATTTTCTCGTAGACAGACAGATATATGTAGACGAAATGGTGTCAGTTATATAAATGGATGGATGGAAGGACTGATAAATGTAGATAAGCACCGTATGTGGCCAAGTTCTCCTGTCATTACAATACAAATTTAAAATATTATAAATGGAGCCGGTAGGAACCAGAAAGAAAAAAGAAAAAAAGAAGAAATACCCACAGTTCAGTGACATTGGGAAACGGCATACACACCCATTCACTCATCATGCAACCCTTGGAAATTCTCGGCCTCATCCACACTAACTATGATTTATTTTGGGTTGACCTTGGAGTTCACGCGAGACAGTCAAATCGTCGGCAGCCAAGAACAAAAATTGAAAAAAGACAAATATAAAGGAGGAGGGGAGAGGGAGGTTGAAGCCCTTACTATACGCATCTCCACACATCCTTCGTCCATCGCCTTGTCTTTCGTCAGTTCCTTCGCTTCCAAACCGTCCTTAACTCGCTCTCTCACGCATTCATCTACAGGAATTATTTGGTCCTTTTCCAATACAGTAAACACCACATCCATTGGCCTAGATGCTCTCTCTCTCTCATACTGTAAAAACCACATCCTTTGGCCTACAAGTTATGCTCTCTCTCTCTCTCTCTCTCTCTCTCTCTCTCTCTCTCTCTCTTACACCTTGTCTTTCACGCATCCCTACAGGCCTACTTCTAATCCAATATATAGGCAACTCATCGCAGCCCACATACTGTACACACAGGTAAGCCAAGTACACAGGTATATTTAATGAGCTCCGGTGAAGGTAATAATGTCCTGGACTTAACTCTTTATATCCGATTACCTTTATACTTGCAAAAATCAGATGAAAATACTCTCAACAGGCAGACTTTGGGTAGGGATGGTGTTAATGGAGGCTATTTTTCAATCCATTCATCCATCATCCAATCCTACGTTGCCCCATGAGGAGCGTAGGAGCCCGGGGCTAGGCAAGTTGATCGTGACATTTAAGATGAGAATGACCAGCCTCACTCATCCCTGAGTGGCATTACGTGAGCAATAAACCCCAACCATCCCCTGGATATAAATTTTCACCGGCTCAATCCGATTGGAGCGCCATAATTAACCACTAAACCACCAGGCGCCAAAATCTGGTTATATGGTTACCACCCAACGTAGTAAATGGTTTCCTGGTGTACAGGAAACCATTTGGCTTGTCACTCAATATACAGTCACTCACATGCAGAAGGAAGAGGAAAGAATGAAGGAAAGAAAGACAGAAGAGGGAGTGTAAAGTTACCCGTTGGCAGAAGGACGAGTGACTTTACACTCCCTCTTCTGTTTTTCAGTCCCCAAAATGTTAAAATCTCCCCAAAGCTAAAGAAAAACCGTCTGGTAGTGACAACAGATTAATAGAAAGTAAAATATAATATAAACTAGTAAGGTAGCGTCAACTGTATTTTCTTTCTGGTACTCTTAGATGATATTCTCCAGTGTATAGGGGAGACATATGCAGAGACAGGGTTAGTGAAGGGTATATCTAACTGCTACACTTAATGTCTTTCCTACACACACACACACACACACACACACACACACACACATAAAATGCTTAATGGTTAAAAGAATAAAATATAACTGACGTCATCGTCTTCTAGAGGTTCATCTTCCCTATTTTTTTTTTTCCCGAAGATTTAACTCAACTTGAGATTAATTTAGAAGCGAAGGAGTCACACGAACCTTCATTAACCTCTTCACTAATTAAAGAAAAGTTTCATAAAATCACCTGTCCATTACTTAGCAAGAACTAAACGAAGAACAGGTAACGGTAGTGAAGGGGCTACGGCATGGTGGAGGTATGCACTATAACCTCTAACGCTAACATAAATTTTTAACTATATTCCTCTCATAAATTTTAACTCGAGTTCTCCCATAAATTTTAACTATATATGTCTCATAACTTTTGACTCTATTTCTCTCATGAATTTTAACTCTACTTCTCTCATAAATTTTAACTATTTCTCTAATAAATTCCAACGATACTTCTCTAATAAATTCTAACTATATTTCTCTCATAATTTTTAACTCTACTTCTCATAAATTTTAACTCTACTTCTCTCAGATTTACCTCTACTTCTCTCATAAATTTGAACTATACTTCCATAAATTTTAACTGTCTTTTTCTTGCTGCCTCCAGACGCTTTGAGCCAGCCAAGGAGTGGGGTCTGGTCGCGTAAAGGTTAACAAACAAATAAGAAGGGAGGGTGAGGAGGCCAGACGTGCACTGACTTCATCCTGCCTATGTCGCTGTGTTGGTGCGGGGGTGTGGGCGTGCGTATATGTATGTGTGTGTGTGTGTGTGTGTGTGTGTGGGGAGGGGAGGCTTGTTGCGTCGTGCGGGTGTACTGAATGGGAGTGGGCGTGGTGTAGAAAGTGTGTGTGTGTGTGTGTGTGTGTGTGTGTGTGTGTGTGTGTGTGTGTGTGTGTGTGTGTGTGTGTGTGTGTGTGTGTGTGTGTGTGTGTGTGTGTGTGTGTGTGTGTGTGTGTGTTACCTCACCTCTTAACAACGTACGGCTGCAACAGTACGAAAACCTATGAAAACTCTGCTCTTCACTGCACACACATAAACTCGGCACCAAACCCAACAGGCAGTGAGGCAGTGAGAATGTTTACAGTAAAATGAATAAATAAATAAAATAAATCCGTCCTCCTCTTGTGCCTCCCTCGTCGCCAGAATCACAGATGCTTGAACAAGACAGTGTATAAAGGTGCATATTACCACCAGAATAATGTTTAGTCCTTTCACATTAACCTGACTTAGATTTCAGTCCTTTTGCAGCTTATTTCACGTAGCTTAGAGGCAAATTAAGACAGTACTATGGCTCTACATCCTTTCCATAGCACTTCTTCCGGGTTAGCATAAAAATCCAGAGTTACTTTATTGTTAGTAATCAATACTCACAATGGACAGAGGGTAATTTTAGGTCAAGTTAGAGTAAAAAGGGAACAGTAAGCACCTCAATCCACTACGTCACATTCAAGCGTCAATGAATCCAGCAATGAAAGAGGCAGGAGAGGCAGTCGGACGTTTGTAACTGGCTGTACATAATATCTTAAGCCGGCTACAACCTGTCAAGCGCTGGATAATGTGGGTGGGTGACGCGACGGGAGGTTACTGACAGTGCGAGATAGACTAGGTGGAGTGAGGGGGGAATAGCAGATTTGTTTCTTGATTTACTCGTATATTCGCTCCCTCATGGTAAGGGCAATCCATATATTGTATGACATCTATAAGCAAACCGTTTTATTCGGCTGAGAGTAAGTCTTTGGAGCCATAGTGTTGACATGGACTCACAAGCTACTGATATCAAGTTTGTCATGAATCCTCGTAATACCGCAGACTGATAACCATGCACACACGCCAAGTGGCTGCATGAAGCATGAAGCAAACCATGGCAGATTTACACCAATGCTCTTTACTCCTCTCGCACCTTCATAACAGTAACCGTAGTCCTTTCATCACTATTATCATGATCATTATACTGTATATACATACATACATACATATATATATATATATATATATATATATATATATATATATATATATATATATATATATATATATATATAAAAGCAGCCGTTGAGGTTCACTGTAGGACTGGCATATCCCTACCGAAGCAGGGAGGATACAGCCAATGTATCTCTATCCAGTGGCTTAGGCTGTCTGGTAGGGACTGTATGTAGGGTGAGAAGTGCTTCTGAGTGTAATTGTAATGTTGGAGTGGCTTTGGATGTGTGTGTAGTGTGTGAACCAAGTGTACTCGGCCCGCCTTAAGCCAACTGGGTGCAAGCATACTAGTATGCGACATTGGTTCAACCACAGCACCCCTTATGTCCGCCAAAGCTGTCAGTGGCTCGGTGGACGCTTCCCGCGTCCACCAGCGTGCGAAACGCACACTCTACCACTATACCACAGACGATATATATATATACATATATATATGTGTGTGTATATATATATATATATATATATATATATATAGATGTGTGTGTGTGTGTGTGTGTGTGTGTGTGTGTATATATATATATGTGTGTGTGTGTGTGTGTGTGTGTGTATATATATATATATATGTGTGTGTGTGTGTGTGTGTGTATATATATATATATATATATATATATATATATATATATATATATATATATACATATATGTGTGTGTGTGTGTATATATATATATATATATATATATATATATATATATATGAGTGTGTGTGTGTGTATATAACAGAACGGATATATATATATATATATAACAAATATATATATATATATATATATGTGAGTGTGTGTGTGTGTGTGTGTATATATATATATATATATATATATATATATATATATATATATATATATATATATTTATAACAATGAATTATTCATAAATGTAACATTAATGTAATCTTATGTAGCCTAATATATTCTTAAATTATTATATCTCAAATCATGTCTTGATTGTTACACAGTTAAACCACACCTGTCAAATATATCTCATACAGTATCACGAGGTCAACAGGTTCGTAACATGCAGGCTGATAAAGACGAATATTTGTTGCTTACTGTACCTATGTATGTGTGTATGAATGGATGGATGGATGGATGGTACCAGACACGGACTAAAACTGAAAAGAAGGGTCAATAAAAGATGAGGTGAGGAAATACCGCACGATATACAGATTACGGTGTTTTGCTGGAAAAGGTGCCATGGCCATTACCGGTAATGTGCTGAGACGGCCACTCGATGTAAGGGTGGAAAAAAAAAAAAAAAAAAAGGACGTAGAGACCCATTAGAATGGCAGGAACAGTACACTGACTTAGTCCCTTGAATCCCATGACATTTTTGTTTTTTATCCTTGCTAACTCCAGACTGTATTAGTAAACTTATGGAAAACCTCTGTAGTGAAGTGACTACTGAATGAGATGCTGTAAAGGGACGCCTTGACGTGGTGGTATCGATATAATCAGATGGCTCTGCGGCCCGGGTATTTAAATCCCTCAACTCCCTTCTTGTGCACCGACAGGTGGATGGTAGACTGCAAGAAGAGGACAACTTCAGCCTGCAGCTCACCGGGTTCACTTTCAGATGAGCCTGGGGCAACAACAACCTCACCAGTTAGAAACGCACCCCAGAGCTGAGTCAGATCGTATGCATGAGGAAGAATAGAATAGAAAGACATAATGGAACTGAAGGGGTAAAGAACTTGTGAGAGGACAGCGCTGAGGAGTGTATGCATGGAATGAGGTGAGGTGACTGAGGACTAGCTTATTGTAAAAGTTGTGCCGCTGTATAAAGGCAAAAGGACAAAAGAAAAAAGAAAGAAAAAAAAAAAAAAAGGAATGTAGATGTTTTAAAGGTTTAGGGTTACTCAGCACAGTCCTAGCATTTAAGGTGTGTATGTATATGGTGACCAAAAGTGTTGTGTATGTGCAGGACACTTAAAGGAAAACAAGGGTGGTTTTAGATGCTGCAGCCTTTGCTTTGAAACATGTGTGAGGAGTATGTAGATAAAGGAAGAGATCTCTATGTAAATTTTAGGGAACTTGAACGTAACTGGTAGAATGATTCTAAAGTTTTGCGGTATGTATTACAGATACATAATAAGAAACAGAGGCTTGAATGTTGCAGCTGCACGAGGCTTACATGAGGAAGTGTTAGTACCAACTTTAGCATATGGATGTGAGACAATAGTGTGGCATGAAAATGAAAAGTCAAGAGTAAGAGCAGTGGAGACGGGACTGTTGAGGAATGTATGTGGAGTACAGAGAGTGGATGGGATACGAAATAATGTGATTCGTTTTCACTCTCATCTTAAATGCCAGGATCAACTTGCCTAGCCCCGGGCTCCTACGCTCCTCATGGGGCAACGTAGGATTAGATGATGGATGGATGTGAAAGATGTGGAGTGAGGAAGTCTGTGGACACCAGAATCGTACAGAGTGTACTGAAATGTCATGTGGAGAGAATGGATAACAACAGAGTGGTGAAAAACTATATCTGAGCGAATCAGACGGAGGAAGGAGGCGAGGCAGGCCAAGGAGAAGATGGAGGGATAAGGTGGAGGAGTGTGTGAGGAAGAGGAGTGTGGAAGTCGGTGAGGCTAGGGTACTGAAAAGAGATCGAGCTGCCTGGATGAATGAGAAGCGCATGATCAGGGATTTGGCACCCCTATTTAACGTGACAGCGTCCGGATTGACTCTATCGGATACGTTTATGTGAAGCTACAGAATGTGGTGAATGTTTTGGCATATCAGATAAAGCCAAGAATCCGAGAACTTGAATCATGAGTGAATGGAAGCGTGGCCCATTAGACTGGTCAAACTTCGGCTGTCTGGACGTGCTACTCCTCACCCTGCCCTAGGGTGCGAAAGGAGGTCCGGATGATGATGATGATGATGATTACAGATGTGATGCGTGGAAAAGAAAATCTTGAGAGAGAGAGAGAGAGAGAGAGAGAGAGAGAATCATACAAAGAGTAACGCACGTGTATGAATGCGAGGGGAGGAGGAGGAATGGTTTGAGGTTAACCCCTTCAATCCCTGGACGTACTTCGCTTTTTATTCTTTCTGGTCTCAGTTTTTTTTTTTCCTCGAGGGGTTAGATAGAGACCACACTAACCCCCTCACTCCTAAATACCCTTCACAAGCTGAGTAAAACCGTCTTGAGGCAACGAATAAAAAAAAAACACACACACTGACCTGAAGGGGTTACGGAGAGGATACAACCTGGTTAGGTGGTGTCTACGTGTCTGCTGAACCCACTTAAGATGAATTTAGTGTAGCAGGTGTATGGACAGGTGTAGGGGAGAGAGACGACTTTACTTGAATTCCGTGACTTACGATACTCTTTTTACTCTAACTTGGCCTAAAATTCCCATCGCTCCATCCTGAATGCTGAGTTGTAAGAGTAGATTGACACCAAATTATGATGTTGGTCACAATGAGGTGCTATGGAGAGTACAAGTGCTCGTGGGCCCTTCGGGCCCCTCGCACTTGCTCCTGCGGAGGGCTCTCGCGTTTATGTGCTGTTCTAGTGTAATGTTGTCACTTGGATTTTTTGCAGCTAACCAACTGATCGTGGTATTTGCAGCTTCGGTAATGGAACCCAGTTTGTTTTAGTTCTACCTCTGGGCAAAAAATTCTACAGAGATCCTACGCCGGGCTCCGGGAGCGGCGTTTTTTGGTCAAAATGTGATTGCTCATTAAATATAATAAAAGTTTTTCAATCGTGATGGGACCAAGTTTTTTCACATCAGCGAAATTTTGCGATTTTTGTGTCAATTTTGGTGCGATTTGAATGTGTAGTTTCGGCTGCCCAAAACACACACACACACACACACACACACACACACACACACACACGCACACGCACACGGCTAGTGCTATAGCATATTAGATGTAGTGCGGCAGCATCGTCTCTTTTTGTCACAGAGCTACGTGAAATAAGCTGCAAAAGGACGGAATTTGGGCCAAGTTAAAATAAAATGACCATAGTAATTTATTCTTGCAATCACCGATTAATTTTACGGAGCTTAAGATACATCGATTTGTTGGGGTCAGATGCTGCCTTTGTTTAATCCCCTGCACCACACACACACACACACACACACACACACACACACAGTAATAATAATCTATCTATCCAATGCCAGACGCCTTAATCCCGTAAGGGGTGGCCACAAACAAATCGCCTCCATCTCGCCCGGTACCCAGCCATTTCATTGCCCTGCTCCCAGCTCACACCCCCCTCTCTCATATATCTCTTCACTCCATCCTTCCATCTCATCCTTGGCCTCCCCTTCCCTCTCCCCACCTCCACCTCACACACATACACTCTCCTGGTTAGTCTCTCGCTCTCCGTCCTCTCCACATGGCCAAACCACCTCAGAGTATTTCTCCTAACGTTTCCTATCACATACACATCAACACCACAACGAACCTTCACTTCCTCATTTGTCAGTCTGTCACTCAGTGTATCTGCACATGCTTCTCTCAAACAACTCATTTCCACTGCTCTCATTCTTGACTTGTGTCCTTCCAACAAGGTCCAAGCTTCACTTCTGTACGTTAGATTTGGTATCACAATACTATCATGCAGCGACTTTTTTACTTCTATGCTCACTTCCCTGTTTCTTATCACTGTTTTCAAAGAACCAACAACCTTTCTTCCTTGTTGTACCCTTTCAAGCATTTCACCTTCTAAACTTACATCTTTACTCACCATACTACCCAAGTACTTAAATGCACTCACATTTTCCACTTCCTTACCATCCAACCTCATTGTACATCCAGTGACTTAATTTCCCCTCGAAAACCATAACTTACTCTTCCCTACATTCACCTTTAGATTCCGTTCTTTACACACTCCCAAACTCGTTCACCGAGCCTTGCAGCTCCCCTTCGTCTTCAATTGACAATACAGTATCATCCGCAAACAACAGTACAGGGAGTTCCCAAACGTTGCCGTCTCTCATTAAAGCCCCTCCAACATCCACTGCCCTACCTTGTATGTCTTTTATAACCCCATCCATATGCAGACTGAACAACCATGAAAACATGAAACATCCCTGTTTCAATCCAACATTCAAAGAGAAAAATTCACTCTGTAATAATAATAATAATAATAATAATAAAAAATCGCTCCTCACATGAATCAAATGGTCTGGCAGCAGCACGATTACAAGTGACGTACTCTGGCTGAAAGGTTTAGGGAATGTAAGGGAAAGGGGAGACTGAGAAATAAGTCAGAAGTTTCCAGATGGCGCTACCAACTGTGAGATTCTAGAGACAGAATTCAATAGCAGATATAGAGTTCGGGAGACCAGGATAAGTAGACGGACGAAATATAAAAAGAAAATGAAACGATACATGTAGGAAGCAGCACACGACATAAAACTTGCCAGATTAGAGTTGGAGAAAGAGGGAGACTTTCGGTATGGGGGAGTGAAAGTAGCAGCCAACATAATTAAACAGGACCAAACTATAAAATGGGAAAAAGAAAGTGTATCAGGGTTGATGAACTGGGTTTGGAGTATATATGGAAAAACATAGGCATAGTGGTGCTGACTGCAATACGAAAAGTGAGTCATAATTGCTAATGAACGAAAAAAAAATACATATATCCTACAGCGTTTCTAATCACTATAATCCAGGCTTGTCTCACTTAAGCTGAATAAAATCTTGCGTTACCCAAAAATAAAATAATAAAGATGTACCACGGTTAAGGCATTATTGAGATTGTTTTTATTTTTATTTTTATATATTTTTTTTTACATATTAACGTGCAGTAAGATACTCAGACTTGGACGGGGTTAATAAAAACACCCGAACACTGTGCTAAAGTGACATGGACTAATGGAGAAAATGAGTGAAGAATGAATATTACCAACAGGATATATCAAACCAGAAGTGAAGGAAGTTACAGAATGCAGGATGCCAGGAAGGACGTGGAAGAATGATGCGTAAGTGGCCTAATTCCAAGAGGTGCAGTGGAATACGCGTTTCACTTTAACCTGGCTAAGATTATCGTCATTTGGGCACCTTATTAGACGGAGCTCAATAGCGTGAAGGAAAAAAAAACACACACACACCGGGCCTCTACATCATTTCCACAGCACTTTTTCGTGACTGGCATCATATTCCAGTGTTAACCTATTGTTAAAACTCAGCATTCAGGAGGGACAGAAGGTAAATTTAGGCCTAGTCAGAGTAAAAGACGCATAGCATGATCATCCAGGAGTGTGGGAGGCGTGGCTGCTATGGAAGGCAGGAAACAGAAATACAATAGTGTACTGAAAACAACCTTTTATCAACCCTTATATTGTACTTATCACCAGACGCATCATTCAACTCATGGCATACGTTTCGAGCTGAAGAGGCTAGACACGGCCTTCACTTACCCCTTCGCTAATACACATCATTGCAAAGACTGGTTTTTCATTTAGTGATACCACGAGTACACTAAAATATCACCTCATGGCAGAAAGTGAATATGACTTACCTGCGGGAATTGGTAAAATAATCTGGAGATATAATACGAATACACTAACACAATACGTAATGGTAGAAAGTGAAAATGATATATTCCTTACCAATCAGGTGGATTCGTCGTGAGGGTAAACTACAAATTAAACTCGCTGGGGCCTAAGTGAAGAAAAATCGGCTTGTTTTGGCTAACACAGATAACAAAAAGAATGATGAAAAAAAATGCAAGTGGACCAAAACTCAATTGTGGTGTCCTGCTTTCCGGCCACCCCGTTGTAGTAAGTAGCATCCATCACTTACAATGCTGAGAGAGTGGATTACAAAACAGTATATCTGGTACGTAAGTTTTTATACGTCAAGTAAACGGCCTTTCCCTTAGTTGGTGTGTGTGTGTGTGTGTGTGTGTGTGTGTGTGTGTGTGTGTGTGTGTGTGTGTGTGTGTGTGTGTGTGTGTGTGTGTGTGTGTGTGTGTGTGTGTGTGTGTGTGTGTGTGTGTGTGTGTGTGTGTGTGTGTGTGTGTGTGTGTGTGTGTGTGTGTGTGTGTGTGTGTGTGTGTGTGTGTGTGTGTGTGTGTGTGTGTGTGTGTGTGTGTGTGTGTGTGTGTGTGTGTGTGTGTGTGTGTGTGTGTGTGTGTGTGTGTGTGTGTGTGTGTGTGTGTGTGTGTGTGTGTGTGTGTGTGTGTGTGTGTGTGTGTGTGTGTGTGTGTGTGTGTTGAGGAGAGATGTGTATGGTAATGTGTGGTGCGGTGAGGTAAGGGAAGGTGTGTGAGGTGTAGTGAAATGAGGGTAAATGTGCGAGGTGTGGAGAGGTGTGAAGTGTGCGAGGTGTGGAGAGGTGTGAAGTGATGACAGATGTGTGAGGTGAGGTGAGATGAGGTGACGTGATGGTGTGTGAGGTGAGGAGAGATGTGTGAGGTGTGGGCGTGGCGGCTGGTGACCTCATAAGGCAATGTAGCGGCGCCCACCACACTCTCACACCCGTATATGGAGGTTGGTGCCAGGCTCACAGCTACCCACCACACACACACACACACACACACACACACAATCATTCATCTATCCAATCACCTCTAATCTATTATCTTCTGTATCACCCAACCATCCCCTCATCAACACTACCATCATCCAAGTCATTTACAGGTGCAATTACCACTCACCCAAATTCATTATCATCTACATCACTCATACACTCAATCAACACCCATCTAAACCACTCACACACCTAATCCCTTAACTTTATTGGCGTCTACTAAATCACTTACTCATCTCTACAGCCACCTTTCACCCGGGAAGTGAGGTTCAGTGTAATTTCTTGGTGTGGCCAGAGTCAGAAGAACTGCCATAAGAGTGAAGGTGTTAATGGAGGCTGGTTTTAACACCCTGAGCTGTGCTGTCCTTCCTAAACTGACGTGGTAACCAGACCAGAGAAAGAAAGCATTGTAGTCAAGGGGTTACCCACTCAGCAGGCGGCCAGTCAGTGACCACTCAGCCATGCAGCCACACACACACACACACACACACACACACACACACACACACACACACACACCACCAACTCAGCTATCTTCACATCCACTGCACTAGTCAACTTCCACCTACCCTCTGTCAATCTCATAGTTTTTTATCTCATCAGTTAAAAACAATGAACATCACGCAACAGTAAAAAAATCAGCATTCTAATTCTAGCCGCACGCATAAACTTTAGGGTCAGAAAATAATGAAAACCGTGAGAAACAAAGATATTGAAAGATGCGTGTGAGAGAGACTGGAAGATAGGTATGAAAGAAAGTGGGGTATGGGTGATACAGATGGATGTGAGAAAAAGAAAAAACTGAAACAGGCAAAACTGGAGGAAGAGAGACAGAGGGAAACTTTAGAGAGTGTGAGAAAAGATTAAAAGACAGATGTGTCAATGAAACAAAATCAAGACTCGTAAGAAAACATGTGGGTATAAGAAAGAGAGAGAGAGATGCGAGACGTGAGAAAGAGAGAGAGAGAGAGAGGGGGGCTGTGAGATGGGTGACCTTAGCTTCTCCAAGGTCAAGAGCGAACAGGTGGTGGTGGTGGCGGTGGTGGTGGTGGTGGTGGTGGCGGTGGTGGTGGTGGTGGTGGTGGAAGTAAGAGTGGTAGGTGGCGGTGGTCATACTGGTAGGTGGTGGTGGTGGTGGTGGAAGTAAGAGTGGTAGGTGGAGGTGGTGGTGGTGGAAGTAAGAGTGGTAGGTGGTGGTGGAAGTAAGAGTGGTAGGTGGTGGTGGTGGTGGTGGTCGAAGTAAGAGTGGTAGGTGGAGGTGGTCATACTGGTAGGTGGTGGTGGTGGTGGTGGTGGATGTAAGAGTGGTAGGTAGAGGTGGTGGTGGTGGAAGAAAGAGTGGTAGGTGGAGGTGGTCATACTGGTAGGTGGTGCTGGTGGTGGTGGTGGAAGTAAGAGTGGTAGGTGGAGGTGGTCATACTGGTAGGTGGTGGTAGTGGTGCAGTGAGTTATTGAGTGGTAGTCGATGCTCCTGATAAGTGGTTCTCAACTGGCGATGCTTCTACTTCCAGGTGATGGGTGTGGTAGGAAGTGGTGGTTTTTGTGTGTGGTAGCGGATGGTCTACATGGTGGTACTGGTGGAGAGGTGGTAGATGGTAGCGGTGCAGTGGCTATTGAGTGGTAAGTGGGGTGGAGCTAGTGACAAATCTACAGACAGGTGATTGTGCAGGAAGATGTGGTATATTTTGTTTGTGGCAGAGGTGGTATTGAAAGGTAAATGGTGGCAGTGGTGGGTAGGTGGTGTTAGAAGTGGTATGGTGGGTATTAAGAAGTAATAGGAAGTGCTTTGTGTGTGTGTGTGTGTGTGTGTGTGTGTGTGTGTGTGTGTGTGTGTGTGTGTGTGTGTGTGTGTGTGTGTAGCTGTGGTCTGAGGTATAGTTTGTCCACCTTAACTTGGCGCAGATTATCGTCCTTTTGCTACCATTTCCACAGAATTTCTTGTAATGTTAATCTAGTGTTAAAACTCAGCATTCGTGACGGAGAGAAGACAAGGTAAGGCAAATGAAATCGACAAGAAAACAGCAAAATCCAACAGCAAAGTGATATATTTTGTTCCTGGGTTTTGCAGGTGTGGTCAGAGCTTTAGATGTCGTATTCTTTGTGGCACACACTTCGTAACACCTCTTCCGTAGCGATTTATTTTCCACATTACCCCTTGTCATTCTGTTGCATGTTATAGTACCAAGGCTCTACAGTCTTTACACAGCTCTTCTTCATGACTAGCACCAATAACTCAACATAAAGAGACATGAAGAGATGGCATTTCTTTGCCAAGTAAAAGTAGACAGTGTAGTGATGATCCTACAACATAGTGATGGTTGTAGAAGAAAGTGGTAGTTTTTCTTAGTGGTAGTTATGGTAGTGATGGATACGTGATGGTAGTTGTAGTGGTGGTTATGGTAGTGGTGGATAAGTGATGGTAGTTGTGGTGGCAGGTATGGTAGTGGTGGATGAGAGATGGTAGCTGTGGTGGTGGTTATAGTTGTGGTAAGTGATGGTAGTTGTGGTGTTATGGTAGTGGTGGATATGAGGTGGAAAATGTGGTGGTGGTTATGGTAGTGGTATGTAAGCGATGGTGGCTGTGGAGGTGGTGGTTATGATAGTGGTGGATAAATGGTGATAGCAGTGGTAGTGACAGGTAGCTCAAGGTGACAGCAACTCTATACAGGTTGTGGTGATGCCTCTTAAAGAAAATGGAAGTAAATAATATGGAGCGCCAGAAGTGAGAGTGGATGAACGTAACGCCTTTTCTGTTTTTATTTATTTTTTTTACTCCTACTGTTGTTAGATAATTTTAGAGAATTTGGAACCCCTTATAATTAACCCCCTATATCCAACCCCTTATATCCAACCCCCTATATCCAACCCCCCATATCCAACCCCCTATATCTAACCCCCCATATCCAACCCCTCATATCCAACCCTCTATATCCAACCTCCTCTATCCAACCCCTATATCCAACCCCCCTATATCCAACCCTTTAGTCTGAAGGTCCCTCACGTCTCTCCGAAGCTGAATAAAATCGTTTAGTGGAAGTAAAGAAAATAAAGATAATCCAAAATGGCGTCGTAATACTAATAAGGTAAATAAAGCAAAAAATAAAGCGAGTGAAAATATAAAGCATGAGTGAGAGCCAGCCTGATGAAGGAAAGGAGATGGCCTATGGAGACAGCAAGGGCACAGAGGGAAAGAGAAGAAAATGATGTTCTGTAAGGAAATGGACTGGATGAACTGGGAATGGATGGGAGAACATGAGGTAAAGGAAGAGAGGGGAAAGGAAGTATGGACCGGAAAGAGCAAAGACGTGGAAAGGAAAGGAAGGAAGGAAGGGGAGGGGGGAGGGGGGAGGAATCAGGGAAAGAAAAGGAAAGGGAAGGAAGGGGAGGGAGAGGAGAAGACAGACAGGGAAAGAAAAGAAAATGAGGGGCAAGGATGTATGGCTCGGAAAGGGCAAGGAAGCGAAAGGGAAAGGAAAGGAAGGTGAGGAAATACAGAGAAGGAGAAGCAAGTGATATTCAATACGTAAAACGAACTGAGAATGGATGGGAGAATATGTGGAAAAGGAATACAGGGGGAAAGGATGTATGGCTCGGAAAGGGCAAGGAAGCGAAAGGGAAAGCGAAGAAAGGGAAGGAAGGAAGGGGGGAGGAAAGACTGGGAAAGAAAAGAAAATGGTGTTCAATAAAGAAATAAACTGCGAATGGATGGAAGAATATCAGGAAAAGGAGGAGAGAGGAAAGAAAGGATGGACAGGAAATAGCAAAGATGTGAAAAGTATGAACGATGGAATAACAGCAAAGAAAGGGAAAGGAGTGGAGTGGAGGGGGGAAACACAAAATGGTGGGGAGGGAAGGAAGGGGAATAGAGGGAAAAGACAGGGGAAAAAGAGGAAGAAACAACAGAGGGAAATGGAAGGGACAGATCAGAGGGAAAGGCTACGTTGGAAAAAAAAAAACAGAAGGGACGGGACAGAAGGAAGAGAAAGAGAATGGAAAGGAAAGTTAAAGAAGGAGATGGAGAAGCAAATGAACTGATGGGAAAGGAGAGAAGAGGAGAGAGAAACAAAGGGAGAGGCAAACATAAAGGGTAGGTAAGAGCAATGACATGGGAGAGTATGAGGGAAGAAAGAAGGGAGATGTGGAAAAAGGAGGGTGGAGAAGAGGGAGGAGAGGAGGAGAAGGTAGGACAGAAAAGTGACAAGGAGGAGGTAGAGAGGGGGAGTGAAGGGGAGAGGGAAGGGAAGTGAGAGTGCGTGGGGGGAGGGAGGAAGAGTGAAGATGTGAGAGAATGGGAGGGGAAGGGGGGAGGGAGTGAGGAAGGAGCGGAGGAGAGTAAGGGGGAGATGGAGGAGAGTGAGAGGGTAAGGAGAGAGTGGGAAGAGGAAAGAGAAGAGAGGGAGAAGAGTGAGGGAATAAGGGGAAGGTTGGAGGGAGGGGAGGCAGTGAGGAGGAGAGAATGAAGGGGAGAGGGAAGGGAGGGGAAGATGGGGAGAAGAGATGGTAGGAGCTTGAGGAGGATAAGGAAGAGATTAAAATAGAAAGCGAGAGGGGTAGAGAAAAGTGAGAGAGGGGAGAGGGAGGGGAGAGGGAAGGGAGGGAGTGGTGGGGGAGTACAGGGAAGGTGGAGACGGCGAAGCGGGAAAAAGAGAGAGAGAGAGCATTTAGGGGAAAGGGGAGGGTGGGAGAGTTAGAAAGGGGAGGGAGGAAAGATGAGTGGGAGGGAGAGAGGTGGGCGCGTGGGAGAGTGAGAGAGAGGAGGGAGGGAAGAAGAGAGAGAGGGAGAGAGGCAAGAAGAGTGAGAGGGAGAGAGGAGGGCGGGAGGGAGAGTGAGAGGAGGGAGGGAGAGTGAGAGAGGGGAGTGGGGAGGATAGGAGGGACAGTAAGAGAAGTGAGGGAAGAAGAAGATGAGGGGAGACGGAAGAAGACTGAGAGGGGAGGGAGGGGAGAAGAGTGAGAGAGAGGAGGGAGGAAAGAAGAGCGAAAGGGAGAGGGGAGGCTGGGAGGGGGAAAGAGGGGGAAGAGCGGGAAGAGGGGGGAGAGGGGGCGGGTGGCAGAGTGAGAGGGGGAGGGAGAGGGAGGGAGAATGAGAGGGGGAGGGGGAGGGAGGAAGAGTGAGAGGGGGGAGGGGGGAGAGGACAATGCCCCAGCAGACACCTGTGGTAGTCATGCCCTGGAGTCGCTACTAAACCTCCCTCCCGCTCTCTCTCTCTCTCTCTCTCTCTCTCTCCAGTCCTTCCAGACATCCCTCGACTTGCTCACTTTCACCTTGCTCACCCAGGCACTCATATCACGTAGCTCGGAAGGAGAGAGAGAGAGAGAGAGAGAGAGAGATGCAAGAGGAAATACAAGATGGGGTTAACAAGTCAGGCGGGTTTAAGAGGAGACAAAGACATACGCGAGGGAAATTAGCTGAATATCATATCCAAACACACACACACACACACACCGCTCGCTGGTGCAGTGGTAACGTTCTCGCTTGCCAACTGGTGGACGGGAGTTCGCGCCTCGCTCAGGTTGCGAAAAGTTTCACTGACGAAGTGGGTGGTTACTGTCACCCTTGAGCAAGGGGACGGGTGTGTGCGTGTGTGAAGGTCACAGCCTTGCCCTTAGATCGGACTATATGAGCTCTCAGCTCCCTTCCGGTAGGGTAAAAGCTGACGATCACGACCATCAGTTGATCCTGACCGACCCGGTGAATTACACACACACACACACACACACACGGCCGGAAGGAATACAAAGCAGCAAGACATGACTACTAGAACTGACCTGAAATGAATACCACGGAAAACATCAAATTATTCTGCAAGCAACTGAATACCGGACCATCCTACTTCTCCTCCTCCTCCTCCTTCGCCTTCTTCTCCTTTTCCTCCTCCTCCTCCTCCTCCTCTCTTCTTCTTCTTCTCCTCCTCCTCCTTCGCCTTCTTCTTCTTCTTCTTCTTCTTCTTCTTCTGCTTCTCCTCCTCCTCCTCTCTTCTTCTCCTCTTCCTCCTCCTTCTCCTTCTTTTAGTTTGCCTCTAGAAACGGATTAGTAAGTCTATTCCCTGAGTCGCAGCAGTAATCGCGTCACACACTTTCCCACGTCACCACCTTGGCACTATTACCCACAGTCCATAATAAAGACCTGCCGGGGCTGTCTCATTCAGGGTACTGGTACTGGAGGGAGTGTATTTAGATCACGTCGGTTTGTCTTGCTGATCGGATTTTCTTTTTTTTTTTTTTGACGTTAGAATAAGCAAAGTAGGATCGAACTCGCATCGTTTCGAACATATCACATCTCTACACCTCTAACCACTTAGCAGTTGTATTAATAGCGGTGAATACTATGGGAGGAGTAGCAGTTATTATTTGGAGGTTCCTTCCATACCACCACCACCTCCCCTCACTGCACATTTTCTCTCTCCTACAAGCGTCCTCTCCCTACCTCACCTTACCTCCTTCCCTTTCCCTACCTCACCTTACCTCCTTCCCTCTCCCTATCTCACCTTACCTCCTTCCCTCTCCCTACCTCACCTTACCTCCTTCCCTCTCCCTACCTCACCTTACCTCCTTCCCTCTCCCTACCTCACCTTACCTCCTTCCCTCTCCCTATCTCACCTTACCTCCTTCCCTCTCCCTACCTCACCTTACCTCCTTCCCTCTCCCTACCTCACTTTACCTCCTTCCCTCTCCCTACCTCACCTTACCTCCTTCCCCCTCCCTATCTCACCTTACCTCCTTCCCTCTCTCTACCTCACCTTACCTCCTTC